>NC_086102.1:79607565-80218815 GCF_963921235.1 Mobula hypostoma
ATAGGTTTAAAATATGAGGGGAAAGACAGAAAGTGTCCGAAGGGAGAAATTTTTTCCCCGCACAGAGGGTGGTAAGTATATGGAAATGGTAGGGGTGGGTACAATTATGACATCTAAAGGGTATTTGGACAGATCCGTGGTAGAAAAGATTTAGAGAAATATGTGCCAAGCACAGGCTAATGGGAATAGCTCATTTAGACATGTCAGTTGGAATTGATGGATTGAGCCTATAGCCTGTTTTCCATGCTATATATAGCTCTATGATTCTTAAATTATGTCGTTGTAGATATTAACTAGTGAGCTGCCCTTTGCTTTTCCCTGAATTCCACTTTTGCCTCCATCCAACCATCCAACCATCCAACAAGGCAGGTAGAACTTATGAGACAGAGACACTATCAGCCTAAGTCAGACTGTGCGGCTGTGGATTCGGACTTGAATCTGAAACCTCTGGACTCAGAGGTGAGAGTGTGGCCAACTGAGCAGAAACAGTCAGCACTCAAAGTTAGCTTGGATGTTCTTATTGGAAAATTAATGACAGTATTGACTAGTTGGGCCAAATGCCCTTTCTCTCTTGTTGTCACATCTGTGTATTTACAGTTCTGTGCTCATATGATAGTTAATGTTTGAAAACAGTGAAGTATGTGCAAATGTAATTGCACTACCTGTGTTGATGAAACTCTGAACAGATCCAGTTCCTAAAGGAAATTCATTTTCAAAACGTACTTTGTTTTGTTAAGCAACCTGCATTCAAAAAAGATAGAATATACTGAAAATGCTAACAGATTAGGGAATAATGCTTGATAGAAGCAAAGCCAACATCTCAGGTTAATAAGCATTTGTCAGTGGTATTTTGTTTCTCTTTTACAATAGCTATGCAGCTTGTTTTATTAAGGCAGATGGAAGGGTTCGCGCATGGGATAGAGGACTCTCCTGCCACCTTGTGGACATAAAGATCCCCTTCACCCTAGGGGAATTGAAATCACCTCCTCTTGCCGTTTGCAGCTAATTTCAAATCTCAAAGAAATACTTACAGCAAAAGAATTACCTTAATTTAAAACATGATTTTTTTAAAGTTCCAGGAGCCCACCCTTTGCTGAAGTTGCTAAATGAAATTTGGAATTGGAGTTTATTGATTATTATCAGGTATACCAAGATACAATGAAAATCTTGTCTTTATACTGTTCATGCAAATCAATTCATTACACAGTGCATCAGGGTACTACAAGGTAAAACAATAGCAGAAAGCAGAACAAAGTGCAGCAGCTACAGAGAAGGTGCAGTGCAGGTAGGCAATATGGTGCAAGGTCATAACAAGGAAGATTGTGAGGGCAAGAGTCCATCTTACTGTACCCAGCAACAATTCAATGATGTTCTAACAGCAGAGCAGAAGCTGCCCTTGAGTCTGGTGGTATGTGCTCTCAGGCTTTTATATATTCTGACTGATGGGAGAGGGGTGAAGGGAGATAGTCTGGGGTGGGTGCAGTCCTTGATTTTACTGAGGCAGTAGGAAGTATAGACAGAGTCTATGGGGGAGAGACTGGTTTCCATAATGTGTCCACAACTTTGTAGGTTCTTGCAGTCATGGGCAGAGCAGTTGCTGTACCAAGCCACTATGCATCCAGATAGGATACTTTCTATGGTGCAACAATAAAAATTGGCAATGGTCAGCAGAGACATGCAAGCTACTTCAGGCTTCTGAGGAAATGGTGGCCTTGGCTTGGTATCTACATAGCTGGACCAGGCCAGGTTATAGGTAATGTTCACTCCCAGGAACTTGAAGCTCTCATCCCTGTCAACCTCAACACCGTTGATGAAGACAGAGCTTGTGCATGCCCCTCTTCTGAAGTAGATAAACAGCTCTTCTGTTTTACTGATGTTGAGGAAAAGGATGTTATCATGGCACCATATTTTAAGCTGTCTATCTCCTTCTTGAATTCTGACTGGTTGATATTTGAGATGTAGTCCACGACTATGGTACTATTTGCAAACTTGTAGATGGAGATCGAGGGGAATTTGGCAGTGCATTCATGAGTGTACAGGTTAAGAATCTCTCCAAGTACCCCCTGACAGCTGATCTGCTCAGGAGCTAAGGACAAAGCCATGGACATCATCCAGGCCAGATGCTTTCTGCAGGTTCACTCTCTGGAAGACTGATCTTATGCTTACAATAGCTCAGGTGCATTGAAAGTTATCAGACAATAGACAATAGACAATAGGTGCAGGAGTAGGCCATTCAGCCCTTTGAGCCAGCACCGCCATTCACTGTGATCATGGCTGATCATCCACAATCAGTATCCAGTTCCTGCCTTATCCCCATAACCTTTGATTCCGCTATCTTTAAGAGCTCTATCCATCTCTTTTTTGAAAGCATCCAGAGACTTGGCCTCCACAGCCTTCTGGGGCAGAGCATTTCATATATCCATCACTCTCTGGGTGAAAAAGTTTTTCCTCAACTCCGTTCTAAATGGCCTACCCCTAATTCTTAAACTGTGGCCTCTGGTTCTGGACTCACCCATCAGCAGGAACATGCTTCCTGCCTGCAGCATGTCCGACCCCTTAATAATCTTATATGTTTAAATAAGATCCCCTCTCAGCCTTCTAAATTCCAGAGTATACAAGCCCAGTCACTCCAATCTTTCGACATATGACAGTCCCGCCATCCCGGGAATTAACCTTGTGAACCTACGCTGCACTCCCTCAATAGCAAGAATGTCCTTCCTCAAATTTGGAGACCAAAACTGCACACAGTACTCCAGGTGTGGTCTCACCAGGGCCCTGTACAGCTGCAGAAGGACCTCTTTGCTCTTATACTCAATTCCCCTTGTTATGAAGGCCAGCATGCCATTAGCTTTCTTCATTGCCTGCTGTACTTGCATGCTTGCTTTCAGTGACTGATGTACAAGAACACCTAGATCTCGTTGTACTTCCCCTTTTCCTAACTTGACTCCATTTAGATAATAACCTGCCTTCCTGTTCTTACCACCAAAGTGGATAACCTCACATTTATCCACATTAAACTGCATCCGCCCACTCACCCAGCCTGTCCAAGTCACCCTGCATTCTCATAACATCCTCCTCACATTTCACACTGCCACCCGCTTTGTGTCATCGGCAAATTTGCTAATGTTACTTTTACTCAGGGTAGGTGATGACATACCAATCTCTGTCTGTATAAATGTTCATAAAATGCTTTAGGCTCATCTGGAGGGGGTGCACAGTTTGCAAGGTTGGCAGCAATGCTACCTGACTTTGTTTTGTAATCCCTTAAAACACGTAAGCCCTGCCTCAACTGACAGCTGGTCTGGGACAAGATTTTTGGACTGGTATTGTCTTTTGGCATCTGATTACTTTAAAGAGGTCTAATTTTGATTTCTTGTGAAGGTCACGGTCACCTGATTTGAATGCTGCCATCCATGACTTCAGTAGGGAGTGGATCTTGCAGTTTATCCATGATTTCCAGTTTGAGAACAGCTGAATTGTCCTCATTGGTACACAGTCCTTAACACACTTGCTGATGGTGGTGACATACTCATCTTGTCTTTGAACATTGCCAAGTCTACCAACTCAAAGCAGTCCCATAGAAGCTTATTTCCTCCAGCCAACATTATAAGACTTTGTGTACTGGATCCTCCCGGTCCAGCATTTGTTTGTATTTCGGGAGAAGGAGCACAGCCTGGTGGTCTGAGTTGCAAATGTGTGTGGACAGAAACTGGCCTGTTAGGCACCTTTGATGGTTGTATGGCAATAACCAAGGGGGGCCAGGAGAGGTACTGGTAGTATTTTGGTCACATTTTTGAAGTTGGCCTGGTCAAAGTCCCCAGCAATGATGAGAAGGGCTTCAGGATATTCTGTTTCCACAGAGTATAGTTCAGTGAGTGCAGGCTTCACATCTCTCTGAGGTGGGATATAGACTGCTATCAAGATAACTCAAGTGAACTCTGTGGTAGCTGGTATGGGCACTAATCTGGATATTCCAAACTGGAATATTTACCTGATATACATACGAGTTTGGGTTCAGATGGAAGGGGTAAGAATGTGAGCATGTCAGAGATCTGGCTTTAAACTTTACTCGAGCGCATGAAACCCTTCACAGTAGTCTTTTCACATTCTACTTTCTCAGCTGCAGTGATGATACAACAAACTTTTAAAATCAACATTGCATCCATTGTGATGAGACTTTAAACCCTATCCAATATAAGTATCTACAGGTACCCTCACTACAGGGATGTTATACTGTATCAACCTACATTTCAAAGAGTAGTTTACTTCCTTGCCTAGTCTCTGCAGCTCAGTCTTGCTGCCAATACCCACTATTTGAGTGGTGTGTACCCTGCTCTCTATCAAGGTGGAGTTTCTTCTGCTGACAAAACAGTTTAAACACAATTTATTTTATTTTTTAAATGATGCGCATTTAAATTTAGACAAATAATCCTTGATACACTTGAAACTCACAGAGAATTTCTAACTTATAAAAGATTTCCAAATTACAAAGAACTTGTAAGCTACAAAGGATTTCCAAAAAACAGGTACAATTCTTACAAACTAAAAGGACACACCAACAAGTCGTAGAAGAACAAGTCATCTGTCACAAAAACCACAGGCTGAGGAATGAATTCTAGTTCTTCTTTCTGTCCCCCCCCCCCCATGTTTCTGACATTCTCCTTGTCATTGCTAACAATCCTAACTACTTCTCCCTCTTTCGTGTTAATGGTGGTTCACACCGATTGGGAAAGTGTATTACCACCACCTACTGTAATGGAGTATGATAGGGATCGGATCCTGCCTCCCAAGCCAGGGCCCTACACGACTTAACCAGCCCTGCCTCAGATGCCAGAATATCCTGCAAACTAGGCACCCCTGATCTACCCAATAATTGCCTAAATAACTTCCTCCTCCTTCTTCTTCTTCAGACAGTGATTTTTAATGGCAGTTGGCAGTCCCAACTTAAAGGTGTATTACCATCACTGGAGTGTGCTGTGGAGGGTTGGGAAATAAAACCCCAACTCATTTTTTATCAAATGAAAACTAAGTTACCCCAAAAAGCCCTATAGATTGTCAATGATCAAAGACAATATTGTGAATTAAATTAAAGTTACTTCCTTAACTTAGTAAAGTTTTTCAATGAAAAATGTCAACCCCCAAAGCTAGTAGTGCAGCCTGCATTTGCTTTCTTTCAACCTTATATGCTTCAGGTGGTAAAAGAATGCATTCAACTGTTTCATAATGATGACAACAGCTATACACTTCAGAGTGATATTTCCCAGCTAGATATAAGGAATAACTAAGCACAGCATCCCCAGTTCTGTCTAGTCAATATAATTCCTTCTCTTCTTGTCTTACCCCCTTCTCCCATCAATCCAATAATTTTATATTCTATAAAGGTGGTTCTCTTATACACATTATCCCACATCTTGCATAATCCCCTAATTCTTAACATCACCAACCCCTTAGCTTCTGATTTGCTAAATGGAAGATATCTACTCATGGATGAACTTTTAACAGCTTACTTGACCAAACAATCAACCCACTCATTCCCCTCAACACCTCTATGTGCAGAGACCCGTAAGAAGACATGTAGACCAATACTTTGAATATGAAATAAAGTTTGATGAGCTTCCAGCAGTAAATCTGACCTACTGCTAGAATGACCTGTTTTAAGACTAGTCAAAACAAAAAAAGAATTGGAACAAATTATAACTTTGCAAGGACAGATTTCCCCCACCCACTGTGAGCACAAAATGATGGCAACCAGCTCTGCAGTATATACTGATTAGTAAGGTATTTCTTTATTATTACCTGTAATTCACAATAATTTTCTTTAATATATTGATGAACAAACAGACTCTCAGGCATATCAGGATCCTTGGACTTCATTAAATCATGCAACTTAAAATCAACTAAAAGTCTTTGGAAAAAACCACAGTGAGGTTATTGGAAAAGCTACAGTGGGACATATTGCATAATCTAGCAAACCCACATTCCTCAAACACGAGGAAATCTGCAGATGCTGGAATTTCAAGCAAAACACATAAAAGTTGCTGGTGAACGCAGCAGGCCAGGCAGCATCTCTAGGAAGAGGTACAGTCGACGTTTCGGGCCGAGACCCTTTGTCAGGACTAACTGAAGGAAGAGCTAGTAAGAGATTTGAAAATGGGAGGGGGAGGGGGAGATCCAAAATGATAGGAGAAGGGGGGGGGGTGGAGCCGAGAGCTGGACAGGTGATAGGCAAAAGGGATATGAGAGGATCATGGGACAGGAGGCCTAGGGAGAAAGAAAAGGGGGGGGAAGCCCAGAGGATGGGCAAGGGGTATAGTGAGAGGGACAGAGGGAGAAAAAGGAGAGAGAGAAAAAGAATGTGTGTATATAAATAAATAATGGATGGGGTACGAGAGGGAGGTGGGGCATTAGCGGAAGTTAGAGAAGTCGATGTTCATGCCATCAGGTTGGAGGTTACCCAGACGGAATATAAGATGTTGTTCCTTCAACCTGAGTGTGGCTTCATCTTTACAGTAGAGGAGGCCATGGATAGACATATCAGAATGGGAATGGGACGTGGAATTAAAATGTGTGGCCACTGGGAGATCCTGCTTTCTCTTCCTAGCGTGATAAGAACCCAGCCACCCAAAACTAAAAACACTCTTCTTCTGATGTTTCCAACAGTCTTCCAACACATGTTTAACAGAGTGGTCATTCCTCTGCCTCCTCAAATTAATCCAGTATGTTAAGAACTTCAACCTTCACAACTATAAGGGTACCATTCTAATTGACATGACCTGCACATGATGTTTTTCAGTTACATTCATCAGGCCAGGGGAATTCAATGTTTAATTGGGCCAATATGGGCCTTATTGTTTCTCTTGGTTAAACCATTGGCCAGTAAGACAAGAGGATGAACAAGGAATATTCGTTAGAAGTTTAACTCTGTCAAAAAGATTACTCTGATTCCTGGGAAATATCATGTTTCTGTGCTCGAAAGCTGAGGTTAGCAATAAGCCTCTCGGGTCCTGGAAAGTGACTACCCATCACATCTTGAGTTTCCTTGAATTCTTGAAATTTGCCAAGCAGTGATAGATGAGGACACAGGCTGTTTAATTGGGGAACATTGCAGAAGTGCTCAGTTCTCGCAGTTGCTGGTGGGACATGGTCTATCTGTGGTATGAGACCTTACATTCTGACTTTGGAAGTTTACTGAGTCTTCTCCGTTTGCATAACTCAGACAGGATGTCTGACCACGAATTAGGCTTCAGCCTGCTGTTCAAAGACAATGGTGAAATTGACCCAAAGTGCTTCAGCCAGTACAGGATTCAGGGTGAGTCAGGATGGTAATAGCTGCAGAGCTGAATTATGTGAAAAGTGAATATTTTAAAAAGCTGGATAGGATGGTGTAAAGCAATTCAAGACTGAATGTATCAAGGCATGGTATCTGCAATCAAAATATAGAGACTGGTGATGTTGAGGAATTAGAGAGAGAAAAAAGATCTGAAATTAATCAGAGTCAATAGGGCCAAACTAAAAGAAAGACTAACAGAGTGAGGAGTTATTAGTGAAGGTATTAATTTCTCCTTGAGGCAAAAACAATGAACAAAGCCTTTACCATGTTTAAACAAGGCCTGTTGAGAATGGATATTTGACATACCTCCTTCACAACTGTCTCCTGGTGGTGCTGCTCCATTCTTAATACTACCTCTCTGTTATTCCCGTTTTCACTTCAGTACTTGCTTTGTTGGACTGTCTCAGATTGCACCACAATCTCTGCAGCATTCTGCTGTTCCTGTGTTCATTGCTGTACTTATTGTTGTTTTTTTATCATTACTATGCACTTGTGAGCTTCATACAAACAAGGAATTTCATTGCACTCTGGTGTCTATGCAGAAAACTAATCTAATGAGGCTTTATAAGGCACTGATGAGGCCTCGCCTTGAGTATTATGTAGAGTTTTGGGCCCCTCTTCTTAGAAAAGATCTGTTAGCATTGGAGAGGGTCCAGAGGAGGTTCACAAGGATGATTCCAGGAATGAAAGCGTTATCATACGAGGAATATTTGATGGCTCTGGGTCTGTACTCGCTGGAATTTAGAAGGATGAGGAGGGATCTCATTGAAACCTTTTGAATGTTGAAAGGCCTAGATAGAGTAGTGTGGAAAGGATGTTTCCCATGGTGGGAAAGTCTAGGACAAGAAAGCATAGCCTCAGGATAGAGGGACGCTCTTTCAAAACAGAGATGCGGAGAAATTTCTTTAGCCAAAAGGTAGTGAATTTGTGGAATTTGTGCCACATGCAGCTGTGGAGGCCAGGTCTTGGGTGTATTTAAGGCAGAGATTGATAGGTTCTTGATTGGACATGGCATCATACATTACGGGAGAAGGCTGGGAACTGGGGTTGAGGAGGAGAAAAAAAATGGATCAGCCATGATTGAATGACGGAGCAGATTCGATGGGCCAGATGGCCTAATTCTGCTCCTATGTTTTATGGTCTAATCTATAGGCAGCTGACTGACCAAAACATATGGTGATAGAAAGAAAATGTTGGAGATACTCAGAAAGCCAGGCAGCATCAGTGGAGCAAAAAATGGAATTAATTCCTTAGGTTATTGACCGTTCATCATAATGTTTAACTCTGATTCTCTTTACCACCTTCTACCTTATCTGCAACTTAAAGCAGACTTTATGTCATTCAAAAGAAAATTATTGACCTGAAAAACTTTGTTTTACCAATGACCTGCTGATTATTTCCAGCATTAAGTGATTTAACTTTCTCCATTTGCAAGGACTTGTTTCTGGATTAGTGAAGTCGTAGAAATGAAGCCCTCAGGTCAACAAGGATTCCAGTGGTGAAGGGAGCCTGAAATTCTACTTGTAGCAATGCAGGGTCGTCAACTGTATAATGCTAGGGGGAAAAAATACATGGATTAGTGAAACTGGAAAAGGCGGATACCGTGATGAAGAAATCCAAATGGGAATTCAGGGATAATTTCTATACCAAGAGAGTGGTGGGAACATGGAACTTGCTACCACAGCAGCTGAACAAGGAAAATAGGGTGCTTAGGGAGAGCTGAGCTGCCTGAAATGTTGCTGACCAACTTTTATTGATGTGCGATGGTGTGCTGAAATATGGAATGACAGTGTGGTACTCCAGCTGCAGCAAGACAGAGCACAAAGCATTCCAAACGGGTCGTTAGGACAGCCAGGCACATCACTGGGACTCAACTACCTGACCTCGAGACAATCTACAGCTCTCAATGCCTACTGCATGCTCGTAACGTAATTAAAGACCCAGCCCATCCCAGACACTGTCTGGTCAATCTCACGCCTTCTGATAGGAGGTACAGAAACACTTTAGCCAAGACAGTCAGACTGAAAAACGGCTTCTTCCCGAGTGCTGTTGTACCGCTGAGTAATGCTGTATCCCGGCTTGCCAGTGGTCTTTGTGTGCTATGGACCATTGAAGTCACTTGTTCATTGTAAATATGGGATTATTGTTCATTTTTAATTAAGCCACTGACTGGAGTAGCACCACAAACTTGTGGTCTTGAGCAATGGCAAATAAGTTCTATTCTATTTAAAGTCAGCTAGGTAAGGGCACAAGGGAAAATAAACAGCTACACTAATACCTATTGAGGAGGAATGGGCTTGAATGGAGTATAAAAACGGTCTGGTTAGAGGGAAGTTTTGAGGAGAGTGAAGAAAAGAATGGTAGAGGATGTGGAATATGTACTTACTTGAAGATGAAAGCATTGGCAGAGGTCTGCAAAAAGGTCGTAAGCACACAAGAGGACACTATTAACATCAGCCAGCATAGAGACAGGTAAAGCGAGTCAGGAATACAGACATGCTTCATGGAGAGGGAAGCTCAGGGGAGGACATGAAGCAGATATGATGAAAGAGGAGTGAAATTCAGTCAGACTAGATATAATCCAGAATGAGATTAGACTTGATAGTGAAGGAAGGTTAAAGGGAGAGATTTAGGGGAAAGTGCAGGAGAGAGTGGTGCAGAAGAAAGTCCAGGAGAAAGGGGTTTAAGCATTATGAAATGGTGCTGAGCCAGCCAGATCTAATAATGCCAGGGTAGCCAGCTGTGTACCGTGTACTCAACACCTTCATCACTTGGGCTTGGGAAGGCAAAGGTAGGAAACAAGTCAAAGGCAGCAATTAAGTAAGTATGAGTTATGATTGTTCTGGGGCAAAGTTATCAGAAAAAGAAGTGATTAAAGGAAATGAGGCCTGCTGGGATTGTAAGGCCAAAGACTGACCACTTTAAAATCTCACCTACAGCCTTCAGATGAGCTGAACACAGTAAATCAGACAGCTACCTGCTAATCATCTCCTTACACTTGAAGAAAGGTATCCCTGGAGCACCAAACTACAATTTTTTCAGTCAGATATTTAAAAGTCACAGATACTTTGACTGTGAGTGCTTAATCAGCCTCATTGCAGTCTAAGGATTAAATAAAAATTCAGTCTTAATAAAGGCCCTGATTGATATAATCACACAATGTTGACAGAAAGAAAGTTTATTTTCCAAATTGTGCGTTTGTGGTTTTCAGCCTAATGAATGAAACTAAAAATCAGACACCCCATTCTATGGACTGAATGAATTGTCTGGCGAGTATCAGAAGCTACTACAGCTCCATTGTACTGCTGTGCTGGTGCAACCCGTGATGGCTTCATTCTCAGCTGCGTCTGACTGAATCAATTCAGCATCATTTTGTCATTTTGAAGTCCTGTGCAAAGCAAATAGTCTCTCTGGGCAGCGGCGTTGCCCAGTGTGCAGCTGGCAGCCTGCGGATTGGGTGCCTCAGCTTTATCCTCTGCCATAGTGAAGTTTGTGCTGAGAAACCTGCCGTGAGCTGCGATACTGCAAGGCTACATTCTGTGGAACGAAGCAAGTCGGTGCACAATGGGTCGCTATCGCAGACAAGGTGAAAGAGGTACACTTGGTATTCAAATGTAGTCTGTGCAAAGCCTTTGTCTTTAATTATGATTTCACAGAATCGTGTGTGTGTGTGTGTTGCAGAAATGGGAACAACTGTCGGCGAATTCAGTCATATCACTGGGAACTCAGTCACATCATATCATGCTTAAAGTGACATTCGTTGCCAATGGAATTGAAGTGAAAATACTTCACTCTGAGCAATTTAGCATTTTGAGAGGAATTACTGCTCCATCTTGGATCTCAAATATGTGCAAAGCAGTGCTGTAAATTCATCACTGATCTTGGCTAAGAGCGGAGAAAGCCTCTAGCTCCACACAATGGGCTACATTTAAAAAGGCAGTAGTGGGCATGATATTATCAGTTTTGTCCGATGTTGTCCATTTAATGCAGAGGTTTGTGGAAAGGAAGTATTTTTCATGTCAACATATAAATTTGGCAAATGAAGGCTTAAACTCCATTTAAGTATTTATTTAGTCCAGAAGAACTATTTATGCTCATTGGACCTATGGTAGAGACTTCAAATTAGGGATTATAAATCACATGAACTGAATCACAGCTTATGAACCAAGTTTAGGGATCTGTTACTAGCTTCCTGTTTGCTACAACCTGTTTTTTTCAAATTTTTGTGGTTATTCATGTTATCTGCCAGAGTAACTGCTATTTTCAAGTGATTCCTGATGTTGTTTAATTAAGGCAGTGAAAGAGCTTGAAGGACAATGGTGAGACAGAAGTAGCATGTGTTTCAAAGCAAGTTTAGCCGCAGCATTTAAATCAGCCTTTTCAATGAAATTGGCTCATATATTGTATAGTGCTTACAAATTGTCGGTCTATTTATAATGAAGTGAAAATTCTAATTACGTACTGAAGACTTCCTCTTAAAGACATTGTTGTGAGAAGCCAAGTGGACAGTGAGGCTTCTGAAGTCATCCTTAATACATGTTCTGTAATTTACAGGTTGTCTGCTGTTGTACTGTGTTTACATTATAACTTACATGGATCTCTTAACTTGTAAATAATTTCAAGCAGTGATTTACACAGTGCAATAGATTTTGTGCCAGGAACATCCAAATTAATGCAAGAGAGAAAGGGAAAGGAAGTGTAAAGCATTACAATCCTCTGATCCTCACAGCATACCAGTGGATTACTTTATGAAGTGCACTTAGCATCCTAATGGGGGAATTGGGCCAGCTGATTTGTGCTCAGCTCCTGAAAACAATATGTAGCGAGTTTCCTATCAGTACTTCAGCTGATAACCTACTGCAGTCGTGATCAATAATCAGAAGCATGGTGTGCTCTTCTGAGCAAAGCCAGGAATAAAGAGATACAGACTTGAGTTCCATCTCAGTGTGGAAAGTCACTCAAATAGGTGAAAGGTGTTTAACTGCGCTGGGAATTGATGAGAAGGGGGTGTTTCAAGGTTTGAGAGGGCAGGTATACTTAGCCTCACTAGCAATGAGAAAATTTAATTCAACCAGCAGTCAGCAGAACTGTGTTTATTTTGTGTTCTTTTTTCCTGACAGATCATCAGAGGCAATCTGAAGAGAGAAAATTAATGAAACCCTCTTCAATGTTGCCCCCACCACTCCCATTGACACAGCATAGCCACAGGATCAGAGCACAGAGGAAGCAGCGAATCTCACAGGTAAGCTCACCCCTTCGACTGCATCATGCTCAGCTTGCATTGAGATCACACAGTACTTAGTACATTTACAATTTCACACAGGTGCATTGAGGGTTGGACCGAGGCTGGCAAAGGGGTTGGATGGATGTGTGTGGAGACACCCTGTGAGGCGAGGTGCTGTTCTTATTTTGTTTTGTTTGTAGAGTGTTGACAATTGTACTAATGTAGCTCCCATTCCCACCAAATCACTCCCCCCCCCCGCCCCATTTCCATTGAATATTTTGAACATCTTTCTCTCAGGTACTCAGGCAAAAGGAAGTATTGAAACTATGCAGCAGTGTAAACATTTAAAAAGTCCATTCCATATAATCATGAAACTCTGGCAGTGTACAACTATGCTGAAAATAAATTATCTCCGTTTAGGTGAGAAAAGTTTACATGAAGATTTGGTTAATTACTTTGGAGCTTAATATCAAAAATAATTAATTTATTAAAGTTACCTGTGGGGAGTTGATCTGATCTGATATGCTGACCAATTTGCACTTTTGAGTGGACACTTTGGAGCAAAATCATAATGGAGAAATAAAGGGGCACCTAGATCAGCGTTCATGCTGCATTTGATGTTATGGTATTCGCCAAGCGAGGCAATTAGCCTGCAGACGTTTCATCACCAGTTGAGCAGACATCCTCAGTGTACAGTCGCTGGTGTTTCTCTCTGGGAATGCTCGCACCCCTGTTCGCCTCAGTCTGATGGCTACCCCTTCGGCTGACCTTTGATTTAGAAACATCGATCATAGAAACATAGAAAACCTACAGCACAATACAGGCCTTTCAGCCCACAAAGCTGTGCCGAACATGTACTTGCTATAGAAATTACTGGGAGTTATGCGTAGCCCTCTATTTTTCTAAGCTCCATGTGCCTAACCAGGAGTCTCTTAAAAGACCCTATTGTATCCGCCTCCACCACCATCACCGACAGCCCATTCCACACACTCACCACCCTCTGCGTAAAAAACTTACCCCTGACATCTCCTCTGTACCTACTTCCAAGCACCTTAAAACTGTGCCCTCTCGTGTTAGCTATTTCAGCCCTGGGAAAAAGCTTCTGACTATCCACACGATCAATGCCTCTCATCATCTTATACACCTCTATCAGGTCACCTCTCATCCTCCACAGCTCCAAGGAGAAAAGGCTGAGTTCACTCAGCCTATTCTCATAAGGCATGCTCCCCAATCCAGGCAACATCCTTGTAAATCTCCTCTACACCTTTTCTATAGATTCCACATCCTTCCTGTAGTGAGGTGACCGGAACTGAGCACGGTACTCCAAGTGGGGTCTGACCAGGGTTCTCTATAGCTGCAACATTACCTCTCAGCTCTTAAACTCAATCCCATGGTTCATGAAGGCCAATGCACCGTATGCCTTCTTAACCACAGGGTCAACCTGCGCAGCAGCTTTGAGTGTCCTATGGACTCGGACCCCAAGATCCCTCTGATCCTCCACACTGCCAAGAGTCTTACCATTAAGACTACATTCTGCCATCATATTTGACCTACCAAAATGAACCACCTCACACTTACTTGGGTTGAACTCCATCTGCCACTTCACAGCCCAGTTTTGCATCCTAATGATGTCCCACTGTAACCTCTGACAGCCCTCCATACTATCCACAAGAACCCCCAGCCTTTGTGTCATCGGCAAATTTACTAGCCCATCCCTCCACTTCCTCATCTACAAACATGTAGGTCATTTATAAAAATCACAAAGAGTAAGGGTCGCAGTACAGATCCCTGAGGCACACTACTGGTCACCGACCTCCATGCAGAATATGACCCGTCTACAACCACTCTTGCCTTCTTTGGGCAAACCAGTTCTGGATCCACAAAGCAATGGCCCGTGGATCCCATACCTCCTTACTTTCTCAATAAGCCTTGCATGGGGGACCTTATCAAATGCCTTGCTGAAATCCATATACACTACAGCTACTGCTCTACCCTTATCAATGTGGTCAGTCACATCCTCAAAAAATTCAATCGGGCTTGTAAGGCACAACCTGCCTTTCACAAAGCCATGCTGACTATTCCTAATCATATTATGCCTCTCCAAATTTTCATAAATCCTGCTTCTCAGGACCTTCTCCATCAACTTACCAACCACTTAAGTAAGACTCATGGTCTATAATTTCCTGGGCTATCTCTACTCCCTTTCTTGAACAAGGAAACAATATCTGCAACCCTCTCATTCTTCAGAACCTCTCCTATCCCCATTGATGATGCAAAGATCATTGCCAGAGGCTCAGCAATCTCCTCCCTCACCTCCCACCATAGCCTGGGGTACATCTTGTCCAGTCCCAGATCCTTATCCAACTTGATGCTTTCCAAAAGCTCCAGCACATCCTCTTTCTTATTGTCTATATGTTCAAGCTTTTCAATCCGCTGTAAGTCATCCCTACAAGCACCAAAGTCCTTTTCTGTAGTGAATACTGAAGCAAAGTATTCATTAAGTACCTCTGCTATCTCATTTGGTTCCATACACACTTTTCCACTGTCACATTTGATTGGTCCTATTCTCTCATGTCTTATCCTCTTGCTGTTCACATACTTGTAGAATGCCTTGGTAGTTTCCTTAATCCTGCTCACCAAGGCCTTCTCATGATCCTTCTGGCTTTCCTACTTTCATTCTTAAGCTCCTTCCTGCTAGTTTTATAATCTTCTAGATCTCTACCTAGTTTTTTGAACCTTTCATAAGCTTTTTCCTTTTTCACTAGATTTTTAACTGCCTTTGTACACCATGGTTCCTGTACCCTACCATCCTTTCCCTGTCTCAATAGAATGTACCTATGCAGAACGCCACGCAAATATCCCCTGAACATTTGCCACATTTTTGCCGTGCATTTTCCTAAGAACACCTGTTCCCAATTTATGCTTCCAATTCCCAGCCTGATAGCTTCATATTTCCCCTTACTCCAATTAAACACTTTCCTAACTTGTTTGTTCCTATCCCTCTGCAAAGCTATGGTAAAGGAGATAGAATTGTGATCACTATCTCCTATATGCTCTCCCACTGAGAGAACTGACATCTGACCAGGTTCATTTCCCAATACCAGATCAAGTACAGCCTCTCCTCTTGTAGGCTTATCTACATATTGTGTCAGGAAACCGTCCTGAACACACCTAACAAACTCCACCCCATCTAAACCCCTTGCTCTAGGGAGATGCCAATCAATAATTGGGAAATTAAAATCTCCCACCACGACAACTCTGTTATTATTAGACCTTTCCAGAATCTGTCTCCCTATCTGCTCCTCGATGTCCCTGTTACTATTGGGTGGTCTATAAAAAACACCCAGTAGAGCTATTGATGCCTTCCAGTTTCTAACTTCCACCAACGGAGACTCAGTAGGCAACTCCTCCATGACTTCCTCCTTTTCTGCAGCTGTGACACTATCTCTGATCGGCAGTGCCACGCCCCCACCTCTTTTGCCTCCCTCCCTGTCCTTTCTAAAACACCTACAGCCTGGCACTCTAAGTAACCATTCCTGCCCTTGGGCCATCCAAGTCACTGTAATGGCCACAACATCATAGCTCCAAATACTGATCCATGCTCTAAGCTCATCCGCTTTGTTCATGATGCCTCTTGCATAAAATAGACACATCTCGAACCATCGGTCTGAGCACATCTCTTCTCTATCACCTGCCTATCCTCCCTCTCACGCTGTCTACAAGCTTTCTCTATTTGTGAGCCAACCACCCCTTCCTCCGTCTCTTCAGTTCAGTTCTCACCCCCCAGCATTCCTAGTTTAAACTCTCCCCAACAGTCTTCGCAAATCTCCCTGCCAGGATATTGGTCCCGCTCGGATTCAAGTGCAAACCATCCTTTTTGTACAGATCACGCCTGCCCCAAAAGAGGTCCCAATGATCCAGAAATCTGAATCCCTGACCCCTGCTCCAATCCCTCGGCCACACATTTATCCTACACCTCACTCTTTTTCTCTACTCACTGTCACGTGGCACAGGCAGTAATCCCGAGATTACTACCTTTGAGGTCTTGCTTCTCAACTTCCTTCCTAACCCCCTGTAACCTCCACATTGTTCCAGTTAAAGTGGTGTCTGTCTTGGTCTTCATGTATTCTTGGTGGTCTTGAATTCCTGCTGCATTCTCACGGAATGAGACGATTAATGGAGTCACAGTTAAAAGGACCGTACTGAAGTGCTTCTGTGCCAGGAGCCTGGCATGAAACCAGCAACAAAGGACCCACAAATCAATTTGGAGAAGATACCCCATTAGGTTTGGTGCTGAGAAGTTTGGGAAAAGTGGGGTGGCCACTGAGTGCAGAGTAGCTGCCATCTCCCCACAGCTGGAGATTTCTCAGTGGTAACAAGATTGAGATTGTAGGAGCTGAGTGTTTTGTCCATGCACGGAGTAGCTGCAACAGTCCAAGCAATGACCAGTCCTTACTATGTTGCTCTGATCACCACATCTCATCCGAGAGACCGCTACTACTCACCCTAGACCAGGCAACACTAGCTTTCGCTGCCGGTTGTGGGCTTTTCGTTGTCACAAGAGCCCCAGTAGAAGGCAGCATTCTGTAGAGGATTTTCAGCTCAGCAGCACACAGCCCTTTTCTTAAAGTCCGTAGGATGGTCCTGTGGATGTTCGCAAGAGCACACTACAACACACTATACACTGTTGGCACTTGTGTAGGAGCAGGCTTCTTACATGGAAGCTTGTGAGATCTGCCTTCGTAATATACTGTAATTGTTACCACAACGCAAAGTCTTTAATAGGATGTAAAGTGTTTTGGGATAAATCAAAATTAGGTTTACTATCACTGTCTTATAAAACGTATGGTTTTGCAGCAGCTGTACAGTGCAGAAATACAAAAGATAGATAGATACTTTATTGATCCCAACGGAAATTACAGAGTCATGGTAGCATTACAAGTGCTCAGACATACAAATATACAAATATTAGAAGAGAAGTAAGAAAGAATAAAAAATAAGTTACATCAAACAGTCTAACGGGGGTGGGGGGTGGTGCGGGTCATCACTTCCTTAGCTATAGGTTGATTCATTATAGAGCCTAATGGCTAAGGGTAAGAATAACCCCATACAATGCTCTTTGGAGGAATAAAAGTGCTCCTCTGTTCAACCAGGGTAGCATGTAGAGGGTGAGAAACATTGCCCAGAACTGCCAGGATCTTCTGTAGGGTCCTTTGTTCTACCACAGCTTCCTGCATGTTCGGTTTGACTCCTTTAACAGAGCCAGCCTTTCTAATCCGTTCATTGAGCCTGTTGGCGTCGCCCGTGTTGATGCCATTGCCCCAGCACACCACTGCATAGAAGATTGTACTGGCGACAACAAACTGGTAGAACATGTGAAGGAGAGGCCTGCACACTCCAAAGGACCTCAGTCCCCTCAGGAAGTCGAGTCTATCATCCAGGTTCACCTCCAGGTATTCGTAGGTCCTCACCACATCCACATCCTCACCACCCATAGTTAAAGGTAGTAGTGAAGGTTAGTCTTCCTGAAGTCCACCACCATCTCCTTTGTCTTGTTGAGCTGCAGATGACTCAGCCTGCACCATTTGACAAAGTCCTCCATTATCCTCCTGTCCTCCCTTTATACACCCAACTATTGCGGAATCATCAGAGAATTTCTGCAGATGACATGTGTCAGAGTTGTATCTAAAGTCCAAGGTGTACAAGGTAAACAGGAAGGGAGTCAATACAGTCCCCTGTTGGGCCCCAGTGCTGTTTATAGCATGGCTGACACACAGCTCTAAAGCTGTACAAACTGTGGTCTGCCAGTCAGGTAGTCCATTATCCAGGATACAATGGAAGTGCCAACCTGCATAGCACAGAGCTTTTCCCCCAGCAACGAGGGCTGTATGGTATTGAAGGCACTAGAATATTAAAAAAAACATGATCCTCACAGTGCTGTCCTGCTTATCCAAATGGGAGTAGGCTCTGTTCAGCAGGTAGATGACAGCATTGTTGTCTCCAACGTGCTCCTGGTAGGCAAACTGCACCGGATCAAGGGGATGGAAAAGAGCCTGATGTGAGAGGTCAGGGCCACTGGACAGTAGTCATTCAAGACTTTTGGTTGGCCCTTCTTGGGTATTGGGACCATACATGATGTTTTCCACACAGTAGGGACCTTTTCCAGGCTGAGACTCAGACTGAAAATGCACTGAGAGCTCCACACAGCTGCTCAGCACATTCCTTCAGGGCCTTGGGGTTCACACCTTCCGGTCCCAATGCTTTGCCCATGTCTGAATTTCCCCAGAGCCCTTCTCACCTACTCAGTAGTGAAGGTGAGTCCATGATGACTGGGGAGTTAGTGGAAGGAGGGGGCTGGGGGAGGTGAAGATTGGGACAATGGCAGTTAGTTTGTGCAGGTGTGATGGTAGGTGCAGGGCAAGGAATGGATGTAGACATTGGTAGCCTCTGTTGTTCATCCACGTGTTGAACTGGAGGAGGGATGAGGGGTGGCATTGGTTCTGAGGGAGCATTGGGTGCCTCAGCACCTGGACTGGAGTGCTGAGGGGGCTGTGAACAGGAGGGCAATTGTCGAACCTATTAAAGAATTGGTTTACCTCATTAGCCATTCACAGCTGTATTCTGAGGCTCTACAGCTAGGCTGATTGAAGCCGGTGATGTTCTCCATGCCTCTCCATGCCTCCCGTGTGCTACTCTGCCCAAACTTGTTCTCCTCTCTCTCCTGTATTCCACTTTAGCCACCTTGATCTCCTCCTTTCACTCCCTCTGCATATGTTTCAATTCCTCCCTGTCTCCTGATATAAAGGCTCTCTTTCTGTGGTTCAGAAGAGCCTTCAGGTGACCCATGGTTTGTTGTTAGGGAAGCAGTGAACAGTCCTTTATGGTATTACAGTGTCCACACAGGAGTTGATGTAGTCAGTGATGCAATCAGTAAGTCCATTAATGTCCTCCCCATATGGTTCACAAAATACATTCCAATCAGTAATCTCACAGCAGCCCTTCATGGCCTCGATGGCCTCTGGAGACTATTTCTTTATTGTCTTGGGGGTAACTAGCTGTTGCTGTACTTTGGGCTTGTACAAGCGCATGAGGTAAACCAGGTTATGATCTGATCTTCCAAGTGGGGGTAGGGCCGTGGAGCTGTATGCATCTTTAACGCTTGCATACAAGAGGTCCAGTGGTTTATTTTCTCTTGTATGACATTTGACAAACTGATTGAAGGTGGGTAGGGTTGTCGAGAGAGAAACATGGTTGAAGTGTCCCGATACCGCAATGAATGCTTTGGAATGCAGAGTCTGGAGCCTCGCGATGGTAGTGTGTATGATGTCACACACAGTGTCGGGAAGGCGGAATGTAGACAACAAGCAATATGGCACGGCTGAATTCGCGTGGTAGATAATACGGATGCAAACTCACAACAAGCACTTTGATGTCTGGGCTGCAGATTTGTTCTTAATTACTGTAAATTAGAAAATTAGTAAGTGTAAATAAAAGAAATAATGAGTAGTGTTCATGGGTTCATGGGCCATTCAAAAATCTGATCACAGAAGGGAAGAAGCTCTCCCTAAATCATTCAGTGTGGGTTCTGTAACTCCTCGATGATGGTAATAATGAGAAGAGGCCATGTCCAGGATGGTTAGATTTATTAGTGATGGATCCTGCCTTCTTGAGGCATTGCTGCTCAAAGATGTCCTCAGTGGTGGAGAGGGTTGCATTTATAACGGAACTGACTGAGTCTACAGCCTTGTGCAACCTCTTGTGATCCTGAACATTGGAGCCTGGAATGTGTTGCCTCGACTTCCCCTTCTTAAATTCCACAATCAGTTCCTTAGCTTTGAGTGCAGGATTGTTGTTGCGACACCACTCAAGCAGCCAAGCTATCTCACTCCTGTACGCCTCCTTGTCACCATCAGAGACTTTACCAACAACGGTGCTGTCATCTGCAAATTTATAAATGGTGATTGAGCTGTGCTTAGCCTCACAGTCGTGAGTTTAGAGATAGTAGAGCAGCAGACTAAGCATGCATCCTTAAGGTGCGTCTGTGTGAATTGTCAGCAAGGAGGAAATGTTCTCACCAATCCATACTGAATGTGTTGTCCCCATGAGGATCCTGTTGCAGGGGGAGGAACAGAGGCCCAAGTTTAGAAGCTTAGTGATTAATGATGAGGGGATGGTGATGTTGAACACTGAGCTGAGATCAATAAACAGCAACCTGCTATATGCTTTGCTGGTGTCTGGGTGCTCCAAATCAGAGCGGAGAGCCAGTGAGACTGGGTCTGTTGTGGACCTTTTACTGTGCTTGGCAAATTGCAGTGGGTCCAGGCCCTTGCTCTTGCTGGAGTTAATTCTAGCCACGACCAATCTTTTAAAGCACAAAGCACTTCGTCAAGTAGATGTGAGTGCTACTGGGTGTTAGGTAGCTCACCCTGCTTGTCTTGGGCACCAGTCTGATCAATGCTCTTTTGAAGCAATTGTAAACATCAGACCACAGCAGTGAGAGGTTGACGGTATCCTTGAATACTGCAGCCAGTAGCTAGGCACAGATTTTCAGTACCTGACCAGGTAAATTATCACAGACTGACACCTTGCGAGAGTTAACCCTCTTGAAGAACGTTCTGACAGAGATCACAGGGTCACTGTATGCTGTTACGATTTTCACAGGTGTAATGTCATTCTCCCTTTCAAAGTGTGCATAAAAGGTGTTGAGCTCATTGTCAAGTTATGCATCACTGCCATCTATGCTGATAGGTTTTGCCTTGCTGGAAGTAGAATCAGCCTTGTTATCACTGACATATGTCATGAAATTTGTTATGTGGCAGCAGTACAGAGCAAGGTATTTAAAATTTTTACTACTAGTCTCAAAAACAAATAAATAAATAGATAAGTTGCAAAAGATGAATAATGAGTAAGTGTTCATGGACCTTTCAGACATCTGATGGCAGAGGGGAAGAAACCTTTCCTAAAATGTTGAGTGTAGGTCTTCAGGCTGCCTGATAAGACCATAACACTATAAGATATAAGAGCAGAATTAGGCCATTTAGCCCATCGAGACTGCTCCACCATTTCATCATGGCTGATCCATTATTCCTCTCAGCACCAACTTGCTGCCTTTTCCCCATATCCCTTCATGCCCTGACTAATCAAGTATCTATCAACCTCTGCCTTAAATATTCATAAATACTTGGCCTCCACAGCTGTCTGTGGCAACGAATTCCACAGATTCACTATTCTCTGGCTAAGGAAATTCTTCCTCACCTCCATTCTAAAAGGATGCCCCTCCTATTCTGAGGCTGTGTCCTCTGGTCTTAGACTCTCCCACCACACGAAACAACCTCTCCACATCCACTCTATCAAAAGACCTTTCAATTAGGTCACCCCTCATTCTTCTAAATTCTAATGAATACAAGCCCAGAGCCATCATACGCTCTTCATATGACAAGCCTTTCAATCCTGGAATCATTTTCATGAACCTCCTTTGAACCCTCTCCAATGGCAGCACATCCTTTCTAAGATAAGGGGCCAAAAACTGCTCACAATAATCCAAGTGAGGCCTCACCAGTGCTTTATAAAGCCTCAACATTGCATCCTTGTTTTTATATTCTATTCCTCTTGAAATGAATGCTAACATCACATTACCTTCCTCACCACAGACTCAACCTGCAAATTAACCTTTAGGGAATCCTGCACAAGGACATCCAAGTTCCTTTGCACCTCAGTTTTTTGTATTTCTCTCCATTTAGAGAATAGTCAACCCTTTCATTTCTTCTACCGAAGTGCATAACCATATACTTCCCAACACTGTATTCCATCTGCCATTTCTTTGCCCGTTCTCCTAATCTGTTTAAGTCCTTCTGTAACCTCTCTACTCCTCAAAGCTACCTGCACCCCCATCTATCTTCTTATCATCTGCAAACTTTGCAACAAAACCATCAATTCCATCATCCATAATGTAAAAAAGAGCGGTCTTAACACAGACCCCCGTGGAACACTGCTAGTCACCGGCAGCCAGTCAGAAAAGGTTCCCTTTATTCCTGTTCTTTGCCTCTTGCCAATTAGCTACTGCTTTATCCATTCTAGTATCTTTCCTGTAATACCATGGGCTCTCAACTTGTTAAGTAGCCTCATGTGTGGCTCCTTGTCAAAGGCCTTCTGAAAACCAAATTACACATCAATCAATTCTCCTCTGTCTATCCTGCTTATTAATTCTTCAAACAATTCCAACAAGATAGTCAGGCAAGATTTTCCCTTGAGGAAACCATGCTGACTACAGCATATTTTATCATGTGCCTCCAAGTACCCTGACACCACATTCTAAACAATCGACTCCAACATCTTCCCAACCACTGAGGTCAGACTAACTGGCCTATAGTTTCCTTTCTTCTGCCTTCCTCCCTTCTTGAAGATTAAAGTGACTTTTGCAATTTTTGAGTCTTCAGGAACCATTCCAGAATCTAGTGATTTTTGTAAGATCATTACTATTGCCTCCACAATCTCTTCCGCCATCTCTGTCAGAACCCTGGGTGTATACCATCGGTTCCTGATGATTTATCTACACTCAGGCCTTTCAGTTTCCCAAGAACTTGCTACCTAGTAATGGCAATCTGCACACTTCATGACCCCTGACACTCTGGAGCTTCTGCCATACTGCAAGTGGCTTCCACAGTGAACATTGGTGCAAAATACCCATTCAGCTTGTCTGCAATTTCCTTGTCCCCCATTACTACCTCTCCAGTACTGTTTTCCAGTGGTCTGATATCCACTCTCACCTCTCTTTTACACTTTGATGTATCTGAAGAAACATTTAGTATCCTCTAATATTATAGGCTAGCTTACTTTCATATTCCATATTTTCCTTAATGACTTTTTTAGTTGCCTTCTGTTGGTTTTTAAAATCTTCCCAATCCTCTAACTAATTTTTGCTCTATTATATGCCCTCTCTTTGGCTTTTATGTTGGCTTTGACTTCTCTTGCTAGTCATGATTATGCCATCTTGGCTCTAGAATACTTCTGTCTTTTTGGGATGTATGTATCCTGTGCCTTCTAAATTGCTTCCAGAAATTTCAGCCATTGCTGCTCTGCAATCATCCATGTCAGTGTTCTTTTCCAAACAATTTTGGCCAATTCCTCTCTCATGCCTCTGTAATTTCCTTTAATCCGCTGCATTACTGATACATTTGACTTTAGCTTTCATTCTCAAAATTCAGGGTGAATTCAATCATATTATGATCACTTTCCCCTAAGGGTTCTTTGACCTTAAGCTGTCTAACCTTTTCCAGTTCATTGCACAACATCCATTCCAGAATAGTTGGTCCCCTAGCTTGCTCAACAATGAGCTACTCCATAAAGTCATCTCATAGGCATTTTAGAAATTCCCCCTGTTGGGATCCAGTACTAACCTGATTTTCTCAACCTACCTACATATTGAAATCCCCCAAGACTATTGTAATATTCTATCTCTTGTTGTAATTTGTAGACCACATCCTTGCTTCTGTTTGGGGGTTTGTATATAACTCCCATCAGGAGACTTCGGTTGGGTTGCAAGTGTAGATCCCCTTTAAGAAGGTCGGCTGGTGGCGCAGTGAGATCAGCGCCGGGCTTGAGAACGGAGGTTCCCGAGTTCGATCCAGTGACAGACCACTCCTGAGCGCGCTCTCCATCCGTGCCAGTTGATGTCAAGCTCACAACTAGACCTCGTAAAAAAAAAACACTGCCACCTCCAGTTTAAATTCCCACGCAGAATATTGTGGAGGATCAAATACCCAGTACCCAATACCCCAAAACAGAGGTGGGGATGCTGTGCTGGTCTACAGGTGCAACTGAAATGCAGAGGCCTTAGACTTCCACTCATGACTGTTCTGCTGGCGAATGAACGTACAGTCTCTGGAAAATAAAAATGAAGACCTCAGAGCAAGATTGCTGTACTAGAGGTACATCAGGGACTGTTGTGTGCTCTGCTTTAAGGAAACATGGCTCACACCAGCCATTTTGGATGCTGTACTCCAGTCTGATGGTTTTACGATTCTCTGCAAAAACAAGACAGCTCAGTGTTTTAAAGGCAGTGTGGGTGGAGTATGCTCATCCTGGTGCACAAACGTAGTGGATCTGTCTCACTCCTGCTCATCTAGCAGTCAAATGTTATCTATTTTATCAGCCAGGTGAGTTTACCACCATCATCTTGGTAACAGTGTACATTCCACCTCAGACAGGGTCTGGAGGAGCTGAGCAATATAATCAGCAGGCATGAAACTGCACACCCTAATGCCTTCCCTATCATTGAAGGAGATTTCAACCAGGCCAGCTTAAAGAGGTCTCTGAACAACTACCACCGACATATCACCTGTGGAACCAGAAGAGCCAGCACACTTGACCACTGTTATGCCACCATTAAGAATGCATACCATGCCATCCCATGCCTGCACTTTGGAAAGTCCAATCACCTGGCTGTATTTCTACTCCCAGCGTTATAGGCAGAGACTAAAGACCACAGCACCAGTGGTGAGGACCAGAAGGTATGGTCAAGGGAGGCGGAGGAGCACCTATAGGGCTGCTTTGAGTTAGTGGTCTGGACAATATTCAGGCAACATATACTGCTAAAGGCTTATGACCTGTTTTTAAACACCACTAATAATAAAAAGAGATTTAAACATCATTCGGATAGATAGAAGTAATTATTTTTTAAAAATTAAAAAACATTAAATACTAGAAATTAAATAAAATATTGTTACATTTAACATTAAGCCACAATAGTGCTGCTGTCAGAGCACCACCATTGACCCAGGAGCAGCTCTAACTTTGGGTGCTGCTTGTGATCACGTGGATTTCCTCTGGGTACTCCACATTCCTCCAATAGTCCAAAGGTGTGCAATTTGGTATGTTAATTGACCATTGTAGCATGCCCCTCATGTGAAAGTGAGTGGTAGAATCAGATCTCTGGTTCTTCTGTGATTCTTAGTTTAAATGCACAGGCATGGAAGTGGGATATACCAGACAGCCAGTGGTTCTCTGGTGAACTGCTGCATAAAGGTAACAATACACCCATTACAGCAACTCAGTACTTTCCTAGATGTTGAAAGCAGAGGGTAGGCATCCAATCTGCAATACCTTTTTACTATCTGCTAGTCATCAGTGATTTGTGAGCAAATAATGTCAGGCTTGTAGATTTGCCGTGATTATGGTCTGCTTTCCACCACTTGCCTATTTCCATGGTAACCTGCATTTACTGTGCACCAATTTCTCTGCATTACAACAACAGCATTCTCAACACCATTCCAAAGGATTTCCACCTGTCTTTAGTTGCACCTGGATTTCCTTCATTTTCCCCAACGCTGCTGAATGGGTCTGCCTGAGAAGAGCATGTGCAATTCAGGTACATCTTTTGCCTTGCTGGTTTTAGACTGAACAGTGAAGGGAAGTGACAAATGAGTATTGATTTGAGGCTTGTCATTTGTTTCAGCAGTGATGAAGTGAAGCTTGAAACCTTTTGACTCAGGTTTAGAGAACTACCCTCTGAGACAAACTGATAAAAATTATTTTCTTCTATCTTAAAATTCTTCATTATTGTTTTCAAAACTCTCTATGGCTTCCCTCTATTAACTCCCACAGTTCCCGGCAGTAACTGTGGGAGTTAATAGAGTCTATTTTTCTTTTGTTCAACCTCACCAAACTTCAGCCTTATCTTCCTTACATCCTAAAATCACTCTATGAACCTCTCTATCTTGCTATCAGTTGTACTGTGGAACGGCAGGTTGAATTAGCAAAATGAAACAGGATCATGGGTGTTTTTGTTCAAGAGCCTGCTACTGTAAAGCTCTAAGGTACTCAAGCTATAGAATAGGAGTTGCATACCTAGTTCACTAAAAGCTATTCCTTTGTGAATTCTCCCATCATTGATGCTGCAGCCGAAGTCACCTAAGCTGATTGTCTGCAGCATGATGGAAGAGGGGAGAGAGTCAAAGTGAAATGGGAGCAAGATCAGATTATTTGAGAGTGGGTGGTGTTATAAATGCTTACTGGATCTCAATAAGGTTCTGGTTTGTAAATGGGAGTAGTCTAAATTTGTCATTGTGAGAGGAGGGTGAGGGTTGTGGTAGAGATTGCAGTGAGGGTAGTAAGAGTTTGGGTGGAAATTGGTCAGGGCAGAGGGGGAGTGGTCAAGGATTAGGCTAGCTTGGGGTAAGGTAAAGGTTAGGATAAAGATTGGTGATTAGAGGAGAAGATGGCATTGGGGCCCTTGGAAGTATAGGACTAGGAACTGGGAGATGTGTAACTTTTTCTTCAGGAAGACATATCTGAAGTAGACCCAGCAGCTTGGAACCTACTCAGCCAGGATCCCTTTAAAAAAACAGTGGAGTAAGTCTTGCAAGCAAGTAGCATGATAGGCCACTGCAAGCCATGTCAGACACAGAAGGAGGACCCTGAAAGAAAATGATGGACTTTTTGAAACTCTTATTAGGTTCCCAATTTTCCTTTTATCATTTAATTGAACCTGAATCTAAATGTTGCTTTGCACAAATAACTTCTGGACCGCTTGCTCTTCCCCTCACTTCCTCATACCTTATATCCAGTGAAGATTTTGCAATAGTTGGCTTAATTAAATATGAATTGAGTGTATAAATTGTTGCAAATCCCAGATTAGGAAGGGGAAACTATCTACACCTAGTTTTTATCCACCAGAAAAATGTGAACATCTGGAAGATTGGTAACAACACAGTTTGATTCAACCTCTCACACTCAAGATTGAATAAGTTGCTAGCATCATTGCCTGAAGAGTGGTCATCAGGTTAAGTTATCACAAAATACTGATGCCTGAATTGGCACCTTGAGAACAGGGTGGTTCAGAACCAGCATCAGGTTTATTATCATGAAATTTCTTGTTTTGTAGCTGCCATACAGTGCAAAGCAGAAGAATTAATAAAAGTTACAAAAACAAGTAGTGCCAAAGAGGAACAAAGAGGTGGTTCATTGAACTGTTGTGATACAGGAGGTGAAGAAACTGTTCCTAAAATGTTGAGTGTGGGTCTTCAGGCTGGAGATGATTGCCCTTAGTGATGGATACTGCCTTCTTGAGGAACCACTTCTTGCAGACATCCTGGATGATGAGGAGGGTTGTTCCCATGATGGAGCTGACTGAGGCTACCGTACTCTGCACCCTCTTTCAATCCCATGCATTGGAGCGTCCATACCAGGCTGTGATGCCACCAGTCAGAATGCTGTCCATTGTACGTACGTAGAGTTTTGCACGAGTCTTTGGTGACCGATCAAATCTCCTCAAACTCCTAATGAAGCAGAGCTCTGTAAGCAGTAATATAATACAAATTATAATCCAAGAGTTTTGTTTGTCCTTGTACCTTTTATGTGATTTGCACATTTGGAATCATTTGGCTTCCGGTTGATTTGTGATGCTTGTGTTTTGTAACAAGCAGAGGCAACTCCAATGCATGGGTGAACAAAAATTCCTTCTGGTGGTAACCCCTGAAAGCACTAACATTACTAGGGACCCTGTACAGATATTGACATCTTTTCGGTCGCATTCTTATACAGACACCATTCCAGTGAACCCCCTCCCCGGCATCATCAAGGATTATGGAAATTATTAAATATCAAAAATCCCAAACAGCATCTGTGGATGGAGAAGCATCTCATGAGAAGTGAAGCTCAAAAGATAGAGATGGGCCTTTCTAGTTATTTAGCTTGAAATTCTAGCTGCCGTTGAAGGCAATGTGTGACCCTATGTCATTCAATAATACTCAAAATGAGGTTCGAGGGGGAAATTATGTTTATCCTGTATCTATATCCAATGAATTGGGATAGGTATACTGTTTGCCTGGTCTCATCCCCACCCAGCGATTACATGCGGATGAGCTCTGCCCAATGTCCCAGCCAGCTCATTTTAGGAAGTTCACCACTGAAACATTGATTGGCATTACACATGAAAAATGCTGGTAAACGCAGCAGGCCAGGCAGCATCTCTAGGAAGAGGTACAGTCGACGCTTCGGGCCGAGCCCCTTCGTCAGGACTAACTGAAGGAAGAGCTAGTAAGAGATTTGAAAGTGGGAGGGGGAGGGGGAGATCCAAAATGATAGGAGAAGACAGGAGGGGGAGGGATGGAGCCAAGAGCTGGACAGGTGATTGGCAAAAGGGATATGAGAGGATCATGGGATGGGAGGCCTGGGGAGAAAGAAAAGGGGGAGGAGGGGAAAAACCCAGAGGGTGGGCAAGGGGTATAGTGAGAGGAACAGAGGGAGAAAAAGGAGAGAGAGAGAGAGAAAAAAATTAATAATAATAATAAATAAATAAATAACGGATGGGGTACGAAGGGGAGGTGGGGCATTAACGGAAGTTAGGGAAGTCAATGTTCATGCCGTCAGGTTGGAGGCTACCCAGATGGAATATAAGGTGTTGTTCCTCCAACCTCACAATTTGAGGATAAAGGGGAAGCCTTTTAGGACCGAGATTAGGAAAAACTTCTTCACACAGAGAGTGGTGAATCTGTGGAATTCTCTGCCACAGGAAACAGTTGAAGTCAGTTCATTGGCTATATTCAAGAGGGAGTTAGATATGGCCCTTGTGGCTAAAGGGATCAGAGGGTATCGGGGGAAGGCTGGTACAGGGTTCTGAGTTGGATGATCAGCCATGATCATACTGAATGGCGGTGCAGGCTTGAAGGGCTGAATGGCCTACTCCTGCACCTATTTTCTATGTTTCTATGTTTCTATGTAACCTGAGTGTGGCTTTATTTTGACAGTAGAGGAGGCCGTGGATAGACATATCAGAATGGGAATGGGACGTGGAATTAAAATGTGTCGCCCGACGCAGACTGGGAGACCATTTCGCTGACCACCTACGCTCTGTCCGCCAGAGAAAGCAGGATCTCCCACTGGCCACACATTTTAATTCCACATCCCATTCCCATTCTGATATGTCTATCCACGGCCTCCTCTACTGTCAAGGGGAAGCCACACTCAGGTTGGAGGAACAACACCTTATATTCCGTCTGGGTAGCCTCCAACCTGATGGCATGAACATTGACTTCTCCAACTTCCATTAGTGCCCCACCTCCCCTTTGTACCCCATCCGTTATTTATTTATTTACTTACACACACATTCTTTTTCTCTCTCTCCTTTTTCTCCCTCTGTCCCTCTCACTACACCCCTAGCTCATCCTCTGGGCTTCCCCCCTCCTCCCTTTCTTTCTCCCTAGGCCTCCCATCCCATGATCCTCTCATATCCCTTTTGCCAATCAACTTTCCAGCTGTTAGCTCCATCCCTCTCCCTCCTGTCTTCTCCTATCATTTTGGATCTCTCCCTCCCCCTCCCACTTTCAAATCTCTTACTATCTCTTCTTTCAGTTAGTCCTGACGAAGGGTCCCGGCCTAAAACATTGACTGTACCTCTGCCTATAGATGCTGCCTCGCCTGCTGCGGTCACCAGCATTTTTCATATGTTTTGCTTGAAATTCCAGCATCTGCAGATTTCCTCGTGTTTGGATTGATTGGCATTAGTTGCCCAACAATATTATGGAAATAAATTTCTGCATATGATTTGAAATGGTCCTATAGTGTAAATTCTAGGCACACCATCTACATCACTTTGGGATCAGGCACAAAACCAATTTCTTGCCCTCTCTGCTCTCTGTGTAGTGCTTTCCAGGCAGAATAATGCTCCTGGCTGTGCTTTGCAGTTAATACAATTACAAAAGAGTCATTCTTTACAAGTTAGCTTTGGGATCCTGTCAGACAGTGAAAGATCAAATCGTTCTGTTATTCTGTTGCAAGCTCATGAGCCATCATTAGTACATTTTAAAAGTCCTACTTGATTTGCTGTCCAATTTCCATAAGAGAGTCAAACATTTTGGCCCAAATATAGCTTTCATTAGCATAGAGGATGTCCCCAAGTGCTGTAATATCTTAATTGCAATGAAGATTGCATACTTCCCTACGTTGCTCGTTATGTTCCAGTTTCTTAATTGTTAGGAAGCTAATTGAAATTTGAAAAGCATGTGGAGCTAATTGAAATTTGAAAAGCATGTAGAGGCTACTACTATTACATTAGAAATGTGCCAGTGTAGTATTCTGTCATCAATAAGCATAGAATGTTGGTGAGAGAAAACTACTGCAGGCATGAGTCAGTAGTGAGGCTTCTTCACGACTTCGTAAATACTTAAATGGAACAAGATGAGCTGTGCTGGATCTTTTTGGGGTTTTTTTTTGTTGATAGCCATCTATCCTAAATGTAAATAATTGATGATTAATTTTAAATCCTAATTTGCAGAATAAGTGCATGTAGCTGTTAAAGCTGACTGGAACTTTTGCTTCTTGAGCAAATTCACATTGCAGGGATTAGTAAGGTGATTTGCATTCATTAGTATTTTAGTAAGTTCGTGCATAGAATATAGTGGTGGTAGGATGCAATTGGGAAATTTAAATGCAGTGGCTACCAGCGAATCATTTAAGAACTTTTATCAGTTCCGTAAGGTTGTTAATGTGCGGACGTTTTTTATTGTCCTGTGGGTTCCACAAGACATTTTCTTGGCACAAAAAGTGTCTGGCATATTTCTTGATTCTCCACACTAATTAATTGACTGTTGTTTCTTAGGTAAATAGAAATAGTTATTAAAGTACTGAAATGCATACACATCTTCAAGTAAAAAAATTATTAATTACTCCTACTTAAATATAATTGATTTTTATATGAATACTTGCATTTCTTTCAACATGGGAATGTTTTCAAAGGCTTTCTATTCAGACCTTTTGCTGGCTTTGAATTGATAGTGTTTCAACACTCCCAGTAAATTGTGTCCATTGCACCCTGGGATTTTCTTTGAATCCCGGGTTTCCCTGAGCAAGGCCTTGCTTGGTAATTTATTGTTTGAAAATTTTGTCTGGCATTTTGCCAGCTACCATAGCAATGTATCCTCATCGAAGTTTAGACATGACCTTGGTAGCCATGGTAGTGTGTGATTGCCTTCCAGATATTTCCACGTGATTTTGGCGTCTTAGTATCACAGGGTATCTGATGCCATACTGATTCAAATGTCCATGGAGTAAAGAATGAGAATAAAACAAATCAGTACTAAAGTGCTAATTGTCTCTTCTGGGCAAATTGTATAATCATAAACGAACCATTATATGGCTTCTTCAAAGGGGCATCTTTCAGAGCTCTTGCAATGTGGCTCTGCTGTTGCTAAACCTACACAATAAATGTTGGTCTCAACAAAACATCTAATTTTACTCAGGAAATAGAACTGTGTATCTGGCACCTAAAAAGTCTGATTTTCCAAGATACTAAAAACAGTTGAAAATATACACATCACGCCTTGCAGAAACAAATTTTATGCAAAGCAAGGTAAGATATTTTACCAGCTTTGTGTAATATTTAAAATATGCAGGGAGAATATTATTTGTGAGTGGTTGCAGTCTATCTGAAAAGTTTATTCTTGACAGATCAGAAATTAAGAGGCAAAGACGGGAATGTTAAAGTCTTCACTGGATTTGTTTGGTGTCAACTTATTTTAGACAATTGGATTTTGAGAAATTACAATAATCTATTTATTCCTTAATTTGATTTCTGAAGATGAAAAATCAAATAGTCATTTAAATAAATTTTGTTTCTATGGCTTCCTCATAAGATCAATTTTGCATATTATCACATGATTATCTGATTTTAGCTGCATTGTAGTTGATGCATCATGAAATCTGACCACATTAGCATATCCTTAACCTTTCTCCCCCATTTTAATCTACTGTCAGATTGCTCCTGAATAAAAACGATAATAACAAAAAGTAAAATTCTTGGCAAGACAATACCAAACATCTTGAAGCTGTTTTCAAACAGTTGCTTAGCTTTATGAAGGGCTTTTAGATTTGAATAAATAGCAGTGGCTCAGTTGATGCCATCCAAGATGCTATGGAATTATTTTATTCCCTTGCTGTTACCATGGGAGAAAGCATAGTGATTTGAAACCCAAATCAATACTAATGAATCGAGCTCAGGTAACTCTTGGAAATGTCTTTAAAGATGTACCTGATGAAGTGGAATGACCTTGGTCTTCCCTTCTGCTCGTTAGGTACTGAACATAGAGGTGTTTATAAGAACATCCAAAGGTTCAAAGTACATTTATTATCGAGGCAGTACACAACCCTGAGATTCATCTTCCCCACAGATAGCTACAAAGCAAAGAAAATCATGGAACCCATTCAAAGCAAAACATCAAACCCCTGCCCCCCCCCCCACAACACACATGCAGAAAAATATCAAATTGCGCAAACTATAACAAAAGAAGAGTGAAAAACATGGAATATAAAACATAAAATTGAAAGATGGTCTTTGGCTAATTTTATTAACATGGTTGCAGGGTTTAAAATAAACAAGGGCAGTCAAAATGTGCTGCACTGCCGTTTCACTAAGGTTAAAACTGCAAATTCAATGATGAACAAGTCAAGGGACACTGCAAAAGCCATCTAACATCAAAGGCATTGCTCCTTTTTCTTTGCTGACAAGCCTGTGCAACATCAGGTCCTATTCTCTCGAAAGCTTTAACCTGACTTCATGTACATATGCTTTAGAAGGAAAGGTCTGTTTTAGCTCCTCCTTGTGAATTTCTTGCCGACCCACAGAGGTGCTTGAGACCTTTGAGATTGTCACCATTAGAAACATAGAAACATAGACATAGAAACATAGAAAATAGGTGCAGGAGTAGGCCATTCGGCCCTTCGAGCCTGCACCGCCATTTATTATGATCATGGCTGATCATCCAACTCAGAACCCAGCCTTCCCTCCATACCCCCTGACCCCTGTAGCCACAAGGGCCATATCTAACTTCCTTTTAAACATAGCTAATGAACTGGCCTCAACAGTTTGCTGTGGCAGAGAATTCCACAGATTCACCACTCTCTGTGTGAAGAAGTTTTTCCTAACCTCGGTCCTAAAAGGCTTCCCCTCTATCCTCAAACTGTGACCCCTCGTTCTAGACCTCCCCAACATCGGGAACAATCTTCCCGCATCTAGCCTGTCCAATCCCTTTAGGATCTTATACGTTTCAATCAGATCCCCCCTCAATCTTCTAAATTCCAACGAGTACAAGCCCAGTTCATCCAGTCTTTCTTCATATGAAAGACCTGCCATCCCAGGAATCAATCTGGTGAACCTTCTTTGTACTCCCTCTATGGCAAGGATGTCTTTCCTCAGATTAGGGGACCAAAACTGCGCACAATACTCCAGGTGTGGTCTCACCAAGGCCTTGTACAACTGCAGTAGTACCTCCCTGCTCCTGTACTCGAATCCTCTCGCTATAAATGCCAGCATACCGTTCGCCTTTTTCACCGCCTGCTGTACCTGCATGCCCACTTTCAATGACTGGTGTATAATGACACCCAGGTCTCGTTGCACCTCCCCTTTTCCTAATCGGCCACCATTCAGATAATAATCTGTTTTCCTATTTTTGCCACCAAAGTGGATAACTTCACATTTATCCACATTAAATTGCATCTGCCATGAGTTTGCCCACTCACCCAACCTATCCAAGTCACCCTGCATCCTCTTAGCATCCTCCTCACTGCTAACACTGCCACCCAGCTTCGTGTCATCCGCAAACTTGGAGATGCTGCATTTAATTCCCTCATCCAAGTCATTAATATATATTGTAAACAACTGGGGTCCCAGCACTGAGCCTTGCGGTACCCCACTAGTCACCGCCTGCCATTCTGAAAAGGTCCCGTTTATTCCCACTCTTTGCTTCCTGTCTGCTAACCAATTCTCCACCCACACCAATACCTTACCCCCAATACCGTGTGCTTTAAGTTTGCACACTAATCTCCTGTGTGGGACCTTATCAAAAGCCTTTTGAAAATCCAAATATACCACATCCACTGGTTCTCCCCTATCCACTCTACTAGTTACATCCTCAAAAAATTCTATGAGATTCGTCAGACATGATTTTCCTTTCACAAATCCATGCTGACTTTGTCCGATCATTTCACCGCTTTCCAAATGTGCTGTTATCACATCCTTGATAACTGATTCCAGCAGTTTCCCCACCACCGACGTTAGGCCTCATTAACACATCCCCATTTTACCTCCAGTTCATAAATGAGTAAAGAAAGGAAGGTAGGGAAGAAAATGTGTATTAGTCCCCACTATAGTTGTTGAAAATGGCTGACACTGACTAAGGGTAGGGATAGGAGTTCAGGGAAAGGTGAATGGGGGGGTGATTGTTGACACAGTGGAGTTCTGTGTGGGATGGTTGGGGTGTTCAAAATCCTACCATCATCTGCTATCATAATCTGCCTGATTTGGGTGTAGATTTACAATGACATTTCAGGGATTCAATGGACTGAGCTATGAAGATAGGTTGAGACCTTATTCATTAGAGTTCAGGAGAATGGTCTTACAGACATGTATAAACTCATGAGGGGCACAGGTTGAGTGAATAAGCATGGCTTTTCCCAGGACTAAGGAAATCAAGAACTAGAGGGCTAGGGTGGGAGGGGAGAGATTTAATAGGAACCTGAGGGGCAATGTTTTCACCCGCAGGGTGGGCAGTATGTGGAATGAGCTGTCAGAGGAAGAAGGTAATGCAGATACATTAGCATCATTTAAAAGGCATTTGGCCAAGTACTTGGATGGGAAAGGTTGAGAGGGATATCGGCCAAGTATGGGCAAACAGGGCTGCTTAGAAGGAAATCTTCTTCAGAGTAGACCAGCTTGTATCTTTTCAATGACTCAAGGAGTTCATGACCATGAAATCTGAATGGGGAGAAAAAGCAAAAGGTTGCATTTCTGGTATATTAGCTTTATATTAGAGATTTTAAAATCCTATTCAGGATGTCTCATGTACTTTACAATCAATTAAGTATTGTGATCCTTCTTAATGAAATAAAACGTGATATCCAATGTCGCACACAACAAGCTTCCACAAAGAACAACTTGACAGTAAACAGATCATCAATTTTAAGAATGCTAACTGAGTGATAAATATTGGCCAAACACTAGGGAGAGCTCTTCTTCACCGTTCTTCAAAATGAGAACAAACAGGGTTTGGTTTAGTTTTGTATGATTTTTAAAATATGGTACAGGTTTAATCTTTGTGGTCTGGCAACTCCCATAGTCTGCCATGTTTTGAATCTGTAGTATAGATCTGTACTGATCAACTAATTCTAATTAAGATCTAACTAAGATCTGTAGCTAATTAACCTACCAATACTACTTTTACAATCTCAACTGCCGATGCTTCCAATCTACTGTAACTATGGGTTACAGACAGTTCTCAGAACCCTTAAATGACTTGGAAAGCATCTATACGCAGTATAGAACAGTTGTCCAGCTCAAAGGAAGATGTTCAGGCATCTCTGTCCGTGGTATAGCACCAGTCAGGTGCTGAGGGTGCAGGACTAGAGAGTTTCAACCTATATTTACTATTCCTTGGTACTTCTACTTCACATAGGCCAAGTATACAAGAACAAAGAATTTTTTCGGTTAGGCAAATCCATAATTATAAAACCTAAGCCCAATTAACAAATAAATTATTTTCCTTTCTCTCTCCAACTTAATACAACTCAGTAATTTAACCAAGGGGTGACTCAAATCTATTGTTCAGTTCTATTTAATGCACAAGGGTGAAGTTGTTAGTACTGTGTGATCTATAATGTACACCTTATATAACTGAATCATAAGATAAAAGCAATTTATTATTACAGGATGTGATCAGTATTAAAACTGTTGGAATAAAAAATATTTGAAAGAGCTTCCTCATCAATGTTGATATGTTTTAGTTATTTGTGATTGCATCATTTCATTCAGATATCATCCTAGTTTGTTTTTCATACTTGTTAGATATTTTGTTCTTTTTAGTTCCAATGTTTCACTGCCATGTTTTGTGTTATTCGTAGTTTCACAACACTCGTTCATCCTCCCCCACTGAATGTTGCCAAATGACCCCGTGGAGCAGAAAGGTACTGGACCACATTGCACGTGTTGTTTTGCTCTTTGCTAGTACTTATTATGTATCTTATGGTGCTATAGCTGTTCTTAAAACTTTTCTTTTCCAGCATCCTCTGAGTTTTATTTTTAAGTAGGTTCTTGCTTGTTTTGGTATTGAAATCTATTAAACATTCAGTTACTGATGTTAATAAGAAGTTGTGCCTACATTTCAAAATATTTTAGTTTTTCCAAAACTTATGTAAAGAGATTTTGTTCCTTGCCTAACAAAGTAATACTATTAGCCCATTGGATAAAATGAGGATAAAAGTTCCCTTTCCTCATTTCCCTTACAATTGATTCTCTTTCACATTCCCAACAACTTCCTATGCTAAGGGGCAATTGACAGTAATGCACCAGATGCTGTGGGAACTCAGCAGGTCAATGGAGGGAAATGGTCAATCTATGATGCTGGTCAGGACCGTTCATCTCAATTGAATGTACCCAGTCAATCAACCTGCACATCTTTGGGAGGTGGAAGAATGCCAGAGCTCCTGGCGGAAAAACATATGGTCGTGGTGAGAAAATGCAACTCCATTCAGGTAGCCCCTGAGTCCAGGATCAAACCCAAATCCCTGGAGGTGTGAGAGAGTAATGGCCATTACCTTACCATGCTCATTCTTGTTGGGGTTGATACAGAGTGCGGAACTTCTGGATATAACTAAAAACACACACATTCATTTGTATTAGCAAAATACTTGATTTATACGAGATAAACTCTTCCTGGACTTCCAGCCAGGTGCAACATTCCTATGAGAAACTCTGCCATTGAAATGTCAGTTAAAATTGATACCTGTACCCGGCAGGAAGTCCAAGAAGTGTTTATTCGTCATATACACGGGGAAGGCACTAGATCCTTTTTAACTTGTTTTAAACTTCCTGCATCATGGAATGTTCTTTGTAAGACACAATGTGTAAGCTGTTAAGGAAATCAGGTGGGTTCTGTGGACAAATTTTACATTGTATTAATTAAGCCTAAACATAAAACACAGTGGGATTAAATAACAAAAAATCCAAGGATAAGAGATTGGTCAAGGACATGATGACTTATTATTAATGTGAGGAATATGTTTGTTGAAATGCTTCTCTCATCATAGAAACAGGTTGACAAAGGAGGTGTTTCTATCTGCTTAAATCTAGTGGATACTACCGGAACTGAAAGTTTCGGAGGCTTAAATACAAGCAATTCTGCAGATGCTGGAAATCTAGAATAATACATACAATGCTGAAGGAACTCAGCAAGTCAGGCAGCATCTATGGAGGGGAATAAACAGATGACTTTTTGAACTGAGGCCCCTCAGCAGCACCCGAAGAGGGGCAAAGCCAGAATAAGAAGGCGGGGGAGGTGAAGTACAGTCTGGCAGGAGATAGTTGAGTCCAGTTGAAGGGGTAAGTGGGTGGGTGGGAGAGAGAAAATGTAGTAAGAAGCTGGGAGGGGATAGGTGAAGGAATAAAGGGCTGAAGAAAAATAAACCTGATGGAGGATGGAGGACCATGGCAGAAAGGGAAGGAAGAGTGAGGTTACGGAAAGGTGAGGGGTAGAGAAGGCGTAAGAGGGTAGCTAGAACAGGGAATGGAAGAGAGAAGGAAGTTGGAGAAATCAATGTTCATGTCATTACGTTGGAGGCTACCCAGGTGGAATATGAAGTGTTGCTCCTCTAACCTGAATTTGGTCTCAATATGGGAGTAGAGGAGGCCATGGACAGACATGTCAGAATGGGAATGGGAAGTCGAATTGAAATGGGTAGCCACTGGGAGATCCTGCCTTTTACAGTGGACAGAGCAAAGGTGCCCAACAAATCTGTCTCCCATTTAGCACCGGGTCTCACTAATATTGAGAAACCACACCAGGAGCACTGGATACAATAGATGACCCTAACAGATTCACCTCATCTAGAAGGACTGCTTGGGGCCTTGAATGGTTGTGAGGCGAGGAGTTGTAGGGGTAGGACTCGTCAAACTTGCAGAGACGAGCGCCAGGATGGAGGGACAAGGGATTTGCCTAGAGAGCAATCCCTACGGAAAGCAGAGAGGGTTTCAGAGGTTTACTTCATTTTCATCACTGTCTTCTCATTCAGCTTTCCATTCTCCCTTGTGGCAACAATAGAGGTTACAGCTCCATAAATAAAAGTTTTATCAGATCCATGATGTCTAAGAATATTATACTTCTTACCTTAAAATACAGTGGATCTGCGTTAACCTGCATCATATAACAATGCACTAACAGCTTAGTCAATATCATTCCACATACTACAACAGTGCAATTATAGCTCAGACCGCATCATCTGACATACCACAAACATGCAGGTGACCCCCACATTAATAGAGGGTTGCATCCTAAAAGATGGGCTAGATTGCAATTTTCTGTAATGCAGAGATGCATCATCTGCATGTGGCAAGACAAAAATACATTTTGTGTGGATTTGTTTACTTTTTCACATTAACTGAATGAGTGCCATATTTTTTATTGTCTATTGCAGATGCTTGGGTAGTAATTTTGAATTCTGAAAAGGAAAATTTCTGTAATGCAAACACCTGCAACAAAACCAGTTGGGATTTGTAGTTCCGGTTTCTCTCTGTTTATACTAAACCTGGCTGGCATTATCACCTACATCAAAATGCTGCCCTCCTGATATTATCTGAACACCTTCATTTTCTAACAGTTCCATTCTTGTCAGACTCTGCACATCCAATATCCTCTGTGGCTTAAGCACTCATTCAATTGTACTTAGTAACAGGCTGGCAACAATTTGCTATTACATTGAACCCTGTGATTGAATCTTTGTAGTCTTTCCATATATGGTCCAGGGGTCTGTAGAAGAATCAGCTATATCTATGGCAGGAAAGCATACCTCCAACTTTCCAATAAGGTCAGGCCTGATCTGCTACTTCAATTTTCCTTTCCTGTGTGATCCCCAATAACCCTTCATTCCCCGTGTATTCAAATAAACTGTTAACCTCAGACCTGAATATATCTAATGAATGGACATTCAAAGCTCACAACATATTCCATCAATTGAAAACTTTCTTTTCTTTCTCTTAATCTTTATGCAGGAGGCTCCTTATCTTTTTATAGCATTGAGAAATGTAATAAAACCCTTGAAAATCACAGCGGGGATCATCGGCCTGTCGTATCTCAGTTTTCAGGTCTTGATCCTGGCACCTTCAAAATGCGATGAGGATATCTGCCTCCACTGTCCTTTCAGCCGAGTTCCTTACCCTTATTATGCATGAAATATATTCTCAACTGTAATCCTTAGGTGCTGTGATTTTGGCTTTAGTTATCTATTCAACTGATAAAATCCCTCTTGATGATGCACCCATTTCTGTAACACCTCCCATATCCCTATCTGTGCTCTCAGTTCTTCTGCCTTATTCACCAGGCTCCATATATTCAAATACAAACCAATAAGTTAATTATATTTTCTACACACGCGATCCTCCGGGACACAAAATTCTTCTTGAAGTTCTTCCCTGACACAAGATGTATATTCAATAGGACTAAGGAGCCTTTATTTATCAGACATTCTAAGAATTGTGAGGCAGGCAATCAGTAATCATCCACACCTTAATTGTATATCAGTGATTGATCGCATTGTGCAGGCAGGCAATCAATAATCACACATGCATTGTAGATAGGCAGATATTGAACTCATTCACCATGTTGTCAGTGTCAATCAGCTTGCCAACTGTCTTTCCAGTATATAGATATGTGTGAGTATTCTGCTAGTTTATTCTCTTGTCAGGACCTCCTGCATAGAGATTAAGAGAAGCAAAAAAGTTTTGAATTGTTGGAATATGTTGTGGGCTTTGAGTGCTTGTTCATTAGGTATGTACAGGCCCGAGGTTAATGGTTTATTTGAATGCACGGGGAATAAAGGGTTATTGGAGATCACACAGGAAAGTATAGTTAAAGTAGCAGATCAGGCCTGACCTTATTGGAAAGTTGGAGGTATGCTTTCCCTGCCATAGATATAGCTGATTCTTCTACAAATCCCTGGACCATATATGGAAAGACTACAAAGATTCAGTCACAGGGCTCATTATAGTAGGCCAAAAGACATTGAATTAGACCATTCAGCCCATCGAGTCTGCTCCACCATTTGGTGATGGCTGATCCATTTCCCTCTCAACCTCATTCTCTTATCAAAAATCTATCAGCCTCTGCTTTAAATACATTCAATGACTTGGCTTTCACATCCGCCTGTGGCAATGAATTCCAGAGATTCATCACCCTCTGTCTAAAGAAATTCCTCCTCATCTCTGTTCTAAATGGATGTCCCTCTTATCTGAGGTTGTGCTGTCTGATTCTAGATTCCCCCACCATAGAAAACATCCTCTCCATATCCACTCTATCTGGGCCTTTCAACATTTGATAGGTTTCATTGAGGTTTCCCATCTTTCTTTTAAATTCCAGCATGTACAGGCCCAGAGCCATCAAACACTCCTCATATGTTAAGAATTTCAACCCCAGAATCATTTTTGTGAACCTCTTTTGAACCCTGTCCAACATTAGCACATCCTTTTTTAGATAAGGAGCCCAGAACTGTACACAATACTCCGTGTGAGGTCTCACCAATGCTTTATAAAGCCTCAGCATTACATCCTTATTTTTATATTCTAGTCTTCTCAAAATGAGTGCTAACATTGCATCTGCCTTCCTCACCACCAACTCAACCCGTAAGTTAACCTTTAGAGAATACTGCATGAGGACTCCCAAGTCCCTTTGCACCTCAGATTTTTGAATTTTCTCCCCATTTAGAAAATAGTCTATGCTTTTATTTCTTCTACCAAAGTGCATGTCCATACACTTCCCAACACTTTATTCCATCTGCCACTTCTTTGCCCATTCTGCTAATCTGTCTAAGTCCTTCTGTAGCTTATCTACTTTATCAAAACTACCTGCCCCTCCACCTATCTTCTTATCATCTGCAAACTTCGCAACAAAGCCATCAATTCCATCATCCAAGTCATTGACATATAACATAAAAAGAAGCGGTCCCAAGAGGGACCCCTGTGGAGCACCACAAGTCACCGTCAGCCAATCAGAAAAGATAACTTTTATTCCCACTTTTTGCCTACTGCCAATTAGCTAATGCTTTATCGATACTAGTATCTTTCCTGTAATACCACGGCCTGTTATCTTGCTAAGCAGCCTCATGTCTGGCACCTTGTTAAAGAAAGGTCTTTTGAAAATCCAAGTACACAACATTTACCGATTCTTCTTTGTCTATCCTGCTTGTTATTTCCTCAAAGAGTTCCAACAGATTTATCAGACAAGATTTTTCCCTAAGGAAACCATGCTGACTTTGACCTATTTTATCATGTGCTTCCAAGTACCCCAAAACCTCATCCTTAACAATCAATTCCAACATCTTCCCAACTACTTAACGGTTGACTCCAACATCTTCTCAATTACTTAACAATTGACTCCAATATCTTCCCAACCACTGAAGTTAGGTTAACTGGGCTATAATTTCCTTTTTTTTCTGCCTCCCCACCTCCCCCCACCCACTTCTTGAAGAGTGGAGTGATATTTGCAAGCTTCCAGTCCTCCAGAACCATGCCAGAGTCTAGTGATTCTTGAAATATCATTGCTAATGCCTCCAGAAACTCCTCAGCTATCTCTTTCAGAACTGTCGGGTACAGTCCATCTGGTCCAGGTGACTTATCTATCATCAGTCCCTTCTGCTCCCCATTACTACCTCTCCAGTGCCATTTTCCAGTGGTCTGATGTCAACTCTCACCTCTCTATACTCTTTGTATACGAAGACCCGTACGGCCAGATTTGGGAACAGCTTCTTTCCAACTGTGATAAGACTGCTGAATGGATCCTGACCCGGATCTGGGCCGTACCCTCCAAAACTCCGGACCTGACTCACGGTTTTTTTGCACTACCTTACTTTTCATTTTTCTATTTTCTATTTATGATTTATAATTTAAATTTTTAATATTTACTATTTTTTACTATTTTTAGTATTTAATATTTGTAATTCAGGGAGTGGGAAGCACAGAATCAAATATCGCTGAGATGATTGTACGTTCTAGTATCAATTGTTTGGCGACAATAAAGTATAAAGTATATATCTGAGAACACTTTTGGCATCCCCATTGATATTATTGGCTAGTTTACCTTCAGATTTAATCTTTTTGCTCCTTATGGCTTTTTTTTTGCCTTCTGATGGTTTTTGAAAGCATCCCAAACCTCTAACTTCCCATAATTTTTATTCTATTAAATGCCTTCTCTTTTAGTAGTTACCTCCAATGACTGACTACTCTTGGGATTTTATGCAGGAATTCAAATTTGGAGCAACTTAGCGTGTATCCTTAATGTCATGCGGCAAATCTATGGGCAGGCTTTTACAGCCTGAAATCACTTCCAGATGATTACTGAGGAGGGAGTTTGCAGACCTTTGCTTGCTCCTGATTCTTGCTAACGCTACCTTTCTACATCCCTGCTTACTTAAAATCAGAATCAGGCCTATTGTCACTGTCTTATATGATGTAAAATGTGTAGTTTTGCAACAGCAGTGCAGTGCAAAGATATAAAATTGCTAAAAATAACAAAATTAAGAACACATGCAAAAGAAAAGGAATTATGAGGTAGTGTTTATGTGCTCATGGACCGTTCAGGAATCAGGTGGCAGAGGGGAAGAAGTTGTTTCTGAAATGTTGACTATGGGTCTTCAGTCTCCTTTATCTCATCCCTGGTAATACTATCAAGACGGCATGTCCCAGATGTTGAGAGCCTTAGTATTGTATTGAATTGAATTGACTTTATTTCTTATATCCTTCACATACATGAGAAGTAAAAAAAAATCTTTACGTTACGTGTCTGTCTGAATGTGCAATGGGTAAATTGTAGTAATTTGTAATAAGTAGTACGTACAGTGGGATATACAACAGGACAGTCAATATAACATAGAAATACAATTGTGTCAGCATGAATTAATTAGTCTGATGGCCTGGTGGAAGAAGCTGTCCCAGAGCCCGTTGGCCCTGGCTTTAATTCTGCGGAACATTTCCCGGATGGCAGCAGCTGGAACAGTTTGTGGTTGGGCTGACTCGGGTCCCCAGTGATTCTTCAGGCCCTTTTTACACACCAGTGGATGTAAATGTCCTGAATAGTGGGAAGTTCACATCTACAGATGCGCTGGACTGTCCGCACCATTTTCTGCATAGCCCTGCGATTGAGGGAAGTACAGTTCCCTTATCAGGCAGTGGCACAGCTAGTCAGGATGCCCTCAATTGTGACCCTATAGAAAGTCCTTAAGATATGGGGCCTCACGCCAAACTTCTTCAACCATCTGAGGTGAAAGAGGCGCTGTTATGCCTTTTTCACCACACAGCCAGTATGTACAGACCAAGTGAAGTCCTCGGTGCCAAGGAACTTAAAGCTGTTCACCCTCTCAACCGCAGTGCCATTATGTCAGTAGCCTGTTAGCCTGTCTCCATTCCTCCTGTAGTCCACAACCAACTCCTTTGTTTTTGCGACATTGAGGGAGAGGTTGTTTTCTTGACACCACCATGTCTGGGTGATGGCTTCTTCTCTGTAGACTGCCTCATTATTATTTGCAATTAGGCCAATCAACATAGTATCTTCTGCAAATTGAATTAACAGATTGGAGCTGTGGGTGGTGACACTGTCATGGGTGTACAGAGAGTTAAGGAGAGGGCTTAGGACACAGCCCCAGGGGGTCTTCTGTGTTGAGGATCAGGGGGACAGAGGTGAGGGAGCCCACTCTTACCACCTGCTGGCGATCTGACAGGAAATCCAGGATCCAACTACACAAGGCAGGGTGAAGGGTGAGGTCTCTGAGCTTCTTGTCAAGCCTGGAGGGAATTATGGTGTTGAATGCTGTACTGTAGTCCAAGAACAGCATTATCACAATAATGGATGCGTGTTTTTGGGAACCACTTCTTGAAGATGTCCTTGATGGTACGGAGAATTGCATTTGAGATGCATCTGGCTGAGTAAACAACCCACTGCAGCTTCTTCTGATCCTGTTCCATGGAATTGCCATACTAGGCTGCGATGCAACCAGTTAGAATGCTCTCTGCCATATATCTATAAGAATATGCAAGAGTATTTGGTAGCATACTAAATCTGTTCAGACTCCTCATGAAGTAGAGCTGCTGACCTACCTGCTTCATGATTCCATCAATGTGTTGGTCCCAAGACAAACCCTCTGAGATGTTGCAACAGGAGTGGGGTAATTGCAAAGGTGTCACATTTCATGTTGCACAATGCTGGGAATAAGAGGTGAACGCTGCAGAAAGGCAGTTCCTCAAAAAGTATTGAGAAGAAATCTGAAATCCTGGCAGCACATAAATCAGTGTTTGAAGCTAAGTGCAGATCCACGTTCTCCCCAGCTTACAGATACCCAATTTTAGCCTGTATACAGACACACACATGTGGGAGATCAGTGGAATGCATTCACCAACTTCTATGAGGCTGTGGGCATCTTCTGCCATATTGGGAAATCAGTTCATAGCCGTACTTTTGACCAGGTTACAGTTTACAGGAACAGAATCTAGGAAGGACCTTTATTTAGCAAGATGTTTCTGGAAGTGGCTGTTGACATTGTGTTAACCCACTTACCATGATAGGAATGCAAAACAGAACATTATTTTGTCATCCAGGACCTTATCTTTTAAGGTAATTGTTCTTTGCTAGTACACTTTCCTTATATTAATGAAATGAAATATGCCTGACAAAGTATGGCACTGTGTAGCCTATATGCACTTTGTGAACTGGCTTACCAAGTTCCTTTTCAGGTGTTCCTCCAAAGCACTGCTGTGCAGGGAGGAGAAACATGCCAATATTTTTATTCCAAACAGGAGTAATCCATCGAGTGGGTCATGCAGCTAGAGGGGTTGGGCTGCTCCTCTCAGCACTGGTTCCAATATTCGTGTTGGCAAGTAACTCACTGTAAGTTCAGTACCAGCACACCAACCTCAGCACTTCACCAACTGCCCTCTTTCAGATCCACGGTTCTTACTTGATGAACCATTGGCAGCCATGCGTTCTCACTTGTCTGAGTCCCAGTATCTGATATTCAACCTCTAAAGCTCTAAAGAGATCTTGCAGATGCTGGAAATGTTGAGCAACACATGCAAAACGCTGGAGGAACTCAGCAAGTCCGGCAGCATCTATGGAGGGGAATAAACAATCAGTTTTTCTGGTCAAGACCTTTCAGTGGGAATGGAAAGGAATGGGACAGAAGCCAGAATAAAAAGGTGGAGGGGGGGGAGGAATAAAAGTTGGCAGGTGATAGATGTGTCAAGGTGAGGGGGAAGGTAGGTGGGTGAGAGAGGGAAGACAAAAGTGAATGATGTGAGAGGCGAGGAGGTGATAGGTGGAAGAGATACTGGAATCTGGTAGGAAACTGCAGTAGACTATGGACTAAAGAGAAACAGCTAGGAACCAGAAGGAGATGATGGGCAGGTCATGAGGGTGGAGCAGAGGAAGAGGAGCACTAGGAGGGCCATCAGAGTAAGGGATAACAGTGGGTGGGGGAAGGAACAGAGGAGAGTGGTGACCAAAAATTCAAGAAATCAATGTTCATGCCATCAATTGGAGACGACCAAGATGGAATATAAGGTATTTGTCCTCCACCTGTGTTTGTCCTTATTGTCACAATAGAGGAGTCTGTGGACAGATATGTTGGTGTGGGAATGGGAAGTGGAGTTGAAATGGGTGGCTATTGGAAGATCCTGGCTGATGCAGTGGATGGAGTGAAGGTGTTTAACAGAATGGTCCCCCAATCTGTATCGGGTCCCACTGATATAGAGGAGGCCATACCAGAAGTACCAGATACAATAGGTGACCCCGGCTGACTCACTGGTGAACTGTGCCCTCACCTGGAAGGACTGTTTGGGGCTCTAACTGGTAACGAGGGAGGAGGTGTAGCACTTGTCACAATCGCAGGGATAAGTGTCAGGAGGGAAATCTGTGGGGAGGGACAAGTGGACAAGGCAGTCAAAGAGAAAGCTCTTCCTGTGGAAAGAGGAAGGGGAGAGGAAAGATGTGCTTGGCAGTGGGATCCCTTTGGACATGACAGAAGTTGTGGACAATGATTGTGGATGCAGAGGCTCATGGAGTGATGGTCTGTGATTTAACAATGTATTCTTTAGTAGGTGCAGACCCTGATACTCTCAAGTTAATTGCAGGTAACATAAGATGCCCTCTGTTTTCAACACATTTTTTGTGGCAATGTATTTCGAAATGGGGTCTCCCATTGCATTCCATAAGACCATAAGACATAGGAGCAGAATTAGGCTCCACCATTCCGTCATGGTTGATTTATTATCCCTCTCAACACTATTTTCCTGCCTTCTCCCCTTAACATTTGACACTTTTACTAATCAAGAAACTATCAACCTCCGCTTTAAATACACCCAAAGACTTGGTCTTCACAGCTGTCTGTGGCAATGAATTCCACAGATTCACCACCCTCTAGCTAAAGATGGTCCTAGACTTCCCCACTATAGGAAACATCCTTTCCACGTCCACTCTATTTAGGCCTTTCAATATTCAAGAAGTTTCAATGAGATCCCCCCTTCATTCTTCTAAACCACATCAAGTACAGACCCACAGCCATCAAACGCTCCTCATATATTAACCCATTCATTCCCAGGATCCTTATTCTGAACCTCCTCTGGACCCCTTCCAATGTCAGCACATCCTTTCTTAGATAAGGAGCCCAAAACTGCTCACAGTACCCCAAGTGCCATCTGACGAATGTCTTATCACTTCTCAGCATTACCTCCTTGCTGTTATATTGTAGTCCTCTTGAAATGAGTGCTAACATCACATTTGTTTTGCTTACCATAGACTCAGCATGCAAGTTAACCTTCAGGGAATCCTGTGCAAGGCCTCCGAGACCCCTTTGCACCTCTGATTTTTGAATGTTCTCCCCATTTAGAAAATAGTCTATGCCTTTATTCCTTCTACCAAAGTTACCAAAGTACATGACCATTAGCTTTCCTACACTGAATTCCATCCGCCATTTCTTTGGCCATTCTCCTAATCTGTCTAAGACCTTCTGCAAACTCCCTGCTTCCTCAACATTACATGCCCCTCCACCATTCTGTTGTCCAAATCATTGACACAATAATGTGAAAAGAAGCAGTCCCAACACCAGCTCCTGTGGAATACCACTAGTCACTGGCAGCCAATATGAAAAGGCCCACTTTATTCCCACTCTTTGCCTCCTGCCAATCAGCCAATCTTCTCTGCATGCAAGTGTCTTCCCTGTGATACCAGGGGCCTTATCTTGTTTAGAAGCCTTGTCATAGGCCTTCTGAAAACGCAAGTAAACAACATCCACTGACTCCTTTTTGTTTGTCGCCCTGTTCTCAAAGAATTCCAACAGATGGAAAAATGGCACAAATGTGGCTAACGAGAGAAGTTAAGGCAAAAATAAAAGCAAAAGAAACGGCGTACAAGGAAGCAAAAATTAGTGGGAAAAATGAGGACTGGAAGATTTTTAAAAACTTACAAAAGGAAACTAAGAAAGACATTAGGAAAGAAAAGATGAATTAGGAAAGGAAATTGGCGATTAACATAAAAAAGGATACTAAGAGTTTTTTTAAATATATGAAGAGTAAAAGAGTGACAAGGGTAGATATGGGACCGATTGAAAATGATGCTGGAGAAATTATAATGGATAACAAAGAGATGGCGGAGGAACTGAATGAGTATTTTGCATCAGTCTTCACAGTGGAAGACATGAGCAATATACCTGATAGCCAGAGGTATCAAGGAATAGAATTAGGTACAGTCAAGATTACTAGAGAGAAAGTGCTTGGGAAGCTAAGTGGACTAAGAACAGATAAGTCTCCCGGTCCGGATGAGGTGCACCCAAGGGTTCTGAAGGAGGTGGCTTTGGAGATTGTGGAAGCGTTGGAAATGATCTTCCAGGAATCAATAGACTCTGGCATGGTTCCGGAGGACTGGAAGGTCGCATATGTAGTTCTGCTATTTAAGAAAGGAAGGAGGCAGCAAAAAGAAAATTACAGACCTATTAGTCTGACATCGGTAGTTGGAAAGATATTGGAGTCAATCCTCAAGGACAAGGTTATGAAATACCTCGAGGTGCATGACAAGATAGGCGGAAGCCAGCATTGTTTCATGAAGGGTAGATCCTGCCTCACCAACCTATTGGAATTTTTTGGGGTAATCTCGAATAAGATTGACAAGGGAGAGGCTGTGGATGTTGTGTATTTGGATTTTCAAAAGGCCTTCGATAAGGTGCCGCATATGAGGCTGCTTAATAAGATGAGGGCCCATGGAATTATAGGAAAGATATTGAAATGGGTGGAGCATAGGCTGATAAGCAGAAAGCAAAGGGTGGGAATAAAGGGATCCTATTCTGATTGGTTGCTGGTTACTAGTGGTGTTCCGCAGGGGTCGGTGTTGGGGCCACTTCTTTTTACGATGTATATCGATGATTTGGATTATGGATTAAATGGTTTTGTGGCTAAATTTGCAGATGACACCAAGATAGGTGGAGGAGCAGGAAATGTTGAAGAAATGGAAAGGTTGCAGACAGACTTAGTCAGTTTAGGAGAGTGGGCAAAGAAATGGCAGATGAGATACAACGTTGACAAATGTACGGTTGTACATTTTGGAAGAAGAAATAATCGGGCAGATTATTACTTAGATAGGGAGAAAATTCAAAAATCGGAAGTGCAAAGGGACTTGGGGGTCCTCGTGCAGGATACCCTAACGGTTAACCACCAAGTTGGATCGGCGGTAAGGAAAGCAAATGCTATGTTGGCATTCATTTCAAGAGGAATAGTGTATAAGAGTAAGGAGGTGTTGATGAGGCTCTATGGGGCATTAGTGAGAGCTCATTTGGAATACTGTGTGCACTTTTGGGCCCCCTATCTTAGAAAGGATGTACTGATGTTGGAGAGAGTTCAGAGAAGATTTACGAGGATGATTCCTGGAATTCAGGGGCTAACATATGAGGAGCATTTGTCGGCTCTTGGACTGTATTCATTAGCGTATAGAAGAATGAGAGGGGATCTCATAGAAACATTCCGAATGTTGAAAGGGTTGGACAGAGTAGATGTGGAAAGGTTGTTTCCCTTGGTGGGTGAGTCCAGGACAAGAGGCCATAGTCTTAGAATTAGAGGGTACCCAGTTAAAAAAGAGATGAGGAGAAATTTTTTTAGCCAGAGGGTCATGGATTTGTGGAATTCGTTGCCACATACAGCTGTGGAGGCCCAATCATTGAGGGTGTTTAAGGAGGAGATTGACAGGTATCTAATTAGTCAGGGTATCAAGGGATATGGGGGAAAAGCCGGAAAATGGAACTAGATGGGTGAATAGTTTAGCTTATGGGGGAGCTGCGGAGCAGACTCGATGGGCCGAAAGGCCTACTTCTGCTCCTTTGTCTTGTGATCTTGTGATCTTGTGATCTTGTGATTTGCCTGGCAAGATTTCCCTAAGGAAACCATGCTGACTTAGGCCTGTTTTATCATGTACCTCCAAGTACCCCAAAACCTCATCCTCAATAATGGACTCCAACATCTTACCAACCCCTATAATTATAGGCTTACTGGTCTATAATTTCCTGTCTTTTGCCTCCTTCCCTTCCTTAAAGCGTGGAGTGACATTTGCAATTTTCCTGTCCTCCAAACCCATTCCAGAATCTAGTGATTCTTGAAAGATCAATACTGCCTCCACAATCTCTTCAGCCACATCTTTCAGAATTCTGGGCCATTGTCCATCTGGTCCAGATGAGCAGAGAGAACTTGGGATCCAAGTTCACAGCTCCTTGAAAGTGGCTACATAGGTCATTAAGGTGGCTTAAAAGGCTTATGGAATCCTTGCTTTTATTAGTCCAGGCATTGAGTTCAAAAGTCAAGAGGTTATGTTGCAACTTTACAAAACTCTGGTTAGCCCACATCTGGTGTATTGCAATCAGTTCTGGTTGCCCTGCTATAGGAAGGATGTTGAGCCTTTGGAGAGGGTGCAGAGGTTTACTGCTTACCAGGGCGCTTCCTGGTTTAAAGGGTATGTACTATCATGAGAAGCTGGATAAACTTGGGTTATTTTCTCAGAGCAATGTCAGCTGAGGGGAGATCTGATAGAAGTTTATAAGATTATGAGAGGCATAGATAGAGTAGACGGGGAGTATCTGTTTCCCAGGGCTTAAATATCTAATACCAGAGGACTTGTAGTGAAAGTGAGAGGGTGTAGGTTCAAGGGAGATGTGAGGGTTAAGTATTTTACTTTTTTACTCAGAGGGTTGTGGATGCCTAGAATGTGCTGCCTGGTATGCTGGTAAAGTCAAATACTTTAGAGGCTTTTAAGAAATGTTTAGTAGGCACATGGATGTAGGGAAGATGGGGGGATATGGACATTCTGTAGGTAGGAGGGATTAGTGTTTGGATGTTTTTGATTTGCTTTTTAGCTGGTTTGGCACAATATTGTGGGTCACGTGGCCAGTTCCTGTGCTGTACTGTTCTGTGTTCTATGTTCTATCTACCTTCAGACCTTCCAACTTCACAAACATCTTCATCTCAGTAATCACAAGTACATTAACTTCTGCCCCCTTGACACTCAAATTTCTGGCATATTGCTGATGTCTTCCACAGTGAAGACTGAAGCAAAATACTTAGTTTGTCTGCAATTTCTTTGTCCCTCACTGCTAACTCTCCAATTTCTTTTTCGAAAAGTCTGATATCTACTCTCACTTCTCTCTTAATCTTTATATAACTGAAAAATCTTTTTGGTGCCTGCTTTTATATTATTGGCTAGCTTACCTTGATATTTCATCTTTTCTTTCCTTATTGTTTTTTCAGTTTCCTTCTGATGGTTTTTAAAAGCATCCCAATCCTTTATCTTCCCACTAATTTTTGCTTTCTGCTGTCCTTGAGTTCCTTGTGAGGCATTGTTGCCTCATTCTCTCTTTAGAATACTTCTTTCAGATGTCTTTATCCTGTGGCTTCCAAATTGTAATTTTCACTTCAGAATACTCCTTCTTTCAGATGTATTTATCCTGCAGCTTCCAATTTGCAATTCTCTCTTTCGAATACTACTTTCAGATGTATCTATCCTGCAGCTTCCAAATTGCACTCAGCAACTCCTACTGGACAGCTGTTCTTCAGTCATTTTGGTTAATGTTCCTTTCTAATCAACTTTGGCCATCTCCTCTCTCATTCCTCTGCAGTTGTTTTTACTCCACTATAATTCTAATACATCTGATTTTAACCTCTCGCTCTCAGACTGCAGGGTGCATTCTATAATATTATTATCACTGTCTCCTAAAGGTTCCTTTACCTTAAACTCCATTCAATAAAAATTTCAGGAGATCAGCCATGATAGTATGCCAATTTCACTTATGTAGTCTAAGCTAGCTCTCCATGCACTGTATTGTGATATGTGTGAAGAAATTAACTGAATGGAAGCAAGAGTAATGCCCAAGATATAAGGTCACAGAGAACTCATTGTAGGTACCTGTATTTAGCTTATTTTTAACTGCATTGCGTACCTTGCAAGCTCACAAGAAAGATTAGTTTATCTTGATAAAACAGACTCACTGGAGAATGAAACATCTATGAAAGAAGATAAACTTGTTTGAAAATCCAGTCTGTGGCTAATTACTCCCCATGGCGTCCTTAATATGCATCATCAAAGAGCTGTACCAAAGAAGAAAATAGAAGCCTTCACAAAAATACTGGTCACTATAGTGATGACACTGTATTAAGTATGCATGAATCCTGGGCAGCTCTTGTGCTAGTCACAAGGGCATACTCCTGACTGAAGAGGAAATCTGGGTAAAAAGTGCTTGCAGTCCTTTATAGAATTATTCCCTGTGCTGTGAGCAAGGGATTTTCATCATTCTCTTCATATTGAAGACAAATGCTGAAATGGCTGTACAGAAATGGAAATAAAAGATGTGGGGTTTGCTGAAGAGAAGGACACAGTGAACAGTTGGTGAGTCAGGGTGTGTCAGAGCCAAGATGGAACGTATGAACAAACTGTTAAATTGTCTACTTTGAAAGACTAATGACATTCAAAGCTATGCATTAGCTTGGACTGTGAAACAAGTTTGTCCATATTTTTAAAGTCATTTCAAACTCTAGTGTCTTATAAGTTTAAAGAATCTTTAATGTACAGCATAATATTAGTAAATGTTTACCTATATGATGCTTTTCTTAAATATATGATGGATTTGTTTTGCCTGTAGTTTCATGAGAATATTTGACACATATTTGCAACAAATTGTGAGTCAGTAATTCTCAAGATTCTGTTTAATGTTATTTCAAGTGTATGTAGGTTGATGTTTATGCTAGTTTCATTCCAGAAATTGATGGACTGTTAACACCTTGACATTTTAGTGAGAATTGGGATACAAAACTATTCATAATGTAATTAGCTTCCATTTAAATCACTTAGAAACTTTGTGAAGATACTTACGAAAATTACAGATACATATTTATCTGCCGGTTGTTAAGGACACATTACACTAAAACGTGGGGTTTTGTATGCCTCTATAGCTGATAATCCTACAAAAAGTGACATTCCATCTCATGTAAGATACTGAAAAAATAATTAAGAGTAAAAATAACACACATTTCATGTGTAAATGTGTTTGTTCCCAAAGTGGGGTAAATATATGTACTTTGAATGATTCAGCTAACAATACCTATACTAATAAGATTTATTTTTTCAAAGCATTCTTAATATTGAGCATTTATTTAATTGATTTTTCTTAATCCATTTTGATCATTTTTGATATTGCAGCATCCAGCTGCAGAGATGATGACAGAAGAGGTGGTGTAAAGCTGTAGCAAAGGCATTGCCCAGCCAGCTGTTCGGTACTGCATTTCCTAGGCTCTGGGCATGTGGTCAGTGAACCTGAACTGTTTTTCAAGTTCACAGAATGTCCATATTAGGTTGAGGGGGAGATAGTCACATGATCAGGAGACAGTTGGGAGAATCATCGTGCAGCATGCAGTCAGCTCGACTGCATTCTGTCTGAACATGCAGTAGCTCAAAGTCTCTGACCCTGGTGCCACCAAGGTTCCCAGGCACAGGTGTGATTTCAAAGTTTAGCAGCAGCTGAATGTTGGCCAGCTGGTTAGTCTTCTGGTGAATATCCACTGACTCAACCTCTGTTTAAAATTTTATTCTTCATTATGCAATTTTCCCCACAGAACCATGGATGTGACCTGCACACTACAGTTTGGGGATTTTTTTCCCTTAAACACACCAAATTGAAATATAAGAAAATCTCATCTTCACGGGCATCCCCTTGGAGTTGAGGATAATTTACCTTCACCATGCTTCTGTGGGTGCTGTGGTGACTACTGAATCTAATGTGAGATATCCAGCCTCTGCTACAGTTGGAATATCAGAGGGCAGTGGGCAATATGGCCAGCAGTGTGCTCCTTCACTGGTGCTCAGTATGTTTAAAGTTTAGAAAGTTTGAAGTAAATTTATTATCAATGTCATCATATAGAACCCTGAGATTCATTTTTCTGCAGGGATATTCAGTAAATCTATAGAGTAGTAACAATAACAGGATCAATGAAACATCATCAGAATGCGGAAGACAACAAACTGTGTAAATGCAAATATAAATAAATAGCAATAAATAATGAGAACATGAGATAAAGACCCCTAAAAGTGAGATAATTGGTTGTGGGAACATCTCAAAGAATGGGCAAGCTTGTGTAGTTATCCCCTTTTGTTCAAGAGCTTGATGGTTGAGGGTAGTAACTGTTCTTGAACCTGGTGTTGCCAGTCCTGAGGCTCTTGCACCTTCTAGCTGATGCTAGCAGAGAGAGAAAAAGGCATGGTTTGGACAGTGGTGATCTCTGATGATGGATGCTGCTTTCCTATGACAGTATTTCAGGTAGATGATTGAGAAGGTTTTAGCCATGATTTACCGGGCCAAATCCACTACCTTCTGTAGAAATTTCTTTTCAAAGGCATTGGTGTTTCCATTCCAGGCCGTTATGCAGCCACTCTGACTGAAATCTGAATAAAGATAGTATCAGCTTTATTTGTCATATGTGCATCAAAGCTTTGGAACGTACAGAGAAGTGCGTCGTTTGAATCAACAACCAACACAGTCTCAGGATGTCCTGGGGGCAGCCCACTGACACCAACACAGCACACCCACAACTGACTAACACATATGTCTTTGTAATGTCGGAGGAAACTGGATCACCTAGAGGAGTCCCATGTGGTCACAGGGAGAACACACAAACCCCTTACAGAAAGTGGCGAGAATTGAACCCCAATCAGTGGCACTGTAAAGCATTATGCGAATTGCTACTCTGCTGTGCCATCTATCTTGCTGCCTGTTTGCTGCTGTGTCGTCCTAATGAGGTGAGGGATGTGGCCTTCCCATTGGAGCTTGTTAACAGTAATTTGACCTTGATGTGGGGATGTTGGCCTGTGAGAGGGCTCTGATTATTCTTCCAGTTGATTAAAAGCATTTTTGAAGATAAAGTATAGAAAATACTCCAGCAGGGCTTTGTGGTGATCACCATAGACAGTCTGTGCACCTATAGCATACCAGAGGGCAGGAATCATTACTGGCTAGTAGACCAGGAGCTTTGCTCCAGATTTTTTGTCTCAATGTTTGAATATCACTCAGAAGGCCAAAAGCTATGCTTTGCCCTAGAGGCTATGAAAGATTTCATCTTCGATATCTCCCCATGTTAAAAATAGACTTTTGATATATGTAAATAACCACAATTTCTGGGATTTTGACATGGACCTTCATTGTTGAGGCTGATATTGTGCAACTGGGTCAGGTTGATAGAAGACCATTTTCTTGCAGATGCTTAGGTATGTTCTCTTGTTCACCTCAAAGAACAAATCAGCCATGACTTTGAACTCAGTTCTGAATGTATGCCAACATGAACATCATCTGTGCATGGCAACTTGATCACAGGGGTTGGAATGAGCAGATGACCTGGACTGCCACTTTCCCATTCATCCTGTAGACCAAAAAAACCACATCTAGTTTGATTAGAACAGCCAAAAGATTCTAGGAATTAATTAACTACAGACTACGATGTGTTCTTGGATCCATCACACGTCAATGGGAAAAACAAACCTCTCCAGTCATCCAATGACCATCATCCAGCAGAAAACTTGAGACCTAAAGAATAGGTGGTGGGTGGAAAGCACACAAGAGCTTTAACATCTGTCTAGTGACTATGACCTGTGGATTGCACACTCTCAACCCAGAACCCAAATGTATACTACACAGAGAGCTTATTGAGGACAGAGGGCAGTCGGTTTGAAGGACCCTTCAGCCAAGTCTTTAGCCCAATTTATACTTCTGCGTCAAATGTACTCCGTAGGTACCGCGTACCCTATGCTGTCGGGTGACATGCACCTCCCCAAAAATGTAACTCACGTGTCGCGGCGACGCAGACCACAACAACTGTGATGGTCTGCTTGGTAGAATCGCATTTCCTCCTACGCATTACCTGTTGCTTTTCTCTGCCATGTCTGTACACTGATGCGAAATAAATGGTTGGAGACGATGAACCAAATCGTCGCATCTACCTGCCGACATCCGAAAATATTTGAAATGCATTTCCTCATCCATGTCTCTCATGAAGAAACTCAACACAGTGGCATAGAAACCCCACCACCAACTAGCATTTTGGCGGTGAATTGCAGAGCAACACAGACACAACTACGCATGCTCGCTACGGTGTAGGGCTACGCAAAAGTATAAATCAGGCCTACGATGTAGCCCATATGCACAAGTATAAATCAGCCTTTTGTCTTTACAGCAGGTCTCTCATCCTCCAGCCTATGTAATCTAACCAGGATGTGATTTCACAAGGCTGACAGGAGATTAAAAAGGTTATATGTCAATAATATTTGGAAGGTATGGTATCCCTTCTGAGGTTCTATAACTTGGCCAGAGAACTAAAGACACAATTTCTGTGTGGTCCCCCACATCTAGAGACATAAACATGTTAGGGGACCTTAGATATGTGGTAATTGCAACGGTCTTCAAAAAAGGAGACAAAATTGTTTCCTTGAGGGGTCTGCCCTTTGTCCTGCCACAGTCATCGCCAGAGTCCTCCTCAACTAGTTCCACCCAGAACAAGAAGAATAACTCCCCAAATCACAGCACAGATTTCATCCATTTAGAGTCAGGGTGCATACAATCTTCATCTGGCAGCAGCTCTTAGAAAAAAATGCACCAAGTATCATCAACCACCGTACATAACATTTTTCTTGATCTTTCAAATGCCTTTGACTTAGCAAGACTGTGGAGAATCCTGCGTTCTACATCTGCTAAATAATGATTCTGACCAATGGGCTCATCATAAGCCAAAAAAAAGCAAGTGCAGACTGGGTTTGTAGAAGGCTGCCTCCAACCTTTGTTTTGTTGTAAAGTAAAAGCACAAAAATTAAGATGGAGGTATATGTCTATAATAATTAAAATCAGTGGAATTAAATTTTATAGTTAATTTTCAGTAGAGCAGATAACTGGCAGTAAGCAGTACCTAATGCCTTGCTTGTAAAGTTGAAATGGCTTTACCACATTGAGTTTGCCTTGTATCTTTAGACACTGCATGACATTTGAATGAGGGGAAAACTAGTGAGATGAAGCTGTCAGTGGAATAGTGTGCCACTGACAGTAATCTTCTGATTTCCCCGTTTAAATGCACATCGTGATCATCGAAGTACCTATGAAATTTACACATCTCTTTGCCTTCACAGTGAATTCTAGACCAATCTGCCAGATTCCATTTAATTTGAAGATACACTCAGTGGCCACTTTATTAGGGGCAGGAATGGAACTGGGTGAGGTCTTCTGCTGCTGTAGCCCATCCACTTCAAGGTTCAACATGTTGTGCGTTCAGTTAGTCCTGACGAAGGGTCTCGGCCTGAAACGTCGACTGCGCCTCTTCCTATAGATGCTGCTTGGCCTGCTGCGTTCACCAGCAACTTTGATGTATGTTGTGCGTTCAGAGATGCTTTTCAGCACGCCACTGTTATAATAGGTGCCGTCGCCCTCCTGTCAGTTTGAAGCAGTCCGGCCATTCTCCTCTGACCTTACACATTAACAAAGTGTTTTCGCCCACAGAACTGCTGCTCACTGGATTTTTTTTTTTGTTTGGTGTTTTTTTTGCACCATTCTCTGTAAACTCTGGAAATGCTGTGGGTAGAAAATCTCAGGAAATCAGCAGTTTTTGAGATCATCAAACCACCCTGTCTGGCAGCAAAAATGATTCCACGGTCAAAGTCAGTTAGATCACATTTTTCCCCAATCCCGATGTTTGGTCTGAACAGCAGCTGAATCTCTTGACTATGTTGGTATGTTTTTATGCATTGAGTTCCTTCCATATGTTTGGCTGATTTAATAATTGTATTAACAAACAGGTGTACAGGTGTACATAATAAAGTGCCACTATGTGTATCTGGACATGGTAAGTTGGATGGGCACTAATATTTATTTATTTCAGTGACTGATGAGTTTAGCTGTGGGAAGACAAAAATTAGAAGAGAATCAGCCCCACCTTACATATTATGTCAAAACATTAATTTTAATAAAGATAAAGGACATGAGTTGACTATTGTATATAGGTAGGAAAAAAGAAAAATGCATTAATGGAACATTTCTCCCAGCCTTAGTATATGCCGTAGACTTTTATTACCAATGACATTTCTTTAAAGCTTTGCTTGCCCCTGTGGTAAGATGAAAGTGAAATTTAAAAAAAAACCTCCAGAAATACTTTAAGTAAAGAAAGATTTATTCCGTCATGTCACCAGTGTAGACCATTTTGAATACATCTACATTTTGTTTTCGAATTGATTTTAAAAGTTCTCTTTATAGCACATAGGTTTCATTTCTGCTGAGTTACAAACATCATCTTAAGAAATCAGTTTATGAAAAGTCTAAAGTATGTTCAATACTTTACAATCAAATATATAATGAAAACTTCTCAGCACAGACTTTATGTTTTAATGTAAGAATAACACTTATCACAAAGTTTAATATTGGTTCTGCTTTGATATGATAATTTTAATTATTGGTTAACTTAGTACAGAATTATTGAGTGTGTGTGTGTGTGTTAGGTTTAAGTTTTAATGCTTTGCAAAAACTTGAAGGAACACTCTTTTATGAAAAAATAGTAAACATTTTCTACTATTCTCATGCTCTCTTACAACATTGAAGGAGGCCTTTTGGCTAATCAAGTTTAGGGCAGCCATCAGAGCAATCCTCTCAACCTTACTCTCCCATTTCATTTCCCTGTCACCCATTCTCTCTTACAAACTCGCCAACTCTTTACAAGGATGTTATCAGGACTGGAGGACCTGAGCTATAGGGAGAGGTTGGTGAGGCTAGGTCTTTATTCTTTGGAATGTAGGAGAATGAGGGGTTGACCTTATAGAGGTGTTTATAATTATGAGGGGCATAGATAGGGTGGATAGTAACAATCTTTTGCCCAGGTTTTGGGAACCCAAAACCAGGGGGAAGATTTAAGATGGACCTGAGAGGTAACCGTTTCATACAGAGGGTAGTGAATATGTGGAATGAGCTGCCGGGGATAGTGATTGAGGTAAGCACTGGCATAGTTACAGGCACATGGTGGTGAGGTGGCTGGAGGGATATGGGACAACACAGGAAATTGGGACTGGATAGGTGGAAAATACTGTCTGCATGGATTCACTGGGCCAATGGGCCTGCATCCATGACATATTTTTCTACGACTCTAACTCTTTGATGCTTCTGACTCTCAGCTACACAGTAATTTACAGTATTCAATTAATCTACCAACCAAGATTTGCCAAAGTTAACTTCATGAAGAGGATGCTACTTAAATTAGTTGTTTCATGTATTATTCTTGCTGTTTTACAAGTATGCAATCCTTATCAAATTCTTATATTCTTTTACAGTCTATTCCACCAACAGATGGTGACAGTGACATGATCGCTTTAGGTCAGAGACCGAAAAATCCTATACCGAACATCCCTACAACACTAGACAGGCAAACAAATTGGAGCAAAGATCTACCTCTTCCTACTCCAGAGCAGAAGATGCGTCAGCAGGCCCAGGCTATATCTTCCTCTGTTATTCCCATCAATGTGACTGGTACAGTTCTAAGTCTTCATGTTTCTTAAGAAGAACTACACTGGATTATAAGTTTAGCAAATGCAAAATGATTTACGTAGTGTGGAAGAACTGTGTCAGAGATATGTAACTCTCCATTATGTTAGTGAGTTATTGTTGACTGTTACTGGTAACAGTGATTCTGGATGGTTAGAGAAGGTCCAGGTAGAACCTTGTCATTGCCCCAATCGGTATCCAAATTCACACATACTTAGACCAGACATGGTTGTCATTGAACTCTCCTGAACATCAAATAAAACTAAAAACTCTGATTTTTTATTCTCAAGAAAAAACAAAATCAGCTTTTAATAGGATTACGTTGTTAGTTTATTCAATGAAAACAGACTCTTATAAGACAACATTTGTCTGCTAACTTAAAGCCAAATTTCCAATCTGAAAAACATTTTGTGCTGTTTCCATCTGGTGTTTAAACTATTCATTGTTTTCCTTCCAAAACTCAAAATGATCTCCTGAAATTCCTTCATATATCGTCTCAGCAGTGGCATTAGTATGTTTAGAATGAATAGGTCAACATCGCTTTGAAAATAGTGATTGAATAGCTTCAAAAGAGGTTTGGGAAAGTTGCTGCCTAACATGAAGTTAGAAAGTACCCCTATTTGTATTTACTGACAATAGTCTGCGATCATTGGGGCTGCGCGACGAATTGACACTCTTTTGTGGACTTTCAAAATTGGCATGCTCAGCGGAATTTTCTGGCTGTCATAAATGAAGTATATCAGCACACAATACCATGTGGCAGAATTGAAACATTTGCTTCACACCAGTTATACAGTATCTCTTCCTGATTTTATAAGAAGAAATCCATTCCACATTTATAATTAATGAACAATCTAATTAGATCATTGTGAATGTGATTACTTTATCTAGCACCTACTGTGTGTTTGGAATGATATTCCAAGTTCAGGTGCCATGGAGATGCCTTTAACAGCCATATAATGCTCTGTTTAACTAGCAGGATTTCAGCTGCCATTTGCAGTATGCAATGGATGACAGTGAAATTTTCCATGCTCCAGTGATCCCCTAATTTCCAGAACAGCACTGACCACTCAGAAGAGTAGTTTGTTGAATAAACTATCATTTTTACTCATTGGTGACCAAAAGCAGAGGTGTAGAAGTGCAATGAAAACATTATTTTGCTGTACCATATTATCAGGCCTTCCAGATGACTTCCTCCTGTGTGATTGGGTTCCTTCCTTTCACAAGGTCCTGTAAACTGTCCTTCTTTGTGGATCAGTGAATAGTCTTAGTTCTTCACAAGATTAATAGTTCCCAGCCTGAATTATATTCCTACCCCTTTGACGCACTTTGGAAACAGAGGATGTCTTTCCTTCTTAGGTTGTATCTATAAGTGTTAAATTATTCTTAACCAAACATTGAAACATTCTGTCCTCTAATGTTACTCTCATTTTTTGAGCATTGACTCCAAGTTGCAGTCCACACTCATCTCTTCCAGTTTCTCATTTGGCTGACAACTCCACATGATGTGGACCAAGGCACTGAGTGCTTGTAGACTATTTCATCATTGTACCCAGCACTCGTTTTCATTTATACTCTCATTGTTTTGTGGATAGATGTGTTGGATTGTGACTGAGAGTTTTTCTCTTCTTACCAGTCATGTGTTTTTATGTTAGAGTTAATGACAAAGAATTGGGAGCAAGCAGAAGCACTGTGCAATAGTCATTAATTATGTTAAGATTGCTGGTGTAGGGTCCTTCCAAATCAAAGTTAAGTTATGCATATAGCTTGATGATTTTATCGCTTTCTAATACATGGTTTCTGCAAATGGTCTTTGTGCCCCTCTCCTACTGAGGAATTTACCGTGGTTTGAACAACATAGCCCCTCCCAGATGCATTCACCAGCTGGGCTATTTTGGGTTTCTTTATTTGGGCAGCCATAAATTAGGGATCACAAGTACTTTACAAATCTAGAAAGTTTAGAGACCATCTGTACACGTGTCCCTAAATGGATGTGAAATCCATCTTAGAAACTATATAATTGTATGAATGAATTAAGCTGCTTTGAAAATTAGTCATTGCTGAAATTTTAGTGATGGTCTATTAATTTTGTCCTCCTCTAATTCTCAACAGTTCAAATTAGACAATACGGTGTATGTCCATGCTAAAACAAATAATCAATTTCTCAGAACGTTCTACTCAACTTTCTAAGTTAGTTGTTGCCTATAACCTGAGATATAAAGTAATTTCATTACTATTGTCCTCTATTTTCATTCATTATTCATTTTTTCAAATCTGAGTGCTGAAATGGCCAGCATATGTTACATGTTCCTATTGTCCACGTAAAGGTGGTCACCCACTACAATGAACTGCTGCAGTTCTTCTGGTGGTGGCATTCCCACAGCGCTGTCATGTGGGAGTCCTAGAATTTAGGCCCAGTGGATGCCAGTTAATTGGGACACTTTGGGACCAGTATATTTTAGCCAAATTAAGCAGCTGCTACACTATCTAAAGTTTCATAGAAATAGTCAAAAAGGTATAAAAAAGACAAACTATCATTTAACTGAGTAACAAATTATGTATTTAAGTGATACACAGAACAAATTAGAACACTACCAATACTACTACTGTACTATAAAACTGTATTAGTTCATAATAGTTATCAACAGAGGAATTCATCTGGTGTACCTGCCATGTTCTTTTGATTGACTGTAAATGAACAAAACCAGCACAGACACCTAGGGTAATTTTTCAGCTCATATCAGAACTTTTCATGGCATCTTGGCAAGGATGTGAAATTTTTTGAAGTCAAAATAAAAAGCAAAATTACCTAAAATCACTGCTTTTTGAATAGGCGTCTATTGGCCCAGATGGGTAACATAACAAAAGCACACGCAACTGATGCTATTTAAAAGCTATTCACTCGAAGCATGGTGTGGTGCCTAATGGCCCACACCGACTCAAACACGTGACTGGCTCTAGTTAGAAACTGGGTTCAGCAACAGCCTTCCAACTAAGTGGAAAAGTATCCCAAATAAACAAAGGAAATCCCAGCACTTTTCTTGATTAGTTTTTGTTCTTTAAGAGTTGTCCAAAATAAGTGACTAACAATTAACCAATAGGCCAATTAACCGGAATCCCCTGTATTTCCAAGTCAAGTTATGGTCAGCTTGATGGTAAATTGCAGGTGCTAGCGTTCCCATGCATCTTTTTCCTTTGTGCTTACTAGTGGTAAAGGATACAAGTTTATTGGGCACTGTTGGCATAGCCTAGGTGAGTAAACACAGTGTACTTTGTAGATAGCTCACACTGCAACCACAGTGCGATGACAGCGAATAGAATGCAACACTGTTCCACTGCAAATTCTCTTTGAGGGACGCCTACCCTGAAGAAATTTAAATCTTCTCTTCGACAGCAGTTCAGTGAGACCCTCTCTCACTGTTCTCCCTCTATAATCTTTGCTACCCTCAGAATCGTCATCATGTTCTCACCCAGACTCGTTACCACAGCCACATATCCTTCCTGAGAACTTGTCTTCGTCGCCATCTTGTTCAGATCCCTTCATCTCCGGCCCCCTTACCTTTTCCACCCCCCTGGCTTCACCTATCATCTCCTTTTCCTCCCCCCACCTTTTTTATTCTGGCGTTTTCCTCCTTCCTTTCCAGACCTGAAAAAGGATCTGGGTCCGAAACGTCAACTGTTTATTCACTTCTGAGTTCCTCCAGCATCTTGAGCGTTGCTCTGGGTTTCCAGCATCTGCAAAATCTTTTGTGTTGGTGAATAGAATGAATGTTTAAAGTAGGATTAGGGTTCAGGATTGGGATCAATTTCAGGAATACTTTCAAGATACCAACAGCAACGTCCTGCAGACAGCTCATAAATCTACTTCTTCTTTCAAATATGAATCTACTACTAAGCTGTGTGCAATTGGAGCTTGTGATTTACATTTTGTATGTGTGTTTTGGAGGTAATTGTGCGATCGGGCGCTTTGCTGTCTCTGAGGGAGTTTGGTGAACTTTGGAGCGGAGTGTGCAGCCTGGAGACGGGACTCGAGCCCATGATCGATTCCATTGCTTCTCTCTGATTGAGGCATTGAGCAAGGCTGAAGTATAAGGACAAGAGTGGAGCATGGGCAGGTGTTCGGTTCTGTCTGCCTGTGCTTGAATGGTCTTCCTCTCCCTCTTGCTAGCTGCTGTTAGACGAAAGTGCAGGGGTCTTGGGATTCACGTTGCCAGGATTGATCGTTAAAGCTGTGGACTTGATTTGGGAGACTTTGAGGTTCATGTTGCATGTGTCCCTGGATTCTGTTTACTCTTTTTCCTTGCTGGTTTTGAGCAGTTTACTCAGGGCGATCAATGCGGATTAGGGCACTTCAGTGAAGGAATGCCCTGCGGACTGCATTGGCTAGGGGCGCAGTGCTGAGCTGAACTCCTGGTTTCACGTTTGATACTCTTTGCGTTCACTCACTTCTTGTGCAATTTGTTCTTTTTATTCGCACGTTGGGTATTTGATGTTTTCCTGAAGGGGTTCCATGCTGTTTCTTTGTTTTCTGTCTGCCTGGGGGAGGATGAATCCCAGAATTGTGTTCTGTATACATAGTTTGATAATAAATATACTTTGAATCCAGACAAGTTGAGAGTAATTCTGCACAGTCCTAACTGATTTGTTCCTTTTACATTGTACAGCAATAAACTGGTCAGGTGAATCACTCACAACAGAACTCCCAGTGTCTGACTTTGTTTTTATAGCCACTATATTTATATGGCTAGTCCCTTTGAGCATCTAGTCAATAGTGACCTCTAAGATGTTGATGGTGGGCAATGTCGTGAATAAGTGTGTAGATTCTCTCTTGTTGAAGATGGCCATTGTTTTTGCAGTTTTCTTCTTTCCTTATAACATTAAAAACAACACAATCTTGACCTATCAGGTCTGTGCCAGTTCACAGACCAGTTCCATTCCTCCACAGTTCCCCCCCCCCCCCCATAACCTACTCTCCCCACCTTTTGTTATGCCATTTATTAGCCCGTGCCTGAACGTCATCCAGGTCTTACTTCATACAGGCATGTACGACTTCATGTTTCAAGGAGCTGCGAATGGAATTAAACACAGTGCAATCATTAGCAAACATCCCCATTTCTGACCTTCTCATGCTAGGAAGGTCACAATGAAGTAGCCGAACATGTTTGGGCCTAGAACACTGCCTTGATAATCAACAAGAACCTCCTGGGGAATGACCTCCAACATCTATAACCGTCTTCCAGTATACAAGAATAAAAACAAAAAAAAAAGTGCTGGAACACTCAGCAGGTCAGGAAATGTCTATAAAAGAGGCCCTTCATTAGATGTCCATTGTACAAGGTAGATATCCAACCACAGAAGATCTTCTTCTTGACTAGACTTCAGTTTAACCAAGAATCAATGCCAGTGGTGCCCCATTGTTAGTGGCAGTACCTCTCACCTCAACTCTGGGATTAAGCTCTTTGGTCCATGTTTAGATCAAGGATGTTTTGTGTTCTGGAGCTAAGTAGCCTTTGCAGCTCTAGGATTTGATCCTGATTTCTCGCTGCCTGTGAGGGATTTGCATATTCTCCCCATGACTACGTGGTTTCTAGCTCCATTCCACTTTACAGCAATCATCTACTGTAAATTGTCCTCTGTGTAGCTAAGTTGCTAAAGCAATCCGGTTGGATGCTGATGAGCCCACGGGGAAGAATACGTTGCAAGGCTAAATGGGAACAAGATGAAGGGGAGCTAGACAAGTGTCATTGCTCTCATGAGAACCGTTATTGACTCAATGAGTCAAATAGCTTCCTTCTGCATCATAAGTGTGCTACAAAACCCAAAATGATAGCAGTGAGCAAGTTATTGGTAAGTAAGAGCCATTTTAAAGTGCTGCTGATGACAACTTCACTTATTTTGCTGACGATAGAGGGTAGATCGGTTGAGTAGTAGTCAGTTGTTTTGGATTTGCCCTGCTTTGTCTGAACAAGACATACCCAGATAATTTTCTATATTGTCAGTTAGATGCCAGTTACCTGGAACAGCATGGCTAAAACTGAGGCTAATTTTGAAGCATGGGTCTTCAATGAATCAAATTAGAAGTTATCTGATCCCAAAGTCTTAGTTGAACCTAATGCTCTCTGACAGTTGTTGAGTCTGTCAAATTGTGTGAGAACTTATTACAATGATGTATGGAATCTCAGAAGATCATGCACTTGGAAGTTCTAAATGCCATTGTGGTATGTCTTTGATTTTGACATGCTGGCCTCTGCTATTGTTGAGAATGGAAATGTTCTTGGAAGCTGTTCGTCCCCTTTGCTGCTTAATCGTTTATTATCACTCAAGCCTAGATGCATCAATAATGCTAAACTTTAATCTGATCCATTGCAAATGGGATATCTATCGTGTTTTGTTTTTGCCATTTAGCAGCTTCATCAGGTTGGCATTTTATGATTTGATACACATGGAACAGCTGCAAGCATGCTGCTCTGTGTGCTTCATTGATCTAGGGTTGATTCCTTGTTTTGATATTAATGATGGCTTAAGAAGTATCCACGGTAGTGAGATTATAGTCTATGATGTACTGTACATTTGTGCTGCTTTTGTTGATGGTTCCAGCTTCTTATGGATGCCCTGTTCTGAGCTGTTTTGTGTCTACTGCAATAAGGAAGATTTGTCATGTCACACAACACAATGGAAAGGTCCTTGGTGTGAAGGCAGAATATTGTCCCCACGCAGTGGTCATTTTGAGCAATGCTATCATGGACAGTTGCATCTGAGGTGGGTAGATTTGTGAGGATGAGGTCAAATATGTTTATCCATCACTCATTGACTGCCACAGACTCAGTCTGACAGCCAGGTCCTCTGGTATGAAGTCCATTCAGTCAGTGGTGCTTGGTAGTGGACTTTGATGTACTTCACCCAGACTATATCCTGTGTCCTTGCTTCTTTCAGTGCATTTTAAGAGCATCGTTGGTTGCAGAAGATAGGAGAACATTTCTTTGTTCATATTTAACCGGAAATCATGGAATCTGGAGTCAGGGTTGAGGACATCTATGGCTATACAGTACCTTCTGCCTGTGCAGACCCCTCTATTGGGCAGATTATGATGATGGAACACAACGCATGATCAATACAGTATGACTCTGTGAGAATGACTATGTAAGGTTATTATCCAGCCCTAGATGGAGACAGAGGGTCATACAAGCACAGAAGCGGGTATTTCAGGCCACTGAGTCCCTGCCGACCCTCAGAGGGCTTTCAGAGTGGTGTCGCTAATAGAGTTGCTGCCAGCCAGCACAGGAGATCTGGATTCAATCCGAAGCCTGGGTTCTGTCTGTGTGGACCTTATATGTTCTCCCAATGGCTGAGTGGGTTTCTTCTGGATGCTCAGGTTGGTGGTTTGAATAACCACTGTGATATGCCTCTAGTATTTAGATAATTGGTTGAGTTGAGGAGAAGGTGGAGAGAATTTTAAAAAAGGGTTAATGTGTGATTAGTGTAAATGGGTGGTTGATGGTCAATGCAGGCTCAGTGGTCTAATGAGTCTGTTTTCATGCGGTATCTCTATGACACTCAGTTGCGTTAAACGTACCCTAGACACATTTTATTCTCCTCATATTCCCAATGTGTTTGGAATGTGGGAGAAAACCAGATCATCTGGAGGAAACCTGGGTAGTTACAAGGAAATTGTTCAAACTCGGCACAGACTGCACTGGAGGTCAGAATTTAAATTGGGTGACTGGGGCCATGAGGCAGAAGATTTATTGCCATTGTGCCACCCCTGAGGAGAACTCTGCAAGGATGACTGAGCTGGGAGCAACTTTTGCTGAATCCATACTCAATATCTAGGTTGATGCCAAGTGGTTTTATTCTTTATCTGTTTCAATGTAGCAGTTATAACACAACCATAATGATTGGTTTCGAGCAGGGGTTCCAATCTGGGTCCACAGATCCCTTTGTTAATGGTGAGGGTCCATGACATAAAAAAGGTTGGAAACCCCTGGTTTAGAGTCATGTTTCAGCCAGACCAGACTTGTGCAATCCTTTGTCTGTGTCACTGCCATTAACTGTGAGCTCCACCAACCCTTATGCAGCTGGCACAGCCAAGCTCTACCCTGTAATCATTCATTTGGTTGAGACATCACTGATTGTCACAATATAACCAGTCAGATTGCATTGCGACTGCCCCTTGTAGTATGCTCTTGTTGATATAGTGAAGTAGTAGATGGTGTTTACCAAAGTATGCTTCAGGAAGGTTTCATTATTAACAGGCAAAATGGACGGGGAACAGTTATCATATGTAGCAGGCCTCTTCTACACATGTCCAATGATTCCTTCTTTGCATTGAGTTCACCCCTGTCTTAGACTTGTATAATTGAAACTGCATTGGCCAGTGAATTGCTTAGTAACATCCATGTTTCCTCATGGTATTTTCTGACATTATGCACTCTCATTAGATGGTACATCTGAATGTCAACATGTCAGAGAATGTGGAGGACTGCTGCAAAGTACAGTACACTCCTCTCATTTCTGCATTCTTGCAATAAACTCTGCAATTTGGGCTGTTGGAGCACCAGAACCTACTACTTTGGTGGGTCAGGTAGTCTTGCACACATCTCACAACATAGTCATTCTCCTGACAACTGGGAAACTATGGGCAGAGTCCAAAATGGGAGAGGGTATTGTTACCTGCTGCAAAAAGAGAGGAATAATAAATAAATACTGTACATTATTATTTATTATTCCTCTCTTTTTGCACTATGTAATTAATTTAATTTTCTTTTTCTGATTGCAGAGGGGAAGAAGCTGTTTCTAAAACGCTGACTGTGTCTCTTCAGGCTCCTGTACCTCTCCTTGGTAGCATTGAGAAGAGGGCTTGTCCTAGGTGATGGGAGTCCTTAATGATGGACTCCGCCTTTTAGAGGCATCTCCATCCGAAGGTGTCTTCATTGCTGGGGAGGCTAGTACCCATGATGAAGTTAGCTGAGTTTACAACGTTCCAGTGCTTTTTTTGATCCTATGCAGTGGCCTTTCCATGTTAGATGGTGATGCAACCAGTTAGAATGCTCTCCAGGGTACATCTGTAGAAATTTTCAAGTGTCTTTAGTGACATGCCAAGTCTCCTCAAACTCCTGATGAAATATAGCTGCTGTCTTGCCTTCTTTGTACTGTAATTGCATCTCAGAGATGTTGCCACCCAAGAACTTGAAACTTCTCATCCTTTCCACTTCTGATCCTTGATGAGGACTCGTGTGTGTTTCCTCGATTTCCCCTTTCTTAAGACCACAAACAGTTCCATGGTCTTCCTGATGTTGGTGCGAGGTTGTTGCTGCAACACCACTCAAGCCAGCTGATCTATCTCATTCCTGTACGCCTCCTCATCGCCATCTCAAATTCTGCCAACAATAGTTCTGTCATCGCTAAATTTATAGATGGTGTTTGAGCGGTGCCTAGCCACATAATTGTCATGACTACTGCATATCGTCTTCCCACAATTACTGCACTTAACTTGGCTTTTACCTCTGTTCTTACAATCCTGGGCCATCCGCCCCCTACCTCCACACGTAAAACATTTCTCATTGTCTTGCACTCACCACTATGGCTGTACATTCTCCTGTCTTGCCCCTCTCATTGCCTAGTTAAGCATTTCATTAAATGTGTTGCCGGCGGGTAGCCCCATCTTTATTATCCGTGTCTGATGTGGACCCATGCCATCTGTCAGAAGTTGTAAGCTGTCATTGTCCCAATTAGGCCACTATGCTGATATTTTTGGTCAATATTGACTCCTTTGGCTCTTGTGTAATTGAAGTAATTTGAGTCTAATTCACCTGTCCTTATCTGCCTCTGTACAGGACCTCAGTTAGACCTCTGAGGATCTGCTTCTCCCTTTAAGCCAATTGTTATTTTGGATTTGGTCAGACACTGCGGACCGGACGTGGGTATTTTAACCTTTAAAACAGTGTGTATATCATCAAAAGTTGGATGATGAGCCTCCCTTAATTGTTCAAACCTTTTGTCAAAAAAGAACATTATCATCATTACATTTGATAGCAGGTAACTGGTTTTGCAACATCAGCTGTAAAGGGTTCTTGCAGCCGGGCTGTGTAGCACTATTCACTATGGTCTTCTGGACAACCCGGAGGGGTGCTGGTTCTGAGGCACCCGCTGTCTCCTTGCTATACAGTGGAGATTGTGGATCTTTATTCTGAGTCCCAAACTCATCAGCCGAATCATCCCAATCTACATCATGTTCTGCAGGTACTTTTGGACTTATACTAGCTATCAATAAATAAGGCATCCGTTAGTCTTGTGAGACCATGGATCTGCGCCTGGAAAGGCTTCACTCTCCAGGGCGCAGGCCTGGGCAAGGTTGTATGGAAGGCCGGCAGTTGACCATGCTGCAAGTCTTCCCTCTCCACGACACCGATATTGTCCAAGGGAAGGGCAAGGGCCGATACAGCTCGGCACCAGTGTCATCGCAGCGCACTGTGTGGTTAAGTGCCTTGCTCAATGACACAACATGCTGCCTCGGCTGGGGCTCGAACTCACGACCTTCAGATCGCTAGTCGAATGCCTTAACCACTTGGGCACATGCCCACATTCACCCCAAAAACGGGGATTCTAAGCTTCTTTGGCAATTGCTGCTGTGTGGTGATTGCCCAATAATAGTGTCACTATCACTAAGGCCTTTTCGTATTTGCCTTTTCCTTGTCCTTTCCCCAAACAATTTGCTCAGATAATATGCTGTCTGGATTGTAACCCATCTTTACCATTTTTGTATCAAGTTACGATCACGGTGTGCTACTGTCTGTATGAGGGACCCTTCCCATTCCCACAGTACTTCACTGTTTCCTCAGGCTTCCTTTATCCTGCCTTACAGTATCTGCAATTCTAGTTCACCAAGCCCATGTTTTAATTAACTGATTTCCCAAATCATTTTGTAACCCATTGCCACCTGGACCCTATCCTCCAATTACTCAGGCATCCCAATTCCCCATTCTCTGACATCAAACTCCTCACACTCCAAGATCTCTTTTTACCACAGCTTGCGGTCATAGTCAATTAATTTCATGACCTAACAGGGTAGTATCTCAAACGCACTCACTCAAATAGGAGCCTCATAATCAATTGTGGTCCAGTGAGGTATCTAGCGACCACATCAGTTGTAGGTGCAAACTGAAAGGCCACATGGTGCTGGTGTTCAAAATAACTAGCACAAGGAGATGAGTTAAAGCTGATCTACCTGAGCATAAATTTGGTACAGCTTTTAAATTAGTAGAACTATACTTTGATAACAGAATGGTGGCTACAGGAAGACTCAATTAATTAAGCCAAGGTCCTGATTACAGAATAAAATGATTATTTACAGGTCTAGCAGCTAATCTAATTTTCTGTTACAATAATGGGTGAATACTACAGTAGATAACATATTTAATGAAATTCCTGAAACTTGTTGCTGCTGTATTTCATGTCTCTACTTTTAGGCTTTGTCTGCGGTTCCTTGTTACATTAGCACAATCTGCATTCATATTTACTTATTATTAGCCCTCACTATTATTCCCTTGCAACATGTAATATCACGTGGTCTTCCCTAAAATATATCTTTAAATATGATTTATCCACTTTTGGCACCAATGTGTTAAAGGAGTCTAGTAATGGTTGTGGAAGTTTGTACAGATTCCAATTTGTTTTGCATTCACCATTACAGGAGTGGGTTTTGAGAGACAGGTCATTGGCCGATACTCCTTTGCTCATCCTCAATCAGCACTGCAGCGAAGACGGAAGTTAAAAAGGCGAAAAACCATCAGTGGAATTCCCAGGCGTGTACAAGAAATAGGTAAAACTTGTAAAGCTCATCAATACTGTCTGATAAGAAATGTTTCCTGCAATAATTACCTGATTTTTTTTTTAATCCACAATTGAACTCTGTAAATCAGAGCAGATGTTCTCACACAATAAAGGAGACTTCCAGTAATAGAGATTTGCAGTAATAGACTTGCAATAACATGACCACGTGATGTTCTAAAGCCCTTAAATTACTTGTTACGTTTTTAACAATGGAAAGTTATGTGCGCAAAATCAAACAAGCATATCCATGCAAATCAGGTAATACTGTAGTGATATAGATGACAAGTAAATATTGAACAAGACCATTCTTGTTCTTCAAAATAGCTGAGAGGACATACAGAGTCCCAGTTGAACAGGTTACTTGAAAGGCAACACATGCAGCACACTGGAGCATTCCCTAAGTATTCGACTGAAATAGCCCCAGATTTTGTGTTCAAATCTCTAAAGTTGAGACGTATAACTCTCTGGCTATAAAGGGAGACACTATCACAATGCCACAAAGCCAACTTCATTACATTTTTGAAACACAGCCATATTCTAACCTGACCATTGTTTTGACTTATTCCTGTTATTTCAATTAGTTCATAGGTCCATAGACTGGTACAGCATAGAAACAGGTTTTTTGGCCCAACTTTTTCTTGCTAGTCAAGATGTCTATCTATGCTGAGCCCATTTGCCTGCATTTGGTCCTCATCCCTCCAAAGTTTTCCTATCTATGTTCCTATCCAAATATCTCTCAAACATTATAATTGAACCTACCTGTACCATCTCCTCAAGCAACACATTCCATGTATTCACTAATGTTTCTGGAAAAAATTGCTCCTCATAGCGTCTTTAAATCTTTCCTCACTCACTTGAACCTATGTCCTCCTAAGCCAGTAGGATTTCTTCCACGCCTAGCTTCTCAGAAAATTTGTTCAGAATAGACTATGGAACAGAGACCTTTTGTTGCAAGTTTCTCTCGCTGGCAGCCAAATAGCCTCCAGACCTAAGGAAATTCAGGACCTTTACATACGTTCTGCAACTTCACATTCATTTTTATGGGACATTTTCTGATTCTGCCTTTTATTAGCAGGTTCCAATGAATCCTCAATTGCTAAAGAAAGGAATGTGATTGTTCACGTTAACCCAAAATTAGACTGTCACAGTGATGGAGTGAATTCTACCAGTGCCCGATCTGGGACCAAGGACTCAGAGTGCCAGACAGATGATATCCTTATCGCAGCGCCATCAGTAAGGCGGATTCGAGCTCAGCGGGGCAGCGGCATCACATCTTCCCTGTCACATTCGGATGGGAATATCACAACTCTGGCTGACGATTCGTCCTCAATGTTCCTTTCACCAATCGACAACCACGTCCGTTCCCGTAGCCTTTCTCGAGACGGTGTCAGAGTTTCACTGTTACCTCATGAATTAAGTCAGGACAATAGTGCTGAAAGCATCGTTAGTGCTGCTGAAAAATACTTGCCGACCCCAGAGAAGGCAGAAGAGGAAGACGACAAAGCCAGTCTGTTTAACCGGAGTCTGCAGAAACATCATTCAATAGGTGTGACTGTGCAACCAGAGCAAAGCACAGAACACAAAGTCCAGGTGACAAAAATGTCCAACTTTGTGCCAGAGGCTGACATGGGGAACAGTGAGATCTCTTCAAATTCAGATACCTTTGGGAGTCCGGTCAACAGCCTCTCTAGTACAGGAGTTATCCTAAGCAGTCAGATGGATCAAAAGGAAGACCATCAATCATCCAGTGGGAATTGGAGTGGAAGTAATTCAACATGCCCTTCACAGACATCAGAGACAATCCACACTGCATCCTCACCACCACTGACAAGTTCTTCACACTGTGATTCAGAAATATCCTTGAATACACCGGCCCACACCAATTATGATTCACCAGGTTTCCTTCTGGAGCAGTACACATATCAAGGAGACAAAGTTAGAGGTCACAGGGCGAACTCCTTTACTTCCACAGGGACAGAAGTTGTTGAAGATCTCAATACAAGTAATGCAAGTGATGCAGAGTGGAACTATTTACACCATTGCCATGATGCATCTTGCAACCAAGATCTTAGCCCTAAGCATTCAAGGACCAATAGCTTAGGGTGCCCGAGTTTTGCCAGTGTGGGTACATGTGACAGCTTTATTGAGAGGCCACCTTCTTCCAAAACCGACTCAGGCTCACATTTCTCTGTGGATACTGAAGGATATTATACATCCATGCACTTTGACTGTGGTTTAAGAACTACTAGAAACTACATTTTTAACTATGCATCCACGGGCTCTGATGGAATCCAGAGTACAGAACATGCTTCTGAACTTGTTGAGCTCCCTCTACCGGATCCTTTAGAACTAAGAAAGCAGAAGTTTCGGGGCCAGAGCATTGCTCTCAAGAAACCAAAGGCAAAACCAGCCCCACCAAAACGCAGTTCATCTTTGAGGAAAAATGAAAGTCATACAAGTGAAAGCTATCAGAATGAACCAAAGACAAACAATGGGCAGGATGGGACTGTATCTTACAGAGATGCACAGAAGTCATTGCAGCTTGACCTAAGTCTTGCATCTGACGGGTTCAAATGTCCCATGCTACCTAATGAAAGGAATATTCCTTGGGATAGTTGCAGCACATATGCAAATGATAATGAGTTATCAGACCCTCAGTTCACCCCATCTGAAACACCATCACTTAAAGATGAAAGTGGCACACAATCAGATTATGCAGGCCTCTGGCTCTTGAATGACTTAAAATCTAGTGATCCTTACAGATCGTTATCAAACTCCAGTACTGCAACAGGCACAACTGTGATTGAGTGCACAAAGTCTCCAGAAGGTTCAGAGTCACAAACATCCCAGTCAGAATCCCGTGCCACCACTCCATCCCTTCCCTCCATTGATAATGATTTCAAGCTGTCCTCTCCAGACAAACTGGCAGGTTTGGCATCACCATCAAGTGGATACTCTAGCCAGTCAGGAACACCAACCTCAAATTTACCCACACCTCTCTTTCCTGGCCCCCTGTCTCCAAACAGTGGAAAAAGAAAGCCAAAAGTTCCAGAGAGGAGGTCTTCGCTACAACCATCTTATGCAAGGGATGCTAATGTTACAAAGAAAGACCTCGAATTACCAATTATACCTCCAACACATCTTGACCTAAGTGCTCTTCAGAATGTGTTTAAAAGCAAGCCTTCTGCTCAAAGAAACCAACTGCATATCTCAAATCTAAGTAAAGGCAATGAGGCAGCTGAACAGCCTAACAACAGTCCATCTGTTTCCCTTGCCATTACCCCATCAGTGCTACAGTCAGTACAGCTTCGTTCTATTAGTAAAACCAGGCAACCCCGGAAAGAATGCCAAGAAGAACCTGGCATATCAGAACCAACTTGTACAGAGCCTGTCACGCCACCATATAAAACTGAACCACCAGGTTACAATACAGATAAGTGCAATGAACTTTCCAGTTTACTGCCACAAAAATCACCTTCCCCAGAAGCAAACATCAACTTATTGGATGTGGAAAGTACTCATGCACTTCAAGAATATAATCTGAATGAAGAAAGTGTGACCCCTTTACCCTTGCTCCCTTCAGAGGTAAAATCATTAAAAGCTAATGGGAGTACACAGATCCAAGAGGTTGGAGATGATCAATCAACTGCAACAGCAAGCTATCAGGCTGTTTACAACAGCTGCACAGATATCAGTGAAGCAAATTTGGTGAAGAAGAGCTCCATACAAGAAATATATCAAGACTTGAACAATTCCAATAAGGAGTTTCAGAACGAGGTACTTGCACAAGAAATGGGAAATCAGAAGAAACCTGAAAGAGTGCCTTCATCAAGTAACACTATACCAGAATCCCTATCTGCAGCACCATCAAAACCTGCAATTGTAGAGAAATTGGAAAGAAAACTTGACTTTGACTCAGTTAATGAAAACAAAGCTGCATCTGCAGACATAATTCAACCAGAATCAACAGATGCACAGAAGCACAGTAAGGACAGTGTTGAAGAAAAGACCAAGAGGTTGCAAGATGGCAGTCCAGATGCAACAGCAACAGCCGAAGCTCTGTGCGTAACTTCTAGCGACAGTCAGTACAAAGGTAATATAGGTAAAAGTTTATTCATTTTAGTTCTACATCAAATTGTAGAATGAAATTGTTATGTTCAATATTTAGCACTGATAGGGTAAAATAATTTGTTAATGAGTCTGTTGATTCCACCACCAAAGTATTCTTTCATTGCACAAAATCTGAAATGTTTTGATTATTTTCAGAACATTTTTCACTTTATACTTTATTGTTGCCAAACAATTGATACTAGAATGTACAATCATCACAGCGATATTTGATTCTGTGCTTCCTGCTCCCTGGATTACAATTATTAAATATTAAAAATATTAAAAGTAGTAAATATTAAAGATTTAAATTATAAATCATAAATAGAAAATAGAGAAATGGAAAGTAAGGTAGTGCAAAAAAACCGAGAGGCAGGTCCGGATATTTAGAGGGTCAGGATCTGTTCAGCAGTCTTATCACAGTTGGGAAGAAGCTGTTCCCAAATCTGACCGTACGAGTCTTCAAGCTCCTGAGCCTTCTCCCGGAGGGAAGAAGGATGAAAAATGTGTTGGCTGGGTGGGTTGTGTCCTTGATTATCCTGGCAGCACTGCTCTGACAGCACATTATCAAACTCAACCATTCCAGTAAGTAAAACAGATCTACTTAAAACGTATACAGTAATTAAAACATAAAACATATAATTAACCCTTATAGGTGCAAAGAATAAGCAGATTGTGGATGATTTATGTTTATATCCAGACCCAAATGTAGGTTGGTGTGCTCTCTTTCTTCTAAATCAGATATTGTTAATTGTGCTTCATTAGCAATATTTAACAATCTGTTTTCAATGTTTTACTTTATTTCCTTTTTATTTATCAATAAATAGATATACTGTGAGTGTTAAATTGTTTCAGCCCATACATTTTAAGCATTGGATATGCTTCATATACCTACTGCTCGTATTTCTCATCACTAGCTTTATACTCTACAATAATTACATCTGATAGCAAGCCTTTCTCACTGGTTCCAGAATTAAAGGCAAATTACAACAAGTGAGCATAGAACTTTACTTTTTGCCTACAACCAAGAATACATTTGAAATATAAGGTGAGATCCTATAATGAGGCCAGCTTTTCCTGTGGCTACTCTGGCACACCTGTGTGCAGTAAGTATTGGAAAACTGAGTGAAAGGGTTCATGCCAGGATAGAAAGCTGATTTTAATCAGGTTATATTAATTGGAAGAAAATTTGACATTTTAAATCATAGATATTCATGTCTATGCTTAATATGTCCACTGCAGATGATACATATTTCTTCAGTTTCCTAATCATTTAAGTAGGATTCTCAACCTATGTTTTCAAATGTGTTTAGGTTTTGGACTAAAAGACGAGTTTCCTCTATATTTTCCAAAACAGATATGCTGATTTCTTCTTAACCTCCATCAGCTCAACAAACTTGTCATATGAGACAATGATAGCCTGATTCTGAAAATAAATAAAGGAGAACCTAAAGTAGTTCCAAATGGAGTCTTTCAAATATGGATGTGAAATGAGTTCCTCCCGACTTGCTCAAGCTGCTTCTTTCTGTTTAACTATGAGTTTTCATTAGTGTGTAATGCAACAAATATATTGTTTAATTTTAAGAACATTATTGCTATATAACAAAAATGAAAAACTTATAGTGATCTCTGTGAATTTTGCACCAATTTTCCAATGAAATCATTTGAAAATAAGACCTGCTCAAAATGCTTAGTCCTTAATGTGACATTTTTCAGGCAAATTTTTAAGAAAGGATGCTAAATAGAAGCTAATTTTTCTGGAAACTAAATAATAAGCATTTCATGTATTCATTGGGAAGCTTGTTCCCATGTTAAATTTATAAAGGAAATCAAACTTTAAAAAGAAAAGGTGAAAAAGTTTACGGCAAGCTCATAAGTTTTGAATAAACAATTGTGGAGTACTGCTTATGTGAACTAATATAGTTCAATGCTGTACGTGATTAGTTACATGTATGTAGAAGCAGATTGAATTTAGTTAGAAATGTTGTTCTTTTTACTCACCATTTCTTGACCAGATTAATAACTTCTATAAAAGCAGGCTATTTAACCATACTAAAATATTAAATAATGGCACACAATGAAATATGTATGACATTATATGCAGACTGCTAAAGTAAATATCATAAATTACTGTTTTTCATTTCTACAGATGTGGGACAGGTTGAGAGTTACTTGGCTTCTGCTATAGATCCTCAAGCTAATGAAGATAACGTATTCATATCACCAAACAAACTCCGTACAACAGAAGATCTTTTTGCTGTGATTCACAGGTCAGAATCTTTTATAATTGTGTTTCTGCAAGTATTGGTCAATAACTCAAAAATAAGCAGATTACCTGGTTTCATGGTGGTTGCAGTAGGGAACAAGATACATATTGTACAGGAGATGAAAGGAATAGGATAAAATGTGGTTGGAGAATCAAGAGATTGCAGATACTGAAATTTAGAACAAAAAATGCTGGAAGAGCTCAACAGGTCACACAACATAGGGGAAAAGGAACAGTTGACATTACAGGTCAAGACTCTCATCTGCTTGGAGGAGCAACACATAAGGAGCTGGAAGAACTCTGCAGGTCAGGCAGCATCTATGAATATTTGAGTTTCTTGATACAGGTTTGGTTAATATCATTGATGTGTGTCAAACTGAATTTAATCTACAAAAAATATATTTTACTGTGGAATAGATCAGTGCTTAATTAAAAGACCATAAGATATAGGAGCAGAATTAGGCCATTTGGCCCATTGTATCCAGAACAATCCCAGAATCTAGTGATTCTTGAAAAATCATTGCTAATGCCTCCATGATTTCTTCAGCCACCTCTTTCAGAACCCTAACATGTACACCATCAGATCTAGGTGACTTCTCTACCTTCAGAGCTTTCAGTTTCCTAAAAACCTTCTCTCTAGGTACTTCACACGCTTCACACCTGCAAAGCTGCTGCGCAGGTCGACTCTGTGGTTAAGAAAACATACGGTGCATTGTTCTTCATCAATCGTGGGAATTGAGTTTAGGAGCTGAGAGGTAATGTTGCAGCTCTATAGGACCCTGGTCAGACCCCACTTGGAGTACTGTGCTCAGTGCTGGTCGCCTCACTACAGGAAGGATGTAGAAACCACAGAAAGGGTGCAGAGGAGATTTACAAGGATGTTACCTGGATTGGGGAGCATGCCTTATGAGAATAGGTTGAGTGAACTCTGCCTTTTTTCCTTAGAGCAACGGAGGATGAAAGGTGACCTGATAGAGGTGTATAAGATGATGAGAGGCATTGATCGTGTGGATAGTCAGAGGCTTTTTCACAGGGCTGAAATGGCTAGCATTAGAGGGCACAGTTTTAAGGTGCTTGGAAGTAGGTAGAGAGGGGATGTCAGGGTAAGTTTTTTACGCAGAGAGTGGTGAGTGCGTGGAATGGGCTGCCAGTGACAGTGGTAGAAGCAGATACGATAGAGTCTTTTAAGAGACTCCTGAAAGGGTACGTGGAGCTTAGGAAAATAGAGGGCTATGGCTAACCCTAAGTGATTTCTAAGGTAAGGACATGTTTGGCACAGCTTTGTGGGCCGAAGGGCCTGTATTGTGCTGTAGGTTTTTTATGTTTCTATGTTTCTAATTCTGGCCAGCTCATCTGTCATTCCTTTGTAATTTCCTTTACTCCACTGTAATACTGATACATCTGACTTTAGCTTCTCCTTCTCAAATTTCAGGGTGAATTTGATCATATTATGATCGTTTGCCCCTAAGTGTTCCTTTACCTTGCCTTCTAATCAATTCTGGTTCATTGGACAACACCCAATCCAGAATTGCAGATCCCCTAGTGGGCTCAACCATAAGCTGCTCTGAAAAGGCCTCGCATAGGCACTGTAGAAATTCCACCTCCTGTAATCCAGCACCAACCTGATTTTCCCCAATCTACCTGCATATTGGTCCCCCATGACTATTGTAACATTGCCCTTTTGGCATGCATTTTCCCTCTCCTGCTGTAATTTGTAGGCCTCATCCTTACTGCTGTTTAGTGCTCTGTTTACAATGCCCATATGGTTCTTTTTACCCTTGCAGTTCCTTAGTTCTATCCAAAATGAATCAACACCTTCCATCCCTATGTCACCTCTTTCTAATGATTTGATTTTCATTTTTTACCAACAGAGCAATGCCACCCCCTCTGCCTTTCTACGTGTCCTTTTGATACAATGTGTATCCTTGGGCATTTAAGTTCCCAGCTATAATCTTCTTTCAGCGATTATTCAGTGATGCCTATAACATCATACCTGGCAATCTGCAACTGTGCTGCAAGTTCATCTACCTTATTCTGTATTCTGCGCACTTCAAATATAACACTTTTAGTTCTGTATTCACCCTTTTCTATTTTGTCTGCCTTTTACATTGCAACTCATCCTGTTGACTGCAATTTTGCCCCACCAACAGCCTCTCCTCACTACACATAGCATCTGTTTGTAAACCAGCTACCTCATCTTCAGCACAATTATCTGCCTTTCCTACGATACTTCTTGCATTGAAATATAGGCAGCTCAGGACATTAGTCACACCATGCTTAACCTTTTGATTCCTAACCTTGTCTGAGGTCTTACCAACATCTACCTCCACAACCTCTCCATTAACTGTTCTAGCACTCTGGTTCCCATCCCCCTGCAACTCTAGTTTAAACCCCACCGTGCAGCATTAGCAAACTTTCCCGCTAGAATATTAGTCTCCCTCCAGTTCAGGTGCAAACCGTCCCTTCTCTACAGGTCCTACCATCCCTGAAAGAGAGCCCAGTAATCCAGAAATTTTATTACCTCCCTCCTCCACCAATTCCTTAGCCGCATATTAAACTGTATAATCTTCCTAGTTCTGACCTCACTAGCACGTGGCACGGGTAGTCACAACCCTGGAGGTCCTATTCTTTAACTTAGCACCTAACTGCCTGAACTCTCTATGCAGAACCTCATCACTCATCCTACCCACGTCATTGCTACCTACATGGACCACGACTTCTGGCTGTTCTGGTATTATGAAAGAATTATTTCCATTAAATGTCCTGCATTGATGATTACCTTTGCTGATATTTCACATTATTTATGCCCCCAATGTATTTTTACATGCTGCAACATATTTCTATCCTGTTGGTAAGCAGAAGATGTAAACTAAGAAGAGGAAGACAAAGCATAATAAATAAAAAGTCATTTAAAGAGGAAAGGATTCTTGTCATGTTTGTTTTAAAAAGCAGGAGGAGAGAGGTAACTGAAACAAATAAATTGTATGAAAAGTGAAACAAGATAAACAGAGCAGAGTTGAAGCATGTGACAGCTGTGTTGGTCACCGGAAAACTCAAATGATGCAGAGATGGTAAGGCAAGGAAAAACCATTAAAAGCTAAATTGGAGATAGAAAATAATGGAGAAATGTACAACCAACATGTTACAGGATATGTCAAATCAAGCATGGCTTAAAAATGGGTCAGGCTAGTGGAAAATGCATTTGGCCAGATGCAGTAACCAAGGAGCAGATACATAAATAGAACTAGACATTGAGGAAGTCAAAAGTTGGGAAAATGAGAAGCAGAAATGGTCACGTACTGAGTTACAGTGAAAATCTTGTCTTGCATACTGTTCATACAGTAGTAAAGCATTCAGGTAATAACAGAGCACAGAAGGAAGTGTTATAGTTACAGAAAAGGTGTAGCGTGTGCATTGTGAGGTCAAGAGTTCATTGTATTGTACTACAGACCTTATAACAGCAGGGTAGAAGCTGTCTTAAGCCTGATGGTACATACTTCCATCTGGTGGTGACTTAACTATTATGACAATTGGAAGAAAAATTTGCTGACAGAAGTTCAATGCACACAAATATTTAATATATGAATTTTTGAATTAGAATTAAGGGAAAACAGTGACAAGTAGTCTTGTCAACATTCATGCATATAATGGTTGGAAAAATTGGACTTAAAACACTACAAAGGGGAATCAGATCAGTGCTTATCTAGTGACAGCCAGTGTATCCAACAAACTGGTTTCCCTACTATTGATTTCCAAGGATTAACAAAGGTCATGAGAAAATCAAGGAAGTCTGGTTAAATAAAACCTGCAGAAATTTAAAATGACGTAGTAAATACCTTTTGAGCTCTTTGGACAGTTAGCTGGTCACTGTGGTTCTCTCAATTATTTATTTATTTTTGTTTATGTGAAGGAGAAATGCCTCATTTGTTTGAAAATTAAAGTATAAGTGTACTGCTGCATTTTGCTTTTGGAAAGTTAAACTGGCCAAATAGAGTGCTTGTTTCAGATTTGATAGAGATCATATGGTAATACTGGGAGTGCAAGCAGTATTAACTTAATATACAACTTTGAGTTTAGAAGGTTGAATTGCAAGAAGTTTTCAAAAATAATTGAAAAACAATCTTAAATTTGGATCTGTATAATCATATTGGATCTAAGCAAATCAAGAGAGAAATTAGAAAGCACTGTTTTTATATAATGGTACTGGCAATCTGGAATTTGATCTTCAGTGCCTAGTGGAGCTGATTCATTTGGATTTTTCAAGATGGAATGTGTTAGTATTTTTTGTGTAATGATATCCAGTAACTTTGAGCACAGATGGTTAAATGGAGTTGAGGTTGAGATCACAATCAGACCAAAGAGCCCCATAAGCAGAAGGCTTGAATGATCCATTGCTTTATTGCTAGATGTTAATATCACAAATCTGTTATTTACAGCAGAATACTAATTTTATAAAACAGAAAACTGATAGAGGAACCCTCTTTCATATTACAAAATATACTTTATTGGATCCTATTGTAAAATGAAAATAATTTTAGTTAAATGTAAAAGCATCTGCTAAAAAAGATTTATGATTTTGTCAGATCCTGAAACTGGAGACAGAAATCCAGCTATGCTTGGAATACCTAATTTTCTGGCTTTGGGATTTGTACCCTCCACTCTAGAAAATATGCATTGCATGCACTTATTTAAGTGGAAACATTTAAGAGGAGGCTGGCCAAGTTTATAGTACATCAATATATTCCTCTGATCTTGAAATTGGGTCTTTAGGATAATTTCTAAAGGCAGGGAAGGGTGATAATATTTCATTTGAAGAATACTTCCTCATACCTCCTAGGTTTAAGTAATCCATAAATTCCTGGACAATACAAAAGAGGCAAGACTTTGAGTGTCATAGGACTTTGTGCCTTAGAACTGAGAACACTCTGCCTGCTAGAAAGAAGAAAATCTGACTGAATCTTGAATTAACTGCCCAACAGTATTTCAACAATTTGGAAGCGCTCATGAACATTCATTCTCAAATATTATTGCACTTCCTGTTCATCTACTGTTCTTAGTGAAGACTAAAAACTGTTGGAACATACTAGAAATTTAATAATTGTTGATTACATGTGCTGTTTATTTTACCTAATATTGTGTAGTGGGTTTAGGAAGAAGATCATTCAATTATTTTGATGGATATACATGCCTATAATCTCTTTCATGATGAACATACTAAATTAAAATTCATAATTGCTTTAATTCCAACCATTTGGTTCCATCCTTGTCATTGTTACACAATATCTACCTACACATATAGACATTACATCTGAACAACGTAATACAATAATATAGTACAATAGTAGCAAATTAATCTGCTTTCCCTTGAAATGATCCTGTTTCAATTTGGCTGTGATTGTTGCATGTCTTGTAAAAGTGGCAGTATTTCACTTTTAGAATGACTGTTGTGGTTTAACAGCTCATATCTATATGATGCCTCATTAAAATCATTATAAGTAGATATCTTTGGTGCTTCCCATTTTGGAAAGAGATCTTAAGAAATTTCAAGCAGGTGTTTCGTGCTGTGAATGCTCTTCCCTGCTGCATGTATGCGTTAGGTTATTCTCAACAGCTACCCACAATCAGGCAATATTTGATGCATTTGGAAGTTCCAAGGCACTTCCTAAATCAACACAGCAAAAAACAATGAATTATCATGATCTATTGAATTTCAAGTGTGCTCCTTGAGTGTTATTAACAAAAAACATTGGCACCCTTTCTTTTAAATTTATTTCTGTATTTCAGAATTATTTTATCTTTTCACTTAGGTCCCTTCCTCACTACACTGAAACCAAGAAATGTTTGCATTTATACACAGCTTATCCTGATCTTAAGATGTCATATAGCATTCTTGATCTGTAATTTTGATGCAATGTAGAAAACTCAATAGTTGACTTCTTCACAGTAAGATCTTTCAAATGGTGATGGTCAACTAATCTTTTTTGATTATGAATAAATATTGGCCAGAATAACAGGAAGAATATTCCTTGGTTTTAGAACAATTTGGAAGGATTTTTATGTACATTTAGGAGAGCATATATCACTTTCTGCAGTAGTGCACAGACATCTGTAGTTGGGAAAATGCTTGAAGCTGTCATTAAGGAAGAAATAGCAAAACATTTAGAAAGAAGTGGTTCCTTTAGACAGACGCAGCATGGTTTCAGAAAGGACAGGTCCTGTTTGACAAACTTACTGGAGTTCTTTGAAGACATAATGAGTGCAGTGGATGGAGGGGAACAGGGGATGTTATATACTTGGATTTCCAGAAGGCATTCGATAAGGTGCCGCACAAGAGACTTATAAATGAGATACGGATGCATGGAGTCGGAGGAAGTGTATTGGCATGGATAGTGGATTGGTTAACCAATAGAAGGCAGAGAGTTGGTATAAATGGGTGTTTCTCCGGTTGGCAGTCGGTGGTGAGTGGGGTGCTGCAGGGGTCGGTGCTGGGCCTGCAGCTATTTACCATTTACATCGATGATTTGGAAGAGGAGACTGAGTGTAGCGTAGCAAACTTTGCTGATGACTCTACACTGAGTGGAAAAGCAAATTGTACAGAGGATGTGGAAAGTCTGCAGGGGGATATAGATAGGTTAAGTGAGTGGGCCAAGGTCTGGCAGATGAACAATGTTGGTAAATGTGAGATCATCCACTTTGGAAGGAATAATAGAAGAGCAGATTATTATTTAAATGGTGAAAGATTGCAGGATGCTGTTGTGCAGAGGGACTTGGGAGTGCTTGTTCATGAATTGCAAAAAGTTGGCTTGCAGGTGCAACAGGTTATTAAGAAGGCAAATGGAATGTTGGCCTTCATTGCGAGAGGGATTGAATTCAAGAGCAGGGAGGTCATGCTGCAACTATACAGGGTACTAGTGAGACCGCACCTGGAGTACTGTGTACAGTTCCGGTCTCCATACTTGAGGAAGGATATTCTGGCTTTGGAGGCAGTGCAGAGGAGGTTAACCAGGTTGATTCCAGAGATGAAGGGGTTAACCTATGAGGAGAGATTGAGTCGCCTGTGATTATACTCTCTGAAATTCAGAAGAATTCCTGGTGACCACTGCACGGAAACTAGGAAAAACATCATCAGACATTTAAAAAATACCCCTGCCATTAAGCAATTTTGACTCATCACAGACACCTCCTTTATTTTCACATCCCTCTCTCTTACTGAAAACTAACCTGCATCTCTCTCCCACTTTTTAAAATTTCTTGCAGACACAGTGTTGATGGTTTCTTTCCTCAAATGTCACCAGACCTGGTGAATTTTTCCAGCATTTTCCTTTTTATTTCAGATTTCCAGGATCTGAAGTCTTGTTTCCATTTTCATTTTTATAATGTGGCTATTTTTATATTATTTGAACTTTTTTATTAAATTCTAAGAATATGGCTCTACGAAAAAGAGCTTTGGAGCTGCAAAACAAAAGGTGGAATTTCACGTAATCAAAGTTCCACAAAATTTATGTAAATAGAGTTGGTATTAACACTACCATTTTAATTAATGTCTTAAAACTCTTTTGAGGAAATGTTATTTATTTTGCTCTTCCTTCTAGATCAAAAAGGAAACTACTCGGGAGGAAAGATTCTGATGAAGGGCCGAATGTAAACAAACCAAAATCATCTCCTGCCAGCTCCCCTGGAACTCCCCCGGCTATCCAAAAGCAGCCTGGCCCTATTTATAGGAGTGTCCGCAAATCCAACACCTCAAAGGAGGAGTTCAAACTACTGCTGCTTAAAAAAGGCAGCCGGTCAGACTCAAGCTATCGATTGTCAGCAACAGAAATATTGAAAAGTGCAAGCCCAGTTTCTCCCAAGTCCCCTGGAGATGTTTCCCTAGACCAGGCTAAAGATGGTGAGGATACTTCTCATTTTCCTTCAGGATGTGAAATGCAGTTCCCAAGTTCACCGTACTCTCCGAGGTTTACAACAGAAGGGATCACTTCCAGGAGTTTCTCCACCTCACTATTATCCAGGCCAAGCCGCTCTCGAGCGCCACCGGCAGCGGGGAGCAGTCGCTACAGTGCCCGCAGCCGCCTTCACAGCGCACCAATGCAAGTCATCTCTGAAGGGGAAGCTGAGAACTCAGATGGAAGTCTACACGATGATCGGAGCTCACCCACATGATGATCAGGTGCAGAATGACTGGGACAGCAACAGTGGTAAAACAAACATGAGCATGCATGCGGTTCAGTTTAGTCACATTTAGATTGAGAGATTTATCAAAAGCAAAGCAGGTCATAAACATTTAAGAAAATATATAATGCTGCCCAAGTTATTAGCAAAAAATAACTACTGAAATAATAGATACCTTCACTGTTTTTCCACAACTGCTAGTAATTTGATCATCATAAACTTTGATTAAATATTACCAGAATAGATAATTAAGACAAGTTTTGACTCATCAATTAAAGAAAATCAAAGGCTATGTTTTCTGAATTTGGGTAAATATTCAATTTAAAACTCTTAAGATGAATTCTGCAACACTGTATGCACTGTGTTCCCTTTCATGTGGCATTAAGGGAGTGTCATTTTCCTGATGTGACAAAACAGGTGCTGAAGGAAAGGATAGTTGTGAAAAATGGACATTGCAGTTCTAGGTATTCCAAACATGATTTTCTAGGCACTAAATGAAATATTCTGTGATGTGTTAGAAACTAATGTAAATATCATCACTTTTTGACAGTTACAGAGTATTAATCCTTTGAGCCATGAACGTTCTTCATGATGTATACCAGTGTTTTTCTGAGAACAAAATAGTACTGTACCTCAGAGAGTAAGACAATGATAGATGAGGTAGCACGTGAGCAGATACATTCGCTCAAATACATACCACACGCACATCATTTTATCTCCATCTCATAATTCAGCAGGGTTTTTTTTTCAGAATCATTCCTTTGAAATTATAGCATCTAAAAATCACCAGATCTCTTGTTGAGATAATTAGTTCAAAAAGCAACTTATACATTCTCAAAAATCCAATCAGGAAGTACATGTACAAGAGTCTATATGATAGAAATGCCTAGTTTTAAGAGCTTAATATTCTATATTTGCTCAAACAGTCTTCCATCATAGCCTAAACTTTAATTAACCTTTATTGTTTACTGAAAAAATAGGATTACACTCAAAGGATTAATATGGTACTACCTAATCATAAACAATATTACTTTTTTAATTTACTGAAAATCATTATATTGTACAAATATAAAAAAAGAACCTAAGGAAATGGTTATTTTTGTGATTAAAGTTGAATTACTTGTGTATAGACACCAAGAAATGCATGCTTGCAAAAATGGCGAAATTTAAAACAATATATAAGCATTTTCAGAACCATAGTTATAGCTGGGGTTTAAGTGGGGCATATGGAGCTCATGTGAGAAGTAAAACAGTAAGCCTTTTTAAACAAGGTCTGCCATTAAAAGATGCTCAACCACTATTTCAAAAAAAGCATAAGTTATAAATGTTTAACAGATACTAGTAATGGGATTTACTGAAAAGACAAAGATGGTTTCTGTAGTTTTAAGTTTTTTTTAATAAAAAGGGTAAGAAGAGCAGTAAAAATATTGGGGCAATTTTAACTGAAGCCTGCTCCAGCGGGTTTTCCTCCTGTTGAGTTAGCTTATTATGATCCCCTTATAGGTTTTGGGAAGGAATTCATGATGGTGTATACTTACAAAAATGGATAAGACAGAGAAGTCATTCATGTGTATTGAAAAAGGTAATATTCAAAAAGTATGAGGTGGATGAGTAACTGTGAGAGATGAATGATAGGTGAATGGGTAAGAAAATGGGGTATTTCTAAAGTGCAGATTGATTCAGAGATGTTCAGTAAAGACTTTTTGCCAAGAGGACTGTAATCCCACTTTGACAATAAACACTGAAGAATTGGAGAGCAGGGTAGATGCTGGAATGGCTATATTGATGACTGAGGAACAATCCCAGTATTAAAAAGCTGGTGACAAAGCTATAAAAACTAATGCTTCAAAATTCTAAGTATATTTGGCACCATGAGATGAGTCTCTTTGGTTGTATGAACTATGTAATATAGAGTAAAAGCATCATTGATCTGTTTATGGGGTGTTTGCTCATCAGCCTAGGTCAACTTCAGTGTGAAGGCAACAACTGTTAAAAGTTACAGCAATTATTATCTGGCCAGTTCGCAAAAGCAACAACCCTGTGAAATAACAGGAAAAACTGCAATGATGGAACAGGAAACAGAACAGAAAGTGTTGAAATTTCACAGCAAGACCAACCAGTACTTAATAGAAAGTTAGTTAACAGTTTAAAGGAGATCATCCGGTTAAAGTTACAGAACTTCCCTTCGAATGTTAACTTTGTTCTTTATCAGATGCTGATGAACCTGAAGTACATGGAAAGCTTGGAGGGAAAAGTGTTTTACCTGTTGTTAAGGTTGCTTCTGTGATTTCAATAATTCATTCCTGTATATCAAATTCAACATTTACAATAACTCCCATCTTATGAATGAGCACAATTTATTGTGTAATTTGAAAGCTTTGTATCACTGTAGGTGGCTGAGTTAGGCAATGCATTTGGGTTTTTAATTATTTGCAGTGTAAAGCATTCAATAAGAAGCAGTGTTCTTTAGCAAAAGATTATATATCAACTCACACACAGCTACAATAGCAGCAGTCTTGTGCCATATTTTTCTTTTCCCTGGAACAGGTAGTTACATGAAAATATTTAGAAATGAAGAAAAATCTTTCAGGACAACTTACCAGTTAAAATATATGATGCACAGTTGCGAGAGGAACTGCTTAGTTTTTATTTAAAGCACTCATACAATTACTGAATGCTCTGACAGCACTGCCATCTTTGAACAAGGTGATCTAATTATATTGTATAAATTACTTTTGTGAAACATCATTCCAATATGTTGTGTTCTATTGTTTGCACTGAAGTGTAAGACAGTGAGTGTTTGAAGTTCTGCAGCTGCTTTCTAATAGTATCCAATGATTCCTAACTTCTATTGGCTTGTTTCTGTTATTTTGGCATATATAAGACAACTACAAGGTTCTGCACAGTTTAAATAAAAATGTATATGGTCTCTTAAAGAATATTGCCTAGGGTTTTGCCAAAGGTTGAATGAATGCATCTTAACTGCATAGTTGGCAGAGTTAACAAAATATAGGTTTTGGTTTATTGTATATATTTAAAAAAATATAAAAGAAGGTTACAGTGTAACTGTATGGGTACTAGAACCAGGCCAACCTGGAAGACAAGAATGGTTTATGGATTTGCAGCCATTTTATAATTTTTTTGTAATATTTGTAAATATGGACTTTTTAAAATGCCGAGATGCTTTTTTGTAAAATGTTTTCAAAGTTTACAATTAATTTCTAAGCCTTTGTATATTTTAGAGCTGTGCAACACTTTTAAGTCTTGTATTTATTTTTAGTAAAAATTGTGAATCTTTCCCTGTGAATTCTTCCCAAGTACAGTACATTTGGCCAGTCAAGTCTGGCTGCTTTGACAGTGTGCATAGAGCCTGACAATAAATGTGACTGCATTTGATCGGCAGAAAAAGAACCACTTTTCCATAGTTAAAACTCATTATATTTATCTTTGTGCATTCAAAAGCTAAATATATTCTGTACATCAGTTAGACACACAATGCATATCACTTTTTGATCTTTAATGTCTTGTGAGTGATTGAAAAATTACATTTGGGTTTTGTTTCTAGCACTTGTGATAATGATCCTCAAGCAAAAAGGCCAGCAAAATGCTTTATTTAACAAGATCACAAGTCTACACAAGATTAACTAGTTTCAGGTACTGCAGCAATAAATGTGCTACAATCAGCCTACATTTATCTGCTCTCAAGGAAGTGAGAAGAAGAACTCAGGTTTTCAGTCTTAATTACTCTTGGTATCTAGGTCTGGAACATACACATGAGTAGACATCAGAATAAGACAAGGCTGACAGTGACACTTGGTGTAACATTCACTGTCTGGTGCATTGGCGGCTTTTGTTTAAAGTATTGCCAAACATCCATAGAGTTATGGGCTTTACCTACCTAAGCTTCCCAACTGGAGGAGGGATTTAATTTAAGAGTTAATATATACTTTAACAGATGTTTTGAAAGAACAAGAACATATCATAATCACTACATGAATTTGCATAGATGCAAGTTTTTCTAACTATCAGAAACCAGCCAAGCTTTTTGAGCCGATCAGTCACTTCCAGATAGGGAGTAGAAACTGAAAGCTACTTGGGCTTTCTGGTACTAACTCAGAACTGCAGCAACCAGCATTCACTGGTAAGACATTTCTGCCTCGTAAAATTAGATGGGATAGAGCTCTCTAGAGGTAAGTGAACAATATATGAAATAAAATTTGCTGTACACAGGAGGTCAAACAAAGGGAGGAGAAAAACAGCAAACATTTCAGTTCAATGATTTCACTCGATTTTTTAAAAACATGAATGATAAACCAACAAGCTAAGGTGAAGATGCATTTAATGTAAAGGGCACAGAATATGTTTGGGCACAGGAATAAGCAACCAACAGTAGGGTGCTTCAGTGACACCACTATTCATTGACTTTCATAGCTGCAAGAGAAGAACTACACCAGGTGGTGAAAGACCCATGAAGGAATAACTGACTTCACCTTATTCTCAGCTACTTACCTGATGTATTTGTCCACTTATTGCTTTGGTAAAAATGACCACTGTCCAGTCCTGTTTTCACACTAAGGGCTCATTTTCTATAATGCACTGCCACTTTGTTAAATTGGATAGATTCAGAATAGATCAAGTAACATAGATGTTATTTCCAGGACACACTGTCAACAGTCCAGTGAAAGAGAATTATATTCCACTTTAATTTGAAAAATCATGACATGCCATATGTTTCTCGTTAATATTATCATTAAACCAGGAAATAATCCTTTTTTTAATGCAGAGTGTAAACACGCTTGCTTGGAACACTCACAAATTGCATCTTCAATTGAAGTTCCAACTTGACAATCAACAACATATATACTGAACAGTGAATACTGTGCTGTTTCAGGGCGAACTGATCTCACAACCAATGAATCAGATCACAACTCTGCAATTGCATGATATTCAGTGGTGAAAAATGGTGGACAGTTAAAAGATCAGCAGGAGGAGCAGGACGGGTTAAGTGGATCAGCAGATTTGGATGACACCAAGCGGAAGACTATCATGGCTTGCAGTGTGGTCTGGACCAGCTGGATAAATGGGCTGAAAATGGCAGATGGAATTTAATGTAGACAATTGTAAGGTGTTGCACTTCAGGTAGGACCACCAGGGTAGGCCTTGCATAGTGAGTGGTAGGGCACTAAGGAATGCAGTAGAACAAAAGGATCTGCGAATACAGGTCCATAATTCATTGAAAGTGCCGCCAGAGCTTGATAGGGTCGTAAAGAAATCTTTTAGCACATTGGCATTCATGGATCAAAGTAATGAGTACAGGAAATGGGACGTTCTGTTGAACTTGTATAAGACATTGGTGAGGCCTAATTTGGAGTATTGTGTGCAGTTTTACTCACCTACCTACAGGAAAGATGCAAATAAGGTTGAAAGCACTGAGAAAATTTACAAGGATGTTGCTGAGTCTGAAGGACCTGAGTTATATGGAAAGATTGAATAGGTTAGGACCTTATTCTTATGAACATAGAAGGAGGAGATTTGAGAGGTATACAAAATGATGAGGGGTATAGATAGGGTAAATGCAAGCAGGCTTCTTCCACTGAGGTTGGGTGAGACTACAACTAGAGCTCATGGGTTAAGAGTAAAAGGTGAAAAGTATAAGGGGAACGTGAGAAGAAACCGCTTCACTCAGAGGACCGTGAGAGAGTGGAACAAGCTGCCAGTGCAAATGGTGCATGCGAGCTTGATTTCGACATTTAAGAGAAGTTTAGATAGGTGCATGGATGGCAGGGGTATGGAGGGCTATGGTCCTGGTGCAGGTCAATGGGAATAGGCAGTTTAAATGGCTTGGCATGGACTAGATGGGCCAAAGGGCTTGTTTCTGTGTTGTACTTTTCTATGACTCCATGACAGTGGCCATACCTACCCTCGATACTGGAGGAACTCAGCATGTGAGTCCCAAAAACAAGGTGAAAACAATGACAATTATCTCTAGCCAAAAGGGACAATTGCCTCAGACTGCTCCTGAGATCTACACAACCTTGTCTCTCTAAAATTTGATAAGAGTCTCTGTGATATCAAAAATTGTCTAGTAATAATGGACAGCAAAGGCTAGAAATCTCACTGATATTTAGCCCTTAATGCCAAACCTCTAGCCAGTCTGTACCAATCCACTGCAACACTGGGATCTATCTGGCAATCCTGAAAATCATCTATGTTTATTCTATCTGTATTAAAAAGAACAAATCCAATCTGGCCAGTTAACAACACACTGGCCCACCATTCAAAAACAAAGTGCTATTGTCAGTGCTTTTAAACTGCTCTTACCAACAATATGCTCTTAATACATTCTATGTGCCCTGCCAGTGTTAATACATTCTTGATCCAAACATCAGTAAAAAAGCTGAATATCAGATTTCAGAAAAGAAACACTTCCTGACGACCAGATGTGGCAGCAAAGATCCTTGGTAGAATAAACGCTCATGGGAATCAAAGGGTAAATCTCAACACAAATGGCTGGAGTCAAGATGGTTGAAGTTCAAAGAGACACATTACTTCAGCCTTAGGATATTGCTGCAGAAGTTCCTCAGGGTAATCATCAGACGTTTCATCAAAGACCTTCACTCCATCATAAGATAAGAAGTGGGAATGTTTGTGATGATTGTTTAATGTCCAATTCCACATGCAACCTGTGAGATAATAAAGTAATCTATGTTCAGATGCAGCAAGACTTAGATAACATTCATCTTACGGTAACTACAAGTTGCACTGTCTCAGTCCCAGGCAATGACTAAATCCAACAAGAGAAAGTCTAATCATCTCCAGCTGATCACCACTATTAACATCATTGAGTAACCAGGGAATTGCCATTAACTGGAAAATTAACAGGAGCAACCAGACAAATATTGTAACTAAAAACATACTGTAGGTCAGAGAATAGTTATCTTTTGAGATATGTGACTAATGAATCCACAAAGCCTTTCCAATACTGAGGTTATTGATGGAGTAATCACTGTTTGCATTAGAATTCACCGAATTCACCATGTATTTTCTTGAAACTAGACAATACTACATTTTGAAACCAGAACCAATGCATTCACATATGAACTATTTTTGAAATGCACCAGTGCAAGATGTTTGTGATATCAACTGTCATCAAACTTCCAAAAATTGCAGCAGAATTTAAATAAGTATATTCAGGTGGGCACCTAAAACTGTACTGAAACACTCCAATAAAATTAAAAACTACATTACAAAGTTGGAATTATTTGCCTTTCAGCAAACTGATTGTACTGTCACACAACGGGTTACATGCACTGAATTACTCCATGCCTCCATTTTGTACAAAAGTAATGGTTAATCCATTGATGGTATGCCCAAGCTGACTGGTAATTCTTTGAGTACCTTTCACATATTCAGGACCATAGCCAAATTCAGGTGATTCTGGGGCTGCTAACATATTCCACTTGTAATATGTGCTTCACGATGAAAGCCAACACTGATAAAATATGACACAGGCTTTCTAAAGAGCAGCAATTTTTTCTGAAACAGCAGAAATAATTTTGAAGAAGTATAAATAAACAGAATACAATGGTTTTCAATTTTATTGAGCGATTTTTCCGAGTCTATCCATGTGAGAATCATTAAAAATTCCCAGCAGGGACTTGCAACATGTCAGCTGCCTAGAAACCACACAAGCACTTTGGCATGCAGCAGATAACCTAACAAAATGATGCCATGCTTTAAATAAGCTGTTGGAGAAATTACAAAGCTTGTTTTGCATTAGAGGCTTTAGGATTGCAGAAGATGCCTCAATGGAGCAAGAGGGATGAGAATTTTCTCTCTTTCTGAAAATGGCTAGAGGTAGTAGAAAAGAATTGGCATCCTTGCAGGAAGGTTTCCTTCTCCAGGGGGTTTAATCCAGAATTGCAGGGGGCTGGGAATGGAAGTGCCAGGGTAGCTAGTGGAGTGGTTGTGGAAAAAGTACATGTTAAATTTACATACAAAGACAGGAATCAAAAGGTTGAACATGGTGGGACTAATGTTCTGAGTTGCATCCATTTCAATGCAAGGAATATTGTAGATAAGGCAGGAGAGCTTAGGGCATAGATTAGCATACGGGAATTATGATATTGTAGCCATTAGTGAGATTTGGTTGCAAGAGGGGTGGAACTGACAGCTCAGTGTTCTGGGGTTCTGTTCTTTTCAGCGTGATAGAGGGGATGTACTAAAGGGAGAGGAGTGGTATTATTAGTCATGGAAAATGTCACAGCATTGCTCAAAGAACAGAGTAAAGGGCTTGCTACCTAGGCTTTATGGATGGAAACGAGAAATGGTTGGCACCTATCTGTCTCGAAGGACAATGGGTGATGATGATCATCATCACAAACCTGGGTGGAAGGTATGGAGATCCTGAGATGCCCAATCATCAAGATCCCCCTCTCGGCCTCACTAGTGTAGTCCAAAGGAAAGATTATGAAGCAATACGTATGGCACCAGCTTGGCTGCAGGAGCTGCCAGAAGGATGTTCAATGATGTTCAGCTGCCTTAGAGGCTCCATTCTAGATACGCTGCCTGGGTTTATTTCTGTAGCCTTCTTCTCTCCCAAGGCTGCCCACGAGGCAGTGGAGCTATTTACCCACTGCTGGGGATCTGGTTCACAAGCACAAGGATGTGTCCACACACCAATGGGCCTGCTACGTGTGCAGGGGCCAGACCTTCTCCCTGTCCTCTGTAATTCAGCCTGGGACCGAAAGGAGTTCAGTTTCTGTGTGTCGCTAGCGAGGAGGCACTACATGAGGCTTGCGTTTGGACAGGCTACGTACTAGCAGGGAGAGACTGATGCACTCAGCTGTCCTTTTCACAAGACTAGTAGCCGGCGGTGGAAGCTGAAAGTGAAAGCGGCAAGCAATACCCACTACATTACCATAATACCACATGAGAAATAAGAAAGGGATAACCATGTTTTGGGATTACTTTATAGACCTCTCAATAGTCAGTGGGATTTAGAGGAGCAAATTTGTAGAGAGATAGCAGACAGTTGCAAAAAAATAAGGTCATGATAGGAGGTGAATTTAACTTTCTAGGGGCTTCTACAGAAATATTAAGAGGAAATGGAGAGTAAGGGACAAAATTGGTCCACTTGAATGTAAGAGTGTTCATCTATGTATGGAGCCAAAAGAGATGGGGAGATCTTCAATAGATTTTTTTGTATTTGTATTTTCTTGGGAGATGGACACAGAGAATATAGAACTGAGGCAAAACAGTAGTAAGGTCATGGATCACATACAGATTACAGAAGAAGAGGTGCTTACTGCCTTGAGATAAATTAGGGTCGATAAGTCCCCAGAGAATGACAAGGTGGCCTGTCAGACTTGTGGGAGGCTAGTGCAGAAATCGCAGGGGCTCTGACTGAGCCATTTAAAATGTCCTTAACCATGGGTGAGGTGTCAAGGGGCCTGAGAATAGCTATTACTATTCTGTTGTTCAAGAAAGGCTCTAAGAATTATAGGCTGGCAAGCCTGACAGCATTATTGGAAGGAATTTTGAGAGACAAGATATACAAGTATTTGGATAGACAGAGACTAATAAGGATAGTCAACATGGCTTTGTTCATGGTAGGTCATGTCTAACCATTTTTACAGTTTTTTTGAGGAGGTTACCAGGAAAGTTGATGAAGAAAAGGCAACAGGCATTGCCTACATGGATTTTGGCAAGGCCTTTGATAAAGTCCCACATGGGAGGCTGATCAAGAGGGTTCCATTGCTAAGCATTGCTTGATGAGGCATTCAGGATGAAGTAATAAAAAGTATTCGATATTGGCTTTGCTGGGGAAGCCAGAGAGTGATAGTAGATAGTTGCCTCACTGACTGCATGCCTGTGATTAGTGGTGTGCTGCAGGAATCAGTGCTGGGTCCATTGTTCTTTGTCATCTATATCAACGATCTGGATGATAATGTGATAAAGTGGATAAGCAAAGTTGCTGACAACATCAAGATTGGAGGACACAGTGGACAATAAGGAAGGCTATCAAAGCTTGCAGCGAGATCTGGACCAGCTGGAAAAATGAGCTGAAAATGGCAGTTAGAATTCAATGCAGACAATTGTGAGGCTTTGCGCTTCGGAAGGATAAACCAGGGCAGGATTTACACAGTATACGGTCGGGTACTGAGGGGTGAGTGCAAAGGGAAAATAGATCCATAATTCTTGAAAGTGGTAAAGAGAGCTTTTGGCATATTGGCCTTCATAAAACAAAGTATTGAGTACAGGAGTTAGGAGGTTATACTGAAGTTGAATAAGACTTTGATGAGGCCAAATGTGGAGTATTGTGCAATTCTGGTCAACTACCTACAGCAAAGATATTAAGATTTAGAATACAGAGAAAATTTACAGGGATGTTGCTGGGACTTGAGAAGCTGAATTATAGGTAAATGTTGAACAGATTTAGACTTTATTCCCTGAACCATAGGAGAATGCAGGAAGATTTGATAGAGGTATACAAATTATGAGGGGTATAGATAGAATAAATGCAAGTAGGCTTTTTCCTCTGAGATTGAGTGAGATGAGGTTGGGTCATAGGTCAAGAGTGAAAAGTGAAATATTTAAGGGGAACCTGAGTGGGAACTTCTTCACTTAGAGGGTGGTGTGAGTGTGGAACAGGCTGTCGATGGAAATGATCGATGCGGGTTTGAGTGCAATGCTTAAGAGAAGTTTGGATAAGTACATAGAACAGAGGGGTATGTTCCAGGTATGAGATGATGGGACTAGGCAGATTAACAGCTTGGCAGAGACTAGGTGGTCTGAAGGGCCTGTTTCTGTACTGTAGTGTTCTATGACTTTATCATTACAAAAACTGAAAGTCTATTGCAGTAAGTTGTCTTCTGCTTGCAGTAAGGACATCAAAGATTATGGGGAGAAGGTAGGAGTGGTATAACAAATCAGCCATGATGGAATGGTGAAGCAGACTCGATGGGTTGAAGGGCCTAATATTGCTTCCATGTCTTACATGTTTAGATGAGACTTATTCCTGAAGGCCAATTGCTGTTCAGGTGGATTTAAAAGGTCTCATAGAATTTTCCCATGTTCTGGCCAACATTTATCCCATTACCAACAAATTATCATTTGTTGCTGCCCATGGAACCTTACTGTGTGCAATTTGGATACCAGTACTTATAAATCTCCAGAGCTAAAAAAATTCAGACTTCAGTGTTTTCTGACAATATATTAGAATAACATTTTTTTTATTACTTCCTTCCACAAAGACCAACTGAAACAAACTAGAAAGACAGAAGAAGGAAGAAAGAAAGGAACTGATCTGTGTGTAGGAACAGTATTTAAAATACATTGTTTAAACATTGTTCTTTAGAATGATTGAGGCGTTAAAGTGAAGACGTTCATGAAAATACTCAAAGATTACATTCAATGGTTACGCCCTGAAATCAGCAGGTAATGAGTTTTTATCAAGTACTTTAAGCAATTTTGGCTGATTTGCTGTGTTCCTTTTTATTGAGAGGACAATAATTGAGATAGGTAATTCAGTTACTGCACCCTGTTCTACCACTCCAAAAGACATCACTGCTAAACTGAGTACTTGGCCTCCACATTTGCTTTGGCTCTATTTCATTTGATACTTGTATAAATTACAGATATAAAAATATTGATCAATCTAGCATTTGTTATTTTTACACATTTCTTTCACCCCTTAAAACCTTCTCTCCTGAACTTTAAAGTAATGATTCTATGAGTTGGACTCCCCACATCCTTACCCCAATGAAATCAGTTTCTATCTATCCTATCATTGTCTTCAAAACTTCAATCTAATCACCAGGTGATCTCAACCTAGTTTATGTAACTTCTTATAATCTAATGCTGATGAAAGAAGATCTGTGTTTTGACCTTATCAAAGAAGTGGCACCAAGAACTGACCATAGTACTGTACCCCAGATGTGGAATAAACAAGATCAAGTACAGCTGTAGAAGGACTTGTTTCCCTTTATATTTGAGGCTTTTAGTGAAAAAGATTATAAACAGAGCTTGCTGGAGAGTTAGAACAAATCAGCAGCACTTATGGAGAGAAAAAGTGAATGTTTCAAATAAATTACCTTTCTTCAAATGAAGGTCAAATGCAGTATGGATTCAGCAGGGTTAGATGAAGAGCGGTTAGTTAAAGTAAAACTTCCTTCCCTAGACTACAACCGATGATTAGATTTAAATTTAAAAGAAAATTGACCTAAATAGATGCTACCTGACCTGCTGGTATATGCAGTTTTCCTATTATTTCATTTTCCAGCCAATTGAAATCTTTTGCTTTCCATATTAGTTATAATGATTAAGTTTCTAGTTACCTCTTTGATTATTCCTATTTGTCCAGCAATATCCATATGCTGTGATTGTCCAAGACTAATTGCTCTGGACTGTCAAGGAAGTAAATAATCAAAATATATTGGTGGTCTGAACACATAAGTAAGGATAAAAGATCTCTCTTCATTCTCTGAAGGATATCCATGACCAGCTGACTTCTGTGATTACCAGTTCTGAAGCAATATTTTTTCAATTCCAGATTTATTCAGTTATTTGAATTTAATTTCTCCATCTGCTATGGGATTTCACATTACACCTTCTGAATCAAAGATCCAGTATACTGGCTGCAAGTATAGTAATTTAATCAGCAATCAGGCAGTGTAAGAGGGAGCAGAAATGCTGCAAGAGAGCTGAGCCACTACTGAGGCTGAGAGCTAACCCAACCAGACCAGTGGTCATCACTTTCCTGGCCAGCGTCTGCTTCCTAGATAATAAAATGGACTTACTGAGACTGAGTGAATGCACAGAAAGAGATGAGAAACTGCTGCTTTCTGATTTTCACCGAAACATGGTTGAACAACAACACGCCTGCCTCAGCATTTTAACTCAACGGGATGGAAGGGGAATCTGTGTGTACATTAACAAAGGTGCACAAACTCATCTGTAGTTAGCAATCACTGTTCCAGGGAAATTAAGCATCTTACAATTAAATGTTGGCCACATTACCTGCTCAGGGTTATTTACTGTTCTGTTCATCATCGCTGTCTACATCCCCCTGAGTGCAAATACCAAGGTTGCATTGGGAGGACTTTACAATATCATAAGCTCTCTACAAAATAAGCACCCGGATAGTCTATTCATAACTGCAGGAAACTTCGTCATAAGACCATAAGACATAGGAGCAGAATTAGACCATTTAGCCCATCAAGTGTGCCCCACCATTCCATCCTGTGCAGCTGTCTGTGGCAATGAATTCCACAGACTCACCACCCCCTGGCCAAAGAAAATTTTCCTCACCTCTGTTCTAAATGGACATCCCTCAGTTCTGAGGTCCTAGACTCCCCGACTATAGGAAACATTTTCTCCATATCTACTACATCTAGACCTTTCAATATTTGATAGGCTTCAGTTCATTTCACCATCATTCTCTGAAACTACAGCACTTACAAACTCAGAGTCATCAAACGCTCCTCATATGTTAAACCTTTCATGCCTGGGATTATTCTCGTGGACATTCCTCTCCAATGCCAGCACATCCTTTCTTAGATAAGGGGCCCAAAACTGCTGACAATACTCTGTGTGGTTTGAACAATGCCTTATAAAGCCACAGGATAATATCCTTGTTTTTGCGTTCCAGTCCTATCGAAATGAATGCTAACTTTTGTATTCTCCTTCCTTGCCACCAATTCAACCTGCTAGTTAATCTTTAGGGAACTTAGCACCAGCAATCCAAAGTCCCTCTGCACCTCTGATTTTTGAATTTGTTCCCCAATTAGAAAATAGTCCACACCTTTATTACCTACGCCGAAGTGCATGACTATGCACTTCCCTGCACTATATTTCATCTTCCACTTATTTGCCCATGCTCACTAACTGTATAAGTCTTTCTGCAGATCCCTTGCTCCTTCAACACCACCTGCTCCCCCCCCACCTATCTTCATGTCGTCAAGCAACTTGGTCAATTCCTTCATCCAAATCATTGACATATAACATGAAGAGAAGCAGTCCCAACACAGACCTCTGCAGCACACCACTAATCACTGGCAGCCAACCAGAAAAGGCTCCCTTTATTCCCACTCTTTGCCTCATGCCAATCAGCCAATTTCTATTCATGGTAGTACCTTTCCTGTAATACCATGGGCTCTCATCTTGTTAAGCAGCCTCATGTGTGGCACCTTGTCAAAGGCCTTCTGAAAATCCAGATAAACAACATCCACAAACTCTCTTTTGTCTACCCTGCCTGTTATTTCCTCAAAGAATTCCAACAGATTTGTGAGGCAAGATTCCCCCTTGAGAAAACCATGCTGACTTTGCAAACAAGAGGAAATCTGCAGATGCTGGAAATTCAAGCAACACACACAAAATGTTGGTGGAACGCAGCAGGCCAGGCAGCATCTATAGGAAGAGGTACAGTCAACGTTTTGGGCCGAGACCCTTCGTCACCAAAACGTTGACTGTACCTCTTCCTATACATGCTGACTTTGGCCTATTTTATTATGTGCACCCAAGTACCCCAAAACCTCATCCTTGATAATAGACTCCAATATCTTTCCAACCACGAAAATCAGATTAACTGACCTATAATTTTTCTTCCACTTCCCTCCCTTCTTGGAGTGGAGTGACATCTGCAATTTTCCAGCCCTCCAGAATCTAGTGATTCTTTAGAGATCATTACTAAATGAGTAGGTACAGAGGAGATGTCAGGGGTAAGTTTTTTTACTCAGAGAGTGGTAAGTGCATGGAATTGGCTTCCAGCAACGGTGGTGGAGGCAGATACAACAGGGTCCTTTAAGAGACTTCTGGATTGGTACATGGAGCTTAGAAAAATAGAGGGCTATAGGTAAGCCTAGTAATTTCTAAGGTAGGGATATGTTCAGCACAACTTTGTGGGCCGAAGGGCCTGTACTGTGCTGTAGATTTTCTACGTTTCTAATACCTCCACTTCTCTTCAGCTACCTCTTTCAGAACCGTGGGGTGTAGTCCATCTGATCCAGGTGGATTATATATATTCAGACTTTTCCACTATGTTAACCTGCAGGACAGTGTGCCCAAATTCCACTGATATGTCGTCATGGCCATTAGGGTAACAAAAGTATAGGACCATGTTTATACAGACACATATTTACAAAGCCAGCCCACGCTCTCATCTTGGCCTCTCTGACAACATCTCCATAATGTTAATCCCAGCATAATGACCCTACTGAAAATAGACAGACCAATCAAGAGGACCATCACTGTATGGCCTAATGAGGCAATCTCTATGCTCCAGGACTGTTTAGAATGGACTAAATGGCAGATGTTCAAGGAGGGCACCACAAATGAAAACACAGACCTTGAGGAACATGTCTTATTTGTCATCGGCTACATCAGTAAATGTGTAGAAGGCGTTGATACCTCAAGGATGGTCATCTTATGGCCCAACCAGAAGCACAGGCTGAATGCTGAGATGCACTTCTTACTAAAAGCCTGAATTCTTCCTTCAAGTCCGGTGACTGAACAGCTCTTTGAGCAGACAGGAGTAACCTCGTCTTAGGCATCAAGAGGACAAAGGCCATCTATGAACAAAAAATTCAGGAACACCTGTCCGATAACCATCTCCAGCATATATGGTTGGGTATCAAGGGCGTTACAGACTATGCATGAGAAAACAGCATCAACAGTACCAGTGACACTACCCTCCCTAATGCTCTAAACAACTCTTACGCATCTTCAAGCCTGGGAGTGTGCATTACACATGACATTTCAAGGTCCCAGAACACATCCTGCACAGTCAAGGAAGTTCATTAATGCCTCTACTTTCATAGGAGGGTGAAGAGAACTAGACTTTCCAGATCCATATTCACACGATTCCACAGTTGCGCAGTACAGAGCATCCTGAGAAGCTGTATCACTGTTTGGTATGGAAACAGTTTTGCATCAGACAGGAAAACTCTACGATGGGTAGTCAAAACTGCCAAATGCATCACCGGCACCAGCCTACCTGTCACCAAGGTCCCGTGTAAAGTGCTAGAAAAGGGCCAGAAACACCATGAAGGATCCCAGTCTCTTTGCTCATCCTCTACCCACTAACCCCACCACTACTTCATCATTTCCTGTCAGTCACCTTATGTACAGCCTAGTGTTACTTTATGGACATACAGTATAATCAATCTACTTATATAAGCTATCGTAGGTGTTTATATTTATTGTGTTTATTTTTTATTATGTTCTTTTCTTGTGCCGTATCGGATCTGGAATAACAATTATTTCATTGTCCATCACACTTGTGTATAGGAAATGACATTACACAATCTTGAATTAAGATTACAATTTTGAACCCCATTTAGTATAACTGAACATTGTATCATTGTAATCTGTGTGCAAGTACAACTAAGTGTCTTTAGATTCTTTACAGCTTATCATGATTTTATAACAAAGAACTCAGGTCTATTTACCAAAAATACATAATCCTATATTTGTTGTTATAGTTTCATACAGCACAGAAATAGGCCTTTTGGTCTACTCAGTCTGCATGGAGCATCAAGCACGCATTTATATAAATCTTATTTTATTTGCCCCTCCAATCCATCAGTAGTCAACAGATTCTACCAATCATCTACAAAATAGGGGTAATTTATAATGCCAATTATAATGCCATCTGCACTGAAATCCATCCAGCATAAATTTGCCTACTCACTGTTTGCCCTAGTAGTATCTAGCCACTGCCAAAGTCCTTAGGTCACTATTTCCTCAAATCTAATTTAGCATTTTACTTTCGGTTAACAAATTTAAATATCAGAATGTAATAATTAATGAGAGAAAGTTTAGGTATATACACCATGGGCACTGCTTCTGTCCCATCTCGGGCTTCACCTTCATTGGGTGACACTAAAACAGGATGGGACTGATCAGCTACTCCCACATCTACCTACCTGATTTTACATTGAAATGGAATTAATTGAGAGTTGGTACATTAGGTGTGTGTACAGGAATGTAGATTTCCTGGCTCTAGTTGTGGTGGTGGAGGGTAAATCCTTACCATTATACACAGATTTTTAAAACAAATTGAGTGGGGAGCTCTTGCTTCTCTATCCTTGCCTACTAGCCCAATCTTGCACATGATGATACCAAATTTGCAATCAAATTCTTCTGCAAATATTGTCATAAAGCTACAAAACACAACCAATCAAAAGTGAGAGGTGGGTACAGCAATTTTTGAAAATCAAGTAACTACAGGCACTGGAAATCTTAAATAAAAACAGAAAATATTTTCACAGATGCTGCCTAGCCAGTTGCCTATTTTCAGTATTTCCTGTTTTTATTTGGTACAATTTTTGGTCAGGCAATTTTAGGTCCATCTTAAATCTTGCAGATTCAGCAGTCCTAGTCACTCTTGTATGTTTACATTAAAAGACATTCCTAGTCCTCGTGTTGAATCAGGTGGCACCATTATTCTGGTTTATAACAAACGGCAGCTCATTGTGATTCGAAGTAGGTGTAGAAATTAATTTGCGTTTTTCTGTGTTAACACATTGCTACATGGCTCCCTAACATCGTTGAAAACTGATGCTTCCAGTTCCTACTCTGTTTCAGAGATAAAAATCATTTCCTGTCGAATTCCTCACTGCTGCCAGCATGACATTAAGTTCATTGACAGAGACCTTCAAATGCTGGTGGATCACAGGAACTGATGGAGGAATGTATCCTCGAAAAGGTGGACACAGATTTAAATAGCCAACATTAGATTTCAAAAAATAAGGGACAGTTCAGGCGCAGAAAATATAGCCTAGCTATTAGATCAATTTTCAAACTTCTTTTTTTACATACACACTAGTGATTTAACCTAAAGCAAATTCAATTGACGGGCTTAGTATTTATTTCCTGGCGACATAAACGTCGCAAACGTTCAACAACGCCTATTTCATTCTCTGAAGAAAAACACAAACCAGAAGAAAAAACGCGCAAACGCAAGCGATGCATTTAAGCAATGGGCGTGTCAACAACGAGCAAGTCCTTGCCTGGGGCGTTGCTTTGCATAGAAGCCTTTTGCAAAGTTCACAAACGCACCGAGACAGTAGAGTTCGGAGCGTTACTCCCCACCCCCAGCCCGTCAAATTTTGGCGATGCGTTAACAGCTGCGCAGTGTTGCCTCCGCGTCGCCTCGCTATCATTGGACTGGGTCTACAAAGGTTTTTTTTAGTTGAGAGTGTGTGTGTGTCTCTCTCTCTCTCTCTTCTGTTAAAGCGCCATTCGAGCGGCGGCTGAAAAAGGGACGTGGAGAACTCGACGGCGAAACACCCCGGAGCCCGCCCGTCTGCCTGCCATGTCGGTCAGCAACGGTAAGGCCCTCGTCATCATCTTCCCACCCCATCCGCTTGGCTGGTAATGCCGAGGATTCGGTGGCCCGCATCCCCATCGGCCGCAACGCGACAAGAGCCCAGAAACGGTTAAAGGGCGTTCGCTGCTCAACTCCTCCCCACCCCCAAACGCCGGGCTTCGGACCCGCCTTCGCCCCGCACTCGTTGCGCGCCGAATTGGGCCGCTTCCGAGCGTTGGCGACGTCAGGGACCTGCCTGTTATCGTGACGTCACGGACCCGGCGTCTCGGAGCGAGTGCGCATGCGTGTCGCCCGGCTCCGTCGCTAAAGGTTCCGCGTAGCAACGTGGTGGTCGCCGGAATGTACAGACGGACACCTAGGTGGTTGTCTGCAATGCACTGGGCGCACTTACACTGTTCTGTAGATTCTTAGCTGCGCTCTGGGTGCATTGCAAATCATGTCGCTGAGGTACAATCGATCGGCGTGAGCGAGGGTTCCTGAAATAGTCAGCTGAAATGCTTGTTTCCCGTGTTTCTGAAAAGAATGTTCTACCGTTTTAATTTACTTTATCCCCCCCCCCACACACACACGTTATACGGTATATTATGGATGATTTGTCATGATGAAGATTCCTGAGAATGACGTGTCCTCTGGAATTTCGGGATGAATATAAAACAGCGACTGCGCCGGTAATCAGCATATCAATAGTTTAACATGATGTGCTGGAGAGGTGTCAGGAAGGAACTGGCTCCATTGGCAGGGCTGATTGTTGATATCGTATGTGGGGGAAGTCACCTTGAGGTCGTGAAATCGGATATATGAATTGAAGCTTTTTTTGAAACCTTATTTTTCTTGTTTGTCCTATTCTATAACGTTTTACAACTCTGCAACTCTCATAATTCCTAAACGCGAAATCCCTTGAATTTCAGATAATAAGTTCACAAAACAGGAGCAGAATTAGACCATAGGGCCCATCGAGTCTGCTCTGTTAATCAATCATGGCTGATTTATTGCCGCTCTTAACCCCATTCTCCTGCCATTTCCCTGACTACTGGGTGCATGCCCTTCCCACTGCCTCCATCCTCACGTCTTTAACACCATTGATGAAAGCACTGCCCCTTTCTTAAATTAATAATCAAGGTACATTTATTATCAAAGCATGTATACATTATACAACCTTGAGATTCGTCTCCTAACAGGCAACCGTGAAGCAAAGAAATCCAAAAGTACCCATTTTTTAAAAACAAGACTGTGGAGCACCCAATGTTCAGAGAGAAAAAGAACAAATCTTGCAGACAATAACCACAAGGAAATAGCATTCTGAACTGAAGTCCGCTATGAGAGTCTCATAGTTCAGCACGTAGCTGAGTCGTGGGCCAATCCGAACCATCCCTCACATTGGGCCCCAGCATCCTGACCCTGGCACCTAAATCGGCATAATTGCCTTGATATGCTCTGGGGCCAGGACCCCGCTGCCTCGATTCGTCTTGTACCGACCTTTCACATTTGGCTCTACATGTAAGTCTCTGTCCACACATCAGGGTCATTTCCTTCAGTACACTGTGGAGCCTGGACCACGCTGCCTTCAGTTGGCCTGTAACCGACCTTTCTGATTTGGCACGCCGTTTAAATCGATCGAACCTTGGGTCTTCCTCACACTCGGCGACGGGCATGCCGCCTCCCCTTGGTTCTGTCACATCGAATTGCCTTCAAGTCCATAGGGAAGTTACAGACTATTACTTGCGATGTTAGTTTACCAGAAAAAGTGTGATTAACAAAGTATTTAGTTTTTCTTGTTTCATTAGCCACCAGGCAGAAGTCATTGAGGTTCAGCAGCACGATCTTAAACTGGAAATTTAATCAGCTTTTTTGTTAATACTGAAGGAAAGGTTGTCATGACACAATGTTACTGAGCCTGCTTTCTCCTTCCTGTACTCTGACTGGTTGATATTTGTGTTCTGGCCCACTATTGTGGATGGAGCTAGAGCCAAATCTGACTGCACAATCATGAGTGTACAGGGAGTAGAGTAGGGAGCTGAGGATGCACAGCATTGCGGAGCATCAGTGTTAAGACTGTGGTGGAAGATGTTGCTGCCTATCCTCATCAGTTGTCTATTGATCAAGAAGTTGAGGATCCAGTTGCAGACTGGGGTATTGAATCTCAGGTCTTAGAGTTTTCTTGGAATTATAGTATTGAAGGCAGAGCTGTAGTCAATAAAAGTAGTCAGAGATAGGTGTTGATTTGGATCCTGAGCTTGGTGATAAATTTAAGGGTGTTATTTATTTAAGTTTTTATTTGTAAAGACCATTCAGATTTGAGGGAAAATGGTATGAAGAGTGCCCAAGGACTGTGCTGGCATAAATAACAACTAATTATCTGGTACTGGTGACTGTTTCAGATCCTGGAATATAACTATTAATGATTCTAGTTAGACAGAATGACAACTGAACAATTACAGTATTTCTCCTTTTCCATCCTTCAGAGCAGATGGTACATTTAAACCATTTCACAAGTGTGGTTGTTTTTAAAAATTTTGGCACAATGAGGCCACTCTCAGGGTGGAAGAGCAACACTTTATATTCCATCTGGGTAGCCTCCAACCTGTTGGCACGAACATCGATTTATCCTTCTGGTATTTTTTCCCCACCCCCTTCCTCCTTCTATTCCCCACTCTGGCCTCTTACCTCTTCTCTTCACCTGCTTATCAACTCCCCTGGTGCTCCTTCCCTTTCTTCCATGGTCCACTCTCCTCTCCTATCAGAAGTCTTCTTCTCTAGCCCTTTACATTTCCCACCCACTTAGCTTCAGTTATCATCTTCTAGTTAGTTCTCCTTTCCTTCCCCCCACCTTTTTATTCTGGTGTCTTCAGCCTTCCTTTCCAGTCCTGAAAAAGAGTCTTGGTCTCAAATGTCAACTATATATTCGTTTCCATAGAAACTGCCTCACCTTCAGAGTTCCTCATGCATTTTGTGTGTGTTGCTCTTTTACCCAGGTGTACTTTTTTTTGTGTGATGATATACCCCGTTAAGTAGTTTTGCCCAGTTCTGAGATTTCTATTTAAGAGAATCAGAATTTGCAACATGAGGCTAACTTCCCGTTTAAGGTGGCACTACTGAAACTGGGCAGCAGCTTACTGGTGGTTAGTAAGGCAAGAAATACGACTAAATACTTCATTGTAACATTTTTTCTGTGGTAAATTGTGGTAAACTATCACTCCAAACAGTGAGGTGAGTGAAGTGCAGGTGTGACGCAAAGTCAGAGCATGGCATGTTGGAGGACAAATAGTCAGAGGGAGGTCGAGGTGGTGTTGGAGTCAGAGATGGAGTTGGCGCAAGTCAATCAGAGAGGAGTGTGTGGAGGAGTTTCAGAACCCAAGAGCGAGATTGGATCGACCTGAGCGTTGTGCCAATTTGGAAAGGTCGAGATCGGCCTTGGGCTGGACAGTGGGGTCCAGGCCCAGAGCATATCACTGTGGTGGGGCCCAGCTCCTAATGCGGGAAACAACCCAGTGTTTGGGCAATTTAAACGCTAGCCCAGATAGACTGAAAAGGCCTGGATGTTGGGACAGAGGCAAGGGTCAGGCTGATTCCACTTGCTCTTCAGGACCACTTCTTTCTCCAGGGGGGTACTGAGGCTGTGAGACTGCTCCAGCTGCTACAGTCTTCATGTCTGCGAGCTTCGCAGCAATTTGTCCTGCTGTGCGACGAACTGAGACCGAGACTGTGCCTGCTCCAGGCTCCGAGTCTATGGACTTAATTTGATTCAGAATGCTGTTGCTTCCCTTTATTGTTTATGATTTGTGTTTTTTTTTCTCTTTCTTTGTGCATTGGGTGTTGGTCTTTTTTTAAAAAATTGGTTTCTTGCTTTGTGGCTGCCTGTAAGCAGACGAATCTCAAGGTTGATCGATATATTCTTTGATAATAAATGTACTTTGAATCCTATTGAGCCTGTTGTCCATTCCGGTAAAAAATCGCTGTAACGCATAATCCCATGTTCTATAATTGTCAACTGCAATTGTGCTGGAAGGGGCAAAACAGTGAACTTGATGTATCAAACAAGATCATGGCAATTTTTGCAGCATTTAAAAATTTTTTTTTGTTGTCCTATTGTCTCTGGTGTACAGAATTCTTTGCAACTCTTTCCTTCACCTACAACTTTATTTGAGTCCTGTGTTTGTAAATCTTTGGGTTAGTTCCCTACCCAGTTGAATTGCTTTTATAGTCATTGCACCAGATATGGGATGACTTCCAGCATTTGTGGATTTAAAGCCCTGCATTTAATCCACTCGATATTATAGTCCTTGGATTCTTTATACCCAAATTCTCACAGGTCCTCGCACAAATGTAGTCAAACCTGTTTGTTCCCATGGTTAAAAAATCTTACTTGCATTGTGTAAAAATCCAACACATGGATAAACAGGTGCAATTCATTTCATTACCAGAGTGGTGTGGCTGGAGTGAATACATTGCAAAATGCACTATGGTTACCTATCTCATTTACTGCAAGATCTCTCAGACCGACAGTCTCTATCCTCATGAAGAATAATAGCAACAGGCATATAGGAAGCTTGACATGGAAATGTTTGACGTCACTGTTAGGTCTAAACCCACAAAGTCTCTAACCATTGGGTTACTGTGGCTAAAATAACTGCAACAGCTCATGTCAAACCCTGGGTATTCAGAATAGATAATAAATATTGGGATTGGCATTGATCTCTGCATCATAAATGATTAACTAAAAATGTACCTTCAGCGCTATTTTCTCACAGCTGTTTAAGAGCAGCTGAAATTCCAGCCAATTAGGTTCAGGGGCTTGCATTTATAGGAACAGTTCCTTATGAAGTATAGTGCCAGATTTGAAAAGTAAGTGGGGTCTGTTGGGACATAGGTTTAAGTGGAGTGGGACAGAATTAGAGTGGGTAACTGAGACTTTAGCTTGAGGCTTTAATGAAGAGGGGCAAAAGCTAGGTTGAGGTTTCTCGTAAAGTTTCTCTCTCTTTTAGTTCCTAGCTAGCACTGCAAGAATGTATCTCTGGTCACCAGTGTGCCCCTCATGAAAGATGTGGAAGGACTGGGAGTTTCCAGCCTCCCTGATTGTTACTTTTGTGAGAAGAGCATCTGGGTGCAGCTCCTCGTTGACTGTGTTAGGGAAATGGAGCTGAAGCTGGATGACCTCTCTCATTCAAGAGAGTGAGGAGGTGATAGATAATTGCAGGAGGCTAGTAGTTAGGTGACTGTTCAGAGAGGCAGAGTATCCCAATGGCCATTCCCCTCAATAGCAAGTACACCACTTCGGGCCTGTCAGGGGGAAGCCACAGTGACCAGGCCTCTAGCACTGAGTCTGGCTCAGTGGTTGAGAAGGGGAAGGAGGAAAAGAGGAGTGAAGTAGTGACAGGGATTCAATAGTTAAAGGAGCAGGCAGGAGATTTTGTGGATGTGAAAGAGACACCCAGGTGGGGAAAACATTAAGATAGATAAATCTCTGGGACCGGATGGGATATAGCCCAGGTTACTATGGAAGCAAGGGAAGGGATTGCTGTGCCTTTGGAAATTATCTTTGTGTTCTCACAGGCCACAGGGGTAGTACTAGAACATTGGAGAGAGGGCAGTAAATGTTATTCCTTTCTTCAAGAAAGGTAATAGGGATAATCCTGGGAATTAGATCAGCGAGTCTTGGTCAATGGTGGACAAACTATTGGAGAGGATTCTTAGAAACAGGATTTATGAGAATTTGGAAATGCATAGTATCATTAGGGTTAGTCAACATGGCTTTGTGAGGGGCAGGTCGTGCCTCACAAGCCTGATTAAATTCTTCCAGGAAGTGGAATAAATTGAAGGTAGAGCAATGGATGTGGTTTATATGGATTTTAGTAAGACGTTCAACTAGGTTCTCTTTGGTAGGTTCATTCAGAAAGCCAGGAGGCATGGAATCCAGGCTGCATGGATTCAGAATTGGCTTGCCCATGGAAGGCAGCAGGTAGTGGTAAATGAAGTGTATTCTGCCTAGAGGTTGGTGACTGGTGACGTTCTGCTGAAATCTGGTTTGTGACCCTTGTTCTTTGTGATTTTTTTTAATAAATGATTTAAATAATGAAGTGGAAGGGTGGGTTAGTAAGTTTGCAGATGACACAAAAATTGATGGTGATGTGGATCATGTAGAAGGTTGTCATGAGTTACATTGGGTCATTGATAGGATACACAGCTTGGCTGAGAAACGCCAGATGGAGTTCGACCTGGGAAAGTGAAGTGAATCAACATGGAAGAATGAAATTGAAATCAGAATACAGGGTTAGTGGCAGGATTCTTAGCAGTGTGGAGGAACAGAGAGACCTTGGATGGGTTGGTTAAAAAGGTGTATGTTGTATTGCCTTCATTAGTCAGCGCCCCAGGTTCAAGAGCCACAAGTTAAATGTTGCAGATCTATAAAACTGGTTAAACCACACTTGGGGTATTCTGTTCACTTCTGGTTGCCTCATTATAGGAAAGGTGTGTAAGCTGAAGAGAGGGTACAGAGAAGATTTACCAGGATGCTGCCTGGATTCTCATGAGGATAGATTGTGTGAACTGGTGTTTTCTCTTTGGAGCAAAGGAGAATGAGAGGTGAATTGAAGTGTTGTACAAGATGACAAAGGGCATAGATAGAGTGATCAGACAGCACCTTTTTCCCAGGGCAGAAATGGCTAATATGATGGAGCATAATTTTAAGGGGATTGGTGGAAAGCGTAGGGGAGATGTCAGGTAGGTTTTTTACACAGCGGTAGGTGTGTGGAGTGAGCTGCCAGGGGTAGTTGTAAAGGCAGATACATTAGGGACATTCAAGAGACTCAGATAGGTACATGGGTGAAAGAAAAAGGGAAGGAAGGGTCAGCTTGATCTTGGAGTAGGTTAGAAGAATGGTGCAACATCTTGGGATGAAGTGTTATTACTGTTTTATGAACAGTACTAGCCATTACATGCCATTATTTTATACTTTTAGCATAGACTTGGGCATATTTCATCACCTGACCAGTAATGAATTCAGGTAATCCCATGTTACTCCAACGTGATTGATAAGTACTCTGATAAGCCTGTGCTCTTTCTCTTTCCGTGTTATGTTACATGCATTAAACAATTACTATTAGAGGGCTTTTTCCTCAAAATCTGTGTAATTGCAGTGGTCTGGTTCGTGCTTTTTTTGACCATAGCTGAAAGCCTGGAGTAGCATTTTGGGGTATTGCCTTTAACAAAAAGTTTCCAGTGATTTTGCTTGTAGCCTTTCAGATGAGCTTAATGCTTTCTATTCTCACTTTGACCATCAAAACATGGAGTAACCATCATGAACTCCCACAGCCCTAGATGATCCTGTGACTTCAGTCTCTGAAACCAATGTAAGAGCATCCTTCAGGAGGGTGAAACCATGGAAAGCATCCAGCTCAGATGGGGTACCTGGCTGAGTACTGAAGACCTGTGCTGATCAACTGGCTGGAGTGTTCATAGCGAGAGATGAAAGATCCCAATGGTGAGAGATTAAAGATCCCAATGAACACTCCAGCCAGTGCCCACCTGCTACAAGCAGGCTTCAATTATACTGGTGCCTAAGAAGACCGTGGTAACCTGCCTCAACGACTATCATCCAGTAGCACTTGCATTCACAGTGATAAGAGTGTTTTGAGAGGTTGGTGACGAAACACATCAACTCCTGCCTGAGAAGCGACTTGGATCTGCTCCAAGTTGCCTACCAGTACAACAGGTCCAGTAGGTGCTATTTCACTGGCTCTTCACTCAACCCTGGAATATCTGGACAGCAAAGATGCATTCATCAGGATGTTCTTTATCCAATGATGGATGATAGTATGGCATTCAATACTATCATCCCCTCAAGACTAATGAATAAGTTTCAAAACCTTGGCCTCAATATCTCCTTGTGCAATTGGATCCTCAATTTCCTCACTTGCAGACCCCAGGCAGTTCTGATTGGCAACAGCAGCTCCTCCACAATCTCAACCAGCACAGGTGCACCACAAGGCTGTGTGCTTAGCCCTGATCTACTTACTTTACACTTATAACTATGAATTAGCACAGCTCCAAAGCCATATTTAAGTTTGCTGATGACACCACTGTTGTAGCTGAATCAAAGGTGGTGATGAATCAGCATATAGAAAGAAGAATCTCCCTCGTATATGATGACTCATCACCGTCTTTGACTCGGCCCACGACCGTGGTGACATCGGCAAACTGGAATATGGCATTGGTGCTGTTCTTAGCCATACGACATGTATTGCTTATTTATATGTATAACTTTTTTCTCTTTCTTTTTGTGTTTGCCGTTTGTTGTCTTTTGAACAGTGGTTGTCTGCACTGTTGTGGTCTTTCATTGATTCTATTATGGTTATTAGATATTTTGAGTGTACCCACAGGAAAACTTCAGAAGGGGTAAAATGAGGGAACACACCAGTTCTCATAAAAGGATTAAAAGTAGAAAGTGTGAGCAATTTCAAGTTCCTGGGTGTCAACATCTCTGAGGATCTATCCTGGGCCCAACATATCAAGGAAGGCACGACGGAGTCTATATATCATTAGGGGTTTGAGGAGATTTGGTATGTCACCAAATACACTCACAAATTTTGGTAGATGTACCGTGGAGAGCATTCTAACTGGCTGCATCACCGTCTGGTATGGGGGGGGGGCACTGCATAGGATCAAAATAAGCTACAGGAAGCTGTAAACTCTGTCAGCTCCAACACGGGCAACAACTAGCCTCTCCGGCATCCAGGACATCTTCAAGGAGCAGTGCCTCAAAAAGGTGGCATCAATCGTTAATGACCCCTGTCACCCAGGACATGCCCTCTTCTCATTGCTACCATCAGAAAGGAGGTACAGGAGCCTGAAAGCACACACTCAACAATTCAGGAACAGCTTTTTTCTCCCCAGCCAACAGATTTCTGAATGGATCTTGAACCCATGAATTTTTATTTTTGTTTTTGCACTACTTACTTAATTTAGCTTTTTCAGTGTGTGTGTGTGTATATATACTTAGCATACTTTACAGTTTTTGTTTCTATGTTTTGCATTTACTGCTACCGCATAACAACAAATTTCACAACATAGGCCAGTGATATTAAACCTGATTCTGAATCTCAGGGTTGCATATGGTGACATATATGTACTTTGATAATAAACTTACTTTGAAATTTTAACTTTCCAGATTCTTGTATAAGAATTATAACAGTTGCATTTGATTGAGACTTTGATTCTCAGATGCTGCTAAAGTAGCATTTTCTGTGGGAACGTTTGGCAACAGGAGACATGCTCCTGACATAGAATTCTTAGAATGAAAGATACAAAACCTACAGCATAATACAGGCCCTTCGGCCCACAATGTTGTGCCGAATATCTACTTACTTTAGAGATTACCTAGGGTTATCGATAGCCCTCTAATTTTTCTAAGCTCCATGTATGTATCCAGCAATCTCTTAAAAGACCCTATCATATCCACCTCCACCACCATCGCTGGCAGCCCACTCCATGCACTCACCACTCTCTGTGTAATAAAAACAACAACAACTACTTGCCCCTGATATCTCCTCTGCACCTATTTCCAAGCACCTTAAAATTGTGCCCTCTCATGATAGCCATTTCAACCCTGGGAAAAAGCCTCTGACTATCCACACGATCAATGCTGTCAGTAATTTCATTTTATCAATTGAGCAGTTACTTTTCAGAATCAGAATCGGACTTATTATCACTGGCATGTGATGTGAAATTTGTTAATTTAGCAGCAGCAGTTCAATGCAATACATAATCTAGCAGAGAGAGGGAAAAAAACAAGTAAATCAATTACATATATTGAATAGATTTTTTTTTAATGTGCAAAAACAGAAATACTGTATATTTAAAAAAAGTGAGGTAGTGTCCAAATCTTCAATGTCCATTTAGGAATCGGATGGCAGAGGGGAAGAAGCTGTTCCTGAATCGCTGAGTGTGTGCCTTCAGGCTTCTGTATCTCCTACCTGATGGTAACAGTGAGAAAGGGGCATGCCCTGGGTGCTAGAGGTCTTTAATAATTGATGCTGGCTTTCTGAGACACCGCTCCCTAAAGCTGTTCTGGGTACTTTGTAGGCTAGTGTCCAAGATGGAGCTGACTAGATTTACAACTTTCTGCAGCTTCTTTCGGTCCTGTGCAGTAGCCCCTCCATACCAGACAGTGATGCAGCCTGTCAGAATGCTCTCCACGGTACAACTATAGAAGTTTTTGAGTGTATTTGTTGACATACCAAATCTCTTCAAACTCCTAATAAAGTATAGCCGCTGTCTTGCCTTCTTTATGACTACATCAATATGTTGGGACCAAGTTAGATCCCCAGAGATCTTGACACCCAGGAACTTGAAGCTGCTCACTCTCTCCACTTCTGATCCCTCTATGAGGATTGGTATGTGTTCCTTTGTCTTGCCCTTCCTGAAGTCCACAATCAGCTCTTCCATCTTACTGACGTTGAGTGCCAGGTTGTTGCTGCGGCACCATTCCACTAGTTGGCATATCTCACTCCTGTACGCCCTCTCGTCACCACCTGAGATTCTACCAACGATGGTTGTATCGTCAGCAAATTTATAGATGGTATTTGAGCTATGCCTAGCCACATAGTCATGTGTATACAGAGAGTGGAGCAGTTGGCTAAGCACTCACCCCTGAGGTGCTAAGTTTCTTTTACTATTTTCTTAGGTGTTACGAATTCTTCCAGGAAGATGTATTTTGTCAGATTAATTGGGATTTTTCTAATTTTTTTTATCTCTTTTAAGTTGATGGTGGCTGGTGGTGTAGTGGCATCTGTGCTGGACTTCAAGGCAAGCAGTCTTGGGTTCAAATCCAGCCAGCTCCTTGCACGCTTTCGATCCATGCTGGGTTGTCTGTCAAGCTAGCAACTCAGCCTTGTGAAAAATAGACAAAAATGCTAAAGAATGGCATGGTTGCCACCTGATGCGCTACAAAGCGCGGAAAGGAATAACAACAATTAAAAGTAGCAGTTAAAATATACAAAGTGTTTTTAAATTGGCATTCAGAATGGATTTCATTGTCCATGCAATGTGGTAGGTGCACGAACTCTTAATATTAAGGTTACTTAGAAATAAGAGGACATTGCTTTGAATGGATGCTCTCAGGATGAGACTTTTCATTCTAGAACAAAGGAGATGTCATCCTTTTTCAAGGAAAGGGGCTTTCCTTCCTTCACCGTCAACGCTGCCCTCAACCGCATTTCTTCCATTTCACGCACGTCTGCTCTTACCCCATCCTCTCCTACCTCATTACCAAAGATAGAGTTCCTCTTGTCCTCACGTATCACCCCACCAGCCTCCACATCCAGCACATAATTCTCGGAAACCTCCATCACCTCCAACTGGATCCCACCACCAAGCACATCTCTCACCCCCACCCCCTCTGCTTTCTGCAGGGATCGCTCCTTACGCGACTCCCTTGTCCATTTGTTCCTCCCCACTGATCTCCTTCCTGGCACTTATCCTTGCAAGTGGAACAAGTGCTTCACCTGCCCCTACCTCCTCCCTCACAACCATTCAGGGCCCCAAACAGTCCTCCCACTTGAGGCGACACTTTGCCTGTGAGTCTGTTGGGGTCATTTACTGTGTTCGGTGCTCCCGGTGTGACCTCTTGTATATCAGTGAGACCTGACCTAGATTGAGAGACCGCTTCGCCAAGCATCTTCGCTCCATCCGCCAGAACAAGCAGGATCTCCCAGTGGCCACCCATTTTAATTCCACTTCCCATTCCCATCCGATATGTCCATCCATGGCCTCCACCACTGTCGAGGATAAGGCCACACTTAGGTTGGAGGAACAACACCTTGTATTCCGTTTGGGTAGCCTCCAACCTGATGGCATGAACATCAATTTCTCAAATTTCCAGTAATGCCCCCACACTCCCGTTCACTATTTCCTATCTCCTTGTCGCCCTCTCATTTTCTTTCCTTGCCTGCTCATCGCCTCCCTCTGGTGCTCCTCCCCTCCCCCTTTCTTCTTTCTTTCATGGCTTTCTGTCTCCTTCACCAATCACCTTCCTGGTTCTTTGCTTCATCCCTCCCCCTCCAAGTTTCACCTATCACCTAGTGTTTCTCTCTCCCCTCCCCCACCTTTTCAAATCTACTCAGCTTTTTTTCTCCAGTCCTGCCAAAGGGCTTCAGCCCAAAACGTTGACTGTACTTTTTTTCCATAGTTGCTGCCTGGCCTGCTGAGTTCCTCAGCATTTTGTGTGTGTTGCTTGGATTTCCAGCATCTGCAGATTTTCCCTTGTTTGTGAGTGCTTTAAGTTAGCTTCCTTATCCCCGGCTACTTCTATTTCATGACAAACAGGAAAGGGGATGTGCTGTATGTAAAAAAAAAGAGCAGCAAAATACTTGCTTTACTTACGAAAAAAAAACTTGAAATATGACTCATGGTATTGAGCAAATGTCACTGTTACCTTATCATCAGGTTGTTTTTTTAAGCATAATAATGAAACCCTTCAGCAATGCCAAAACGTCACTCCTAAATTAATGCTCACGAAAGGGGAAGGTTAAACTTTGAGCCATTAACTGCTTAAAGGACTTGTGTAGCAGACTTCAGAAGTTTAACATTTTGAGAATTAAGCAGGTTGCAAGTTTCCAATTAGAATTGTGATGAAGTAGGATTGTGGAACATCTTATGGCATAGCAGTAAAAAGTATAATTAGTTACATGAAAGAATTGGCTCTGCTTTTAGATTGAGAAAATTAGTGGCTATGATATAAAGGGCGAGGCCATTCAATGAAAACAATGCACAATGGATCTCGGGCTGTGGCAATGGTCTGTATAATCTAGTTTCATCTTTACTCAAAAGTCAAATTTGTTTTTGCACCTGCAACATATTCGTAGCCTGCAAAACATTAGTAGTCATAGTCATACTTTAATAATCCTGGGGGAAATTGGTTTTCATTACAGTTGCTCCATAAATAATAAATAGTAATAGAACCATAAATAGTTAAATAGTAATATGTAAATTATGCCAGTAAATTATGAAATAAGTCCAAGACCAGCCTATTGGCTCAGGATGTCTGACTCTCCAAGGGAGGAGTTGTAAAGTTTGATGGCCACAGGCAGGAATGACTTCCTATGACGGTCAGTGCTGCATCTCAGTGGAATGAGTCTCTGGCTGAATGTACTCCTGTGCCCACCCAGTACATTATGTAGTGGATGGGAGACATAGACAAAGATGGCATGCAACTTAGACAGCATCCTCTTTTCAGACATCACCGTGAGAGAGTCCAGTTCCATCCCCACAACATCACTGGCCTTACGAATGAGTTTGTTGATTCTGTTGGTGTCAGCCACCCTCAGCCTGCTGCCCCAGCACACAACAGCAAACATGATAGCACTGGCCACCACAGACTCATAGAACATCCTCAGCATTGTCCGGCAGATGTTAAAGGACCTCAGTCTCCTCAGGAAATAGAGACAGCTCTGACCCTTCTTGTAGACAGCCTCAGTGTTCTTTGACCAGTCCAGTTTATTGTCAATTCGTATCCCCAGGTATTTGTAATCCTCCACCACGTCCACACTGACCCCCTGGATGGAAACAGGGGTCACCGGTACCTTAGCTCTCCTCGGGTCTACCACCAGCTCCTTATTCTTTTTCACATTAAGCTGCAGATAATTCTGCACACACCATGTGACAAAGTTTCCTACCGTAGCCCTGTACTCAGCCTCATCTCCCTTGCTGATGAATCCAACTATGGCAGAGTCATCAGAAAACTTCTGAAGATGACAAGACTCTGTGCAGTAGTTGAAGTCCGAGGTGTAAATAGTGAAGAGAAAGGGAGACAAGACAGTCCCCTGCGGAGCCCCAGTGCTGCTGACCACTCTGTCGGACACACAGTGTTGCAAGCACACGTACTGTGGTCTGCCAGTCAGGTAATCAAGAATCCATGATACCAAGGAAGCATCCACGTGCATCGCTGTCAGCTTCTCCCCCAGCAGAGCAGGGCGGATGGTGTTGAACGCACTGGAGAAGTCAAAAACATGACCCTCACAGTGCTCGCTGGCTTGTCCAGGTGGGCGTAGACACGGTTCAGCAGGAAGACGATGGCATCCTCAACTCCTAGTTGGGGCTGGTAGGCAAACTGGAGGGGATCTAAGTGTGGCCTGACCATAGGCCGGAGCAGCTCCAGAACAAGTCTCTCCAGGGTCTTCATGATGTGGGAGGTCAATGCCACCGGTCTGTAGTCATTGAGGCTGCTGGGGCGTGGCGTCTTTGGCACAGGGACGAGGCAGGACATCTTCCACAATACCGGAACCCTCCGGAGCCTCAGGCTCAGGTTGAATACATGGCGAGGTACATAGCTGAGGGGCACAGGCTTTGAGCACCCTGGTACTGACACCATCCGGTTTTATGCATTTTTGCATAAAGCATCATGCAAAACAACCATTAAATTATATCCAAAGTTTGCAGTCAACAATGGCAATCTCTGATCTTGCCCAGATCCTTTCCAACCCCACCACAAAACAAACTGCAATGAGTGTCCTTAAAAATCTGATCTCCCCTCTTTCTGGAGATTTCGTAGCTTTGCTCACAATGGAGACTGTATACGACTAGTTTCACAGTTGTGTGGAATTAGCGTGATGCAACACAAAGCCTTGGCTCCCAATTGTGACCGTAACAGCCCCTGAATTACCTGCATTTGCCATCTATCCATGGTGACATTTTAAGTAGTTGTGGCATTTTCACATAGCAAACATCAAAAAGTGAAGAGCTGGGAAGTGGGATACATTTAAATGAAATTAGCAAGCTTTTTATTTCAAAAATAAAACAGAATACTGGAGATATTCAGCAGATCAGATATTAACTGTGGAGAGAGAAAGTGGATTAATGGTTCATCATAAATACCATCAATCTGGAATGTTTCTCTCTCCAAAGAAGCTGCTGACCTGAGTACAGCCAGCAATTTCTGTTTTTATTTCAGTTTCAGCTGTTCTACCATCTTCCACTTTTTCTTATTGGTGTTTTTTCAAATTGGTTCCATCAAACATGCTTGTTTTTCATGAGATTAATCTATTTATTGATTTGCCTTTTCCAACAACATATCTGTACCATTGTGTTTCAAGGTATTAAGCAGCAGGGCATCATGATTGCATTTGCAATGAAAATTATAATCCAGTAGCGGAAAGCCAAGAGATAAAATCACTTCTTTCAATATAAATGTAGAAACTGCCAATAGTTAATCAGGAAAAGGCCACAGTGTGAATTGGAGCACTCCAGTAACTAGTCATTTCTCAGTTGACACAAGGAAGGATATTGGCTGAACATAAACACGAGAAAGTCTGCAGATGCTGAAAATCTTAAGCAACACACAAAAAATGCTGGAGTAATTCAGCAGATCAGGCAGCATCTATGGAAATGAATAAACAGTTGACATTTCGGGCCAAGACCCTTCTTCCAGATTGAAAAGGAAGGGGGAAGATGCCAGAATAAAAGGTGAATTTTGGCTGATACCCCTGGAGATTCTCAAGGGTTCTCGTGTTATTTTGCCCCAGCTTTTTTTATGTTCAAGGTGAGTTTTAGGAGATTTCTTTGCAAAGTTGACAGAGTAATACTATGAAAATCCATCAGGTAGGAGATGCTCTTTACGCCTCTGGGAATGAACAGTGATTTGAGAAGAGCAAGGTGAATGAAGAAGTGAAAGTCTTCATGAGAAAATGAAAAGCTTGCCAATCTAAGGGTGGCATTGGTAGAGTAGGTATGGGCATACGGAGAATTGGAAAGATGTTGAAATTGTTTTTACAGAACAGCAGCATATGTTAAGTATCTGTACAAGATTGTCTGACTTCTAGTGCACGGGAATATATTTAACTTATTGGAACTCTCTAGCTGTGTGAACTCTTGTATTGAAAGTAAAAGAATATAAGAAATGTTTGGCTTCTAGCACCCTCTCGTGGTAACTTAACAACAGTAAGCACAAAGCATTTCCAGCTCCAAGGTTGTTGGCAAAAAGGAATCTGTTCAAATTGCAGCGTTGTCCGTTAAGCTGGAAAGGATGCAGAAAAGGTTCACAAATATGTTACTGGGACTGGACGATTGTTTTAAAATCAGTAATGACAATACTTAGCTATTGTGAAGCATGACAGGACTTTGTGTCTTGTATTTAGAGTTACAGCACAGTGACAGGCCCTTCAGGACCATAAGCCTGCACCTCCCAATTACACCTACTAACCTGTACATCTTTGGAATGTGAGAGGAAACTGGAGCACCCAGAGGAAACCTACGCAGTCAGTGGGAGAATGTACAAACTCCTTAAGACAGTGGCAGGAATTGAACCCATACCACTGGCACTCTAATAGCATTATGTTAACCACTACTCTACCATGTTACCTTGTTTTGTAAAAATCTTAGTATTTTCTTCACTTCATTTCATTCTCCACTTCAACTCCATTTTCGAATGGTTTAGAAGTCCTATTAGCATTCAAACGGAATTCTTTAGTAGTACCTCAGAATATGTTTTTCCCTTGCATCTAAATGAGGAATTCAAGAAACTTGAACTGAGGCAGTTGCTGGGAAGAGCCTGGAAATACTAATATTCCATTTCATGGACTGGCATAGAAAGCAACAATTCAGCATGTCTGGCCTATATGCCAGTATTTTAATGCTGCATGCAAGACTTCTCCCACCAATGCTTTGTCTAAATCCATCCATATATTCAGGAAATGTTGGAAATATTCGGCAAAATCTCCTTTTCTTATAAAAAGATTCAGATTTATTTACTTATGTACATGTACATTGAAACATAGTGAAATGCAACATTTGCTTTAACATCCAACACAACCTAAGGATGAGCTTGGGGCAGTCCATAAATGTTGCTATACCTTCCGATGCCAGTGTAGCATGCTTACAATGAACAACACAAGGAACAACAACGAGAAAACAAGCCCCTTTCCCACCCACCTGCTTACACACACAGGCCTCCAACCCCAGGACAGACTGTCTCTGGACCTCCAACCTCCAGCCCATGGCTTAGAATGACAGACGTTGGGCTTTTGACTTCCAGACATGCCAACCCAGGGGCTTCAACCTTTGGGCCTCGATCTCTGTTCTTGCCAACGTCAGTCTTTGACCTTCAGGCTTCGACCTCTGGACCTTGATCTTTGGGTTCAACTCTGAACTTCACCATCTTGTCATTAGTGAGAGTGCAATGAAGATTCATCAGATTAGTTTCTGGGATAGCATATTCTTGGCATGGGAGACAATGAGTTTATTTGGCATGTATTTCCTAGAGTTTAGAAAAATGAGAAAACATTAATTGCAACGTGAAATTCTAAGAGGTCTTAACAGGCTGGAAGAAATGTGTGTGTTTCCCTTGCCTAGAGAATTTTTGGAGAATCCAGTTTGCAAATACTTTTCAATTCAATTTTCCACATAACTGAAAAGCAAAGCTTTACTTCCATTTAATTTGCCTATGATGACAACTATTGATTTATCAGAGGATAGTTAAATAATGTTTCTTGCAAACACGCTCCCATCCAATTCTAAACTACATATATGCATACTTCTTTTAGCTAGAGTGGTAACAGTCTAACCATTTTAATTTTAAATATCATTGGGTTTTGTAAGCCTTCTGTGAAAAAACAAACCAGAATTCAAGGTTGAAATTGTCAGGAAATAGCCAGCTGATCCCCATGGAGCTGCCAGCATTTCCTCGCATGAATGACGGAAGATCGTATGAGCACAGAAATTCTCAACTTTCTGGCAGCTGTTTGTCAGTAGTTCTATAACTACATTCTGTTGCTACGTCCATCATGGAGTTCTGTAGAAAACTCATTCAGTCAAGCAGTGATGTGTAATTGTAACAACCCCATCTTCCTGCCACCTTAACAGTGATGGAGTTTCTCTTGCCCTTACCTACCACCCCATGAGCCTCTGCATCCAACACATCATCCTCCACAACTTACCTATCTTCAAAGGGATCCTTCCATTAAAATACCATAACCTGCGCCCCCCCCCCACTTTCCACTGGGATAGCTCCCTCCATGATTCCCTGGTCCATTCGTCCCTCCCCACTAATCTCCCTCCTGGCACTTATCCCTTCAAGTGCCCAAGTGCTACACTTGACCATTCACCTCCTCCTGACCTCTGCTCAGGGCCTCAAACAGTCCTACCAGGCAAGGCAACGTTTCACCTGTGAATCTGCTGGGGTTGCGTATTGTGTCTGGTGCTCCCAATGTGGCCTCCTTTACATTGGTAAGGCCCTTCGCTGAGCACCTCCACTCTAGTGGCCAGGCATTTTAATTCTGATACCCATTCCCATTCTGACATGTAGCCTCCAACCTGATGGCGTGAATATTGATTTTTTTTTTCCCTTCTGATTCAAAAAAAATCCCTCTCCTTCCACTCTTCTATTTCCCCACTCCGGTCTCTCACCTGTCCTCTCCTGTCTATCACTTCACCATGGCTCCCCTTTCACTTTCTCTGATGGTCCACTCTCCTCTCCTATCAGATTCCTTCTTCTCCAGCCCCTTATCTTCCCAACCAACCTGACTTCACCCATCACTTTTGAGCTGTCCTCCTTCCCCTCTCCCCACCTTTTTATTCCAATCCTGAAGAAGGGCCTTGGCCCAAAGCGTCAACTGCTTCTTCATTTCCATAGATGCTACCCGACCTGCTGAGTTTTCCAGCGTTTTGTGTGTGTTGCTTTGTAATAATTTTCCAGTGCTTTTGCTAGGTAATCCACTCTTCAATGAAGAAGAATGGTTGTGAGGAATTATGGTCAGTGTAAATGCACTTTTATTTTAGAATAGAATTTATTTGAATGTTTAATTGTAATAACATTAGCTTTTCTTGTAAATTTGTTATGGCTTGATTTTTAAAAATTGTTTTACAACATTCTTGAAATAATAGAAACAGTGAGTGCTTCAGCACTCTATTAAAGTTGGTTAGCGGTTTTCTATGTATGGCGTCTTTTGGCCCTCTTCTCTGATTGGATTTGTGTGTGGAAATGCTAGCTGTTTTGCAGAGCCAGGTTGGATCTAACTTCATCTAGCAAGCTCTAGAAATCTCATTTGGGGATGAGCATTGAAAGATGACGGCCAAAGTGATTTTCACTCACACAGTTCAAATTTTAGTGATAATGTGAACTCTTGCTTTTCTTTTGTTGCAGATGCACACCTTAGGGTTAAAGTAGAAGATGATGCAGAAGCTGTGATATTTAATGGAGCTGAAATGGTGGACATACAGAATGGTTCTTCATCCCCATCTATTGAAGATCAGTCACAAGTGAACAATCAGAAAAGATATCTAGCTGCTGTTGTTTATGGTAAATATAGATGTTGCTTTAATATCCCTATGCATTTAGAGCTAAAAGTGTTGTTCCCTTCTGTTGTAAAATACATTTTTTGTCCTGTGATCCGTAACAGAAAGTAAGAATTATTCTTATATTGACATTCTTCATTCTACTTATTTAATCAACTAGGACTCGCATCCTAATTCTATTACCTGTCAGATTGTTCCAATCATTCTGTTAGAAATTGCAAACAAATTTCGTCTTCACTTGTCATTATCTTTGGTATAATAGTTAATATTTGTTCATTTCCTGATTTCCTTTTTCATGACTTTACCATTGGTTTCACTTGCTTGTGACCTTGGTTTTGGAATTCTGTCCCTAACTGTATCTATATCTCGAACCATTTGAGATTTAACTTGAAATACAGGTGATCCCAATGTTGTGTTCCTAAAAAAATGGTTTCTATTCAGAAGCTAGGTGAAGAATGGGTAGAATATAGGGAATACCTCTCAAATATTGAGACCATAAAACTTAGATGAAGATCAGATTATGCTGCTTTCTGTCATATGTTACCAATAGTAAGACTATGGCTAGCAGTCCTGAGTATAGTCATAGAAAAAGAAAAAAAATGGCTAAAATGATGACAAACATAAATGTCCTGCTCTGATTCAGAAAAAAAGAAAGAACAAGTAACCTGAAATTGGAGAATTCAGTATTGAGCCTTTTAAAACCAAGGTGTTCCAGTATCTTAAAGTGACATTGCTTAACTTTGATGTTGTTCCTGTGTAAAAACCCTTTTGAGATTTTGCTGTGTTGGTCACAGTAAAGGCACTCTGCAATTGTTAAATGTGATTGTGGCATACTGGAATAAGGGGTTTCCTATAATCGTTTAGCTGTATAGAGTGTTATCATTAAGCTTCCCCCCTGTATCTGGTTTCTCTCGCACTCTCAAAAAGCACAATACAGTGCTCCAAATGTGGTTTGGCTAATGCAATACAAAGCTTTAGGTAACCTATGTGGATATGTATTATTGGGTTTGCCATTCCTTGTACTACTTGCCTTTACCAGTTAAGTTGCTGTTTAAAGTTGACTTGTATGTAATTGACATTGATATCACTTAAATGTTATGGTATATTTTTAAAAAGAAAGGCCTTTTTTCACTGTTTCACTTTCCCCATCCATTTTCTTTTAGTACAGCAGCCAGGAGTAGAAGGTGTACCTGGCGACTCCAGTGCGAATATCAATAAGTCAGCAGGAAACCAGCTACAGGAATGTGTGCCAAACAGAGAAGAGGCATCATCTGAAATCAGATCGTGTGAGGCTAGACGCACCAGTGGAGAATACAGCTATGTTTATAGGCCAAAGAGGAGGAAAATCACAGTCTGTAATGCAGTATGTGTTGCTACCTTGTAAAAAGAAAAGTTTGGGGTGATTGAGAAAAATACAGCATGCTTAACTTGAATTATCAAATAATTCAAAAAGCATTAATGACAGAGCATTTAATGCACATGCACTGGGTTCATGTTTGGCTAAGACTAGCTATTAACCAAGGCAATGTCAGGATGGAACTGCTGCTCAGGAATTGAGGGCACCAAACAATCTGCTGGAAGAACTTGTAGGAGGAAAGGAATTGAAGTTTTGGTTCAATATCCTGCGACAAGATTGTCCAACCCACTGAGTTCCTCCAGCAATTTACTTGTTGCTCAAGATTTCAGCATCTGCTGTCTCGTGTCTTTATTCATTGAGAGTCTCAGAACTGCTAATGACCCTGCGTAATCACTCCATTTTGAGCATAACATTGTATGTATACAGTGGCATGCAAAAGTTTGGACACCCCGGTCAAAATTTCTGTTACTGTGAATAGCTAAGTGAGTAAAAGATGACCTGATTTCCAAAAGGCAAAAAGTTAAAGATGACACATTTCTTTAATATTTTAAGCAAGATTACTTTTTTATTTCTATCTTTTACAGTTTCAAAATAACAAAAAAGGAAAAGGGCCCGAAGCAAAAGTTTAGGCACCCTGCATGATACTTTGGCAAGAATCACAGTTTGTAAACGCTTTTTGTAGCCAGCTAAGAGTCTTTCAATTCTTGTTTGGGGGATTTTCGCCCACTCTTCCTTGCAAAAGGCTTCTAGTTCTGTGAGATTCTTGGGCCGTCTTGCATGCACTGCTCTTTTGAGGTCTATCCACAGATTTTTGATGATGTTTAGGTCGGGGGACTGTGAGGGCCATGGCAAAACCTTCAGCTTGCGCCTCTTGAGGTAGTCCATTGTGGATTTTGATAGTCCATTGTGGATTTTGAGGTGTGTTTAGGATCATTATCCTGTTGTAGAAGCCATCCTCTTTTCATCTTCGTAAACACGAGGAATTCTGCAGATGCTGGAAATTCAATCAACACACATCAAAGTTGCTGGTGAACACAGCAGGCTAGGCAGCATTTCTAGGAACAGGTACAGTCGACATTTCAGACCGAGATCTGTCCTGATGAAGGGTCTCGGCCCGAAACATCGTTGTACCTCCTCCTAGAGATACTTCCTGGCCTGCTGCGTTCACCAGCAACTTGTATGTGTGGTGCTCTTTTCATCTTCAGCTTTTTTACAGATGGTGTGATGTTTGCATCCAGAATTTGGTGGTATTTAATTGAATTCATTCTTCCCTCTACCAGTGAAATGTTCCCCGTGCCACTGGCTGCAACACAAGCCCAAAGCATGATAAATCTACCCCCGTGCTTAACAGTTGGAGAGGTGTTCTTTTCAAGAAATTCTACAAACATACCTATGATCATTGCGGCCAAAAAGTTCTGTTTTAACTTCATCAGTCCACAGGACTTGTTTCCAAAATGCATCAGGCTTGTTTAGATGTTCCTTTGCTAACTTCTGACGCTGAATTCTGTGGTGAAGATGCAGGAAAGGTTTTCTTCTGATGACTCTTCCATGAAGGTCATATTTGTGCAGGTGTCGCTGCACAGTAGAACAGTGCACCACCACTCCAGAGTCTGCTAAATCTTCTTGAAGGTCTTTTGCAGCCAGACAAGGGTTTTGATTTGCCTTTCTAGCAATCCTACGAGCAGTTCTCTCACAAAGTTTTCTTGGTCTTCCAGACCTCAACTTGACCTCCACTGTTCTTGTTAACTGCCATTTCTTAATTACAATATGAACTGAGGAAACGGCTACCTGAAAACACTTTGCTATCTTCTTATAGCCTTCTCCTGCTTTGTGAGCATCATTTATTTTAATTTTCAAAGTGCAAGGCAGCTGCTTAGAAGAGCCCATGGCTGCTGATTGTTGGGACAAGGTATGAGGAGTCAGGGTATTTATAAAGCTTTGAAATTTGCATCACCTGGCCTTTCCTAACAATGACTGTGAACAAGCCATAGCCCTAAGAAGCTAATTAAGGTCTGAGACCTTTGTAAAAGTTATCTGAGAGCTCAAATCTCTTGGGATGCCCAAACTTTTGCATGGTGCTCCTTTCCTTTTTTTCCACTCTAAAATTGTACAACACAAAAATAATACACTAATCTTGCTTAAAATGTTGAAAAGAATGTTTCATCTTTAACTTTATGACTTCTGGAGATCAGTTCATCTTCTACTCACTTAACTATTCATAGTAACAGAAATCTTGACCGGGGTGCCTAAACTTTTTGCTTGCCACTATATATGCTGGCACTTGACATTCGTTCAAAATAGGGGATTCTATCTATTTGCATAGAAAACTTTGTGCTGGCATGTAACTGGCTCCTGATAAGGTGCTGCTTCTGTGTTCCATTGTATCATGCTGGCACTGGAATGTTTTATAATGAAATAGATAAGCCTTATCATCTTCCACTATTTTCCTATAGCAACCACAAGATGGAAATTACTATAACATAATTCCAAATGAATGCTTGATCCTAGATAGATATGGATGGTGTTTTTCATTCCTCCTTGATTTGAAAGGAATTATCTAGTTTTTAGAGTGTGAGTGTGTGAGATAGCAATTATAACAACCACAGGGTTTAACACCCTGTAGTTTTTTCAATTCTGTTTTGCCTTTTGCCTTGGTGCGTTGCTCCAAAGAAATGGTAGCAATGCTGTCTGACAAAGGACTAGACCACCTGATGACAACACTATGTTTTGATCACATTTCTAAATGTCGGGAGAGAAGCCATCTCATTAAAGCAGTTGTGTCACTTAAAGAGTTGTTCACCAAAACATGATTCCCATCTGCCAAAATGTTCATGCATTGCATTTACATTGATGCATATGTAGCTCATTGTAAGGCTGGAAAAGCAAGGTTTTTCTTGTTGATGAGAATTGTACACAATAACATTGTGTGTCTTAACCTTACTGCTAAATATTTTTTGTGTGTACTTATCTGCAGCCTCAGATGAGAACAAGAGACACTGGAGATTATGCTGACTATGAAGAGAATGGTGACTTTGTTTATGACTACAGTGCTGACTATGAATGTGTGAGTAATCCTAAATATATTGTCACTGGTTCTGTTAACATTCTCTTTTGTCTCACTTAGTATATGCTAATGACCAATGTACTTTAAGGAAATACTTAGTTTAAAAAAAAGGTTGAAAATATTCATACGTTGCTTAGATGGCCTTTTATCATAAAATCTACAAAAATATATCTTTGGAAGATTCTATTATTTAGTTTCCCTTGAAAAGCTTACTTCTGTGCACGTCCTGATATAAAGGACAGTTAGCAGCTTTTAGTCAGCTGCTTTGAAGCATGTTTTGGTGATTTACTCTCCCTCGTATATTGTTCCTCTAAATATGTCCAGATACAGATTTGTCCAGTGTATGCATAGTTTTAGTAATGTATGTTCCACTACCACTTAAATATGCCATTTCTTTGCATTCAGCTGTTATGATATATAGTGACTGTGTTACTGACCAGTTTGGTCCTTGTAGCTGGAAATATTTTCGTTCCCAAGCTGACTGATGCATTTTGGCAGACTTGAAAATATAATTTAACAGTTCTAGATTGCAAAATATTACTTTTCTCATTACATTTTTGCAATCCAGTGAAATGTACAACATAGCAAATGGTTCATCTGGTTCCAAGGCTGTATTTGTTGAATGAACTGTCTAGGCCAGGCATGACAAACCTTTTTGAGAGCATGTGCTAAAATTGGTGATAATCTTCTAGAAAATTCTCTCACATGCTGTGATAATTTTAAGCAGAGATTATTGCTGATTAATGAATTAGTAACAGTAATTATGGACGTTTTAAACCTCATGTATAACATCGAAAATGTGAACATGAAAGTAAATGCTTTGGTGCACATTCATAAAAGATAAAGGGAAGGAAAATAAACACTTTACTCTCTGAAACTTCTGTTGCAACACTAATGATGACAAATATTTTATATCTGGTTGTTTTGAGAGCTATGCACGTACCACTAGTTTCATCAGTAAGTCTACTCCTATAACTAGACTTGACCAGGTTCGTCACTGAAAGCAGTGTCTCACATGAATATTCATAAAAAGCACTAAACTATGTATACTGTTTACCCTTATTATCGTTGAACATCCAGAATTCACTCATAAACAGCAGAAGAAAAAATATAAGAATGAAGCCAGTGCCATCTGGCCCAGCTGTTACTTTCCAAGTACTGATGTATGCAGCAGGTCTGAGGGGTTTCGAAACTTATCATCCAACATCATATGTTCTCACAGCCATGTAGCCAGTGTGAGACATTTTCTTCTGAAAGCATCTCACTGCTCTAGTGTTGTAAAAAAAAATCATTCGTTGCTTCATTTGGCAGTAATGATAATCAGAATATATTTTGGGTGGGTATTAACGAATTGTGGGACGGCGCTGCGTGCCAACAAAAATTCTGAGCGTGTCATAGGTTCGCCACCCCTGGCTTGGGTGGAGGTAAGTGACCATTGGGTAATGCTCATGTAAACTGAGGGTCTCTGTGGATTTGGTAGGTCGCTTGCCTTCTCCCTTACAACAGACTTAGCATCCTGTGTAGTGCAGTAATGGGTAAATTGTTCAGCTGTTGGTGCTCTGTTCCATTTGTTGCACCAAGTGAAAATGCCCATTAATATCTTGGGGAATGGGAGAAAATTAAAAGCTGTGTTTATGTACTGCTTAAGTGTAACTCAGAGCATTTGCATTTTATACAATTCCAGTGAACCAATGCATCTTCTTCTCTACAGGCCAGTGATATGTCAGAAAGTTCTTTTGTTACAGATCAGCAGAGGACTTTAGTGGAAGTTCTTAATTACTGCCAGGTAATTGCTACCACAGTGACATAGCTCCTTGTATGGTTCTTTGAAATATTTTTGTAAATTTTATTTTTTACCTATTCCCAGCACACAAAGTTGAATCTAAGACAAGTCTGATAAAGCACAGGAGTCTGTATTTTCACGCAACATCTGTAGAAACTACTCCCTCCCTAGCCCCATAGGAATTAATCTACAAAATGGATTTGTATATCTGATTTTAAAAACTACATTTATAAACCAGATTGCCCTGTCCAGGGTATAAATCTTGGTGATGAACGTATTTAGAATTCATATTGTGTAGTGTAATATCAATAAAAATGTAGTAAAATCAGAAACCTGTCTTGGGTTAGTTCCAAAGAGCCTATCTGAACAGGTCCCAGCTGAGGAGTCTGGCACTGGGAATCCACTCCAAGTAGGTCACCTTTAAACTATATCCTTTTCCCTTGAGACATCTGTCCAAAGAATTAACCCTGGGTAAACAACTTGATTAAATCTTAACTATTTATTCACAAGTGACCCAACTTCTCACTTCTCTCTGTAATTCTTAATTCTGTTCAAATGTAATTTATCTGTGCTATGTTCTTCCACTATTTCTCAACAAAAAAAGCATCTCTTTTGTCATTATTTTTTTTTTTCTGACAGGTAATGTATGCTGCCATCCAAAGACTGGATAAAAAATTTGATGTCCTTCATCGTAGGGTCACAGAAATGCATGAGGGAAGAACAAAACCTATGTTTTTCAAGCCAGTGAGTATTGGTATTATTAGCTTCAACAGTTTTAATTATTGTACTTACTACTGTGTTATAAAGAATCCATTTTATGTTTGTGATGTAGCATATAGTGTAAAACAAATAATTTTTAATACTACTGTTCAGTAGTATTCTCCAGTATAAGGGTATGGTATACAGTAAAACTTTGATAAACCACTCCCTGATTATTTCAGAAACCTGATGGTTCAGCAGCTGGCTCACTGGGTGCTGATTCCTGTGCTCCCTTTAATGTACCAGGCCTCATTTCCTGTGCTCCCTTGAAATCTGCCTGGTTCAGTGGAAAATATTTTTATTCTACAGTGTAAACACTTTTTTTTGAAAACATGAATTATAAATGTATTGGAGTAGCAACAACATAGCATCCAATAGACCACAAAAAGTCTTATCCATGCCAGATTAACTGAGTTGTACTTATCTTTTTCTTCCCCATCGTATCGATTCTAATTGCAATTTGCAGAGACTTATGACATCGCATGGAAATTCACACCAGATGTCGCTCACTAAAATGAAAATGCAAAAGCCAGCGGAAAGACAAGTCAGGATCCGGATGCCTCCACCTGACCAACGGATTTGTTCTTCCCCGCTCAGGATCCGAGTAGAGAAAGAGCCATTGAACATCTCAGTTCAAAGCAGTACTGCCCAGTCATTGACCAATCCACAGACAACGTACAGCTGCACGCGGGCAACAAGTCCACCTCTGCCCACGATTCACTCAGTTTTGTCTTTACAAGAACCATCAATGCAGGGTTCAGCCACAGCTGTTGGGATTTCTGACCTTGTTCCTGTAAAAACAATTGTTAAGCAAGACACAGGGGTACCAAAGCTTTCAGGTGCCAATGACACAGGTAGGCTGTATCAAGATGGATACAGTTCCAGAGATACAGAAACATTTGTTAATGGCAATACAACTAATGGAACTGAGCAGCAAAGCAACTTGTCTGAACAGTTGTCTTGTGCTCCTTCATCAAGTGCAGCCAATATGAATTTTGGTGAGTTGTTCACATTTACTAAACAGATTTTCACAAAAAGTCAGCTAAATATTGGTACATAGTTACACATTAATTGCATGAATATATAGTTCTAAACTCTGTGCTTGAACACTTGAGTTGGATTTCAAAATGTTCATGTAATTTGATTTCTGTTTCAATTTTATGTTAATATTGTAGTTTGTAAAAATTTAGTTCTAGTGGATGAAGCCAGTTTAAATTAAGCTATTCCCAGGGATGTTAAAATATCTTTGTAGGTGGTTCTAGACACTTCCAACAGTATCTTCTATGTGGGAACTTCAGGTTGGGATTTAAATCTTGATTTTATGTACATTGTGTACATTTGCCTCTGTTATAAATTTTTGGCTCAAATTATTGAATGAATATCTGCATGTTATGGAGCCTTGAAATGTGATCAAAGTTAAAGAACAAGATTATAGAAAATATATCCTGAGTACTTGTGGCTTAAGTAACAACTTCAAGGATTTTAATTTCTATTAACATTCAGCTTTACAAAGTATCTTAATTTAAATATTACTGTTTTAAAAAAATAATAATTTCATTTTGATTGTGGAAGTCATACAAAATGCAGGGTTGTTTCCTTTGGAAATATAATTGAGGTGTACAAAATTCGGGGAATTAGACAGGTCCTTCCAATTTGTACGATTGCATTAACTGCTCATAGCAAAAAGATTAAATGAAAGTAAAAAAGGAAATATTCAGTTGCAGGAATATTTCAATAGCCTTGTTGAGTGAGCAGCAAAGGAGAAAATTAAACTAAAGTGGACCTAGAATTTACTACCACTTGGATTTTGAGCGGTATTGCAAGTCACCCGAATGCTCTTAGTGGAAGTTACACAATGAGAATGAACTTCCATGAACTATGTTGTCGGAATTTCTTGTGTAATGCTGTGCTGAAACTGTCACTAGTTTCAGCACTGTTCTTATGAAGCATCAGGGACCCGAAGCCTGAAACTGTTTCCCTTTCCACAGATGCTGCCTGCCCTGCTTAGTGTTTGCAGAGTTTTCTGTTTTTATTTCAACAGTCCTATTCTGTAAGTTGCCTCAGTTGTCAGCATGTAGCGCAACATGTGATTTTCACAGCCAGCTTTTAAAGAGCAGGACACAATGAAATGTTGCTGAAAGAATGGACGCTACGGCGAAGGGGGAGGGGAACATTTTCATCAAGTGATCAGAAGGACAGGTAGGGGACACAGGCTGCAGCAGGGGAGCCAGAGGCTTACAGCCAGGCACCCTTGGCAGGAAGTCGCAAGGTGGCCTGTATAAGGATGTGATTGTTGTCTCTGAATGCTTGCTTTTTAAGAAGTCTTGTGGTGGCCGTAAGAGGTTCCAGAGCTCAGGCAAGAATGCAGCCCGAGTGTCGAGCTGTATAACAGCAGGATTGCAGGAGAAACAAAGTTAGGGGGGAAAAAAGGTTGTTTCACAAAATAAGAACTGCAGTTTTCAGAACAGTGAGGTTGTGAACTCTCACACTAGATGAATTTTACATGCTGTGCTACTGCTATTAGCACCATTTGAGAGTTACGATCTTTCAGAAAATGAGACAAGTTTCTTGATATAAATTAAAGCATCGAGAAAGGTGAACCATGTCACTCTTGTCCTGGTATTTTTCAACTATCCAGTGTTCCCTCCCTGGATTGCATGAGTGAATTGCTACTGTAATGCAATAAAGAACGGCAAACAAGATGAGAGAACACCCTATAAATTGTAGGATACAATTGAAGTGTTGATGGGCAGAGGGAGCTTGAAGCTCACTCAAGAAGTTGTATGAGATTTTTGCCTTTGTTGTCTGAAGCAGAGAATTACATTAGAGGTCATGGTAGATTTATTAAAATATTAAATCATAGCTGGAACATTGCACTGGTTACAGGTAGGTGTGTTTACACTGATAGTATGTTAGGAGATTTGTAGGAAACATTTTGAAGACATGAAAGTTATACTATTGAGCAGAGAATGTCTAGGCTAGGAATGTTTTCTTTGCAACAAAATATGATTTAATGGAGGTGTACTTAATTACATATGGAAAGCCTGGTCAGGTTTAACCAGAAGGACATTTTCTTGACAAGAGGTCAATAAGCAGTAATCATAAATTTAAATCTTGCACCACGGATTTAACAGCAAGGGGTAAGAAATTTTCATCACATTAAAAGTACCTGGAAGAACCGATTTTGAGGTGAGATTAGTCTTTTAAAATTTCAATGGCTAATAGATAGTATATTGTACAAAAATAAAGGGCTTTTCCCAATAATATGCAAGCACACTGGGGGGGGGGGGAGGAGAAACACTATTAACCAATCGTGCAATTACTATAAGCACTAAATGCAAGCCTGCAACAATGTGCTCAGTATAGACTGTTAGCAGCTCCCGAAGAAAATATGATGCCGGTATTGAGACAGTTGTTGAACTCACACCAACTCTACTAAAACAACCCTTGAATCTGATTGGCCTTACTATTAAGACAAGGATATCTGATCCATTTATTTGCTCTTGTGTCTTAACCCATGATTCCTCCGTACGACACAAATATTTCTGCTTAATGAATCATTATCCTGTGCTCTCCGAGTTTCTCCAAGAGAAATTCCTCTTGCTGGTTTTAACTGAATCTCAGGATTGTATGTAGGTATGTGTGTGTATGTGTTCTAAGCTATGGCCACCAGTTTTAAACTCTGCTGACTGGGATGTGGTGAGGGGAGTGTAGGGAGAGACATTCTCAGCATCTTTTATGTCATATTCCCATTAAATCTTCTCATTATTCCTCATCCAGTCTTTGCTGCATTGCTCTGAAGGGGAATAAACCTTCCTTTGAATCACAGCATAAAACTTTACATGGTATACCAGATGTGGAAACAAAAGCCCTGTTAAAGATTTCTTTAACATTTAATTGAAAATTTAAAAAAACAATTGCAGAAGGTAGAAATCTGATGTAACAACAGTAAATTCTAGAACTGCTCAACAGATTAGGCAGCATCCATGGAAAGAGAAACAGAATTAAAGGTTCAGGTTGAAGAACCCATTTACTGAACTGAAAGAAAGAGAAGGAAAATATCTTAAGTTGCAGAATGGATGGGACAAAGGGAGTATATGATTCCAGTACCATCTGGTTAATAGATTAAAATGGTCAGTTTGTGTGTTTGAAGAGAGAAAGAGACAAAGGCACCTACTAATGCTGTGCCCGTTGCTGAATTCAGAACCAGAATAAGGATGTAGAAATACCCTGCCCAGCAGGCAGTATCTGTGGAGGGAGAAAACAGCAAATTAATGTAGAGATAGATAAACTTGCAGCAGAAGTATATGAACCATTCATTGTTTTCTTCCAGACTTCTTACCAGTCTTAGGTTTCTGGACTTTATTTCCTGTATGTTAGCTGTACAATTCCTCAGGAAATGAGTTTGACAATACATGATCTTTGAGTACATAATTGTTGCTAATTATTGATCGTCGTTCTCTGGTTATGCCGTTGGAATGTCTTAGCAGTCCAAATGAAGAACCAAAATGTTCCTATTGTTACTAGCAGAGCTGTATGGTTTTCATGTTTCCTTGTGTGGTATTCAAGCAGGTCCTCCAAGACGGCTACAACCTTGTCATGGGGTTTGAAGACCTGTGAGCCTCAGTGACCTGGAGAGCTATGTTGGCTGGAATCAGGGCTTTGTGCTTTGGCTCTAGGCAGGGTCAATCTTTGTCAAACAAATTAAAGAGTAGAGGCCAGCTACGTGTGGTCTACCAGTCCTCCAGGTTCAGGGGTTCAGCTCAGGCCTAGCAACTCTGACGGCTCAAAAAAAAATTGTTATGGAAACAGCAATGAAGGATCCTCCTATATCTGTACAGCAGTGTGGAAAGACATTGGCTGAGAACCTTCATTGCTGCCCTAAACACCAGGGACGTAACAGGCAGGAATTAAGTATTAAAGGAAGGTAGGAGGGAGGGAGGGAACGTCGACTCAGACCATGAGAGGTCTGCATTGGGCATTTTCATGCCTTACAAGGTGCAGATTGGACGTCTGTAGGGCGCCACTCCTCGCACAGACTAGAGCAATGTGTGATTAAGTGCCTTGCTCAAGGGCACAAACACTCTGCCACAGATGAGGCTCGAACTAGCGACCTTGAGATAACTAGACGAACGCCTTAACCACTTGGCCACATGCCCAACACTAAGGTAATATCCCCTCTATTTTTCCATGAACTCCCAAAGTCTACCACTCACCTACACTCAATAGGGGAAAATTTCTGTAGGCAGCTATCCTCTTGACTAGTATGTCTTTGGGATGCGAAGAAACTCACACAGTCAAAGATCTAACTTGCAAACTCCAGACAGACTAAGCTGGAGGTCAGGAATGAATCTAGGTTGCAACAGCTCCAGTAGTTGAGGCATTGTACTCTACAGGGACTGGTCAGCTCTGAATCAATTTCCAGATTGGTTAGAAATCAATAAAGATGGAGGCAGATAGTGGCTGCTCACACTCGGTGCAGTGTAGCAGAGCTAGAGGAACTAAAGACCATACAACCAGTATCCAGAGGATAAAATTAAAACAGTTATAAAACTAAAAATAAACTAAATGTGTTTTTACTGAAGTCAGAATCAATTCTGCCCTTTATAAAGTTCAACAAATAAATTCCATTCTATGGTCTATCCATATTTACTGATTAAGTGAAGATTTTTTTTTAAACATTATGCTTAACCCACCTTTTACTGTTGAAATCAAAGACTATTTAGGTGACCCAAGACGGAATATAAAGGTACCTGCAGCCTTCTTGATAAAGGCGCGTCAAAAGTCCAAGCCAAAGTATGCAGCACGTTACCTCATTCGGATGATGTTCCCAAGAGATGTACTAATGTGTAGTAATATGCAAGGTGACAAAGCTCGAGGAATCAAACCACTGGACTCTAATCGGGTCAATGCTTTACGAGGTAAGTGTTTCTCTGAATGACAGATAATTAATTAAGCTCTTGAGATGCTTCGAGTTTGTATCTTGTACCTTCACATGTTTTAAATTATAAATACCGTTGTATGTGAGGTGCAGATGTAGTTTGTTTTCGGACTGAATTGGTACTTGTGCTGGATCTAGAATCCATTCCTTTAAAATAAGTTTACCCATTTCCTTTTGGCTTTGAACCGTAAGATTGGAGTCTTTCATGTCTTAATGCTGTCTTCCTGATTACCAAGACTTCCATGGATCAACTGGAGTGTATAACTGCTTAGAAAAAGTAATTGGAGTATCAATGAAAAATTATGTGCTGATGCTCAATCAGTGTAAAGGTCTAAGCTGACAAGTTGAATATTCCTGATTTGTTGTAAGCAATTTTAAACAACTATTAAATAATTGTATATAAATATATTGCATGCTTTTGAGGCCAGGGTAAGCTTACAACAAATTTTAAATTTGCCTTATTTTAATAGAATCTTTTTACCTTCACCCAGAATTCCTTGGTACACTGTTTCCCACATTTGATTTGAATGAAGAAGGCAAAGACTGGAAGACTTGTGTCACCAGTGTAAATTCCATGATACGCAGCCTACGTTATGAGACACAAAGAGCAGCGGTAAGTAGAGTCAATAGAGAGTAGAAACATTAAATTTAGAGCAATGCAGGCAAATGTGCATTATTTTGAGCATAATCTGAGGCAATGTAGACAAAGAGCTTCAAAGAAACTGCATCAAAAGTTGAGGGGGAAAAAAAGTTTCAGAATACCTGAAATACTGTTGTCCCTACAGTGGGAGAAAGGATAAAGACACTTTGATGTATCAATATATTCAAACTAGGATTTTCTTGATTCGCTTTTTAAATCTGAGGTTACAGTCAAAGTAGCAATTTGAAGGATAGTTATTTTTGATGTACCTTGACTATAGAATTTAAAATCATCCAGTGTTCCTCTTCATGATTTCTATCTAAAACATCAGCAGTACTGTAAAGAACTGCCATGCAGCCCCAGACACTGGCATTCAAATCCTGACCTCGGGTTCTGCAAATGTGGAGTTTGCACATTCTTCCTATGACGAAGTGGAATTCCTCTGCATACTCCAGTTTCAGCCCATCCGCATCCCAAAGGTAGGCAGGTTGTAGGTTAAATAGCTGCTGTAAATTGTTCCTGGTTTAACCTGAGGAGAGTCGATGAGAATGTGGAGAATATTTTAAAAACGACTGATGTAGGACAAGTGTAAACGGGTGGTTAATGGTTGACATGGCCCCATTGGCCAAAGGGCCTGTTTCTGTTCTGTATGACTCCATGACAGATTGCTAGTAGTTTTTACAAATACATTGTCAGGCAGTACTTTCCAAAGGACATCATCTGTTCAAGACTTTATCAGGTCTGTAGGATTGCTAGAAAAAAGAATAAAGAAGGTATGTGGATAACTTTCCATATTAGAAACAGAATTTGGCAAGTACTTATTAAACCAATGCTCTGATTCTGTGCAGTTTTGAGCTACATTCCCTATGTATTTATGATCTTTATTTTTGTTGGATACTTTAAAAGTATTTTAAGCAGTGACTTATGTTCCACATTTGGGTATTTGATGGAAGAATGTGAACCAATAAATGAGTCATTCTATAATTGGTACATTTCATGTCCATTGATGATAATGATATTTTTTTCTAACTATTTTCTTCAAAAATATCATATTTTACCAATTAAGGGAAAGCATATTATAAAATCAGACGAACATTTTGTGCACACTATGTTTCATTCAGCTTGAAGTTGTCATGATGTTCCAAAAATTGACAATTTTTGCAATGTCCATTTTTCAATTGAGTGAGTCTTGTCCTCAAAATAGTGAAAAAAACCATTAAAGTTAGCATTATCTATTTGTTATTTATTTTAAAATTCTTAATACTTTAGAAAAATACAATTTTTAAAATTGAGTTTCACATTTAAATTAAATAAATATCTCAGTTTATTAATGTCCGTAAAAGTTCTGTCAACTATGTTACTAACAGAACACCCCCCGCCCCCCCCGTAACTAAAAAAGGTTTGTCCCAAAACCAGCATCACAGGATGTCATTTCGCTCAGTGGTGGCCATTTTTAATACATTCTGGTGCATGTCCTCTCATTTTTAAAAATATTTTATCTGTAATAACGCATTGTCAAGGAGTATATTAATTGACTATCAACTATGTTGGGTACATTGTTATGGTTTACAATTCTTTTACGATTTTAATTCAAATATATGTTGAAATTTAAGGTTAACCTGATAAAGAAAATGACATGTGGTCAGCCATGCAAGGCCTACCATTGAAATTATGGGCTAAAATAGGGAAATTGTCAACTATGTTACCCAGTAGGGCCAACTCATGAGTAACATAGTTGACGTGACCCTACTGGGTAACATTGTTCACTGATGATAATGGATCAGTTGCCATAGATCAGTATATTTTGTCATAGTTTAGGCCTGTATGTGCCAGAGGAGACTGAGAATTAAAGGGATATTTGCTAATGATTTTGAACAGATGTCAGCAGCTGAGAAACAGCGGAGATACAGGGCTCGGCGGGATGCTGATCCTGCAAGAAGGTCAGCATACTTGGAGAAACAGAGAGAGGCATGGCACAGGCTTAGAGCACAAGGCAAGGTCAAAACAGTGACAGAGATGAGTGAGAGACAAAAAAGAAGCAAGAGGGCCTATTGGAGGAAAGCACAGCAAAGAAGCAGAGAAAGAAAGAACCGGCTTGAGAACCTAGCTACGCCACCAGACACGTACCGAGATGTAAGCTGCCCTTACACCACCAAACAAAGTTTTGAGTGTCAGTGTGACAACACTAATAACTTTAGTTTTGGAGTTCAGCAAAAAACCCCTGCTCTGCCTCAAGCACACAAAAGCAAGGATGACGAAATCCAGTGGGGTCCTCATTTGATTGACCAGTGGTGTGCTCTGAAGTACGATGGTAAAATTTACCCAGGAGTTATTCAGGAAGTCACTGAGACACATGTGCAGGTAAAGTGCATGCACCACAGAGGAGTCAACCGTTTCTTCTGGCCACTAAGAGATGATGTGCTGTGGTACCTGTTTGAGGACATTGTGAGAATGATTCCTCCTCCAAAGCCAGTGACATTGCGTCACTTCGAAATCGATAAAGATATCTGGTCTAGTTTCTAAAAGGTCCATCTGAATGTTGCAGTTAATACTGTTGTGTTAAATATTGATTTTACTGTACTATTTTTAGGTTAGACTTCACTTGGACCCCTGCTGCCGCAGTTGTTTGAACCCATTACTTTAAAAAAGCACTACTTTAAAAAAACTGTTGTCTTCTATCATTCACCAGTTAGTCAAACCAAAGCTTGTTCCTCTACTACATGTTTGTTTTTTTGCCTCATGTCTGTCAAATTTCTAAATGTCAATGTAAAATACAGTATATTGACTGTTTTGTATGGATTATGTTAGCCAACATTTAATTCTGATTAAATGTGTGAATTGAAAGCACTTGTTTGAACCCTTCACCAGTTACTGGTCAATAGGAATGTTTTATCCAAACTGTACAAAAGCTTGTTCCTCTACAATGTGTTTGTTTTAAGTAAATGAAAATGTATTGTGTTCTGTATTCCTTTAATTAATCATCATTGAATTCTGTATCTATGAATTGAAAGTTTCAATTGAATGGCACTTCTGCCTTGAAATAAACACTGTGCTGATGGTTAATAATTATGTCCAGTCAACTATGTGACTTTCATTGTCAACTATGTTACACTTGATTTTTTTTTATCATTTAAACTAACTAAAATGCTGCTTCTGATATCCTTCAAGGTATACCGTACATCCACACAGGTTGGAGTTTTGCATAACATCTCTTAAAACTATCAAAATGACCTGTAAGGCAGACTTATGATATAAAAAAATACTCCTGACCTTAATGACAGCGCTGAGCATATCACATTTATATCTGCAAAATATTAAATTCTTAAAAAACTTTTAAAAAATCATCGTACATATGGCAGAATAGACACAAGAACTCCTATAAATGTATGTTACCTAAAGTAAAGCATTTAGTCAAAGTTTGTAATGGCATACAGTTTGTCCATAACATAGTTGACAAACTAACTAGCAAAAATATCCTTTCCCTTAAAATGTCAAAAAAGTTGTTAATGCTTAAGCTTTGCAACTAGTGGATATATTACACTGAAGGAATATTTTAACTTAAACCGCTGATTGTTTTATTGAGAAAATGCATTACTTTTGTACTTTTTTGTTTATGTGAGATTTACCCCCAATTATAGAATGACTCACAGATTAGTAACTTGATTTGGATTCAACATTGCCTCAAAAAGTAACTGCAATTAAATATGGAGCCTTCGTTATAAATGCTAAGTAATCTTAGTTTTTTTTTCCCCCAGAACTTGTTTTTAAGCAAACCTCTTTAGATTTTGGATTAAGCAGCACACACAAAATGCTGGAGGAACTTAACAGGCCAGGCAGCATCTATAGAAAAGAGTAAACAGGTGACGTTTCAGGCCAAGATGCTTCATCAGGATGAGGAAAAAAAGACAAGGAGTCAAATTTAGAAGGTGGGGGGAGAGGAGGAAAAAAACACAAGGTGATAGGTTAAACTGGGAGGGGGTGGGTTGAAGTAAAGAGCTGGGAGATTATGGTGAAAGAGATACAGGGCTGGAGAAGGGGGAATCTAATAGAAGAGAACAGAAGACCATGGAAGAAAGAAAAAGGGGGAGGAGCACCAAAGGGAGGCAATGGGCAGGCAAGGAGATAGAGAGAGAGAGAGAGAGAGCGAGAAAGGGCTGAGGAATGGTGGGGAGGGTATTACCGGAAGTTCGAGAAATCAATGTTCATGCCATCGGGTTGGAGGCTACCCAGACAGAATATAAGGTGTTGCTCCTCCAACCTGAGTGTGGCTTCATCGTGATAATAGAGGAGGCCATGGATGGACATGTGGGAATTGGAAGTGGAATTAAAATGGGTGCATATTTTCTTTTGTTTATATTTTGGATTAAGTCTGTTTTGAAATGGTTATTTAGAGACATTTACATTGTGGGTCAAATTGAGCCCAAATCTAGCTGTTTGATTAGCTGACTATCAGAAGCATTTAGAAACAGTTAAAAAAGCCTTTCATACTGCGTTGTCAAGATACCATCAGGGTATTTCAGAAGAGGACCTCAGCATCCACGAACTGTGGCTAAGTCAATGTATTGTCCATTCCGCTCCCCATCCCAATCGCTCAGTCATGAATTTTCACCAGAATTTGCTCAAATTATAATTAGAAGTCACTTAAGCAAAAATGTGTTACCTGTCCTAAGTAACACAACTGAAGACCAAATTCAAAAGCCATTGGGAATCATTACTGACTTGTCCCAAAATATCAGCAAACAATGCAAATTAAAATTGTGTATCTTCTAAAGAGCGAACTTTACATTGATTTGTTAAATACGTAAGATGAATACTGAACTCTATATCTTATCCTTTTCCATTTGAGTTTGTGCAAGCAGCAGAGAGAGACCAGAAGCTTTTGACTTCTTGTTGGCCAAGCATTCCTGATTGCTAGTTTTATTTTATTAAAATGTAAAAGGAATCACTTTATGAACAAAAATAACCACATTATCACAATGTTAAAGGCCTTAACATACAGTATAGAACAATACAGCCTAGTAAAAGCCCAAAGGTTCATGATCTTGTGCCGACCTTTTAACTTACTGCAAGGGTTAATTCCCTTCTACATAGTCCTCCATTTTTCTTTCGTCCCTATGCCTTTCAAAACAGTTTCTTAAATGTCCCTAACTTACCTGCTTCTTACCACCACCTCCCCCAGTGTATTCCATGCACTTACCACTCTCTGTGTATTTTCAACAAACTACCTCTACGGTGATTTAAGGAAATGTAGGAGGGATGTTAAAGTACCCTCTTGCATTAACCTAGATAAAGGTACCCACTGCCCACCCTTCCTGTGCCTCTTCTCAACTTGTACATCTTTATCAAGTCACCTCTCAACCGCCTTCCCTCCAAAGACAAATAAAAGACCCTAGCTCTCTCAACCTTTCCTCATAAGACATGCTCTTTAATCCAGGCAACATCCTGGTAAATCTTCTCTGAACCCTCTCTAAACCTTCCGCATCCTTTCTACAATGAGGCAACCAGAACTGAACACCATACTCTAAGTGTGGTCTAACCAGAGCCACAACATTATTTCACAGCTCTTGAACTCAGTTCCCCGACTAATGAAGGACAACATACCACACTCCTTCTTAGTCAACCTATCAACAGGCATGTCAACTTTGAGGAATCTATGGACATGGAGCCTGAAGATTTTTACTACAGAGTTAAGAATGCTGTTATTAACCTTGTTGTCTGCCTTAAAAGTTCAACCTAACAAAGTGAATTACATCACACTTCTCCAGATTGAACTCTTATCTGCCACTTCTCTGCTTCCTGTCAGTGTCCTCTTGTAACCCACGGCAAACTTCTACACTATCCACAACACCACCAACTTTTGTGTCAACTGAAAACTTACAAACCTATCCTTACGCTTCCTTATCTTACTTACAAATATCACAAAGAGCAGGGATCCCAGAGCTGATCGCTGCAGAACACCACAAGCTACCAAACTCCATGCAAAATACTACCACCGTCTGCATTCTGTGGGCAAGCCAATTCCAAATCCATGCGGTCAAATTTCCTTGGATTCCATGCCTCTTGAATTTCTGAATGAGCCTATCATGGTGAACTCTGTCGAGCATCTTACTGAAATCCATATACACCATATCCACCACTGTAAATTCATCAATTTGATCTGTCATTTCCTTGAAAAAGGAATCAGCCTCATGAGGTACAGATTCTCTAATCAGACCGTGTTTCTTCAAATGTCTGTCTCTAGGAATCCTCTCCAATAGTTTTCCCACCAGTGATGTAAGACTGACTGGTCTATAATCACCAGGATTCTCCCTATTATGTTTCTTGATCAAAGGAATAACATTTGCCATCCTACAATTCTGATACTACTCCTGTAGCCAGTGAAGACACAAAGATCAACTATCCCTTCATTCACCTCCTGTATATCCCATCCAGCCCTGGGGATTTATCTATTCTCATGTTTTTAAAGGTTCTAACACATCATCTTTCTTAACTTCAAAATGTTTCAGTATATTAGCTTGCTCTGCACTGGCCTCACATTCAGCAAGATCCCTCTCATTAGTGAACACTGAAGCAAAGTATTCATTAAGAACCTCTCCTACCTCTATTGACTCCAAGAACACATTTCCTCTTCTATCCTTGATTAGTCCTACCTTCACTCTAGTGATCCTTCCAGTTTTTCATCTACATATAGAACACTTGGAGATTTTCATTAAGGCCTTCTTGTGTCCCCTTCCAGCCCTCCTAACTCCCTTCCTAAGCTTCCCCTGGGTCACCTTGTAACTCTCTAGAGCCCTGACTGATCTTTGCTCCTAAACCTTATAATTGTAAGTATACTTCCTCCCTCCTGATGATTAAAGGTTCCACTTGTCAAACATGGTTCCTTCACATGACATGATTTTCATTTCCAATTATCCACTAAATTAAATATTTGTTTGATTCTATATGTGGAGTCTATCATGTGAAGTTCTTTGCAAAAGTAATTTCTGTCTAAAGATTGATCTGGATGAACTTGGATGACTTGCAGAAGTTAGAGAACAGGTTTACAAGAGTGTTTTCTGGATAAAGGACTTTACTTGCATGGAGAGACTTAAACTGGGGCTGTTTTCATTGCAGCTGAGATGATTGAATGTCCAAAAATTGCTCACCTTGTATATGCTTCTGATACCTTGATTACCTACAACAGGTATCGCAAGACACAGGAGAAGTATTACCAACATTTTTCTTGCAAAAAAACCCACTCCAAATTCAGGGGAAGAGTAATTGAACCAACATCACTTTCTTTCCCAGCAGTAATTCTGATTCTGATCTCTTAATAGGGAGACTGGCTTGTTGGGATTGGTTAAGATTCAAGAATGTCCTCAAAGCTTCTATAAAATTCAAATTACCACTGACTACTGGGAAACTTTGGCTCACAACAGACCAAACTAGAGAACAGCATAAGGGATGGTATTGAGAACATAGTGCCCATATCTTGGGAGCACTGTGTAAAAGCCCTGTGTAAGTGGTGGAAGGAGAAGCCCACCTTGCAAAATACATGCCGTTGTGCTCCATCAGCTATGGCTTGCAGTGAGTGATATGATTTGAAAATGTGGTGGAAGCAAAGTTGATCATGGCTTTCGCAAAGGAAGTACATTTAAGTACTGGAAGGAAAATTCTTTGGAAGACAATGTTGAGAGACCAAAGTAGGACAACTGGACTTGTTCAAAGGAGAAGCCAGTAATAGCTCGGTGGGCCGAATACCACTGCCCTTTGCTGTACCTATTGAATGGTTTGAATAAATGAGCAACAAACATTTGGGTCCTGCATGTTTACAAATTATTTTTAAAGAATTTGTTGCAAACTACTCTTTTGTGCTTGACATGGATCACACAAAAAAAAATCAATTGCCTTTTTGTGGTGTTGCCCATGCTCAGTGACCACATACATCTCAGAGGTAAATTGTACAAAATTACTGGTCATATTATTCTGTTCATCAACATAATAGAAATTGTCAGTGTAAAATTGTATATTCTGCTTGTACATTTGGTGAGGTGATCTGGTTTTGAGCCCTTCAACCAAATGAATACTGCTTTTAAAATGCTGGTTCTTTGAATCTAAATGCTGTGATTAGTTACAGTTTAAACAGATGTTAATCCTATTCATCATTATTTCTGGCCATAGAACATCACAAGTGATAAAGCTAAAACTTTGGGATCTGAAGGAGCACAGGTGTGCATAAATCTATATTCAGATAATGAAGAATCACTGATCCCTTCAGAAAGACTTGAGGAGCCCAAAGTTACTACTGAGCCACAGCAACAGGAATGGAATCAGCAAGATGTTACTACTGTACCTGAGAATGATAAGCAGAAAGCTTTTGAACTAAAAGGTATGGAGAATAATTTAATTTTTAACAAGTAATTTCATGAGCTATTTAAAATATTTAAGAACAGCATTTATTTAAATTGTTTGTTTATGACATTAAGGATTATTACTCATAATGTGATATCTGTGAGAGTTCTTAATTAAAAGAAAATCTTTTAACAAGACCTAGCTTAAGACATGGTTACAAAGAATTATGATTAATTGTGTGTAATGTTCTGTAATGGCATTTAAAAAAAAATTCACCCCAACTTTACATCTGGATCTGGTATCAAGATACTGGTTCATTTGTGGCAAGGGAGAAGTTTGAGTTTCCTTGAGTCTAGCAGCATCATTTTCTTAAGAGGATAAACAAGAAATTGTTTTGAAGAATCTTCACATGGCCCATCCATTTGCCAAAACGCCTGCACTAAGGGGACATTATGGACCGGGGGTCACTCTGCTTGGCAGCTGAGATTTGTGACAGTGAAATAATCTCAGGCTCTGGGGCCTCCTCGTGGTGTTTGTAGGAGTTGACTCTGGGACTGCAGGAAGTGGTTCTGACAGCTCTGGACACCTTTCTTCGCTCAAAATTGACTCAACTTGCTTTCTTCAACTGATTGATGTGTTGTCTCCAGATGACATCAGATGCAATCTCCACTGTGTAGGAGAGTGGTCCAACTGTGTCCTTATTGGCATAGTGTATATGGAAGGAAGGGAATCAAGCAGCAGTATCATGGAACATATAGAGATTAAAGAGGAGGAGGTGCTTGTTGCCTTACAGCAAATATAGGTAGATAAGACCCCCGGGCCTGACATGATATTTCCTCGGACCTTGAGAGAGACTAGTGTAGAAATTGCGGGGGTCTGGCATAAATATTTTAAATGTCCTTAGCCACGGGTATGGTGCCGGAGGATTGGAGGGTAGCTCATGTTGTTCCGTTGTTTAAAAAAAGGCTCCAAAAGTAAACCAGGTAACTACAGGCCAGTGAGCCTGACATCAGTAGTAAGTAAATTATTGTAAGGTATTCTGAGAGATCAGATATACAAATATTTGGACAGCCAATGGCTGATTAAGGATAGTCAGCATTGCTTTGCGTGGTAGATCGTGTTTAACAAATCTTGTAGAGTTTTTCGAGGAAGTTACCAAGAAAGTAGACGAAGGAAAGGCTGTGGATGTTGTCTACATGGACTTTAGTAAGGCCTTTGACAAGGTCCCACATGGGAAGTTAGTTCAGAAGGTTCAGACACTAGGTATCCATGGAGAGGTTGTAAACTGCATTCGAAATTGGCTGTGTGGGAGAAGACAGAGAGTGGTAGTGGTGTGACGACAAACCAAGTTATCAGAAGATTGATGCTAATGAGAGAGAGATAAGGGAGACAATGGAGAAACATTCAAAATGCTAATAAGAGAGAAGAGAGAGATTAACGAGAAAGAAACACAATTCAGATATTGACAGACCGTTTGCTTTGAACCTGAACTGTTTGAAGTTTGATGGACAGGCGATACCCCAGCAGGGGGATAAAAAGAACAGGTTCGCTAAGGCACGACACACACCATGAGATCACGAGATAACGAGATCCTGGAAGAGCGGTGTGCCCCCACAAGTTGGTGGGAGTTTGGAGGTCTGGTTCCAGGGAACCGACCATAGACTCACAGGGTAAAAAGGTACGATCAGCGGGAACCTGGTGTGTGTGTCCGCCCTTGCCTGGGTGCCGGGTTCACTGCGGAAGAACGGTCGTATCTGGAACGGAAGGGTCACAGTCGGTGACCACAGCGGGATAGAAGACATAATAGGGTCCGCCCGAAAGCCAACTGCAAAGAACATCAAAGGCCTGCTTGAATCAAAATTTGCATCTCTCTCTGTCTCTCTAACGGCACAACAGCGATTACTGCGAACTGTACTACGCTGAACTGAACTCTGCGTCACTTGAGACTGATCATTTTACCCCTAGACTGCGATAGAGCTTGGTTGATTCCTATTACCCTAGTTCTGTGTACATGTGTATTTTATCATTGCTAACCTGTTGCATTTATATCCTTACGTTTAGAGTACTGTGTTACTTATTTCTTTAATAAAACTTTATTAGTTTCTAGTAAACCAGACTCCAACTCATGGTCCATTTCTGCTGGTTTGGCAACCCAGTTACGGGGTACGTAACATAAGTGGGGATCTCGTCCGCAATTTTGAACACCAAATTTGGGACTGGGTAAATTGATTGGGTTAAAGTTCCCGAAAGAAAGAAAAGGCAAACAGCAGAAATGGAGATTGAGGAATTTCTAAAGGTGCCAACCTTGGAGGCATTAGAGGATGCCAGGAAATCAGAATTGGCGACTGTTGCCAAACGGTTGAAGCTTTTTATGGGGAAGTCGACAATGAGGAGAGCAGAGGTGCACAGAGCTATCATAGAGCATTATGTATGTAAAGGTGTGTTTGCCCAAGGGGAGCTGGAGGTGGTATCTATGGGCAAACCAGGTGAAGAGGCGGTGCAGCTGCAGATAGAAAAATTGAGACTCGAGCAGGAGTTCCAGGTAAGGCAGCTAGAACAAGAAGAGAAGTAGTTAGAACGACAAGAGAGAGAGAAACAGAGGGAAAGGGAACTTGAGCTGGAGAAGTTAAGGATGACGCTAGCGCAGGGGCCCATGCCGGACCAAGTTGGAGGGTTCGGGGCGATCCAGGAGGTTAGGCTGGTTCCCCCATTTGAGGAGGCCGATGTTGATCGGTACTTTCTACATTTTGAAAAAGTCGCTGCAAGTCAGGACTGGCCGCGGGATAAGTGGGCTGTTTTACTTCAGAGCATACTTAAAGGGAAGGCTCAGCAAGCTTACTCAGCATTGTCCGCAGAAGATGCCCAGAGGTATGATGTGGTGAAAGAGGTGATACTCAGGATTTATGAGTTGGTCCCGGAGGCATACCGGCAGAGGTTCCGGAATGTGAGGAAGCAGTGGGGCCGCATATATTTAGAGTTTGCCCATGAGATGCAGATGTATTGTGAGCATTGGTGCGCCTCGAAAGGGGTCAATGGGGATTATGACAGACTGCTACAGCTAATACTGATTGAGCAGTTTAAAGGTTGTGTCCCTGAAGGTATGAGGCCCTATCTGGATGAGAAAGAGGCAGAAACCTTAGCCGCAACTGCCAAGTTAGCGGATGAGTACGCATTAACACACAAAGCAAAGTTTACCCCGAGTAAAAGCTACCAGAAGGGTAGTCAAGAGGGCGGAGAGAGTCCACCAGAAAAGCCAGAAAGTAAGCCGGGGACTAGTGAGAAGGGTACGGAAAACCGGGAGCAGTTTAGTAGGAAGTCTCCTGGGGTCGTATGCTATGATTGTGGGAAAGCCGATCACTTTGCGTCCGGGTGCTTTGCCCCAAAGAAGGAGACGGGGAAAGGAAAAACGACAATTCCGACTGGCTGTATTGAGCCGGCAAACAAACCGCTAGGGGAGAAGAGGTCTGATAAAGTTCAGGAAGGGCGCAAGAAGTTTATCTCGGCCGGATTGGTGTCGGTGAAGGAGGGGTCAAACCCAGTTCAAGTACGGATCTGGGGAGACACTGGGGCTTGTCAGTCACTGATCTTAAGGCGTGTTTTAGATTTTAGTTCAGAGACCGAGACTGAGGAGGTCAGTGTGATAAAAGGCATTGGGAAAGGGACTGAAGCAGTACCTTTGCACCAGATACACCTAAAAAGTGACTTGGTCTCCAGATCGGTCACGATCGGGGTGAGGCCCGAACTACCGATGGAAGACGTGGAGGTCTTACTCGGTAATGACCTTGCTGGCAGAGAGGTGTACCCAGCAGTAAGATTGACAAGCCAGCCTGCCAGGATTGAGGCCCCGCCCATGGACTCACAGGTTTATCCCGTTTGCGCAGTGACTCGGCGCATGTCCAGAAAGGCTGCCGAAGCAAATGCAGATTTAGCTGACAACATACATCAAAGTTGCTGGTGAATGCAGCAGGCCAAGCAGCATCTATAGGAAGAGGTGCAGTCGACGTTTCAGGCCGAGACCCTTCGTCAGGACTAACTGAAGGAAAAGTGAGTAAGGGATTTGAAAGTTGGAGGGGGAGGGGGAGATCCAAAATGATAGGAGAAGACAGGAGGGGGAGGGATAGAGCCGAGAGCTGGACAGGTGATAGGCAAAAGGGGATACGAGAGGATCATGGGACAGGAGGTCCGGGAAGGAAGACAAGGAGGGGGGATGACCCAGAGGATGGGCAAGAGGTATATTCAGAGGGACAGAGGGAGAAAAAGGAGAGTGAGAGAAAGAATGTGTGCATAAAAATGAGTAACAGATGGGGTACGAGGGGGAGGTGGGGCCTTAGCGGAAGTTAGAGAAGTCGATGTTCATGCCATCAGGTTGGAGGCTACCCAGACGGAATATAAGGTGTTGTTCCTCCAACCTGAGTGTGGCTTCATCTCCACAGTAGAGGAGGCCGTGGACAGACATGTCAGAATGGGAATGGGATGTGGAATTAAAATGTGTGGCCACTGGGAGATCCTGCTTTCTCTGGCGGACAGAGCGTAGATGTTCAACAAAGTGGTCTCCCAGTCTGCGTCGGGTCTCACCAATATATAAAAGGCCACATTGGGAGCACCGGACGCAGTATATCACCCCAGTCGACTCACAGGTGAAGTGATGCCTCACCTGGAAGGACTGTTTGGGGCCCTGAATGGTGGTAAGGGAGGAAGTGTAAGGGCATGTGTAGCACTTGTTCCGCTTACACGGATAAGTGCCAGGAGGGAGATCAGTGGGGAGGGATGGGGGGGACGAATGGACAAGGGAGTTGTGTAGGGAGCGATCCCTGCGGAATGCAGAGAGAGGGGGGGAGGGAAAGATGTGCTTAGTGGTGGGATCCCATTGGAGGTGGCGGAAGTTACGGAGAATAATATGTTGGACCCGGAGGCTGGTGGGGTGGTAGGTGAGGACCAGGGGAACCCTATTCCTAGTGGGGTGGTGGGAGGATGGAGTGAGAGCAGATGTACGTGAAATGGGGGAGATACGTTTAAGAGCAGAGTTGATAGTGGAGGAAGGGAAGCCCTTTTCTTTAAAAAAGGAAGACATCTCCCTCGTCCTAGAATGAAAACCCTCATCCTGAGAGCAGATGTGGCGGAGACGGAGGAATTGCAAGAAGGGGATGGCGTTTTTGCAAGAGACAGGGTGAGAAGAGGAATAGTCCAGATAGCTGTGAGAGTCAGTAGGCTTATAGTAGACATCAGTGGATAAGCTGTCTCCAGAGACAGAGACAGAAAGATCTAGAAAGGGGAGGGAGGTGTCGGAAATGGACCAGGTAAACTTGAGGGCAGGGTGAAAGTTGGAGGCAAAGTTAATAAAGTCAACGAGTTCTGCATGCGTGCAGGAAGCAGCGCCAATGCAGTCGTCGATATAGCGAAGGAAAAGTGGGGGACAGATACCAGAATAGGCACGGAACATAGATTGTTCCACAAACCCAACAAAAAGGCAGGCATAGCTAGGACCCATACGGGTGCCCATAGCTACACCTTTAGTTTGGAGGAAATGGGAGGAGCCAAAGGAGAAATTATTAAGAGTAAGGACTAATTCCGCTAGACGGAGCAGAGTGGTGGTAGAGGGGAACTGATTACGTCTGGAATCCAAAAAGAAGCGTAGAGCTTTGAGACCTTCCTGATGGGGGATGGAAGTATATAAGGACTGGACATCCAGTTATGAGGGGTACAGACAGAGTAAATGTGAATAGGCTCTTTCCACTTAGCTTAGGAGAGATAAATACGAGAGGACATGGCTTTAGGGTGAAAGGGGAAAGGTTTGGGGGAACATTAGGGGGAACCTCTTCACTCAGAGATTGGTGGGAGTGTGGAACGAGCTGCCATCTGACGTGGTAAATGCGGGTTCGCTCTTAAGATTTAAGAGTAAATTGGATAGGTACATGGATGGGAGAGGTCTGGAGGGTTATGGACTGGATGCAGGTCGATGGAACTAGCGGAATAATGTTTTGGCACAGACTAGAAGGGCCGAATGGCCTGTTTTCTGTGCTGTAGTGTTCTATGGTCGTAATCTTTCCAAGTACCCACTTTTGATCACCTCTGTAGTTTCTCGCCAGCACTGTTTGTCCAGGAGTGAAATATCGAACCTCTGTGTTTGAGGAGTGCTCAATTTGTCTCAGCTGTTCGGCCTGCATAACCCTTCTGAGATGGATTTTGAGCAGATCCAAGCCAGTGACAACCCATTGCTGGTGAGTTGTTGGTTGTGGAGTGTGCTGCACTGCAATATGCAAGGAGGAAACTGGCAAACTTCTAATTGAGTGTTAGTGTAGTGTAGTGTATTCTGTAGACATTGCTCACAGTGCACTCTTCAGACCCTGGACAAGCCTTTCCACCAAACCATTTGTAGCTGGGTAGCATGGTGCAGATGTAATATGTCTTATTCCAATCATTTTCAGGAATGACTGAAACTGTTCCTCAACTGTGGTCCATTGTACAGCTCTCAGTCCCCATCAATGACAATGTCATTCCGATGATGGGAAAATTGGGGGGAACTGGAATTTCGGCTGCACATTCCAGCCATTTTGGGTGGCCAGGTACTCCTGAGTCATTGTGGGGTCTTTTGATTTGAGAATACATCCATTTTTGTAAATGTTTCAGGTATTTCCTTTTTCAAGGGTAAACAGGATAATCTGTCAGCATTTCCACGATTGTCTTGAATTTTATCTTGTAATTGTAAGATGGCTTTGTGGCTAAGTTTGCTGATGATACGAAGATAGGTGGAGGGGCCGGTAGTGCTGAGAAAACGGAGAGTCTGCAGAGAGACTTGGATAGATTGAAAGAATGGGCAAAGAAGTGGCAAATGAAATACGATGTTGGAAAGTGTATGGTTCTGTACTTTGGCAGAAGAACTAAACGGGCAGACTATTATTTAAATGGGGAGAGAATTTAAAGTTCTGAGATGCAACGGGACTTGGGAGTCCTCGTACAGGATACCCTTAAGGTTAACCTCCAGGTTGAGTCGGTGGTGAAGAGGGCAAATGCAATGTTGGCATTCATTTCTAGAGGAATAGAGTATAGGAGCAGGGATGTGATGTTGAGGCTCTATAAGGCACTGGTGAGACCTCACTTGGAGTACTGTGGGCAGTTTTGGTCTCCTTAAGAAAGGATGTGCTGACGTTGGAGAGGGTACAGAGAAGATTCACTAGAATGATTCCGGGAATGAAAGGGTTAACATGTGAGCAACGTTTGTCTGCTCTTGGACTGTATTCCTTGGAGATTAGAAGAATGAGGGGAGACCTCATAGAAACATTTCGAATGTTGAAAGGCATGGACAGAGTGGATGTGGCAAAGTTGTCTCCCATGATGGGGGAGTGTAGTACAAGAGGGCATGACTTAAGGATTGAAGGGCGCCCATTCAGAACAGAGATGCGAAGAAATTTCTTTAGCCAGAGGGTGGTGAATCTATGGAATTTGTTGCCACGGGTGGCAGTGGAGGCCAAGTCATTGGGTGTATTTAAGGCAGAGATTGATAGGTATCTGAGTAGCCAGGGCATCAAAGGTTATGGTGAGAAGGCGGGGGAGTGGGACTAAATGGGAGAATGGATCAGCTCATGATAAAATAGCGGAGCAGACTCGATGGGCCAAATGGCCAACTTCTGCTCCTTTGTCTTATGGTCTAATTGTGTCCTCCAAGGAACAGCTCATTTCTGCATTTATGTTACTGCTATTAGTGGACCACCCTACTGTGGATTGAAAATGGACACGAGTGGTTGATGATCAGTAAATCAGATCAAACTCTCTCCCGTACAAGTACTGGTTGAAAAGTTTCACACTCCAAACCAAACTCAAGGCCTCGCTGTCAATCTGTGCATAAGTTTTCTCTTCAGTGGTAAGGGAATGTGATGAGAAGGCTCTAGGGCATTCATTTTCATCACTCATAACTTGTGACATGACTGCACCTATACCATAAGGTGAGGCGTCATAGGCAAGCTTCACTGGACAACGTGGGAGTATCATGTCTGACATCACCATTTCCTTTACCCTTTGGAAAGCCACTGCTTTGTCCATTGCCATTTCTTCATGATCTTTAGTAATGAGTTCAAGGAGTGGAGCACAGTACCCAGGTATGGCCGGAACCTGTTATAGCAATTGACGAATCCTAAACAGGATCGCAACTATGACAAGTTCTTTGGCCCTGGGACATCCACCACTGCTTGAATTTTCTCAGCACACTTGTGTAATCCTTGTGCATCAATGGTGTGACCATAGTAAGTGTGGTCACACTCATTAAAGAATTCACGCCTGTTGCATCATGCTCTGAGTCCATCATCTTTTAATCTTTTTAACACAGTCTTGAGATGTTCTTTGTCATCAGTGCCATTAACAATGATGTCATCCAGGTAACACTGAGTTTCTGGGCAGCCTTACAGCAGCTAGTTCATAGCTTTCTGCCAGATTGCACTTGCAGATACCACTCCAAAAATAAACCTATTTTAATGATAAAGCCCTTTGTGAGTGTTTATGGTGAGAAATATTTTGAACTCTTCTTCCATTTCCATCTGTAGGTAGGCCTCAGCTAAGTCAACTTAGCTAAATTTTTTCCCTCCAGAAAGTTTTGCAAGGCTGTCTTCTATCTAGGGTAGAGGGTATTGACCTACTTTCAGCACTAGGTTAATTTAATGGTAACCTTAAATTCACCGCAGAACCTGACAGACCCATTCTTCTTGACATTGTCTATGGGCTCTACTCAACCATGGAAGAAACTTCTCAGCCTCCATGCAATCTGCCTCACTGGTTACTTTATCACAGATGGTGATAAAGTAACCAGTGAGGCAGATCGCAAAGGAACCAACAGGCTTTGTAAAACTTGGGAGTATCATTTTCATTTAATGCTTTTTTACCCTTGTTGTGATTGAGTTTTCCATTGCCATCCTTGAACACTGCTTTAGCACCTTCTTAGAGGGTGCTTGAAGGCTACTGAGTCATTCGAGGCAGTGGTGAGTTTCGTTGGAAATGCCAGTGAATGTCTGGAAGTGGCAAATCAGGTAGGTAGAGTAGTGAAGAAGGAATATGCAATGCTTTCCTTCATAAGTCCGATCATAGAATATTCTAAGTTGGGAAGTTATATTGAAAATTTACAACACATTGCTTAGACCACACTCTGAATATTGAGTGCAGTTCTGCCTGCCACACTCACAGAAGAACGTGGTTGCTCTGGAAAGAGTACAGAAGGGATTCACCAAGAAAATGCCTGGATTGGAAGCCTTTAGTTAAGGGGAAAGATTGGAGAGACTGGATTTGTTTTCCCTGCAGCAAGTGAGCCAAGGGATGACATGATTATGGACCATTATGGAGACAAAGAAGACTGCAGCTGCTGCAGTCTGGAGCGAGAGACAAACTGCTGGAGGAACTCTGGATCAAGCAGTATCTATGGAAGCAAAGGGTAGTTGATAGCATCAGGACTCAGGGTATTTCCAGCATTGTCCATTTTATATGTATTAGCTTAGAACCCAAAACGTTACAGAGATCAGCAGGAATTCCACTCTCAAATAAACGTACTAGAGAATTTATGCTGGGGCAAAGTATTTGAATGATCCACCGCCTTAATATAACTGTGCACTCAGATATTTGTGGAAATTCTGTACCCTTTTCAAATAAAGATCATGCTTCACCCAGAATCAGAATTATGTTTATTATCACTGACAGATGTTGTGAAATTTGTTGTTTTGTGGCTGCAGTACAGTGCCATACATAAAATATTACTATCGCTTGCAATGGATGTTCATGGATTGATGGACCATTCATAAATCTGACGGCGACGAAGAAGCTGTTCCTAAGATATTGTGTGTACCTCCTCCCTGATGGTAGTCTGATTCTGCCAGTGACTTGAACATTTTCATACACAAGCCCAAGAATATTACTAAAGTACAAGTGACAATTTAGAATGTGGATATCACTGGCAATAACCAGAAATTATAATCAATCACTATTACCCTCAAAAAGATGGTGATGAGTTGTCTTCTTGAGATTCTGCAGTCCTTCTTGGATGGTCACTGTTGTGTATTTAGTATTTCTGTATATTTTAGTGATTCCCGTACACATCAGAGAAGAGGGTGGTTTATTGGCATGCATCTCACTGTCTAAAAGTCCTTAAAATCTACTGGCACACTATTTAAACCCATGTAAGTGACCTTTCCCAAACAATATTCCCAGTTTTGATGGTCTGATCAGCTCCACTGGATCAGACCAAATTCTTGGTATCGGGCTTCAGAAGCATTTTACATAAAGCTCCATCAGAGCAAGAAAATTTCAGGAGGGCAGAAAATATCAAGGATTTCCTAAAATCTCGAAAGATGTGTAACATTATTGTTAACCTAAGGGAGTACCTGATCCAAAACCACTCAGGCTGCTATAGAAACATCTGAGAGGCTCCGAACAGTGCAAGTCTCTGAGGGATTACTTGGAAGATCAAGGGTAATCAGAAGAAGCATGCAATTATTAAAGCAATCTATCCACCTGGTACCTACCTGGCCTGCCAAGCTCCATATGTGGCAGAGGGGATAGATTGATTCATCATCTTAGAACGCAGATACCATAAGACCTAGGAACAGAATTAGGCCTTTCAGCCCATTAGGTCTACTCCAACATTCCATCATGGCTGATTTATTATTCCACTTAACCCCATTCTTTTGCCTTCTCTCAGTAACCTTTGGTGCCCTGATTAAACAAGAACCTACAACCTACAACCTCCACCTTAACTGTCTCCAATGACTTGGCCTGCACAAGTGTCTTGTGGGAATGGGTTCCACAGTTTCATCACCTTCTGGCTAAAGAAATTTTTCCTCATCTCTGTTTTAAGTCGATGTCCCTCAATTCTGAGGGTGTGGCCACTGGTTCTAGATGCCCCACTATGGAAAACATCCTCTCCCCATCTACTCTATCCAGACCTTTCAATATTCGATAAGTTTCAGTGAGATCCCCCCCCCATTTGTCTAAATAATAGTGAGTACAGGCCCAGAGCCATCAAACACTCCTCATACATTAACCCTTTCATTCCTGAGATAATTCTCGTGAACTTCTTTTGGACCAACTCCAATGTATGCACATCCTTTCTTAGAAGGGGGGCCCAAAGCTGTTCACAATACTCCAAGTGCGGTCTGAACAATGCCTTCTAAAACCTCAGTCTCATGCGGCACATTGTCAAAGGAACTTCTGAAAATCCAAATAAACAACATCAACTGACTCTCCTTGTTTATCCTGCCTGTTATTTCCTCAGTGTTCCAACAAATTTGTCGGACAAGATTTCCCCTTTAGAAAATCATGCTGACTTTGACCTGACCCCTCAAGTCACTTGTCTGAGGCTACTGGTACCATGTAACCCTGTCGCATGGTCGGGTGGTCGGCGACTAAACCAGCTCCCCCACCAGGCTTGCCTGTTGAGGAGGGTGGCTAGACACCCTGCAGGAGAAAAAATAAGACCTGTCAAAGGGCAGATGAACCCTTTCGTAGGGTCAACGGCCATCTAGCAAACATGTGCCGCAAAGCTTGGTCTGGCCATTCACTGCAACAGAACTTCCCCAGCCGTCTTGGACCCCACCATGCTGCTGGATCCGGGAGGAGATGTCGAGAGGGTGGGTCTGGACCTGTGCAACCCCCTACTCACCTAAAATCCATTCACGCACACTCTGTTCCTTTCTGAGGTTATCATGTGCCTCCAAATTACCCCCTCATCATTGATCCTTAATAATAGACTCCAACAACTTTACAACAACTGAAGTCAGGCTAACTGGCCTATAATTTCCTTTCTTCTGCCTCCCTTCCCTTTTAAAGAGTGGAGTGCCATTTGCATTTTTTCCACTCCTCTGGAACCATTCCAGTATTTAGTGATTGTTGAAAGATCATTACTGATGCCTCTACAATCTCTTCAGCTACCACTTTCAGAACCCTAGGGTGCAGTCCATCTGGTCCAGGTGACTTATCTACCTTCAGATTTTTCAGCTTCCCAAGCACCTTCTCCTTAGTAATAGCAATGACATTCACTTCCGCTCCCAACACACTCACATTTCTGGCATTCTGTCCACGCTGAAGACTGACACAAGATACTTATTAAGTTCCTCTGCCATTTTCCCCCCTATTGCTACATCTCCAGTGTCATTTTCCAGCAGTCCAACATCCACTCTCATCTTTCTTTTATTCCTTATATATATGAAAGAACTTTTTGTATCCTCTTATTTATTGGCTAACTTGTCTTCGTATTTTATCTTTATGGTTTTTTTAGTTAACTTCTGTTGGTTTTAAAATCTTCCCAATCCTCTACCTTCGCACTAATTTTTGCTAAATTATACGTCCTCTCTTTTGCTTTTATGCTCTCTTTGATTTCCTTTGTTAGCCACATTTGCCTCATCCTCCTTTTAGAGTACTTCATCATCTCTGGGACATCTTTCCTGCGACTTACAAATTTCCCCTAGAAACTCCAACCATTGCTGTTCTGCTAATGTCCTCTTCCAATCCACTTTAGCCAACTCTTTTCTAGTGCCTCTGTAATTCCTTTTCCTCCACTGTATTACTGGTACATTTGATTTTAGCAGCTCCTCAAACTACAGGGTGAATTCAGTCTTCTTATGATCACTGCCTTCTAAGGGTTCCTTTATCAAATCTGGGTCATTACATAATACCCAATCCAAAATTGCTATTTCCAGTGGGCTCAACCACAACCACTCCAAAAAGCCATCTCACAGGCATTCTGCAAAATCCCTCTTTTGGCATCCAGCACCAACCAGACTTTCCCAGTCTGCCTGCATATTGAAATCCCCCATGATTATCACAACATTTCCCTTTTTACATGCCTTTTCCATCTCTCATTGTAATTTGTAGCCCATGTCTTGGCTACTGTTCGGTGACCTGTATGTAACTCCCATCACAGTCTTTTTACCCTTGTGATGGAATTGTCTTTAATCCTGCAAAACAGAATGAAGAACTTTACCATCTGCAAAAGGCACTGTGGTTGCTCACTTGAGCTACTCTGATACCACCTCTTAAGCTCATAATCTCAACAATCAGGAAGGACAAAGGCAATGGTGCACCGGCACCTAGGATTCACACCATCCGAACTTGAAACTATGCCTTTGTTCCCTCATCAATGAGCCTAATCCCTGGAACTGCCAACCCAATGACAGGGAGCTGAGAGCACTTTCAATAGGAGGACCTCAGCAGTTTATGAAGGTGGTTAATCATCATCTCCATCATCAATAAATGCTGGCCTTGACTGTGATGCCAACATCCCATAAAGTGAACCAACAGAAAGATGCTCTCTCAGACCCTTCAAAATTAGTGTACTGTTGTTGTTTAAATAACGTTTATTTTCAACTGCTGATCATATCTCTATGAAGATCTGCAGATAACAGTGCATTTCAGAGGTTCAATAGTACTAACTATCTCCTGATCAATTTCTAAAGGCAACAAAGGATAAATACAGCCAATTTGCTCATGGTGCTTCAATTGTAGCTGCTTGAATTCATGACTGAACATTTAAGAAATTAATGTGCATTGGCATCTATGTGCCACGTAAGATTACTGTATGCTTGTACATATGTGTGTATGTTTTTTTTTAATTTGACCATTTTTCCTCACTAGAAACACTTGGTAATCCAGCTCGGCAAGTCCAACTCCCGTACTCTGCTGTGTACGTTGCTAAACAGAGATTAAGGCCAGAGCTGGCAGCCCGATGCCTAATTCGACATCTTTTCCCTGAGGAGGTGCTGGTCAGAAGCAATGTATATGGAAATTTAGATCGGGGTATAGCTCCTTTAGACTGCAACAAAATCTGTGCTGTCCGAGGTATTAATATTTAATCAATATGATTTGAATTTTGTATGGAAACTAAGAGAATTAAGGCATAGTAAACATGCTTAGTTGCTTGATAAATCTGCATCAAATACAAAAAGATAAAACCATTCAAATACTTGGAGAGCATTTCCATAAAGGCTTTGATTTCCAGTACTTATCCCATCATACTGTGTTGCTATGGGTGGTTAGCAGCTTTTGATTAGGCTAGACTAGGTCTGTATTCTCTGGTGTGGAGGAGTTTAAGTGAGGACATGATTGAGGTCTGTAAAATTATGTGTGATTATGGATAGGATAGATGGCAGGAAAATTTTCCCTTAACAGAGGTGAATAAAACCAGTTTGTGGTGAGTATCTGGAATACATTGCTGGAGAGAGCAGAGTCATTAACAATATTTAAGAAGTATCTAGATAAGCACTTAAATTGCCTCGGCATAGAAAGTTGCATGAAAAGTGCTGGAAGATGAGATTCGTATAGATAAGTGCCCAGTTAGCACAGATATGATGGGCCAAATGGCCTGTTTCCATACTATACAACTCTTAAGACACATCAATAGACATTTGTTTCTTGGATCTGTATCCTGATTGGTAGCAGTTTATACATTTAAAATGTGTGGCCACTGGGAGATCCTGCTTTCTCTGGTTCCAATTCCGTCCTCACTCCTTCCGAAAGACCCAATGCAGACTGGGAGACCGTTTCACTGAACACCTATGCTCTGTCCACCAGAGAAAGCAGGATCTCCCAGTGGCCACACATTTTATTTCCACGTCCTATTCCCATTCTGATATGTCTATCCATGGCCTCCTCTACTGTCAAGATGAAGCCACGCTCAGGTTGGAGGAACAACACCTTATATTCCGTCTGGGTAGCCTCCAACCTGACGGCATGAACATTGACTTCTCTAACTTCAGTTAATGCCTTTCCTCCCATTCTTAGCCCATCCCTTATTTATTTATTTATTATAATTTTTTTTTTCTTTTCCTTTTTTCTCTCTGTCCCTCTCACAATAACTCCTTACCTGCTCTCCATCTTCCTCTGGCACTCCCCTCCCCCTTTCTTTCTCCCTCGGCCTCCCATCCCATGCCTCTCCCTTCTCCAGCCTTGTATCCCTTTTGCCAATCAACTTTCTAGCTCTTAGCTCTATCCCTCCCCCTCCTGTCTTCTCCTATCATCTGGGATCTCCCCCTCCCCCTCCCACTTTCAAATCTCTTACTATCTCTTCTTTCAGTTAGTCCTGACGAAGGGTCTCGGCCCAAAACGTCAACTGTGATTCTTCCTATGGATGCTGTTTGGCCTGCTGCGTTCCACCAGCATTTTGTGTGTGTTGCTTGAATTTCCAGCATCTGCAGAGTCCTCAAATAATGCAAAGATGGTCAGAATACATCAAAGACCTATATGACGACAAAGACCTAGAGGACAACTTTGATACTGGCAACAACAAAGAGGGCCCAGCAATACTGAAAGAAGAAGTGGAATATGCTATGAAAAAAATGCGAAAGGGGAAATCATCAGGACCAGATAACATTCCAGTTGAACTGTATGAGGCGCTAGAAGATTTTGGTGTAGAGAAATTAACAATCTTATTGAGTGGAATATACAACAGTGGCAGAGTATCAGAAGATCTTTTAAAGACAGTATTCATTGCACTGCCAAAGAAACCAGGTGCACAGAGTATGGACAACACAGAACAATTAGTTTAATGAGCCATCTCACAAAAATTCTACTTAGAATCATCATGCTCAGAATCAGAAACAAAATTAAACCAGAGATCTGTGAAGAACAGTGCAGCTTTGTCGAAGGCAAGAGAACATCAAACGCCACTTACATTCTCAGGAATATTTTCGAAAGGTCAATAGAAGTACAACAAGACCTATACTTCTGTTTCATTGACTACACAAAAGCCTTTGACACAGTGAAACACCAAGTCATCATGAAAATGCTTAAAGATTATTAATAGAGTCATCAGAATGAGGTTAGAGGGAACCTGTATTAGGAAACAAATTTTCCCCTAACTAGAAAGAGAGCAGCAGGACTGTAATAGTTTGGTGACATTTTGAAGGGCTGATTACTGCAAATAAAGTCCTGTAAATGATTGCTGAAGGAAAGTACATTTTTTATCAAAAATAATCTTTGCCCCGAAGCTTTTGGATAGATAGCCTCAGATAAGACATGGCATTGAGAATGTCCTGTTCAGGCCCAAAATGTCCCAAGTATTTTACTATTAATAAGAAGGTCAGTGAGAAATGCAGGAATCTATAGAAATCAAAGATAGATAGGGCTGTAGAGGTGAATTACTTAGCCTAGTTCACTTAAATTATCCTAAAACAGACGTTGCACACCAGTCTACTGAGATTTTTTCTGATTGTTTTATTTTTAAGATTTTTTTTATCTTGTTGAATTGTTGTCAGGCCATTGGGATAATGTAGATGTTGATACAGGGGAGGGAAACAAACAAATAGCAGCACATATCAGATGGCATGCATGTGATTTTCATCTAAGCTTGCATGGTATGTCCACTTGTGCAGAGGTAAATTAGATGTGCTTCACATCACATGCTAGGAACAAGCTTATAGAGGTAGGTGCCTTGTAAGATCATACCAGAATCTCCATTGGACCCTTCCCTTCAACACCTAAATGATTGTTGCCCAATTTTCCTGAGAAATAACTGCCTCATGAGTCCTATGTTTTGTAACTTCATATCATTTAATTCAAAGGAAGACACAGGAGTCTGAAATGCGGGTCTAACTTCATATTTAAGCATGCATGTATCACGTGGTAGTGTGATGACATATGCAATTTACGTATTTTTACATATAACCCATAATGAATTATTTAAGTGAACAAGAATGCTTAATCAAAAATATACACATGATTACTCAAATATTACTGAAATATTAAATCACGAGTACCATGACTACTCCTTCCAATCACTCTTTTCTACTTGCCCTCTTCAGTACTTCCCAAAGTATTCCTCTTGCTGTCTTGAACTCCTGCCACTTCTCTTGTGTGACTTAGCTGCACTCTTGATGCCCTTTAAGTGCTTCGCAATAGTGAGACGCATTTTTAAGAAGTCCTTATTCTTTTAAGTCTGTTCACACCTAAATACCAAATACTTTGAGGAGCATTGGATTTTTGCAGCAGTGGGCCTTGAATGAAATACTCAATGAAATGTTAACAAGCCTAACTAAACAGATGCCATTCCATTTGCAGGCACAGAGGTCTCTTAAGGGGATCCAATACTATAAATGTTATTTTTGCATGTGCTATGTTATTTTATGTACAGAGCACTTTTAAAGAACATAATATTAACTTCCCTCTTAGCATTATTCACTATCCATCTGAACACTAATTTTAGATCTTGACAGTTTTGCTTCTAATCCCACACAGAGAATAATACATTTGATGGACATGAATATGGAGATTATAAAATATTTTCTAAAACACCCAGCTGTTGACTTTGCATGGTCCGCAGTTGTACTTGCACTAAATCTCCCAAAGTGCAGGCAACTTAAAAGAAACTTTTGTCCTGCAAGAGACATTTGAACAACACAGCGCATGAAATATAGGAGTACATTTGATGTCTTTTTGGAAGTTCTGCTGTAATGGGTTCATGGATGACTTGCTTTTGAGGTCACATTCCTCAAGATTTTTTTTTGCTTTTCAGTAATTTTACTGTAAGGTGTGGGTGTTGTTTCAGTGAAACTTTGTAAAGCCACCTATCCAAGGGAAGATTTGGAAATGTTTCTGAATTATACAACATTTCATATTTGATGCTTGCACAGGCGTTGTGGCCTGAAAGGGTCAGAATATATAGAAACATAGAAAACCTACGGCACAATACAGCCCCTTCGGCCCACAAAGTTGTGCCGAACATGTCCCTACCTTAGAAATTACTAGGCTTACCTATAGCCCTCTATTTTTCTAAGCTCTATGTACCTATTCTAGTCTCTTAAAAGACTCTATCATATCCACCTCCACCACCATTGCTGGCAGCCCATTCCACACACTCACCACTCTCTGAGTAAAAAACTTACCCCTGACATCTCCTCTGTACCTACTCCCCAGCACCTTAAACCTGTGTCCTCTCGTGGCAACTATTTCAGCCCTGGGAAAAAGCCTCTGACTATTTCAGCTCATGATAAAATGGCGGAGCAGACTCGATGGGCCAAATGGTCTACTTCTGCTCCTTTGTCTTATGGTCTTATGGTCTATACACACGATCAATGCCTCTCATCATCTTATACACCTCTATCAGGTCACCTCTCATCCTCCGTCACTCCAAGGAGAAAAGGTCGAGTTCACTCAACTTATTCTCAAAAGGCATGCACCCCAATCCAGGCAACATCCTTGTAAATCTCCTCTGCACCCTTTCTATGGCTTCCACATCCTTCCTGTAGTGAGGTAACCAGAACTGAGCACAGTACTCCTAGTGGGGTCTGACCAGGGTCCTATATAGCTGCAACATTACCTCTCGACTCCTAAATTCAGTTCCATGATTGATGAAGGCGAATACACCGTACGCCTTCTTAACCACAGAGTTAAGGTTTCAGAAGGTTTTGTGCTTCAAGTAGTTTTGACCTTGATATTTGGAAAATGTTATCTGTCAAGGTCATGTGATACCACGAGGAAAGTAGTTCTGTCATATTTCAGAAATTTTCTAGCCATAGATTCTCATTTTTCTAATGTTTCTCTATTAAATTTAGTTTAATAGTTGTTTATTAAATGTATGAAAACTTCCATTTTCTTCTTGGGATGGAAAAAATATAGGTGAGAATCATAATAGTTTATATTCATGAAAAACACTCACTAGATTGGGTAAGTCTCTGCTCCTTTGTCTATCATACCTCTACTACATCTATTTTCACTCTCTGAAGTTTGCTGCTTCTGAACCTGCAGTTGATGTATTAAATAAGATCCATTTCAATCTAATCCAAATTAAGGATACATTATTAAAATTGCTTTTATATTTCAATGTACCTGAAGGTTTCATTAGAAAGCATGTATGGGGTAGTCATTATTCTCATAGATGCAAGTTTAAGTTTTGTTGGTGCTTTTTATATAATTTTAGTTAGCTGTTTGGTAGCATTTCTACTTCATCGTATTGTTAAACACCTCCTAATTTCCAAAGTCAGTAACCATAAGTTGAGTTCAAGTTAATACTGCTTTCATTAGGATCACTTTGCATAATGTAAAATTAGCCTCAGACTGCTTCACAGATGCATCAAGCATTCTGTTCCTACAGAATACTGTTTTGCTTTCACTTTCTAACAGTTCTCAAAAAGATTCTTCATTTCATAACCAGATATTTAGGATGCAGTTTTTAACTTGATTATAGTAAAAATCATACAGTACATTCAGAACAAAGGTGGGACACCACTGTGGTGTAGTAGTTAGCACAACAGTGTTACAGTTTGGGGCGTCTGAGTTCAGAGCTCAATTCTGCCATCCTCTGTAAGAAAGTTTCTACATTCTTCCCATGTGCACATAGGTTTCTTACAGGTGCTCTGGTTTTCTCCCACAGTCCAAAGATGTACTGGTTAGTAGGTTAATTGGTCCTTGTAAATTATCCTACAATTAGGCTGGGGTTAAATCAGTGGGTTGTTGGGCAGCATAGCTGGAAGGGCCTATTCTGTGCTGTATCTCTAAATTTAAAAATAAGTAGTCTGCTTATCTTTGATACATCATGCACAGAGACATTACATTATCCATTCCAGATCTTTATTGATCAATTTTGCTAACTTGGTCTACATCGTCCTGATTATTTTATAAAGTTTTAAGGCCTGGAAATTCTTTGACAATTAGAAAAAAAGAAGCATTGAATGATTCAAACAACAGGAATTCTGCAGATGCTGGAAATTCAAGCAACACACATAAAAGTTGCTGGTGAACGCAGCAGGTCAGGCAGCATCTCTAGGAAGAGGTGCAGTCGACGTTTCAGGCCAAGACCCTTCGTCAGGACTAACTGAAGGAAAAGTGAGTAAGGGATTTTAAAGTTGGAGGGGGAGGGGGAGATCCAAAATGATAGGAGAAGACAGGAGGGGGAGGGATGGAGCCAAGAGCTGGACAGGTGATGGGCAAAAGGGATACGAGAGGATCATGGGACAGGAGGTCCGGGAAGAAAGACGGGGGGGGGGTGGGACCCAGAGGATGGGCAAGGGGTATATTGAGAGGGACAGAGGGAGAAAAAGGAGAGTGAGAGAAAGAATGTGTGTATAAAAATAAGTAACAGATGGGGTACAAGGGGGAGGTGGGGCATTAGCGGAAGTTAGAGAAGTCGATGTTCATGCCATCAGGTTGGAGGCTACCCAGACGGAATATAAGGTGTTGTTCCTCCAACCTGAGTGTGGCTTCATCTTTACAGTAGAGGAGGCCGTGGATAGACATGTCAGAATGGGAATGGTGGAACAATAAGCAGAACAAGTGCTACACATGCCCTTACACTTCCTCCCTTACCACCATTCAGGGCCCCAAACAGTCCTTCCAGGTGAGGCAACACCTCACCTGTGAGTCGTCTGGGGTGATACACCGCGTCCGGTGCTCCCGATGTGGCCTTTTATATATTGGCGAGACCCAACGCAGACTGGGAGACCGCTTTGCTGAACACCTACGCTCTGTCCGCCAGAGAAAGCAGGATCTCCCAGTGGCCACACATTTTAATTCCACATCCCATTCCCATTCTGACATGTCTATCCACGGCCTCCTCTACTGTAAAGATGAAGCCACACTCAGGTTGGAGGAACAACACCTTATATTCCGTCTGGGTAGCCTCCAACCTGATGGCATGAACATCGACTTCTCTAACTTCTGCTAATGCCCCACCTCCCCCTCGTACCCCATCTCTTACTTATTTTTATACACACATTCTTTCTCTCACTCTCCTTTTTCTCCCTCTGTCCCTCTCAATATACCCCTTGCCCATCCTCTGGGTCCGCCCCCCCCCTTGTCTTTCTTCCCGGACCTCCTGTCCCATGATCCTCTCATATCCCTTTTGCCTATCACCTGTCCAGCTCTTGGCTCCATCCCTCCCCCTCCTGTCTTCTCCTATCATTTTGGATCTCCCCCTCCCCCTCCAACTTTCAAATCCCTTACTCACTCTTCTTTCAGTTAGTCCTGACGAAGGGTCTCGGCCTGAAACGTCGACTGCACCTCTTCCTAGAGATGCTGCCTGGCCTGCTGCGTTCACCAGCAACTTTTATGCGTGTAGCATTGAATGATTGTTGCATGGGAACCGGGGATCTTTTCTGCACAGATTTGCCTACAAACTTCTAAAGTGAATGTGGTGAGCACGTGCAAAAGCCTTCTCTTCTGTAAACTCTAATGTATTTTTTGGGGGATGAAATATGGAAAGTTGGGATTGTTGGGTCAAGCCAGTAAATGAAGGTTTAAAAGACCAGAAGTGAAGGGAATAGGAGGGAAATTTGTGTAGTGAAGGTGATGTAGCTTGCACCTTGTTTGGGGCCTCTGGAGGGAAAGCACCATAGCCCACCTGATGTGAGTTATTAGTGCTAAGCTTTGCCTTCTGGGACCTGCTCTTTTCTTTAAACCCCCACTGATTCTTCCCCTTAACCACAGGCGAAACATGCTTGAAAATCAGGCAAGTAGCACCTAGATATGTGCTTTACACTGTTGACTGTTACTGCACATCTATAGATTGTGTATGTTTGTCAGCCTGACAGAAGCATAGAGGACCTTGTGGAAAATTTGTAGTCTTTATTGAGTTTGCATTAAGTCCCAGGTCATCCTTTCCAATAGAATTGTATCAAGCAAACTTTCAGCTCTGTGTAGATTTTCTAGGCCCTAGTGTTTTCTAATAAAGAAGGCTATTTGACTTTTATGATTAAGCAAGATATTATCCCATTGTATAGCCGCCTTTGTACTCTCAACTCTGCTTATTATTCATCCACTGTCAGCAGCATTTCTGGCAGGGGCATTTTTACATGCTATCAGTGTTGGATAAAAATTCTCTTATTATCTCAGTTTTATTTTGGTTGGTGATGTTGAATTCATGCCATCTAGTTACTGACTTGATCTGTGAAAATTGTTACTGAATATTACCTTTACCAAATACAGCTTTCTCTAAAAAGTCTATTGGTTGCTTCTCATCCCTGATATTGTTTCAGCTAATTTCTTCCATATCTGGTTTTGATATTTTGCCTTAAATAGAATACTGAAACAGGGTTTTATTTCAAGTTATGAGTAGAAACAAGATTTCTTCCTTCCCAATTGGAACCAGGTTTAGGGGAGTTCTGGTGTCAGTGATATTGATGTCAGCTGGCTGAATGGAGTTAAGAATTCTGAACAAGTTTTCACTAAGAATAATTATCTGTGAGGTCAAACTACTGTTTAAGATTTGATGATTTGGCTCTACTCCGTGATTTAGAAGAGGATGGTCAGGATAATGTTTGACTACCTCCCTTTAGAGTTATTACTCTATCTAGTCCCTTGTTATTTGATGAGCTGAAAGACCAGCACTGGGAATCAATTGTAACCAATACAACTGGAAATTTTGTAAAGATGCCACATCTTCTATTTGACATGAGAAGCAGAGGCTGTATATGGGGTAGTCAGGGGTGGGGGGGGGGAGGGGACCTTAATGGAATATGCTGCTGAAAAAATTATAATAGAAAACAGTGGAAAATAAATAATTAAGTTGAAGAAATGTTATGTTATTGTTCAGGTGTTTAGTTTGATTAGTATAATACCAGAGATCCTCATGTTGTATTAAGCAATTTAATCATCAGAGCAATTTATTCTAGCTTCAAAATACAAGTTGAATACAAACAGATTATGTATTTTATCCCATTCAGTGTAAATATTAAAGGAAATACAGCATGATTAGATATAGTATGCAGGAACTATTAATTTAAAGCAGTGTTTATAATTTGTTTTTGATGTATTGGCAGAGTTTCTTGAAGAAGCCTATCCAGTGTTTGACTTGCGTGAAAATGGACGTGACTGGAAAGCTTGTGTGGCCGCTATAAATAGTTCCATTCGCAGCATAAGGCATGACCTCAGGAAGTCTCTGCCAGGCTATAACAAGAAACAGCATCCTCAGTACTTGAGTTTATATAGCAAGAAACAGCCAGACAATCAGAGCAACAAAATGGATACTCCTCACAGCACTAACCACGAGAAAAATTCAAAATGACGCAAACATCCTCCAACCACCATCTTAAAAGGGATACTGAAAATGAAAATAAATGGAGAAAAATGAATGTATTCTTTGAAAGAATAAGGTCTTAGAAAGCATACATAATTAGCTACAGTATGTTTATGCGAAATCTGACTGAGAACTCCCTGAGTATGTAAAATTGTGCTTCAATATACTATAGTTTTATTCTTGTGTGCTTGTCAATGTTTGCATTTTTGCAGTAATCTAAAGTTTGAATTGCAGAATGGTAAAAATGGGGGAGAATAATTTTAGCAGGTAGCAAAAATATTCGCACAAAATGAATAATGAAATTAAACAGAATATTTGAGGTAACCTTACTGTGAGTTGCTGCTGAAATTTACTTACAGGGAGAAGACTGTATTTTCAGAGTTATTTTGTAAAACTCACTATTATGCTTTGAATGAAGATTTTTGATCTTTGAACTTTGCATCAAGAACACAGGCTTATATATGTGTTCTTGATGTACCACAACAAAAGCATTCCTCTTTCTCCTCTCAAGACAGAATTCTTCATTGTTATAAAATCATTACGGGCCAAGCCAGAGCTAATAAAATTCACCATGGTTACATTGGATAATTTAGTCTGGAGCCCTGGGATTTGAACTTTACTGAAAAGAAAATGTGGAATCATAAAACAATGCCAAAGGATTTGTACTGGGAAGGGAGAAACAGTTGATGCAGCTATTTAACATTTGTGGAGTTTTGAGTCTATTCCATGCCAAATTAATTAGAGAATGTATTTTACATAAATCCTACATGAGTTTGGGATAGTCTGGACCCAGTTATTTACAAGTCTAATACTTTCCATATTGTTGTACCTAAATTCCTCATGTCAGAGCTGGGATTGCTGTTCTGGGAAACAAAAACATGCTTGTGCGATAGAAAACAACAATGAGGTTTAAAAACCTTGCCCTTTATTGAGTCATTTGGGTAAAAGGTCATCTTTCCACCTAGCTCAATCAAACCCCATCATGAAGTATTTGACAAAGACTCTGAATTTTTAAATTATTCAGCAGCAAAAATTAACATAAAAACAATGTATGAATGAAAGATAGGGTTTGGAACCACTAATGCTTTGCCTTTTTCAGAATTATTATGCTTAAAATGTAAAACAAAACCAAGTGTCATGTAATGAAATCAATTTATTAAACTTATTTCCTGCTGGCATTCTTTATACATGATTTAACTTAAGGCTAAATTGTATTCTTGTAGAGCTATAATAAAATTTTGTGTATCAAATTTCAATTTGTTACCTATTTTCAGTCTGGTAGAACCCCCCCCCCCTTAAAAATTTTCAAATTTTGCAGACTCATTAGGCACCTTTAAATGCCCAAGCAAACTGTTTATGTGGATGTATTGGCCTGAAACATCGACTGTACTTTTTTCCATAGATGCAGCCTGGCCTGCTGAGTTCCTCCTCTTTGTGTGTGTTGCTTGGATTTCCAGCATCTGCAGACTTTCTCTTGTTTGTGAAGCTCTAATAATCATCAACATTTTCACTTGGAATTTATTTATTCAGTCATTGGTTTAGTTCAATGTAGCATTGTGATTACAGTAAGGGTACAAGCACACTAAAAGTATATTTCCCCCAGAAAACCAGGTTCTTCCCCCATTTTCCAATACCCAGTTCTTAGTTTTTCTATAATTTCTCAATGGTTGTTCATAGTGAACAGCAGTATTTCACGGGGAGAGCAATAGGTGCAACTCAGAGAAGGTTGAAGGGAGATTCTAATGGCATTTTTGTAGGGAATTGCCATGAATTGCTTGGTGGTCATTCCAACAAGTAACTGCTATTTTGCGGGAAGCAACACAAAATGTCATTTGGTCATTTATTTTTGTTGCAATAATCAGAATCAAATTTAATATCAGTGACATATGTTGTGAAATTTGTTGTTTTGCGGCAGAAGTACACTGCAATTACAAAAAACTATAAATTAAGAAATACATGTTTAAAAATTAAATAGCGCAAAAAAGAGCAAAAATAGTGAGGAAATGTTCATGGGTTGGTTCATTGTGTGTTCAGAAATATGATAGCTGAGGGGAAGAAGCTGTTCCCTAATAAGCCATTTGTTTATATCTAAATACCACAGCTAATTTTCAATTTTTTTGAAATATTTAGCTTGCCTTCTGCAAGAGAAGATTAGACTTCATTTGACTAGCCAACAGAAGGAGGATCATATTGTTGTAAAACTATATTTCTTGGCTCCATATGATAGCTGAAATGTTTGGTTTTGATTACAGGTATCTCGGATGATAGAGATTTGAAATGTTGCTGCAGTCACTATGAATGCACCCACCAGATACAGGAAATAAAATCTGTGCCAGTCCTTGTGTTGAGTTGTTCAAATTTGACTTTTGTTGAATCTTGAAGATTTCTTGTATGTTCCTGTCCACAAAACAAAACAAACCTAAGGGAAGGGTAAACAGAGTGGTCCTTTTGCCACAGGTTGCCCACAAATGCATTTATCTTTATTATATTTTTGTATTTTTATAGCAGCTCTAGTATTCAAAACCTCAAGGTACTTCCCATAATCAAAAAAATTGATCTTAGGTAAAGATATCAAAATGTGGTCTCTAAATCTTTGTCAGAAGAGGGAACTCAAAGGAGGGTCTTCAGAGGCAATGAGTTGAAGGTAGCAATATGGTATATAGGGATGATTGGGGTAGCACAGTAGTATGATGGTTAGCATAATGCTTTACAGTACAAGCAAACCAGGTTCAATTCCCGACACTGCCTGTACATTCTCCCTGTGACTGCATGGGTTTCCTCCCACAATCCAAAGAGATACAGATTGATAGGTCAGTTGGTCATTATAAATTGTCCCATGATTAGGCTCAGATTAAATCGGGATTGCTGGGCAGCGTGGCTGGAAGGACCTATTCTGTGCTGCTTTACAATGAAATAAATCATTAAAGCCATGGATTAAATGGGGTTAATAGGCAGGATTTAAAGTTGTAATTGATTGGTGCATGACAGCGCAAACTTTCGGTGAACTTTGATTAGGCTGCTTCTGCTGTTTATTGGAGAACCAACAGGAGAAATCTCCGGTACTGATCAACTCCTGTTTGGGCTGCTTTTGTTGAGGAAGATCATTGATAGGTGCACTCAAAACATTATCCTAAGGAACTCCGGCAGTGATGATCACCTCCCATTGTTCGAGATAGGACCTGAACCATCAGAAAATTGATGCCCACTGACATCAGTTTTAGCAGGATTCCTTGGTGGCACACTATGTTAAATACTACCTTGATGCCAAGGGATGTCATTTTCACCTCTCTACTGCGACAATGGGTGGAACAGGGGAAATTTTTTTTGTGGAGTGAAATGTGGCAATTAAGCCCCTCTGGGTAAAACGTTGGTAATCTAGTATATTCTGGCCTGGTGGGACATACCACAAATGAAAAAAAAAAGGTTGACAGGCAAAAATGACCAGACCTGAAACAAAGTTATTTGAAGTTAAGGAATTGAAGTATTGAGTCCTGGAGGCTGTAATTTGCCAAGACGGGAGGTGTTTTCCATTGAGATTGTATTAGGCCTAGTAACAATGCAGAAGAACACAGACAGGTTGGAGTGATATTCTAACAAACAATCACTCTGTTCAAGCTATCTCACCCGTGGGCTGCAGCATTTATAAAGTTCCAGAGGCAATTTGTGAAGAGCTTGTGCTCCTCCCATCTCATGCGTCAGTCTGCCCACACTGCAGTAGCTTTTGTCTCCGCAATGACCATCAGCACAGGTACACCACAAGGTTGTGTGCTTAGCCCCCTGCTCAACCCACTTTATACTAATGACTGTGAGGCTCAGCACAGCACCAATGCCATATTTAAGTTTGCTGATGACACCACTGTCACTGACTGAATAAAAGGTGGTGACGAATCAGGTTATAGGAGGGAGACTGGAAACCTGGCTGAGTGGTGCCACATCAACAACTTGTTATCCAATATCAGCAAGACAAAGGAGCTGATTATTGACTTCAGGAGGAGGAAAATGGAGGTTCACAAGCCAGTTCTCATCAGGGGAGAAGGGGGTCACAGATGGAGAAGTTCAGCAACTTTACATTCCTCAGTGTTATCATTTGAGGACCTGTCCTAGGCGCAGCAGGTAAGTGCTATTATGAAGAAAGTGTAGCAGCATTTCTACTTAGAAGTTTACAAAGATTCGGCATGTCATCTAAAACTTTGACAAACTTCCACAGATGTGTGGTGGAGAGTATATTGACCAGTTGCATCACTGCCTGATACAACCTCTTCTGACTGCTGCCATCAGAAAGAAGGTACAGGAGCCTCAAGACCCACACCACCAAATTCAGGAACAGTTATTACCCCTCAATCATCAGGCTCTTGAATAAATACACTTCATCAATGAAATTTTCCCATAATCTATCGACTCACTTTCAAGGACTCTTCATCTCATGTTCTTGATATTCATTTTGTATTTAATATTATTATTATTGTTCATTCTTTTTTGTCTCTTTGTGTTTGCACATTTTATAGTCCTTTGCATATTGATTAATCTGAACTGTTGGGGCGGTCTTTCATTGATTCTATTGTGTTTCTTGTGTTTATGGTGAATGCCCGCAAGAAAATGAATCTTGGGGCTGTATATGGTGACACACAGTATATGTACTTTGATAATAAATTAACTTTAAACTTTGAACTTTGAAGAATGCACCAATTAGACACACTTCACAACAAAACCTATATGAACTATGTTGTAATGATCACTGGGGTTTTCAATAGCATTGGGAAAATCAGACTGTTGTTGGATCCCAAGAGAAGGAATTTATTGAATGCCTGTGAGATGGCATTTAAGAGCAAATTTTGTTGTGCCCACTGGGGAAAAGGCATTTCTGGATTGGGTGTTGTAGAATGACCAGATTTGATTCAGAAGCTTAAGGTAAAGGAACCCTTAGGAGCTAGTGATTGTAACATGATAGAATTCATGCTGCAGTTTCAGAGGGAGAAGCTAGAATCAGATGTACAGTATCAGTATTACAGTGGAGTAAAGGGAATTACAGAGATGTGAGAGAGGAACTGGCCAAAGTTGATTTGAAGGGGAACTTAGCAGGGATGATGGCACAGCAACAATGGCTGGAATTTCTGCGGGTAATTTGGAAGGCACAAGATCAGTTCATCAAAAGGGAGGACGGGGCAACTATGGCTGACTAGGGCAGCATCAAAACAAAAGGGAGGGCATACAATATAGCAAAGATTAGTGGAAAGCTAGAGGATTGGGATGCTTTAAAAAACAGAAGGCTCTAACAAAACAATAAAGAGAGAAAGGATTAAGTATGAAAGTAAGCTAGCTATATAAAAGATGATACAAATTTTTTTTCAGGTGTGTAGTGAATAAAAGAGAGGCAAGAGTGGATATTGGACCACTGGAAAATAACGCTGGAGAGGTAGTAATGGGGAATAAAGAAATGGCAGACAGACTCTTGTGTTTTGTGTCAGTCTTCGTTGTGGAAGACACCAGCAGCATGCCTAAACTTCAAGTGTCAGGGGCAGAAGTGAATATAGTTGCCATTACTAAGGAGGAAGTGCTTGGGAAGCTGAAAGGTCTGAAGGTAGATGACACCCGGTCCAGATGTAATACATCGCAGGATTTTGAAAGAGGTAACTGAAGAGATTGTGGAGTAATAGTAATAATCTGTCAAGAATTACTAGATTCTGGAATGGTTCTGGAGGTCTCGAAAATTGCAAATCTCGCACCACTCTTTAGGAAGTGAGGGAGGCAAAAGACAAAATCATAGGCGAGTTAACCTGACCAATTGTTGACAAGGTGTTAAGGTCCATTATTAAGGATGAGATTTTGGGGTACTTGGAGGCACATGATAAAATAGACCAAAGTCAGCAGGGTCTCCTTACAGGGAAATCTTGCTTAACAAATCTGTTGGAATTCTTCGAGGAATTAACAGGCAGGATAGACAAAGAAAAATTAGTGGATATTGTCCAATTGGCGAGACCCGACACAGACTGGGAGATCGTTTTGCTGAACACCTACGCTCTGTCCCCCAGAGAAAGCAGGATCTCCCAGTGGCCACACATTTTAATTCCACATCCCATTCCCATTCTGATATGTCTATCCACGGCCTCCTCTACTGTAAAGATGAAGCCACACTCAGGTTGGAAGAACAACACCTTATATTCCGTCTGGGTAGCCTCCAACCTGACAGCATGAACATTGACTTCTCTAACTTCCACTAATGCCCCACCTCCCCCTTGTACCCCATCCGTTATTTATTTATATACACACATTCTTTCTCTCTCTCTCCTTTTTCTCCCTCTGTCCCTCTGACTATACCCCTTGCCCATCCTCTAGGTTTTTTTCCCCCCCTCCCCCTTTTCCTTCTCCCTGGGCCTCCTGTCCCATGATCCTCTCATATCCCTTTTGCCAATCACCTGTCCAGCTCTTGGCTCCATCCCTCCCCCTCCTGTCTTCTCTTGTCATTTTGGATCTCCTCCTCCCCCTCCCACTTTCAAATCTCTTACTAGCTCTTCCTTCAGTTAGTCCTGACGAAGGGTCTCGGCCTGAAACGTCGACTGTACCTCTTCCTAGAGATGCTGTCTGGCCTGCTGCGTTCACCAACAACTTTGATGTGTGTTGCTTGAATTTCCAGCATCTGCAGAATTCCTCGTGTTTATGGATATTGTTCACTTGGATTTTCAGAAGGCCATTGACAAGGTGGTGCACATGAGGCTGTTAAACAAGATAAGAACCCATGATACTACAGGAAATATACCTTTGCATGCATCGAAGTTTGGCTGACTGGTGGGAGGCAAAGAGTGGGAATAAAAAGGGCCTTTTCTAGTTGGCTACCAATGACCATCATGTTCTACAGGGTTCAGTGTTGGAACAACTTCTTTTCACATCATATGTCAATAACTTGGATAACAGAAATGATAGCTCTGTGGCCAAGTTTGCTGCATGATACAAAGATAGGTAGGGGGGGCAGTGAGTCTACAAAAGGACCTGGACAGATTAGGAAAATGGGCAAAGAAGTAGCAGATGGAATTCAGTGTAGGGAAATGTATGGTCATGCACTTTGGTATTTTCTAAATGGGGAGCAAATTCTGAAATTGGAGGTGCATAGGGATTTGGGATTCCTAGTGCAGAATTCCCTAAAGATTAACTTGCAGGTTGCGTCTGTAGTAAGGAAGGCAAATATAATGTTAGCATTAATTTTGAGTGGACTACAATATGAAAGGAAAGACATAATCATGAGGCTTTAGAAGGCAATGGTCAGACTACATTTGGAATATTGCTGGCAATGAAGACAGTTCTGAGGAGGTTCATGAAAATTATCCCGAGAATGAAAGGGTTAATGTATCAGGCACGTTTGATGGCTCTGGGCCTGTACTCATTGGATTTAGATAAATAGGGGGATGAGGCTGGCAGGATTTCATTTGAAATGTAAAGCATATTGAAATGCCTGGATAAAGTGAAGTGTAGAGCACTGCTCCCTCTAAGTTGCGTGAGTGCGCAGCCACACAGTAACTGCAATGCTTTACTCATGTAGCCTTTGTTGCCATGGAGCTGCAATAAAGAGATGAGAAAAACTTTATGAAACATAAGTGATATTCTTTGTTGTACGATATTTCATTATACCTTTCAATTAATAAATAAAAAAGTATATGATTTTTCAATTTTAGCTCTAATATGTTTCCAATAGTGGGGGAGTCTAGGACCAGAGGGCACAGCCCCAGAATACAAGAATGTTGCTTTAGAACAAAAATTGAGGAGGAATTTCTTTAGCCAGAGAGTGGTAAATCTGTGGAATTCATTGCCACCAACAGCTGTGGAGGCCAAGTCACTGGGTGTATTTAAAGCTGAGGTTGATAAATTCTTGATTAGTAGGGGTGTCGAAGTTTACAGGGACTCGACAGGGGAATGGAGTTGAGAGGGAAATTAAATCAGTCATGCATGATTGAATGGCAGAGCAGACTCAACGGGACGAAAACCTGATTCTGCTCCTCTACTTTATGGTCTAAAGAAAATCACGTGTCACCTAATTACAGTTCCACTCAAGAAAACAATTGTCAGGGGCTCCATGCAGAATGAATTATTAAAGAAATCATAAGGCAACAGGCCCAGATGGAGTACCTGGTGGGGCACTGAAAACCTGTGCCAACCAACTGGCGGGTGTGTTGAAAGACATTTTCAATATCTCATTGCTACAGTCGGAAGTTTCCATCTGCTTCGAAAAGGCAACAATCAGTGCCCACGAAGAGCAAGGTCAGCTGCCTTAACCACCAGCACTCATATCTATGGTGATGAAGTGCTTTGAGAGGCTGGTTATGGCTAGAATCAACTCCTACCTAAGCAAGGACCTGGACTCAGTGGAATTTGCCTATCGGCACAATAGGCATACAGCGGATACCATCCCACTGGCTCTTCACAAGGCTTTGGATCACCTGGAAAACACTAATGCTTGCTATATATCAGGCTGCTGTTTATTGACTACAGCTCAGCGTTCAACACAATCATTCCTACAGTTCTGATCAAAACGCTACAAAACCTGGGCCTCTGTACCTCTCTCTACTACTGGATCCTCGACCTTCTAACTGGAAGACCACAATCTGCACAGATTGGAAATAACACTTCCACCTCACCGATAATCAACACTGGTGCACCTCAGGGAATTGTGCTTAGCCCATTGCTCTACTCTCTCTACACCCATGACTGTGTGGCTAGGCATAGCTCAAATGCCATCTATAAAGTTGTTGATGACACAACTATTGTTGGCAGAATTTTGGATGGTGACGAGAAGGCATACAGGAACAAGATAGATTAGCTACTTGAGTGGTAATGCAGCAGCAATCTGGCAGTCAACGTCAGTAAGACCAAAGAACTGATTGTGGACTTCAGAAAGGGTAAGACAAGTGAACACACACCAGTCCTCTTCAAGGGATCAGAAGTGGAAAGGATGAGCAATTTCAAGTTCCTGGGTGCCAGCATCTCTGAGGATCTATTCTGGGCCCAACACATTCATGCAGTTACATTAAAGGCACAACAGTGGCTATATTTCATTACGACTTTGAGGAGATTTGGTATGTCACATGGAGAGCATTCTAACTGGCTGCATCACTGTCTGGTACGGGGGGGGGGAGGAGGGTGCCACTGCACAGGATCAAAATAAACTGCAGAAAGGTGCAAAACTCAGTCAGCTCAATCATGGACACGAGGACATGTGCCCCAGCATCTAGGATATCTTCAAGGAGCAATGCCTCAAAAAGGCGGCACCTATTGTTAAGGACCTCCATCACCCAGGGCATGCCGTCTTCTCATGACTACCATCAGGGAGGAGGTACAGGAGCATGAAGGCACACATTCGATGATCTGATGCCCTCTGGCATCAGATTTCTGATTGGGCATCTACCCCATGAACACTACATAAATGCTTTTTTTTTCTTTTTGCACCACTTATTTAATTAAGCCTTTAAAATATATATACGCAAACACGAGGAAATCTGCAGATGCTGGAAATTCAAGCAACACACACAAAATGCTGGTGGAACGCAGCAGGCCAGGCAGCATCTAGAGGAAGAGGTACAGTCGACATTTTGGGCGGAGACCCTTTGTCAGGACTAACTGAAAGAAGAGATAATGATAACTCTTTAAGAAGAGATATAAGAAATATATATATACACACACACATACTTCTTACTGTTTTTACTGTTACTATTATTTACTGTTTTTACTATTTTGTATTGTAATGTACCGCATGATAAAAAATTTCACGGTATATGCCAGTGATATTAAACGATTCTGATTTAGATTCCATTTAGGGTCTGAGCCTTAGTTGGCCTCATGGGGTGAGAGATCCCACTGATTTACCATTCCTGCTAACAAGATCCCTCTTGGTGTTCTTTTCAATAATGATATTGCTCTATATGGCCAGTAAATTAAAACTGCAGATGCCTCGATGAAGCAGTAGAGCCACAGATGATCTTCTTTCATATATATTAAAAAAAACACCCGATCGTCATCAACACCGGCAATTACTTTCTTACCTCATTCCAGTCCGAGAAACTGTATTTTCGTCCGTTGCCATGGAAATGCATGAGCAAAAAAATTGTTTAGGAATAAATCAACATGTTGGCGTTTTTTCCCGCTCCCGGTGGAGAGTATGTATGCGTGTTTCCCCCACATTTTGTATACGCTTGGGGCTGGATAAAAATTGGAGTTAGTGGGTTGTTCAAGTGGCCGGCTGTCCGGTGCAGGGTTGCAACGCAGCGCCCAATAGGCTGGCGAAACCTTCCGCCTCTGGTGTTTGCAGGCGGCAGTTTCCTCGCGAGAAAGCCCATGATGCTGATGGATGCACTGATCATCTTCATCAGGCGTTCGTGGGTGAGAGAGAGAGAGAGAGAGAGAGAGAGAGGGGGGGGGGGGAGAGAACAGCGCCATCAGGCAAAGAGGGAAACGCTCGACCGCCTTTGCTCGCCGCCCGCTCTCTGTGTTTGTGCGCGCACTTACGGATGGAGGCTGACCGGGCCGCCTCAGCGCAGCCCGACGGTAAGTGGCTGTGTCGTGCTTGCTGTATTAAATCGCCGAGCTCCGCAGCCCGCGCCCTCTCGTTGTCCACGGGAGCAGACCGTCGAAAATGGTGATGTTTTGGGCCATTTGTCGCTCTAGCGTCTGCCTCTCGCCTTCTGCCGACGCGCTGCGGCCGCCGGACACAAAGCCTTAAACGCGTTTCCTTCGCCTTAAAACCGATCGCAACATTTTATCCTTTTCAAATAAGAAAATTGTTGAAAGTAACCTGACGAAAACAAAAAAAAAGTGTCGAACGCGAAACGTAGTCAGATCGTGGAATACATATCGGGCTGTCTCTTCCTCTCCCTCCCTCTTTCTCTGAATCTCTCTCTCTCTCTCCCTCTCCCTTCCTCCCCCTGTTGGGGAAAAGCTTGTGTGGCTTTTCTTAAACGGCGGTGGATGTGGAAGAAACTTAATTCGGATCTCCCCCCCCCCCCCCAACCTTTTCTCTTGTATTCCTCATTGTGGCGGCTTGTTTCGTTTAGTCGCTGTGGCCTTCGGTTGGAGCAACGGCTCTCACCGCAGCTCTTGACTCCCAGCCTATTCGCCACGGCTGATAACTCCAACCTGACTCATATCGCTTGAAAATCAGGTTTTTTACTTCTGTATCTTGCCCAGAACTTATCATCATTTCAACTAAAGTTTGGGTTTTTGATAACCATTTCTGCAGAAGTTCAGAGTTATAGAATGCTGTGGAGTAAAACACCAGTGCCATGTTTTTTCATGATTTACGGTGGATATATGCATGATGCTGGGTTGGGCTTTGTCCTTTCCTGAAAACGGAGAGTTAAGTTTTTACAATTTATTCTGCCTTTAGGAAGAGCTGAGTACTTTTGTACACTGTAAAGGAGGCCAGAGCAGCTAGTGTTTTAGTTCCAAAAAATGAATGTGATATTTATTGTGCTTATATGCTGATTCTGCATTTATCTTAAAAGAGTGAAAGACCATAACACATGAGAGCAGAATTGGGTCATTTGATCCATCTAGTCTGTTCTGCAATTCCATCATGACTGAATTGTTATCCCTCTCAACCCCACTCACTTGCCTTCTCCCCGTAACCTTTGATACCCTGACTAATCAAGAACCTGTGCTTTAAATATACCCAATTACTTGGCCTCCACAGTTGCCTGTGGCAAAAAAATTCTACACATTCACCACCCTCTGACTAAAGAAATTCCTCCTCATATCTGCTCTAATTGGACGTCTCTTTATTCTGAGGCTGTGCCCTCTGGTCTATTGGATGCTTTTCATAGGTTAACCCTTTCATTCCCTGAATTCTCATGAACCTTCTCTGGATCCTCTCCAAAGCTAGCACATCTTCTTAAGGGGTCCAAAAGTCCTCACAGTACTCCAAAGTGCAATTTGACCAATGCCTTATAAAACCCCGGCATTACATCTTTGCTTTTATATTTTATTCTTCTCAAAATTAATGCTAACATTGCCCTCCATACCACAGACTCAACCTGCAGGTTAACCTTTCAAGAATCCTGCACGAGGACTTCCAAGTCTCTTTGCATCTCTGATATTTGAATTTTCTTCCCATTTAGAAAAAAGTCTACACCTTTATTCCTTCTACTAGAGTGCATAACCTTGTACTTCTCCACACTACATTCTATCTACCTTTACTTTGCCCATTCTCCTGATGTGTCCTCTTGCAGACTCAATACTACCTGCCCCTCCACCTACCTTTGTGAAAACATTCCCAAAAATAGTAGAAATATTTCCAGTTTTGTTCCAAAATCATTCACTTGCATATTCAGGTAAAGGTGACACAAAAGTAATTAATTTTTCTTCTGACTCTGCAAAGTGAGGTATTTGGATTTTCACACAAGTGTCACAAACAAAAGAAAATCTGCAGATGCTAGAAATTGAAGTAAGACACACAAAATGCTGGAGGAACTCAGCAGACCAGGCAGCATCTATGGAAAATAGTACTGTCAACGTTACAGGCCAAGACCCTTAGGCAGAACCCTTCAAGTAAATGTCCTTGGATCATAAATGTGAGAGAAGTGAAAAAATGAGGCTCAAATCTGACCAAGGAATTGATTTTGGACTTCAGGAAGAGGAAGTTGAGGGAATACATACCAGTCCTCATCAGGGGATCAGAAGTGGGAAGGGTGAGCAATTTCAAGTTCCTGGGTGTCAACATCTCTGAGCATTTATTCTGGGTCCAACATAGTGATGCAGTCTTAGAAAAGGCACAACAGCGGCTATGTTTCATTAGGAGTTTGAGGAGGAATGGTATGTCACCAAAGGCACCGGCCAGATTTCTCCAGATGTATCATGGAGAACATTCTAACTGACTCCATCACCAGCTGGACCACTACATAGGATCGGAAAAAGCTGCAGAAAGTTGTAAACTTAGCCAGCTCTATCGTGGGTACTAGTCTCACCAGCATCCAGGATACCTTTAAAAGGTGGTGCTTCAAGAAGGCAGCATCCCATAACCTAGTCCTAGGTTACAGACTCCCATCACCTAGGAATTGCCGCCTTCTCATTGCTACCATCAAGGAGGAGGTACAGGAACCTGAAGACACACACTCAATGTTTCAGGAGCAGCTTCTTCACCGCCGTCATCAGATTTCTGAATGGATAATTAACCCATGAACACTACCTTAGTATTTTTCCCTCTCTTTTTGCACTACTTGTTTAATTTGTTGTTATATATTACAATTTATGATTTTATTACTTTGTATCGCAATGTACTGCTGCCACAAAACAACAAATTTCACGATATATGCTGGTGATATTAAACCAGATTCTGTTTCTGAACCACCATTGTGTACTGTCCTGTTCTGTTGAAACTGCCCAATGTGTCAGATTGTCCTTGGAAGACAGAAGTTGCTCCCAGTATATCTTTAGCAAAACCAGGTGTTGTTATGGCCTCCATTACAGGCTGCAGTTTAACTTTAAGCCATTGTAGATGATTCAATATTGCAATCAATTCAATTGTTTTTGCTATTGCTACCTCGTCTTTTTCTCCTCATGTCTTCTTCTGCAGTCCACTTTCTGTTCATTTGAACTTCTTCACACCAGAATGTTGTGCTTTATATAACTGAGCCCTATATTAACTGGCATTGTTACGATTCCTTTGGCTTAGGCATCATACCTCTCTCCATCAAAGTCACCATTCCCTCGGAATCTCACTGTCCATCCAAAATATTTCTCGGTTTCTAACCAGTCCTTGAAGCTGATGTCCCCTCTGAAATCCATACCCTTTTTACTGCATGTTAGGATCAATCTTTCTACAGAATCCATTGTTTAGCTACAAAGTCTGGCCCTCATTCTCAAAAATAAATCAGGGTATTTGCAATTCTGTTGCCTTACTTAGTCCTGAGCTGAATTTGAGTCCCATATGTTTGATCACATCACCCTTCGCTGCCTTGCCTTAGCTTGAATGCTGTGGAAACTCATCATCATCCCTTTATCTTCTCCACTCTAGTTTAATGTTCTACCATCCATCATATTTTGTACCAAGTTAAAGTCAACCTTACTGTCATGAACAACTAAATGTACAGATAAGCAGTGTTCACAATAAATAAACATAAATTAAACCTAAATTATGCACAATCACTATAGAAGAACACAATCTGTACCACAAAAAAAAACATTGTGGTGCAAAGTGTTCATAGTGTTGCTGTTATGGGGTATTGATTAGGGAGATTAGTTCAGGAACCAAATTGTTGAAGGGAAGTAGCTGTTCTCGAACTTGGTGGTGTGAGTCTAAAGGCTTCTATACTTGGTAGCTGCAAAATGTGGAATGGTATGGGTGGTGGAGATCTTTGATGATAGATGTTGCCTTTTGAGTCATTGCTTCATGTAGATTCTACCATTGGTGGGGAGGGATGTGCCCCTGATGTATTGGGTTAGTCCACTATCTCTGCAGCTTTTTGCTTCCCTACACATTGAAATTGCTGTACCAGGCCATGATGCAGTCAGTCAGGATGCTGTCAAGAGTACATCTGTGAAGTTTGATTAAATGTCAAAGAGAAGTTTGAACCTCCTTAACCTCCTAAAAAAAAGTAAAGAAGCTGGCATGCCTTCCTTGTGATTGCATCTAAGTCCAGTCTATTCAGTGCACTTGACCATTCTTCACTTTAATAGCACTAGCTGTAATGGCACCGTGCTTTAAACATCCGCATCCTTGTTTAATCTTCACCAATCTTACAATTCCCCCATCTAATCTCTGTATCCAGCAGCACCACAGCACAGCATTTAGACCTGCTGAACAGCTCAAAGGATGCTGACCTCGAGTGTTGATTCTAAAGTTTTCTTTGACTACATAAGACTTATCCCAAGTAATTGGATTTTCTGCAATGTTACAAAGTTGTCCTGTTAAGATAATTGTACAAGAATCAGAGGAGGGAAAAAGTCATGGGTGGGGTGGGGAGAGAGAGTTTGTTTGTGTTTGGAGGGAGTTAAGAGGGAGGATGGAATTATGCTGAGACTTGGCATAGACCCAATGAGCGGAATAGCCTTTGTGTGATAAAAAGTTAGAAGTCAGTTGGTATATGTAGTTTGTTCCTCAGGAAATGATAACCATGTTTTATACCTTTTGAAAAGTTTAAATTGTGTGATGCAGCATGTTTTAAACTCACTGACTTTTTTTTACCAATACACATCCCTGTATGCACTGCAGTTCATTGCTTCATTCAGGATATGAAATGTTTGGCTTGTAGAATTAGTAAGTCTGGGATCTGGGTTGGGTGGACAGGCAGCAAGTCTTACAAGCAATGGACAAAGAAGTCAGACACCCTGGTAGCAACCAAGATGAAGCCCAGAGGCAAGAAAAAGAATTGGCTGGATGATCTGGCTAAGTGCAGTAGACACCTGCTGTTGGGGAATCTACAATAATGTGATTTATCCTATCCATTGTAATATATCATCTGATCAGCATTGCAGTCATCCTTCAAAGCAGAATTACGCTTTTCAGTTAGCCCTATGAAAAGTATTATTGCTTGCTTTCAATAAGCTATTTTATTCCATATAAGATTCATGTTATAAATCATCACTGTTAAAATGCTGAATGTAAATGAATAAACTAGCAAAAAAAACATAATGTTTACCAACCTATGATATACGGCATGGAAATCTTAATTGCAGGATTTCTATACCATAGAGAATGGGTTAGATAAGTGGTCAATCTGTACTTTATTGAACCTTCTGTGTCACTAAATTTGCCCTGTAATCTTCATATTGATATTTCTCTCATGCAGTGCAGTATCTTCAATATTTTTTTTCTTTCATGCCACTTCAATAGTAAATTGTACTTTTGTAGGACTTTTTGCGTAATAAACACAAATGTGATACACTTTAAACAATTTGACAAAACCACACAAGGTTGCATAACCAAACATTTCAGATAATAGTAAAGTTTAGAGTCATTGGAGACGTAAGGTGGTAGGGTAGGAAACTACAGAGAGCAGTTCAGCAATGGAAGGTACATAATAAGGCGCCTCCTCTTCCTTAGAAGTTTGCAAAGATTTGGCGTGACATCTAATACTTTAACAAACTTCTATAATTGTGTAGTGGGGTGTATTGACTGATTATATCACAGCCTGGTATGGAACCAAAAATCCTGCAAAAAGTAGTGGATACAGCCTAGTCCATCATGGGCAAAGCCCTCTCCTCCATTGAGTACATCTACATGGAGCTCTGTCACAGGAAAGTAACTTCTATCATCAAGGATCCCCACCACTCAGGTCATGCTCTCTTCTCACTGCTGCCGTCAGGAGGAAGGTACTGGAGCCTCGGAACTCACACTACCAGATTCAGGAACAGTTATTACCCCTCAACCATCAGGCTGTTGAACCAGTGGGGATAACATCATTCAACTTCACTTGTCTCATCATTGAACTGTTCCCACAGCCTGTGGACTCACTTTCCAGGACACTTCATCTCATGTTCTCAATATTTATTTATTCTTTTGTATTTGCACAGTTTGTTGTTTGTCTGCACTGTTGGGGGCGGTCTTTCATTGATTCTATTATGGTTCTTGGATTTATGAGTACGCCTGGAAGGAAATGAATCTCAGGGCTATATCTGGTGACAGATATGTACTTTGATAATAAATTTACTTTGAACTTCTGAAGAGGAGCATAGGAAGGTTGTGGAACTAAAGGATGCTTCATTATGGAGAAGGAGCCCAGTGTGCCTGTTGGTAGACCATGCCCATCAGTTCTATTTCCTTACAACATACTTTCTCTCAAATGATCAACCCTATTTTTATTTTTTTTTATTCTTTTGTTACTTTCCTATGGGGGGAGGAGAAGATGGCAGTGCGACGCAGCGCACGCGGCTGCTCCGAATTCATATTGTATTTGTTAAATAGGGACCATGCACAATCCTGATTTGATGGAGATGGATGTGAGAAGCACGGAGGAACATCTGGAGAAACTTCTGAAATGCCTGCTTCGCTGCTGCTGCTACTGTGCAATCGAGAATCTCCGGAGGGGAAGGCCCCAAATCCTCGGCTTTGCCTATTGCCTATTGCTGGGGCCGGGTTTGAAGCACTCGGCAGAGATGGTGTTCAGTGCTCGGTGTCGGAGGGCTGGTCGGAAGCTCAAAGTTTTCGGATGGACTCAGAGTCGGCTTTGGTCGGGTGCTTCCAGGGTGCTGCATCAGCAAGTTTGCGACGCTGGAGGTTCATGGCAGGGAGAGTTTCTCCCTTCTACCGTCTGCGTGAGATGATGGGACTTTCGAGAGGCTTTGAGACTTTTTTTTTACTGTACCATGGTCTGTTCTTTATCAAATTATGGTATTGCTTTGCACTGTTGTAACTATATGTTATAATTATATGGTTTTTGTCAGTTTTTTTAGTCTTGGTTTGTCTTGTGTTTCTGTGATATCATACTGGAGGAACATTGTATCATTTCTTAATGCATGCATTACTAAATGACAATAAAAGAGGACTGCGTGTCCTCATAGTCTAATCTAATCTATATGAGCATTTTCACAATGTTAAGTTATTCTACTAACAACTTCTGGGAAGTGGGAGAAAGCTGGAGCACCTGGGGGAAAGCCACAAAATCACAAAGAGAAAGTGCAACTTACACAGAGACTGGACCAGATATCAGAATAAAGTTGAGTTCCTGGAGGTGTGAAGCAGCAGACCTAACTTCTGTCCCACCAGACTGACTTTTTCAAATTAAAACAATTTGTTTAAAACTATAGTTAAGATAGAGCCTTGACCATGGAGGGAGACAGTAAAAGAGGACAACCGTCAAACAGAAGTGCCACTGGTAAGATCAGCTGCAGTTGTCACTTTCTGGTGGTTACTGAAGACAGTGCAACTCCATGGAGATTCAGTGGTTGGAAAGGCTCTGTTCACCAGGGAAACACTAAACCTGTGCTAAGTAGACCACAAAGAGACCTTTGCTACCAGTTCAGTGTCACCACTTTTATTAAGGGAACTTCCCACTAAGATTTACTGAAGTAACTGCATACAGGTGGTTTTTTTAATTTCAGCTAAATTTAGCAAGCAGGTATTTATTGCAGCCCTTTGTGGAATATTGTGAGCAAATCTGTTTTCTATATTATGAAATGCATATGGAGGTGCTGGAGAATCTTTGTGGGATTATGCATATCAACAAGGTTGAGCAGATGGTGTCTGTTTTCAAGAAATGGAAAGTTTGAAGGTTGTCCTGTGGGAGCACTGTGAGGGTCATGTTTTTTGACTTCTCCAGTGTGTTCAACACCATTCACCCTGCTCTGTTGGGGGAGAAGCTGACAGCGATGCAGGTGGATGCTTTCCTGGTGTCATGGATTATTGATTACCTGACTGGCGGACCACAGTACGTGTGCTTGCAACACTGTGTGTCAGACAGAGTGATCAGCAGCACTGGGGCTCCACAGAAGACTGTCTTGTCTCCCTTTCTCTTCACCATCTACACCTCAGACTTCAAATACTGCACAGAGTCTTGCCATCTTCAGAAATTTTCTGATGACTCTGCCATAGTTGGATGCATCAGCAAGGGAGACGAGGCTGAGCACAGGGCTACGGTGGGAAACTTTGTCACCTGGTGTAGGCAGAATTATCTGCAGCTTAATGTGAAAAAGACTAAGGAGCTGGTAGTGGACCTGAGGAGGGCTAAGGCACCGGTGACCCCTGTTTCCATCCAGGGGGTCAGTGTGGACATGGTGGAGGATTACAAATACCTGGGGATACGAATTGACAATAAACTGGACTGGTCAAAGAACACTGGGGCTGTCTACAAGAAGGGTCAGAGCCGTCTCTATTTCCTGAGAAGACTGAGGTCCTTTAACATCTGCCGGACGATGCTGAGGATGTTCTACGGGTCTGTGGTGGCCAGTGCTATCATGTTTGCTGTTGTGTGCTGGGTCAGCAGGCTGAGGGTAACAGACACCAACAGAATCAACAAATTCATTCGTAAGGCCAGTGATGTTGTGGGGATGGAACTGGACTCTCTGACGGTGGTGTCTGAAAAGAGGATGCTGTCTAAGTTGCATGCCATCTTGGACAATGTCTCCCATCCACTACATAATGTACTGGTTGGGCACAGGAGTACATTCAGCCAGAGACTCATTCCACCGAGATGTAACACAGAGCGTCATAGGAAGTCATTCCTGCCTGTGGCCATCAAACTTTACAACTCCTCCCTTGGAGGGTCAGACACCCTGAGCCAATAGGCTGGTCCTGGACTTATTTCCATCTGGCATAATTTACATATTATTTAATTACTTATGGTTTTATATTGCTATATTTATACTCTATCCTTGGTGCAACTGTAACAAAACCTAATTTTCCTCGGGATCAATAAAGTATGTCTATCTATCTATCTGTCTATAACAATAGAGTAGATGTGTAGGGGATCTTTAAGTTTGAAGGTACGTGTAGAACTAAGGACAGGGTAATTTTGCTCAAGATGGTTAGAGTAAGGAACGGATTACGATGTGAAACAGTCTGAGAAATGGCATAGATGTAAGGGAATGTAGATATGCTTCTGAGGGAGTAAATGATTGAAGAATCCATCAGTAAGGGTTTGATGAAGAATGGTGGAGGGGTTTATGTGGATCATAAATACCATTAGAGACCTTTTTAAGTCAAATGGATTGCTTTTGTGCTTCAAATATATTTTAGCCTTGGAATTTGTAGGTCTTAATTAACATTTCTCACCTATACCAGGGATTCCTAACTTTTTTTATGCCGTTGACCCTGCCCATTAACCGAGGGGTCCGTGGACCCTAGGTTGGGACCCTTTGCCTTATACCGTTTTTCTTACGACAAGCAACGTAAATATTGGCTAGAGCTTGCAGTCATCATCAAAGCTCAGCATGTGCTGTTGGCCTCAGCCATAAATATGTAGAGTTGGTGTGGATTTTTCTCTCTCAAAAGCAGGAATTCTTATTGGGTACTTTCTTCAGGAGAACCATAGCTTACAGCAACAGTGATATCTCAAGTTAAACTTGAAGATTTATGACAGGTACTAAAATGGGACATTTTCCACTTTAATTTTTTCAAATTTTATTATTTATACGTTAGAATATTGATATCAGGCTTTGATGCTGAGTTCATATGATATAAGATAAAGTATCATAAATATTTTTATACATTAGCGTTTTGAAATATTATTATGAACTAGTTGGAGGACATCGAACACCCAGCTCTTATTTTGAGGTTGTTCAGTAAGCAGTGATCAGATTTCCTAAACTGTGTTCTGGACATGGAGTAGAGCGGCATTCCTTATTGCAAAATAATAGTGGTCTAGTGCATTGGGACCTCTGATGCTACAGGTTACATACCAGTGGTAATTGGGCAGAGACTCTTTCAAACTAGTCCGGTTGAAGAAATCAAGCCTGGTTGCAGAGGGTCACAAAATTAGTCAGCTCCATCCTGGGTAGTAGCCAACAAAGTACCCAGGACATCTTCAAGGAACAGTGTCTCAGAAAGGCAGCATCCATTATTAAGGACTCCCCAGCACCCAGGGCATGCCCTTCCTCATCGTTACCATCAGGTAGGAGGTACAGAAGCCTGAAGGCACACACTCTGATTCAGGAACAGCTTCTTCCCCTCTGCCATCCGATTCCTAAATGGACATAGAACCCGTGAACACGACCTCACTTTTTTAATATATTATTTCTACTTTTGCATGATTTTAATCTATTCAATACACCCTATCCTCGTTATATGCGAGGGATACATTCCTCGAAGTTGACACATAATGTGAATAATTATTTAAATAGAGAAAATAGGGATGCGTTCCAGAGGGCTTCCTAAATATGTTTTATCTGTAACTTATTCACATTTTTATACCAATATGACACAAAAGCAGTACTACAAGACAACATTTGTATTATATTTAATCAGTTTAAGGTAATATTCAATGTAATAAATCATAAAAAGTTAACATCCTCTGGTGTATAGTACTCACCAACAGTGGCAGGTGTGTTCACTCCGGGAGATGAGTGGTTGTTGTGTCAGGCAGCTTTACACGGATAAGGTGGATGGTTGTGGTCGTCAGGATCATATCAAGCACAGCAAGGGGTTAAGGAAGACTCACAGAACTCTTAGAACTGCCGGCAGCTGAAGATTACAGCGATTTGCATAAAGAGGTGAGGGTAGTTTGCTTGGCAGCATTTTGTTTTTCAGCATAAATTTGCTTGTAGGGAAGAAGGGTTTGCGGCAGGGAACAACTGAAATGTTGACTCCGTTCTAAACATGGGTCTGTGTCCACCGCCATTTGTGTCAAGTGTTCCGACTTTCACCATTCCCTCACCGTTGGTAAAGTCCCAGGATTTACAAAATTGTCTATTGCTTGCAGGATCTGAGAGATAGTTCCTGGTAAAAAAATACGTAGGCCTTGAATGTGGATCACAACTTGGTCAAGTGGTTGAATCAGCGATGTTGTGTTAGGCAGCGGGAGACGCACTGTTATGTTAGGATGAATGCTGTCCAAATGTTTAGGATAGGCTGGCACATTGTCAAGCAACAAAAGAACTTCAAAGGCAAGATTCTGTTCCCGACAGTAGCGTCCCAGAGCTGTGTTAACCTTCAGCTGATGCCACGCTGTTTATAATTTCCAACTTTTTTTCAAGTATTAAAGCAGTTCTCTGCCGCTCGGCTGACAGCCCAGGACATGACATCGGACGCTTAGGAGGCATAGTTAAATATTTCAAGCGCAAAATCACTGCACCATAGGTAAAACCAACAAAAGTTTAAGATCGCGCATCCACACCTTGCCAAAACTAACGTGAGAGTGGCGGGAGTGAAATTGTGAGGCGCGTGCACCTGACTTGTATTGGTGGGAAAGCACTGCTTCTCATCCCAACAGAGAGACTGTGAGGCGTGTACACGTGACTTGTATTGGCAGGAAGGCAGTGCTCCTCACTTAACTGAATTTTGGACGCATATAACGAGATGTTGGCAGAAATAGGTTCCTCACATAACTGAATCCGCGTAGTCTGAAGATACATATAACGAGGATAGGGTGTATACATATACTGTAATTGATTTACCTTTTAATTTTTATTTTTTCCTTCTATATTATGTATTGTATTGAACTACTGCTGCTAAGTTAATAAATTTCATGACACGTGCTGGTGATAATAAACCTGATTCTGATTCTGAAGACCCCAACTGATTTGAAATGCGTCGGGGTGGACTGTTTCGTGCTTGGTGATGGCAACATGCAGTATCTCAAGTGCTGATTACAGTCTGCCAATGGTGGTATGTAAACTGCAGTTGGGATTGTGGAGGAGAACTCTCTTGGTAAATAGAATGGCCAGCACTTGATTGTTAGGTGTTCTAGGTCAGGTGAACATGAGTGCAACAAAACCACTACACTGGAGCACCACAAAGAGTTTATCATGGGTGCCACCCCGCCAGCCCCCCCATCATTTGCCTTTTCTGAATCAGTGGTTCGGTCTATCCTACGTCACCTTCTTGATGCAAAAATTTATAATCTGGACTTTCTGTTAAACTGGGATATTTCAGAACTTGTTTTAAAGAGAAAGTATAAATATCATATTCCCTTAATATATAAAGGACACAGTTTGGCCCGTCAAGTTTATGTTGGTTCAGAAAAAAAACATTTTATCCCACTTATATTCCTGCACCCGATTTCTTTCTCTCTCTCTCTCTCCCTCTCCCTCTCCCTCTCCCTCTCCCTCTCCCTCTCCCTCTCCCTCTCCCTCTCCCTCTCCCTCTCCCTCTCCCTCTCCCTCTCCCTCTCCCTCTCCCTCTCCCTCTCCCTCTCCCTCTCCCTCTCCCACCCCCCCTCCCCTCATCAATTTCACTCTGGGAGAATTGTGGAATTAGGACATGGGGAGATTGGAGTCTATGCTTTAATGGAGAGAATAGGATATGAATAGGTTAGAGGTCGGTACAGCTTGGGAGAGCCTGATAATTTTTAATTATCTCAGTTGTTGCCTATGATTGTTGTTTAATTCAGTGCAGTGCTCCAACATTCATCACTCCTGGAACAACTTAGTTTTCTAATAATGCTCCACTGGTGTAGCTACCGGAGCTGCTGCCTCACAGCCCCAGTGACCCGACTTCAATTCCTGACTTCCAGTGTGACCATGTGGATTTGTACTGGAAGCTCCAATTTCATTACAAATTGTAAAGATATGTGAGTTGCTTGGATGCCTGGCCACTGTAAACTGGCCCAACTGAGTAGCTGGGTGCTAGAATCTGGGCAAAGTTGAGTGGAAACTGGTGAGAATAAAATGGGATTACCATATGCCAGTGTAGACGAGTGGTTGATGGTTGCTGTGGACCTGGTGAGTCAATGGGTCTTTTACATGGGACTATGTGTAAGACATGATGAGTTTCTGCACAAATCCATCCATGACTCATCTAATAATAATAATTAATAATACTTGATTGATCTTGAGTGGGCAATTCTTTTGTTACAGCAGCAACAGTTGAATAAAGTAACTTGAATTTCTGGAATGACAGCATAGAACACAGAATTGGTTTTACAGCATAGAACACAGAATTGGTTTACTCCATTTCGTTTTGGAAATAAGTCTACATTTGTGAAAAAAAAATAGAGATTTAAGATTAGGGAAGAATCTGCAGAATTACATTCAAATTATGTGGCCATCAGATGTAGTCAAGAATTTTAAATGGTGGTTTTGGTGACCATAGGTCAGTATGAGGGAGGGATGCAAATTAGAGCAAAGGTAGCAGAGTTTAGGGTAACAAATTTTATAGAAGGTGAAAAGTGGGAGTCTTGTAGGAGAGTTAGCAATTTTAATATTGCACAATTAACAATTTGGTCACTAATTTCGCAATATGAAAATTGCTAAGTATCTTGCACTTTACTACAAATTTCACTTGAACTTTTCTAATGTAAACAGTTCAATCAGAAAAGCTTTTATTTTGAAAATTGTCTGATGGGTTATTCAGTACAGACTTGAAAGGCCATGAGTGGATTTCTCTGATCTACCTAATCTCATGCACAAATTAAAGATGAAAGACATGGTAGTATACACAATACTAATGTGTCAGTAGCCTCACATTGAATGGTAGACAACCAGTCTCTAATCATTCTTTTTTCTTTCTGTTTCCCCAACCAAGAACTGCTAGAAGGACAATATAGTTTGGGAATTTTAATTAATGGTGTAACAAAGAAATTGACTCATTTTGGCTACTGTCGCCCATTCCAAACTCTCACAGCACAAGGTGACCATTTGTTTTAGTTGCTTGTATTAAATTATTTGGTAGTCTTAGATGGTGTAGTTTTTAGATAGTGGAAAATGAGGGAGTTGTGAAGTTGGTTCAAAGTTCACATTTATGATTTGGTGTTTTTTTTATATTGGGTTTCACAGCTTTTGGTAAAACTAAATATTTCATTAAAATTGATGCAATATGTAGACAGAAACATGCTCCTGGTCAAGTAGTGCCACAACAACAACCTCTTACTCAGAGTCAGCAAGACTAAGGAGCTGATTATTAACTTCAGGAGGAGGAAGTCAGAGGACCATGAGCCAGTCCTCATTAGAGGATCAGAGATAGAGAGGGTCAGCAACTTTAAATTCCTCAGTGTTATCATTTTGGAGGACGTGTCCTGATCCCAGCATGTAAGTGCAATTATACAGCAGCACCTATACTTCCTTATGAGTTTGTGAAGGTTTGGCAAGACATCTGAAACTTCGACAAGCTTCTATAGATGTGTGGTGGAGAGTATACTGACTGGCTACATTGGAGCCTGGTATAGAAACACTGGCAAACATCATCAGGGACCCCTCCCCCCACCACCACCACCCAAGTAATGCTGTCTTCTAGCTCCTGCCATCAGGAAGAAGGTACAGGAGCCTCAGTACTCACACCACCAGGTTCTGGAACAGTGTTTACCCTTCAATGTATTGATTTTTTTTGTACTTGCACAGTTTGTTGTCTTTGGCAAACTAGTTGAATGCCCAAGTTGGTGCAGTCTTTTATTGATTCTATTATGACAATTATTCTATTATGGATTTATTGAGTATGCCAGCAAGAGAGTGAATCTCAGGGTTGTATATAGTGACAAATATATAGTTGGGTAATATATTTACTTTGAACTTTATAGCATTTGTTCAGCCTTGATAATTTTTTTCAAAGTTCTGATATGTGCTGCTATATGAACCTTGGCTAGTTTCATTCAACCCAAACTGGTTCAGTGTGACCTGAAAGAATCGGGTGCAAGAGACAATCTACACCCTTCCTAATGATTAACATTGCAAAAGGTGCATCAGTTTCTGTCATGTAATGATGCTGAAAAACTAATTCACACCTTTATATCGAATAGACTAGATTACTGCAATACACTTTTTACTGGCTTTTCAAAGCAATCTCATTTAAAACGCCACTGCTAGACTTTTAGCTAAAACTTGGATGAGGGAGCATATCACTTCATCCCAGCTACTCTGCATTAGCTTCCTGTATCTTTTAGAAATGTTTTTAAAGTTCTTTATATACATCACAGAATCATGCAGGCCTTCTTCCGCTGGTCTCTTAAATTTAAACAATCTCCCTCAAAATGTAATTGGCAAGTCAGCTTTTTTTGAACTGTGCTCCAAAACTCTGGAATTCAATACATAAAACTATAAGAGATGCAGACCTAATTGACACTTTTAAACAACAGCTCAAAAGCTATTTATTTAACCTTGCTTTCAACTAACATTTCTTTTATCTTTTATTTTCATATTTGCTCTTTTTCCCGTTGTAAAGTACTTTGAACTGCACCATCTGTACGAAAAGTGCTCTATAAATAAGTTATTTTTTCTTTGCTTTATTACTGCAACTTTGATGTGAGCAATGTATATGATATTGAACGGGTGAAAGTAAGGACGTATTTCATCATACTTAAATATGTGGATTAGGTTCAATAATTGTCAATACATTTGTAAACAATAGTTTGTGATTTATTAAAATATAATACACAGGAAAGTTGTATCAGGCTGTTTCCTTTACTCATGCGTGGAGACAACACAATAGTACTTGCAACTCATTGTGGCTATTTTTTTTAGTGTTAATTTCATTGCTGCGTTTCAAAATAGTTACCAGTTGTGCATCAGGTCAGAATAATTGTAAAAATTTTTTAAAAAACAAGAAGTGTAAGGTATGTTTGAGTTACTACTTCATAGAAACATAGAAAACCTACAGCTTCGTGGAACATTCTGTCTTACTGCAGTCTTCAATCAAAATGACAGCTAAAGTCTGATAGAATTCCACACAACTGGAACATTGCCTTTTCAAAGAACAAACCCATCTGTAAAACAGTACCATCCATCTTCAATTGGCAATGGTGAAAGTATAACAAAAGGGAATGATGAAAATCTCTTGAATATCTAGTCAGCCAATCTTTGCACCTTAGCTTTTTAACCTTTCAACTTACTTAACCATATCACTGAATTTTTTGCAATTGTTATGCTTAAAAAATGAGTGTAACATTTTTTTCCCTAAGTGCTTTCTCTGAGTCCTGCATTGTACATTCAAGTTTCTGAAAGATCATAATGGTCACTCTAAAATGAGGATTTTTAACCTTTTTTATGCCATGGATCCCCTTTGCAGTCCAGTGGAGCCCATGGACTCCTTCTCAGAATAATGTGTTTAAATATATAAAATAAAATGCATAGGATTACAAAAGAAACCAATTATATTGAAAAACAATTATCAAAATAGTTCTAAAAATTGTGACATAGTAAAATAGGTGCTTCTTTAATAACACATTAAATAACAAGACTATACATTTAAAATGCATAGAAACATAGAAAGCCTACAGCACAATACATGCCCTTCGGCCCACGATGCTGTGCCAAACATGTACTTACTTTAGAAATTACCTCGGGTTACCCATAGCCCTCTATTTTTCTAAGCTCCATGTACCTATCCAGGAGCTTCTTAAAGGACCCATTTGTATCTGCCTCCACCATTGTCGCCGGCAGCCCATTTCACGCACTCCCCACTCTCTGCATTAAAAAAGTCAACAAATTACCCCTGACATATCCTCTGTACCTACTTCCAAGCACCTTAAAACTATCCTCTCGTGTTAGCCCTTTCAGCCCTGGGAAAAAGCCTCTGATTGTCCACACGATCAATGCCTCTCATCATCTTATACACCTCTATCAGGTCACCTCTCATCCTCTGTCACTCCAAGGAGAAAAGGCCAAGTTCACTCAATCTATTCTCATAAGGCATGCTCGCCAATCCAGGCATCATCCTTGTAAATTTCCTCTGCACCCTTTCTATAGTTTCCACATCCTTCCTGTAGTGAGGTGACTGGAACTGAGCACAGTACTCCAAGTGGGGTCTGACCAAGGTCCTATATAGCTGTAACATTTCTTCTCAGCTCTTGAACTCAATCCCACGGTTGATGAACAGCGTCACACTGTTGATGAACGCCAATTCACTGTATGCCTTCTTAACCACACAGTCAACCTGTGCAGCAGCTTTGAGTGTACTATGAGAGACCTTTGGACTCAGACCCCAAGATTCCTGTGTGTGATTCTCCACAGTGTTAATACTTACTTAATACTTAATTGTTACCATTAATACTATATTCTGCCATCATATTTGACCTACCAAAATGAACCACCTCACACTTAAACAACAGGAATTCTGCAGATGCTGGAAATTCAAGCAACATACATCAAAGTTGCTGGTGAACGCAGCAGGCCAAGCAGCATCTATAGGAAGAGGTGCAGTCGACATTTCAGGCCGAGACCCTTCGTCAGGACCTGACGAAGGGTCTCGGCCTGAAACGTCAACTGCACCTCTTCCTATAGATGCTGCTTGGCCTGCTGCGTTCACCAGCAACTTTGATGTATGTCACCTCACACTTATCTGAGTTGAACTCCATCTGCCACTTCCCAGCCCAGTTTTGCATTCTATCGATGTTCCACTATAATCTCTGACAGTCCTTCACACTATCCACAGCACCCCTAACCTTTGTGTCATCAGCAAACTTACTAACCCATCCCTCCACTTCCTCATCCAAGTCATTTATAAACATCACGAAGAGAAAGGGTCCCAGAACAGATCCCTGAGGCATACCACTGGTCACCAACCTACATGCAGAATATGACCCGTCTACAAACACTTTTTGCCTTCTGTGGGCAAGCCAATTCTGGGTCCAAAAAGCAATGTCCCCTTGGATCCCATGCCTCCTTACTTTCTCAGTAAGCCTTGCATGGGGTACCTTATCAAATGCCTTGCTGAAATCCAATACATTACACCTACTGCTCTACCTTCATCGATGTGTTTAGTCACATACAGGCAAGCTAAATTTGACTTTTTAAAGACATCAGTGTGTGAAGGCTGTTGTTGCTTAGCTTGAATAAGAATATTAAACTGTGGGATAGTCTTTGACAAAGCTACACACGTCATGTTGAACATCCAATCGAAGGGCTGCCGATAGTTGGCTAACCACGTTGCACTAGTGTCTGCAGACAGGAAGACGGCAACCACGTTTGATCTAGCAGCATAATTTTGAAGTAAATGGCACTTTTAAGATATTTATAACAACTGTAATCTGATATGAAATACTGTTTCTCTAATTTCATTTGGTGTCCAAGTCACAGGTACTGCTCATGCTACTGTGGTTTGTTGCCTACATTTATAATTGAAGGAAATGCTAAATTTCAGTCAGAGGTTAGTGAAAATAAAGATGTAATTTTTTTTTGCGTCCAAGTTCAAGGACCCTCTAGAATCTATCCACTGACCTCCGAAGTATCCATGGACCCCAGGTTAAGAACCCCTGTTCTAAAATGAAATGGAAAAGCATTGGATGAATATTTTGAAGCATTCACAATGGGGCCTGGACACCTAGTCTGAGCTCGACCAGACAACTATTGTCAAAACTTTGGGCTAAGTGATTTTGATGTAATTTCAAAGTCATGAAAAAGCTTGCTAAATTGGACATAATAACTTTAAAGAAACATTATTGTGGCCTACACCTGTTTTTAACAGCATAAAGATCCTCCTTAGTCCTGTTTACTGGATGGGCTGTTTTTGTAACTTACAATCTCTTGATTAAATTAAACCATTAGAATAAGTCACTTACTTGAGCAAAATATGATGGAGAAATAAAGTCTGTGTTGGAGTAAATCATGACAGAGTATGCCGAGTCCAATTTCCCAATAGGCAGGATTTCAATATTAAATTACAAAGATGTTTTTGGTTCTTTTCCTAGTCACCCTTTTGTAAGTCCTCTGGCTCTTGACCCTTCGTCAACGGGGACTGTTTATGGTCATGAATTTTTTTGACAGAGTCAGAATCAAATTTATTATCACTGTAATATAAAATCTGTTGTTTTTTGGCAGCAGAATCATGCAGACATAAAATATATATTACAAAAATAGTGCAAGTAAAAAGGAATATGGAGTTGCGCTCATGGATCATTGAGAAAACTGATGGTGGAGAGAAAAGAAGCAGTTTCTAAATCACTGAGGATGGTACCTCCTTCACTATGTTTCTCCGGTCTAATCACAAAAGTAAATTCCCTATTGTTGGAATCATTCTAGCAAGTCTCTTCACCCTCTGTACAATCTTTATCTCTCTGTTAAGGTTTGATATCCAGTAGTTGTAGCCAAGCCAGTGTTTTATAAAGATTCGTTCTCCACTTCCAATCCCCTAATAAGCACTGGCTCATGAACCCCCAATTTCTTCTTCCTGTAGCCAATCATCATCTCTTTGGTTTTGCTGACATTGAGTGAACGGGTGTTCATAGCTCATACACTGCAGACCTGGAATGAGTTGAGTCACCCTGAACTCCCTCCAGTGCTTTCACATCCTTCACAAAATATGGAAACCAAAATTGTACATAATACTCAAGGTGTGGCCTCACAAGTACATTATACAGCTTCAGGAGAACAGCTCTATACTTGAACTCCTCTGAGCACGTCATATAGCCCAGCATTCTATTAGGCTTTCTGATCGCTTCTGTGCGTTGTCTAGATGTTGTTAGTGATGAGTCTACCAGGGTGCGCAAATCCTTGTCATACAATGTACTTTCTAACTCAAGAACCCCTGCCATTGTATATTTATCTCTAATATTTCTACTTCCTATATGTAAATGTAAAATGTTACTTACATTAAATTTCATTTGCCATTTGTCTGCCCACATCTGAATTTTGTTTAGATCTAGCTGTATTGATTCTGCTGCCTGAATGTTGTCAGCCCGTCCTCCTAACTTTGTGTCATCTGCAAACTTCACTAGTTTATTTGTTATGTGCTTATCCAAATCATTGATGTAAATTAAAACAGCAGTGGCTCTAAAACTGATTCCTGTGGAACCCCACTTTTAACATCTAGGTGGGAAAATGTTCCTCTCACCATAACTCATTGTTTTCTGTTTATGATCCAATCCTGCGCCCATTCACACACCTTGCCCTGAATCCTTGCCTCCTGTTGTTTGATTATTAGCCTCTTGTTGGGTACTTTGACAAAAAGCCTTCTCCAAGTAAATGATATCTACTGATCTGTTGTTACCATAAATTTTAGTTGCCTCTTCATAGAACTCCAGCATATTAATAAATGATTTCCCCTTTCTGAACCCATGATGGCTTTCTGCAAATGTGCCTGTTCTTATCAGCTGCTTTTCCATTTCATTTTTTCTTAATGTTTCCATTATCTTACCTACGATACATGATAAGCTTACTGGTCTATAGTTACCAAGGTCAGTGCAGTCACCCTTCTTGTATACTAGGAGAATGTTAGCCCATTTCCAGTCCATAGGGATTTCACCAGTTTTCACTGACTTTTGAAAAATACGTGTTAGGGGTTTGTAATCATAGACCTCTTTAGATACCCTTGGATAAATGTGATTTGATCCTGGAGATTTATTAACTTGCAGCCTTTCAGGTGAAACAGGACCTCACTTTCTAAGACCTCCAAGTTTCTTAAAACAACCTTGTTTTTCTCTACATTTACTGGCGTTTTGCTAACATCTTCTTGGGTGAATACTTTACCAAAATATAAGTTAATATCCGCAATGTCCTTTTCCACATAATTTAACCCTCTATTATTATTCCTAAAACACTTAATTTCCGACTTAACTTTTCTTTTACTACTAAAGTATTAAAAAATATCTCGTGGGGTCAATCTTAACAATATCCTTCTCAACCTGCCTTTTGGCAATTTAAATTTCCCTCTTGACTGTCGCTGTCATATTTTCATGTGTCCTACGGTTAATGTCGTTACTATTATTTTCTGTATTCCTCATATAGCTTTCCTTATATAGTCTTTTCTTCAATAATTTTTTAAGTACAGGTTTCCCCTGCCATCTGAAGGTAGAGCGTTCCTATGAAACGGTTCGTAAGCCGGAATGTCGTAAAACGAAGGAGCAATTAGCATTTATTTATATGGGAAAAATTTGTGAGCATTCGCAGACCCAAAAATAACCTACCAAATCATGCCAAATAACACATAAAACCTAAAATAACAGTAAAATATAGTAAAAGCAGGAATGATGTGATGAACATACAGCCTATATAAAGTAGGAATACTTTTCCACAATAATTACCTGCAGTGTTCTCCGTAGCGAAAATCTCACGCAAGCGCTCTCGGCAAAAACACAGCGCAAGCACTCTCCAGTAACCTTTAAGCTATGAAGCTGCCAAATCATACCAAATAATGCGTAAAAATACACAGCCAATATAAAGAAGAAATAATGTATGTACAGTGTAGTATCACTTACGGGAATCAGGAAGACAGCGAGCACACTGATGATGGTGTGTTAGGCTGAGTTGTCGGAGGTTGGGATGGTGCAGTGGCCCCCACCCTCCGGGCAGCGAACCAATACCAATCCGCGGAGAATGCAGAGGTCCGGTGGTGCCGGGATGCACCCAACACATCTCTAAGAAAAAAGCCGAAATAAACAAGCTAATTAATTAGGTGCCGCCCGGCTCATAAATGTCGGCCCAGATCAGAGGCAACGCAATCAGCAATTGCCTCTGATCTGGGCCGACATTTACGTGCCGGGCGGCACCTAATTAATTAGCTTGTTTATTTTGGCTTTTTTCTTAAAGATGTGCTGGGTGCCTCCCGGCTACTGCTGCATTCTCCGCGGATCGGTATCTGTCTGCGGCCCAGGGTTTGGGGTGGTGGGACACTGGGGTGTCATCTGTTTCCATCAGAGCAGGCAGGTCATCTTCTTTGTCTGCCTGCCTCGATGTCGAAGCTCGAGGTTGGTCATCTGCTATGGCTGATGTGGAAGGCTTGCTTGACTGCTTAGCCTCGTGCATTTTTAGATCATACAGTTCTTTGTAAGCACTCAAACCATCCTGCAAATATGCCCTAAACCGATGTACCCTATCAAAATTAAAGTTGTACTTTATCATTGCAGCGAAAATCTCATGTAGTTGCCTCATGTTCAGTACCTGGAGGACTTCACTGTTGGTCCATTCGCTACTGCATTCGGTTTTGATTGTTATCCTTTCCTCTTGCAATTGAATCAGCTCTTCATCTTCATAGATGATAGATTCTTGGTCATGGGATGCCAAAACCTCTTCAACATCATCTTCGTCGACTTCCGCAAGCCAAACTCACTTTGTCCTTACTTCATTCACCACGATCGAAACACTTAATTATGTCTAGTTTTACGCTAAGTGTAACACCCTTACGAGCTCTTTTAGGCTTTTCTGATACCTTAGAACTCATCTTGCAAACTGCTGCTCACAGGCATGTGTTTAAGCAATGCCGGCGAGAATGCTGTTCCAAATCCAGGGGAGAGCGGCTGCTCAGGGCGCATGCTGCTCTTTTTCATAACAGTGAAAATGTCTTCTATTAGTGAAAACAGGTAACTAATGTAGGTCTTTTGTAACAGTGAGGTTTCGTAAAGCAAACGTTCGAAAAGCGGGGGACACCTGTATAGCTTTCTTCATCCATGCAGTTGATCTATTGTTTTTATTGCTTCTCCTGACCTTGGGTATGAACATTTGCTGCACTGCACTTATTACCTCTTTAAGTCAACCCCATTGTTCCTCAACTGACTCAACCATCAAGCGGTTCCTTCCAGTTTACCTTCTGAAGTCTTTGCTGCATCTGCACAAACTTTGCCTTTCTGAAATACATTTTAACGCCTTTGGTTTTTTACTGATATCATCATCATCATCATCATCATCATCATCATCATCATCCGGTGCCATGCCCAGTTTGAGCTTTGACTGCCATGGCCCACACACTCCTGTTTTGGGTCAAGTGGATCAATTCATTGGTATTCATTTCCAGTTCTCTGGCTGCTGTCTTCATCCTCATTTGTCTTTGTCTTCCTCTTGTTATCTTCCCTTCAATCTTTCCCATAATTACCATGCATTCTAACTCCTCTTTCCTAATCACCTGTCCAATGAAGTTACATTGCCTTTTCGTGATGTCATACATTATTTCTCTTTTTGTGTTTGCTCTGTTCATGACATCCTCGTTAGATATTCATTTTGTAGATGATATTCTTTGCATCCTCCTCAAAAACCACATCTCGGCTGCTTCAATTCGTTTCCTTATGTTACTAGATATTGTCCAACATTCTGAGCCATATAACATAACTGGATAAACGTAACACTTCAGTACTGTGAGGCGGGTTGTCATGCCTAGTTTAGTATTGGTCAGTATACTCTTCATTCTCGTAAAGGTGTCTTTTACTATCGCTATTCTTCTTTTGATGTCCATGTCGCACCTGCCATCTGATGTCACCCAGCTTCCTAAGTAGCAAAAGTTCTGTACTTGTTTTATGTACCTGTTTTACTGATATACTCTCTCAAAAAACTTCGAGACAAACAATATTATGATCACTTGGTGTGACCACACCTGGAGTATTGTGTGCAGTTTTGGTTCCCTAGTCTGAGGAAAGACATTCTTGCCATAGAGGGAGTACAAAGAAGGTTCACCAGATTGATTCCTGGGATGGCAGGACTTTCATATGATGAAAGACTGGATCGACTAGGCTTATACTCTCTGGAATTTAGAAGTTTGAGGGGGGATCTTATTGAAATGTATAAAATTCTAAAGGGATTGGACAGGCTAGATGTAGGAAGATCGTTCCCGATGTTGGGGAAGCCCAGAACGAGGGGTCACAGTTTGAGGATAAAGGGGAAGCCTTTTAGGACTGCGATGAGGAAAAACTTCTTCACACAGAGAGTGGTGAATCTGTGGAATTCTCTGCCACAGGAAACAGTTGAGGCCAGTTCATCGGCTATATTTAAAAGAGAGTTAGATATGGCCCTTGTGGCTAAAGGGATCAGGGAGTATGGAGAGAAGGCAGGTACAAGGTTCTGAGTTGGAAGATCAGCCATGATCATACTGAATAGTGGTGCAGGCTCGTAAGGCCGAATGGCCTACTCCTGCACCTATTTTCTATGTTTCTATCACTTGTTCCTTATGACTCAACAACTTCCGCACTCAAGATTCTATCCTGATTGTTACATTGTTTGTTTCACTAATTCAGATACACGTAGCAGTTGAGGCACATGTATTGTGCGTTGTGCCAAGGAATTTTTGCACAGTGTGCCGTGCCCACTGAGTCTACAAATTGTGATCTTTGGTCAGGTAACAGCGACAGTGCAGCTTATTGAAAGAATTAAGATAGGCAGAGCAGGGCAGGTAATGTGCTACAATTATAGTTTGTGGCAGCTGACGGAGATTGTTGCTCAAGACACTTCAGCTTAAGATTTTGTGAGCTGAGGCCTAAGATTTGGACATTACAATGCATCAAGTTATTTGGATACATTCAGGGGTGTGCCAGAGCGCGCCCAGCACCTCTTTAAGAAAAAAACCGAAATAAACAAGCTAATTAATTGGGTGCCGCCCAGGGTGATTTGAGTATCTCAGAAACTGCTGATCTCCTGGGACTTTTACGCACAGCAGACTCTGGAGTTTACAAAGAATGGTGCCAAAAATAAAAAAACATCCAGCAAGTGGATTTAAAAAGATGTTTTCGCTCACACAACAGCCACTTGCTGGATTTTTTTTTTGCTTTTGGCACCATTCTTTGTAAACCATTCTTTTTCTTCCTAGTGCTAGAAAATATGTGATAGCATTGCCATGGTGGTAGCTTTCTGCCTCCATCAAGCCTCTTGTCTTTACCAGTCTTGCATGGGACAATATGGATAGACTTGAGGAAACTCTCACTGGAAAGGGTACATCACATAGAGTCAATGGCATAGCTGAGCTTCCGCACATTGAGAAACTGAAGCAGAGATCAGTCACCATTGAGGACCAAGAACTGGAGGTATACGTAGCAGGTGCACGTGTGGGCCCACAGTCTCTCCCAACCAGAGAACACTGTGTCCAGGAAACCAAGGAAACTGCTCTTCTTGCCTGCAAGAAGAACCTAGTGTGGACGCTTGCAAGGCAAACAGATCCAGAGAATCAGACAATTCCAAGCTGGCAAACACTAGGAAATCTGCAGATGCTGGAAATTCAAGCAACACACACAAAAATTGCTGGTGAACGCAGCAGGCCAGGCAGCATCTATAGGAAGAGGTGCAGTCGGCGTTTCGGGCTGAGACCCTTCGTCGGGACTAACTGAAAGAGGAGATATTAAGAGATTTGAAAGTGGCAGGGGGAGGGGAGATCCGAAATGATAGGAGAAGACAGGAGGGGGAGGGATGGAGCTGAGAGCTGGAAAGTTGATTGGCAAAAGGGATACGAGGCTGGAGAAGGGAGAAGATCATGGGAAGGGAGGCTTGGGGAGAAAGAAGGGGGGGGTGGTGCCAGAGGATGGGCAAGGAGTTATAGTGAGAGGGACAGAGGGAGAAAAAAGTGGGAAAGAAAATAAATAAATAAATAAATAGATAAATAAGGGATGGGGTACGAAGGGGAGGTGGGGCTTTAACAGAAGTTAGAGAAGTCAGTGTTCATGCCATCAGGTTGGAGGCTACCCAGACGGAATACAAGGTGTTGTTCCTCCATCCTGAGTGTGGTTTCATCTTGATAGTAGAGGAGGACGTGGACAGACATATCAGAATGGGAATGGGACGTGGAATTAAAGTGTGTGGCCACTGGGAGATCCTGCTTTCTTTGGCGGACAGACTGGTTTTGATATCAGCACCAGGGACCAAGAGCCAATCTCACAAGATGTTGTTGGGTATTTGCCAACCATCAATTCACCAGCCACAGAGTTGACCACAGTATTTGAAATCCTGAACCAATCAGAGCTAATCAGGAAGGAACTTCATCTAGAAACAATTGTGATAGTCATGAATCAAGCACTCTATGCAAAAGCCACTAAAATTGCCTGGAAGCACAAAGAGCGCTTCTCCAACATTCTTCTCAGGATGGGGACATTCCATACCATATGTAGTGCCTTAGCCATCCTAGGAAAGCAATTTCAGGATGCTGGTCTAAAGGATGTATGCATAGAGGCTGGAATCATCGCAGAGGGGTCCATCAATGGAGTCCTTGATGGTAAACACTACAATTGTGCTGTCAGGGTCCACAAATACATCTATGAAGCACTGATGAGACTCACATGGGCAGAGTTCACACCGTGGGTTGAGGGCAATGTTCCAGAGAGGAGTAGGATGATCAGATCATTCTTAGACAATGTGAACAACATGGCCAGTGACTTGAACCAACAGAAGTTGAACAATCTGCTGCAAAGTCCACTCTTAGCTGAGCTGAATAACCCTGTGGACAGACTTTCTGGAACACCTCTGTCACAACAATGGAGAGCTATCTGCGTTCTGGATATCATACATCGACATGGTAGAGAACGTAGCACTTCTGCGTGCCCCTCATGAGGGGGACTGGGGGTTGCACCTCCATGCTATAAGAACCATGATACCATGGTGCTTTGCCTATGATAAGGTGAATTATGTCAGGTACCTGTCCTCTTACTTTGCTCAGATGATGAACCTCCCAAAGAAGAATCCTTCTGTGTATGAAGACAGGCCAATTCTCGGTGCAGTTGTCAAGTAACAACCCCTTTGGGCAGATCCCTGTGGACCAGGCTATTGAAGCCACAGTGAACAAAGACACACAGACTCCTGGACGCACGTCACGATTCAGCCTGAATACTGGAGCTATCAAGCATTACTACATAACAGCTGAGCACCGCAGTGCATTCCTGGGACAGTTAAGGGACATGGTGCAAGGCAACAAATCAGAGCTTTCTTATGCGGAGCTACAGCAGCCAAGAATCTAGAAAGATGAGGAAGCAGTTTCAGCAGTGGTTAGCAGATGTTTTTATCATGTCTTTAGCATTTTGTGACAAGATTGCGGCCCCATTGTTCCAGAAGTGTGGCACTAGAACCCGTACAAGGCTTGTAGACATCAGGAAGGTTGCTGCCACTGTTGGCATAGAGGTATGTAGGGCTCTCATCGGGTTGCACGCATATGCAGGATGTGACACTGTAAGCACTTTTGCAGGCAAAGAGAAGACAAGTGCTAAAACTTCTGACCAGCAACAGGGAAACTCAGGACACATTCTTAGAGTTGGATCAGGAATGGGACCTCTCCTCAGAACTGATGGACAAACTGGAGGCATTTATATGTCTCCTGTATGCCCCAAAAGTATCGACCACCAAGGTCAATGAGCTCAGGTATCACCTTTTCTGTGCCAAAAAAGGTGAAATCGAAAGTCATCAACTCCCACCATGCAAGGACTGCTTAACAAAACATGCACAGTGAGCCATCTACCAGGTTGGTATATGGAGAAGATGTTTGGAGCAGGACTCACAAGTGCCAAGCCCTGTTGGTAGAGGATGCAAGATGGAGAGAGAAAAGGAAGCTGAACAGTTGGTGGTGCACTGGATGGAAGGCCAGCCAGCACCTGATGCCGTCCTGGATCTACTGACCTGTAACTGTCCAAAAAAATGTTCACTCCCAAGATGTATGTGTGTTGCAAATGGCCTCAGGTGTACTGACATGTGTAGACTGGCAGACTGTGAGAACCAGGCATCTACCTCAGAGAGTGTGGAAAGTTCAGATGAAGATGTGGAAGACTTGGAAAATTATTATGATTATTAATAGATTATGAAAGTATGGAAAACAAAGTATGGAAAGCAGTCTTTGATTAAATATATTTATTTTACAACCAAATGGGGCCCAGGTTATGGCCGTGTGGAACTCCACATTTGAATTATTGTACTGTAATTCTATATGCTATGACAAAAGTTTAAGATTGTTTAGATTTGATACAACAATAAGGAAAATATCATGACATTGATAAAACTCCAAAAATCTCTCCAAATGAGGTTTTTTCACCTTTTGGGGGGTGGGGTAACATTTTCTGCTGTACTGATGTTAATATCTAATATATACAGAAAGTGATTACTTATTTGAAGTAATAAAGCTACCATTGGTGCAATGCTCTCACATATTTTCTAACTCTAGAGATGTATACCTTGCCAAAAATACCGACCAATCCTACTGGCTCATGGACTAAGAGGTAGTTATACCCTCTATGCTAAATACTGTGCAATCAAGAAGAACCAGAGAATGCAACTGTGAATGAGGTCCAATGATATCATAACTTTAGGTAGATAGACCCAACTTAATTTTGAAGATGATGTTGTATTTCATTTTTAACAAGCAAAGCTCAATACATTGTTAAGCCTAATTAAACGTCAGGTCAATGCCAAGTACGTTGCTGAACTTGCCCTGTTTGATTAACAAAGTGAACGTTATATAAAAAAAACAGAACTTGAAATGACGATTTCTCACTTTTGCTTTTCAGTGAAAGCAGAAGAGGAAATAGAAGCACTGATTTTTGATGGTGCAGAGGTTGTTGACATTCGCAACATGCAAGTTCCTCAGCGAGTACTTTCGGTTAATAGTGTCCCCTCGACTTTACATGAGAGTGATGAACAAAGGAGATGCCTGGCAACGCTAGTATATTGTAAGTGATCTTGGAAGCTGTTGCTTATTGCTTTCAAAGTCAAATTCCAGTCACACATTATAATATGTAAGAAATATAAGATATACATACTTGCAATTTCATGCAAATTTTTTGTAACTTTGATATCAATTTACTGTCTTTTGCCAGTTTTAACTTGTTTGAAATAAGCATGGTCAAGAATAGTTTTGAACTTTCCATTTCTAACCCAGTCCTTTCCAACTTTAAACACATTTTATTTTGTGAAGAACAGAATTGCATAATACTTTAAGCAACACTCACAACACGCTGGAGGAACTCAGCAGGTCGGGCAGCATCCATGGAAACGATGAGTCGACCGGACGATGAGGCCGGAACCCTTCGTCAGGACTGTAGAGGGAAGGGGCAGAGGCCCTATAAAGAAGGTTGGGGGAGGGTGGGAAGGAGAAGGCTGGTAGGTTCCAGGTGAAAAACCAGTAAGGGGAAAGGTAAAGGGGTGGGGGAGGGGAAGCAAGGAGGTGATAGGCAAGAAAGGTAAAGAAGGAATAAGGGAAAACACAATAGGTAGTAGAAAGAGGCGGAAACATGAGGGAGGTGATAGGCAGCTGGGGGAGGGGGCAGAGTGAGATAGGGATAGAGGAAGGGAGGGGGAGGGAATTACTGGAAGTTGGAGAATTCTATGTTCATACCAAGGGGCTGGAGACTACCTAGACGGTATATGAGGTGTTGCTCCTCCAACCTGAGTTTAGCCTCATCATGGCAGTAGAGGAGGCCATGTATGGACATATCTGAATGGGAATGGGAAGCAGAGTTGAAGTGGGTGGCTACCGGGAGATCCTGTCTATTGTGGTGGACGGAGCGGAGATGCTCGGCGAAGCGGTCCCCCGATCTGCGTCGGGTTTCACCGATGTAGAGGACGCTGCACCGGGAGCACCAAATGCAATAGATGACCCCAACAAACTCACAGGTGAAGTGTTGCCTCACCTGGAAGGATTGTTGGGGCCCTGAATGGTGGCAAGAGAGGAGGTGTAGGGACAGGTGTAGCACTTACGCTTACAGGGATAAGTGCTGGGTGGGAGATCCATGGGGAGGGACATGTGGATAAGGGAGTTGCGGAGGAACCAATCCCTGTGGAAAGTGGAGAGGGGTGGAGAGGGAAAGATGTGCTTAGTGGTGGGGTCCTGTTGAAGGTGGCAGAAGTTGCGGAGGATAATGTGCTGGATCCAGAGGCTGGTGGGGTGGTGGGTGAATACATAATACTAATTTTGCTCTTTTTAGTCTTTACAAGTACTCTACAGGTGCATCAAGATTTGATTACTATGATGTGCAAGGGTTTACTTAACACTACCTCAACCTCATTATGGCTGTCAGTATCTTCTGGGAACTGGTGTAATTAAAAGGCAGTAAGGCAATTCACAACACTATGCGCTCTTCCAGCTTCACCCTAAAATAATTGCAGCAGAAGTGGTTACTCAAAAGAGGCATAAGGGAAAAGGGTGTGACTACAAGTGAAGCAGGTATGGGGATCCAAAAAGTAACACAGAAGCAGATCCAGTTCTTACACTTGTCTAATGCGTATGCAATCCTTGCAGCCTGTGTTGAGAGTGTAGTAAAAAGCAATGATGTGTGATGGGGCACATTATATGTATGAGGATCGAATCAGGAGCAGGTTTATCATCAGTGATGTATGTTGTGAAATTAATTGTTTTGTGGCAGCAGTACAACACATTACATAAAAATTACTAAAAGGTGCAATAAAAATATATTAAAAGTAGATAGTGCAAATAGAGAGCAAAATAGTGAGGTAGTGTCGTTGGTTCATGGACCATTCAGAAACCTGGCAGCAGAGGGAAAGAATCTGTTCGTAAAATATTGAGTGTGCATCTTCAGGCTTCTGTACCTCCTCCCTGATGGTAGTAATGAGAAGGAGGCATGTTCACAATAGTGAGGGTCTTCCAAGATGGAGTCTCCTTCTTGAGGCACTGCCTGTTGAAAATGTTGCCAATGGTGGGGAGGCTAGTGCTCAACATGGAGCTGGCTGAGTTTGCAACTTTTGCAGCTTTTTCCAATCCTGTGCGGTGGCCCCTCCATACCATACAGAGGTCCATAGTACACCTGTAGAAATTTGCTGGATTCTTCCTGACATACCAAACTTGAAGTTGCTCACTCTTTCCTCCACTGACCCCCCTCGATGAGGACTGGTGTATATTCTACCAACTTCCCATTCCTGAAGTCCACAATCAATTCCTTGGTCTTGTTGATACTGTTCTGTACAGGTGAGAATGTGTTGTGAAAGTTGTACTACCTACTTGGTGTCAGGGTTAAGGACATCACGCAAGATGAGTTAGATCAACACATTGAATTCTTGACTCAAGTATTAGTGTGATGGAAATTTATTTCAACATGGACACTGGCATTAGCACTGGAAGCTGCAGAGCTATTAATTTGGGATGAACTTCACATGAATTGAGCTGGAAATAATATTCAGAAGAAATGAATAACTAGAGCTGCAGGTGAGGTTTTAAATTCAATTTTGCAGGTAGGAAAATTTAAAGAGAAAAGAACCAAGTAATAAAGTTTGGATTGGATAGGTTATGGGTAATGAAAACCAGAGTCTATTGAGAAGGGAAGAGCATGAAGATATTCCTCCAGAGTTTAAGGAGGGAAAAATGGTAAACAAGGAAATCTGTCTATCTGAATGAACATAGTAATAAAAACAAACAGATAGATGAATTAACAGCACAAGGAACTCAAATATTACAGTGTAATAGCCATTACAGAAATGTAGTTGTAAAAGTGATGAATGCTGGAAATTAAATATTCCTGGATAGTTAGAGGGAGACACAGTTGGAAAAAGTGAAAGGTAATTCTAATAATAAAGAAAGCAATGAAGGCAGTAAAGAGAGAGGATCATGTCTGAAACAGTCAAGAGTTCTGGGTAGATAAGAAACAGCAAGGAATGAAACAAAGAGTGGTCTATAGAACCTCAGGCAATATTGATAACATGGAGCATTGCATAATTAAGAAAGTTAAAGGTGCAATTATTAAGTGTTATATAGTAATCATTGCAGATCTTTAATTAATACCGTATACAGTCTGGAGAAACCAAATTTTTAATAATAATGTTGAGGAAGATGATCTAAAAGAGGTATGAAACAGATGGTTTTCTAAATCACTATGTTGAGGTACCATAGAAAATTGGCTATTGTTAATCTGGTTCTTCAGAGAAGGATGTTCATGTCTGAAAACAGAATCGATTTAGTTCAATCTGAAACGAAGGTTTTAAATTGAAGCCAAACTACAAAGTTGTAAGACCCCAGTTCTGATGAAGGGGTTTTGACCTGAAATGTAACTAGAATTCTCTTCCCATAGATGTGGGCTGACCTGCTGAATATCTCCAGCATTTTCTATTGTTAATGTAAAACTACTTTAAAAGTTATAATATATAAGCAATGGCTATTGTTTGAAGTACTAACACATAGTCTGCACAAATGTATATCCTTTTAAAGCCATAAAAACCCAACATATAAAATGGTCTAGTGGTTAAGATATGAAAAGGCTTTTAAGGTTGCTATACAGTGCAGTAGGCCGATAGATTGGCAAAATTTCAGAGTTCAGTAAAGCAGAACTAAGACATTCATAAGGGAAGAGAAAGTAGAATACAAGAATAATCTGGTGACAAACACAAAAATAAAGTAAACAAAAACCTTCTATAGATTCATAAGAAAGAAATAATTAGGACAAGTTAATGAAAGGTCCTCATAGGATAAAACAAAATCAATAATATTGATTAATAAGGAAATATCAGGGAAACTATTTTGCGTCGGTTTTCATTCAAGTAGACCTTGAGACATAGGAGCAGAATTAGACCATTTGGCCCATTGAGTCTGCTCCACCATTTCATCATGGCTGATCCAATTTTTCTTCTCTGCCCCAATCTCCTGCCTTCTCCCTCTATTCCCTCATGCCCTGACCAATCAAGAATCTATCAACCTCTGCCTTAAATATACATAAAGACTTGACCTCCACAGCTGCCTGCAGCAAAGAATTCCACAGATTCACCACTCCATGGCCAGAAAAATTCCTCCTCATTTCCGTTCTAAAAGGACACCCTTCTATTCTGAGACTGTGTCCTCTGGACTTACACTCTCCCACCATAGGGAACATCCTCTCCATATTCACTCTTTCACCGTTCAATAGGTTTCAATGAGGTCACCCTTCATTCTTCTGAATTCCAGTGAATACAAGCCAGAGCCATCAAACGTTCTTCATGTGACAAGCCATTCAATCCTGGAATCACTTTCGTGAACCTTCTTTGAATCCTCTCCAATTTTAACATGTTCTTTCTAAGATAAGGGGCCTAAAACTGCTCACGATACTCCAAGTGAGGCCTCATTAGTACCTTATAAATTCTCAACATTACATCTTTCCTTTTATATTCTAGTCCTAGTGAAATTAATGCTAACATTGCATTGGCCTTCCTCATCCCAGACTCGACCTGCAAATTAACCTTAAGGAAATACTGCACAAGGACTCCCAAGTACCTTTGCCCCTCAGTTTTTTGTATTTTCTCTCCATTTATATAATAGTCAAGCCTTTCATTTCTTCAATGGTGCATGACCATACTTCCCGACACTGTATTCCATCTGGCATTTCTTTGCCCATTCTCCTAATCTGTCTAAGCCCTTCTGTAGCCTCTCTACTTTCTCAAAAGTACCTGCCCCTCCACCTATCTTTATATCATCTGCAGATTTTGCAACAAAGGTATCAATTCCATCATTCTGACATATAACTTATAAAGAACCGGTCCCAACACAGACCACTAGTCAACGGCAGCCAACCAGAAAAGTCTCCCTTTATTCCCACCCTCTACCTCCTGCCAATCAGCCACTGCTTTATCCATGCTAGAATCTTTCTTGTAACACCATGTAACTTGTTAAGCAGCTTCATGTGTGGCACCTCGTCAAAGGCCTTCGGAAAATCCAAGTACACAACATCAACTGATTCTCCTTCGTCTATACTGCTTGTTATTTCTTCAAAAAATTCTAACAGATTTGTCAGGCAAGATTTTCCGTGACGAGATTTTATCATGTGCCTCCAAGTACCCTGAGACCTCATCCTTAATAATCAAATCCAGCATCTTCTCAACCACTGAGATCAGACTAATTGGCTGATAGTTTCCTTTCTTCTGCCTCTCTCCTTTCTTGAAGAGTGGAGAGACGTATGCAGTTTTCCATTCTTCTGGAAGCATTCCAGCATCTAGTGATTTTTGAAAGATCATTACTAATGCCTCAACAATCTTTTCAGCCATGGCTTTCAGAAACCTGGGGTGTACACCATCTAGTCCAGGTGACTTATCTACCTTCAGAGCTTTCAATTTCCCAAGAACATTCTCTCTAGTTATGGTAACTTCGCACACTTCATGATCTGTGACACCTGGAACTTTCACCATACTGCTAATGTCTTCCACAGTGAAGACTGATGTAAAATACTTAATCAGTTTGTCCACCATTTCTTTATATCCCATTACTACCTTTCCAGCATCATTTTCCAGTGGACAGATATCCACTCACGCCTCTCTTTTACACTTTACACATCTGAAGAAACTTTTGGTATCCTCTTAAATATTATTGGCTAGCTTACTTTCATTTTCCATCTTTATCTTAATGACTTTTTTCGTTGTCTTCTGTTGGTTTTTAAAAGCTTCCCAATCCTCTAACTTCCTACTAATTTTTGCTGTATTATATGCCCTCTCTTTAGCTTTTATGTTGGCTTATTTTTCCTTTAGAATACTTCCTACTCTTTCAGATGTATATATCCTGTGCCTTCCCGATTGCTTCCAGAAATTCCAGCCATTGCTGCTTTGCTGTCATCCCTGCCAGTGTTCTTTTCCAATCAATTCTGGCCAACTCCTCTCTCATGCCTCTGTGATTCCCTTTACTCCACTGTAATACTGATACATCTGACTTTAGCTTCTCCTTCTCAAATTTCAGGGTGAATTTGATCATGTTATGATGACTTGCCCCTATGGGTTCTTTTACCTTAAGCTCTCTAATCAATTCTGGTTCATTGCGCAACACCTAATCTAGAATAGCTGATCCTCTAGTGGTCTCAACTAAGAGCTGTTCATGGTAGACAGTAAGCATTTGGAAATAATGGAGGCCAACAGGTCTGGTATGAATGAGGAGATGAAAAAATTGTTTTCTGTCACATATATACAGAAAAGGGCCAGTAACCTCATGAAAGATCCCATCCACCCTGCTCATGGGCTGTTTGCCCCACTCCCATCAAGGAGGAGGCTACATAGCATCCATGCCAGGATCATCAGACTCAAAAACAGTTACTTTCCCCAAGAGGTAAGACTGATCAATGCCTTCACCCACTAACCCACCCCTCCACACTGCCCACCACTGCTACTTTGTCATTTCCTGTCAGTCATCTTATGTACAAACACTTATGTGCCTAGCCTCATCTTAAGGACATGCAGTCAAACTATGTATTTAGGCTACTTTAGGTATTTATATTTATTGTGTTTTTTATTTTTGTGTTCTTTATCTTTTCGGATTTCTTTTTGTGCTGCATTGGATCCAGAGTAACAATTATTTCATTCACCTTTACACTGTGTACTGGAAATTACATTAAACAATCTCGAATTTTGTTTTTTTTTAAATGAGAGAAATCAATGGGACTGAAAGCTGTTAAATCCTCAGGGTCTGATAACCTGAACTTTAAGATTTTAAACAAGGTGGCTATAGAAATAGTGGATGCATGTCATCTTCCAAAGTAAAGTTAACAAATGTAAACACGAGGAATTCTGCAGATGCTGGAAATTCAAGCAACACACTTCAAAGTTGCTGGTGAACGCAGCAGGCCAGGCAGCATAAGAAGGGATGAAGAAGGAAAAGGAGAACTATAGAGTTGGAAAGCACACTACCATCTCTAGTTTCTCAGAAGGCTAAGGAAATACAACATGATCTTTATCAAATTTTATAGAAAGCATCCTATCTGATTGTGTCATAGCCTAGTCTGGTAAATACTCTGCCTCAGACTGCAAAAAATTGCTGAAAGTTGTGAACACAGCTCAGTCTATCACCCAAAGCTAGCTCTCTTTCCATTTGACTGCCTACACTTCTGCTGCCTCAGAAAAATACAAACAAAGAGCACCCCCCCCCCACCCTAGTCACTCTGTCTTCTCCACTCTTCCATTGAACAGAATTTTTTTTAAAAGCCTGGGAACAGGTACCACCAAACTAAAGATAACTTCTATCCCTCTGTAATAAGACTCTTGAATGGATGTTCTTGTACGATAAAGAACTTTCCCCAAGAGGTAAGACTGATCAATGCCTTCACCCACTAACCCACCCCTCCACACTGCCCACCACTATCAAAGTTCAAAGTAAGTTTATTATCTAAGTTTGCATACGTCACCATATACTACCCTGAGATTCATTTTCTTGCAGGTATTCACAGTAGAACAAAGAAATAAACTAGAATCAATGAAAAACAATACTACCCAATGTGCACAATAAGATAATCTCTGCAATTACAATAATATTAATAAATAAGTAAATATATAAACTGAGAACATGAGTTGTATGGTCCTTGAAAGTGAGTCTGTAGGTTGTGGAATCATTTTAGTGTTGAGGTGAATGAAGTTATCCATACTGATTCAGGAGCCTGATGGTTGAATGGTAATAACTGTTCTGCAACTTGTTATCTCAGTCTATCTCGGTATGACCCTTGCACCTTATTTGCATCTGATTTTGAGGGATAGCCATGTATGTGAGGAACTTTGCTCATGTCCTAGGAGGTTGTAACAGCTTGAGAAGTCTGGGATCCCTCAGTGAAAATCTGGGAGAAAGTGGAGAATGCCACTAATTTAATATTTCAATCCATTATATCTACAATTTTGCAGCCTACAATCTGTCTCATGCCATTGTGATCCATAGTATTTGGATTCAAAGATGGATTTTTATGTCATTACTTTTTTGTTTGACTATCAATGCAGCAATCTCATGTGCTTAATTTTTAACCATATGAGATGTATCCCTTGACTCTGTTATTACAACCAATTTAATCTCTTATCAGGTACTGTCCTTTGAGAAACACAGTTGGCCCAAATTCAGAGTTATCACACTAATCAGTTATATGGCACCTGTACATTTGTTTTGAGAATTGCAACTGTCAGCTATACTGTCCTGTATATGAGATGAATCACCGCAGAAAGAATTACAAGCCTGAGAATATTCTGTAACACATGTTGGTTGAGATTTACTGTAAGTCGCTTGTCACAGATAAATTCACGTTGTGTAATTCTGCTTTCCCAAATGAAAAGAGACTATTGTATGAAAAGCAAATGCTGGTATTTTAAAAAGTGAAGGATATGTTTTTAATTAAATTTGAAAATAAACTTTTGAGAAGAAATGCAGAGATTCATAAATCAATGATTATATGGTTACGTAGTCTTCGGCTGGTAATTTTTCATTTTACCCCACACCACAGCCTTAGTCAGTTTGATTCACTTCACCTCTACTTCGACCTGGTTCATCTATTGTATCTGATGTTCCCAATGTAGCCACCTATTCTTCAGTGAAACATGGCGTAGATAGGGAGCTACTTTGTCGAGCACTTTCACTCCATGTGCCACAGAAGGTGGAAGCTCTCAGTGGCTACTCATTTCAATTTGACTTCCCATTCCCATTCTGACGTTTCTGTCCATAGCCTGGTCTGCAGCCATGATGAGGCCATCCTCAGGTTGGAGGACTGGAGGAGCAATGCATCATATTCCATCTGGGTAGACATGAACAATGTTTTCTCTAAATTCCAGTAATTTCTCCCCCCCTCCCCCTTCTGTCTTTATCCATTTCCCATTCTGGTTCCTCTCTCATGCCTTCACTTCTCACCTACCTATCTCCTCCCTCTGGTGCCCCTCCTCCTTCCCTCTCTAGCAGGCCACACTCATCCCATATTAGACGCCTTTTTCTTCAGTCCCTTATTTCTTTCACTGTTATGTCCTACCTTCCCCCCGCCCCCCACCTGGTCTTACCTATTTCCTGCCAGCTTCTCCTTCTCCCCACCTTCTTATTTTGGCTTCTGCCCCCTTCCTTTCCAGTCCTGAAGAAGGGTTCTGCCTAAAACATCAACTATCTATTCATGTCCATAGCTGTTGTCTGACTTGCTGAATTACTCCTTCCTTTTATGTGTGTTGCTCAAAATTTCCAGCATCTGCAAAATCTTTTGTGTTTATAATTTCCTTATTATCCAGGTTCAGGACATTGCCAAGATCACACAAGTTGAATCATTAGGTAAACTCTAGTACTTGTAATGTTCAAGTGTGAAAATGTTCCCTTTCTGTAATAGTAAATACTATGACCACAATTCATAGAGGAAGAACATTTTGTCAATTCCCCAATATTTATTAGTATAAATTGTGGGCAGTAAGATCATAATTTTGGTTTCTTCAGTGTCTGAAATAGTAAGTTGGATCTCAGGCAGTTCTGGTTTCAACCTGTATATGTCAGCAGGGCACATTTTTAATAAACAAAATTATGAAGAGGGAGTGCAGATTTTAAGGATGGGAAAATATTGACAGCATAAATATTGCTGCTGTTCTTCCAATCTTGCTACCATCCTCACTACAAAAATATTATTTTCTCTTTTGATATACTTGTCAGAAGTGAACTGAATGCCTTTTGACTAATGATTTCAAGATAAAGTCTGTTCTCTAAAGCACAGCACAGGTAGCTTACAATTGCTGGCTCTCGTGGATACAGTAGTGGCGAACATGGCACCTCTCCAGGACAATTCCCCTTGTAACAGGGAAAGAACAACAGCAATATTCATGATGTCGTTATTTTCCCACCCTAAACTGAAAGTAAAAATCTGCTCAGCTGGCATATACAGTTTGAAACCAGATGAATTCCGAAGAGGTTTGGGAAAGTAATTCAGGTGGTGTAAGATTAAGTAAATGGATAGACTGGAGAAACTTTGATTGTTCTTCTCAGAACTGTGGGAGTTGCAAGGAGATCTGATAGAAGTTTCTAAAATCATAAGAGTTATTGAAAAGTACAGCACAGAAACAGGCCATTCAGCCCATCTAATTCATGCCAAACCATTTAAACTGCCTATTCCCAACGACCTGCACAGGAACCACAGCCCTCCATACCCCTGCCATCCATGTACCTATCCAAACTTCTCTTAAACGTTGAAATTGAGCTCACATGCACCACTTGCATTGGGAACTCATTCCACACTGTTGCGACCCTCTGAGGAAGGAAGTTTTCCCTAATGTTCCCCTTAAAGTTTTCACCTTTCACCCTTAACCCATGACCTCTAGTTGTGCCACCCAACTTCAGTGGAAAAACCTGCTTGCATTTACCCTATCTACATCCCTCATAATTGTGTATACCTCTATTAAATCTCCCCTCCATCTTCTATGCTCCAAGGAATAAAGTCCTAACCTATTCAGTATTTCCAAATAACTCGGGTCCTCCATTCCTGGCAACATGCTTTACATCTTTCCTAGAGGTAGGTGACCAAAACTGCACATAATACTCCAAATTATGCCTCAGCAATGTCTTATACAACTTCAACCTAACATCCTGGCAGAACATTGTGGGCCGAACGGCCTGTAACGTGTTGTAAATTTCAATGTTCTACGTTCAATCCCATCTCCTGTACTCGGTACCTTGATTTATGAAGGCCTATGAAGCAGGGGGATGGGAACTAGGCTGACTGAGCTGAAGATGAGCCAGCAGCTTTACGAGTAGATGATGGGTGTAACATGAATGTAAGGAAGGACAAGCCAGTCATTGGGTACAAACACAGACAGAGCAATGAGTTAAATTGTACCACAGAGGCAAAATTCAAAAGGGCGAAGAATGCAAGACTGAAGATGCTATATTTAAATGCGCGTAGCATTTGGAATAAGGTGGACGAACCTGTGGTGCAACTAGAGGTTGATCGGTTATGACATTGTGGGGATCACTGAGTTGTAGTTGAAAGAAGATCATAGTTGGGAGGTGAGAGCTTAAAATAAAAGGATATATTTTGTATCAAAAGGACAGGCAGGAAGACATAGGTAGTTGTTTAGCTCTGTTGGCAAGAGATGGAGTTACATCTTTAGAAAGAGGTGGCTTTTATTTCTCTTATAGCTAGGAGGACACTCTGGCTTAAATGGAAGGATATCGTTCCGCCTACTCACGCTCAATGGTTACATGATGTTATGTCATGTTTAACTTTAGAGAAGATCCATTGTTCAATTTCTGAATCTAGCCAAGACTTTCAAACATTGTAGGGACCATTTTTGAACTATTTTCGAAACCTTTGATTTGCTGTTAAAGTACAGATGTTGGCTAATAACGTATTTCACTATATGATAAGGATTTTTTTTTCCCTTTTTTCTTTCTTTACCAAACAGCTTCGATCTTGGTAGTGGGTTTAGATTCTTTTTTTGTATAATAAAATTATCACATTTCAATATTACAATTTAATTTAATTTACATGATTATAGGGTAATGAGATTGCAAGTGTGACTCAAATATAATGTATTTGGTATTACCTATTTTTGACTTTTATATATCTTTGTGTACTCTGTATTCTTCTATGTAGAAAATAAAAATATTGAAAAAGAAAAGAAAGAGGTGACATAGGGTCAGAGAATGTTGAATCTTTGTGGGTGAAGTTAAGAAACTGCAAGGGTAAAAAAAGTCATTATGGGAAACAGATAGTACTCAAGATGTGGAGTTGAGATTGCAAAGTGAGCTGGAAAAGGCATGTAATAAGGGTAATGTCACAATTGTAATAAGGGACTTCAATGTACAAGGGGATTGGGAAAATCAGGTTGGTGTCGGGTCGCAAGAGGGGGAATTTGTTGAATGCCTATGTGATGGCTTTTTAGAGCAGCTTGTGATTGAGCCTACTTGGGGAAAGGCTGTCTTAAGTTGGGTCTTGTGTAATAACCCAGATCTTATTAGGGAATTTAATGTAAAGGGACCCTTAGGAGGCAGTGATCATAATATGATTGAATTCATACTACAATTTGAGAGGGAGAAGCATTAGCCACATTTATCAGTATTGCAATGGAATAAAGGGTATTACAGAGGCAATGAATGTGGAGCTTGCCCAGGTGGATTGGAGGAGGATACTGGCGGGGATGATGGCAAAGCAGAGATGGCTGAAGTTTCTGGGAAAAGTTCACATGCTGCAGGATAGATATGTCCAACAGAAGAAGTTGTTCTCAAATGGCAGGGTTAGGCAACCATGGCTGACAACGGAAGTTAAGGAATACATAAAAGCCAAGGAAAGGGCATATAAGGTAGTAAAAGTGAGTTTGCATCAGTCTTCACTGTGGAAGACAGTAGCAGTGTACCAGAGGTCTGTGAGTGTCAGGGAGCAGGAATAAGTGCAATTGCTATTACAAAGGAAAAAGTGCAAGGCAGACTCAAAGGCCTTAAGGTGGATAAATCAACTGGACCAGATAGACTACATCCCGGAAAGGAAATTATAGGCCTGTTAGCCTAACCTCAGTGGTTAGGAAAGTGTTGGAGTCTATTATTAAGGATGAGGTTTTGAGTACTTGGAGACTAATGATAAAATAAGTCAAAGTCAGCATGGTTTCTGTAAAAGGAAATCTTGCCTGACAAATCTGTTAGAGTTCTTTGAGCAAGTAACAAGCAGGGTGGACAAATGAGAGGCCGTGGATGTCATTTACTTGGATTTTCAGAAGGCCTTTGAGGCTGCTTAACAAGAAAAGATACTGGCATGGATAGAGGAATGGCTGACAGGCAGGAGACAGCAAGTGGGAATAAACGGGGCCATTTCTGGTTGGCTGCCAGTGACTAGTAGTGTTCCTCAGGGGTCAGTATTGGGACCGTTGTTTTTCACATTGTTTGTAAATGATTTAGATAATAGAATTGATGGCTTTGTGGCAAAGTTTGTGGATGATATGAAGATAGGGGGAGGAATTGGTAATGCTGAGGAAGCAATGCGATTGCAGCAGAAGTTAGACAAGTTGGACTAATGGGCAAAAAAGTGGCAGGTGGAATACAGTAACACACATCAAAGTTGCTGGTAAACGCAGCAGGCCAGGCAGCATCTATTGGAAGAGTTTCAGTCGACGTTTCAGGCCGAGACCCTTCGTCAGGACTAACTGAAGGAAGAATTAGTAAGAGATTTGAAAGTGAGAGGGGGAGGGGAAAATCCAAAATGATAGGAGAAGACAGGAGGGGGAGGGATGGAGCCGAGAGATCTGACATGTCCATCCACGGCCTCCTCTACTGTAAAGATGAAGCCACACTCAGGTTGGAGGAACAACATCTTATATTCCATCTGGGTAGCCTCCAACCTGATGGCATGAACATCGACTTCTCTAACTTCTGCTAGTGCCGCACCTCCCCCTAGTACCCCATCCATTATTTATTTTTATACATACATTCTTTCTCTCACTCTCCTTTTTCTCCCTCTGTCCCTCTGACTATACCCCTTGCCCATCCTCTGTTCCCCCCCCCCCCGTCTTTCTCCCCGGATCTCCTGTCCCATGATCCTCTCATATCCCCTTTGCCAATCACCTGTCCAACTCTCGGCTCCATCCCTCCCCCTCCTGTCTTCTCCTATCATTTTGGATCTCCCCCTCCCCCTCTCACTTTCAAATCTCTTACTGACTCTTCCTTCAGTTAGTCCTGACGAAGGGTCTCGGCCTGAAACGTCGACTGAAGCTCTTCCAATAGATGCTGCCTGGCCTGCTGCGTTTACCAGCAACTTTGATGTGTGTTGCTTGAATTTCCAGCATCTGCAGAATTCCTCGTGTTAGGTGGAATACAGTGTTGGGAATTGTATGAGAATTCATTTTGGTAAAAGGGACAATAGCACAGACTATCATCTAAATGGGGAGAAAATTCAAACATCAGAGGTGCAGAGAGACTTGAGAGTCCTCATACAAAACTTTCAAAAGGTTAATTTAATAGGTTGAGTCTGTGGTAAAGAAGGCAAATGCAATGTTGGCATTTATTTCAGGGGGAACAGAATATAAAAGCAAAGAAATAATTCTGAGCCTTTATAAGACACTAGTCAGGCCACAATTGGATATTGTCAACAGTTTTGGGCCCCGTATTTCAGAAAGAATCTGTTGTCATTGTAGAGTCCAGAGGAGGTTCACGAGGATGATTCCTGAAATGAAGAGGTTGACATATGAGTAGCATTTGGCAGCTTTGGGCCTGTAACTCACTGGAATTTTGAAGAATGTGGTGGGGTGGGGGGTTGAGGGGAGGGAGATCTCAATGAAACCTACCAAAGGTTGAAAGGACTTGATAAATTGGATGTGATGTTTCCTATGGTGGGGGTATCCAAAATTAGAGTTTCCTGATTGGTCAGGGCATCAAAAGATATGGTGAGAAGGCATATGGTGTGGGTTGAGTGGGATCTGAGATCAGTGATGATGGAATGGCGGAGCAGACTTGATGGGCTGAATGGCCTAATTCTGCTATGACTTATGGTCTTGTGTGCCAAAAACTCTCTTTATGATTCTATCTATCTATCTATCATGAAAAGTATAAAGAGTGTTTGGAAAGAAATTAATCCAAGAATCAAGAACTGGCAGTCATAGATAAAGGTAATTGCCAAAAGAACTCAAAGAAGTACAAGGAAAATCTCTTTTTCAGTGGCAAGTAGTTCTCCGCTAAGATTAATAGTCGAGGGAGATTCAGTTGTAGTGTTCAAAAGGAAACTGGATGAGTATCTGAAAGCACAAACAACAAGAATTCTGCAGATGCTGGAATTTCAAGCAACACACATCAAAGTTGCTGGTGAACGCAGCAGGCCAGGCAGCATCTCTAGGAAGAGGTACAGTCAACGTTTCAGGCCGAGACCCTTCGTCAGGTCTCGGCCTGAAACGTCGACTGTACCTCTTCCTAGAGATGCTGCCTGGCCTGCTGCGTTCACCAGCAACTTTGATGTGTGTTGCTTGAGTATCTGAAAGGACAGTATTTGAATAACTTATGGGGGGGCAGGTAGAATGTGCAGGTTTCAGAGTCGCTAGATTGTTCTTACATTGATCCCGTATGAACTAGATGAGTCGAAAGGCATCCTTCCTTTCTGTAACAGTTCTTTATATGATGGAATGTGTATTTGACAGCATAACCTTTGTGTTTGAGGAATGGAAGGTGTGGGATCTTGCAAGAATCAATCATCCTTGTTTAAAGGTTTTGATGATTGCAGAATGTCACCGCTATGGCTAAGAGTGTGGATAGGTGGGGCTTGCGTGCCGGAAAATTGGTGTTTTGTAGAACAGCGGTCCCCAACCACTGGGCCGCAAAGCATATGCTACCGGGCTGCGAGGAAACGATATGAGTCAGCTGCACCTTTCCTCATTCCCTGTCATGCACTGTTGAACTTGAACATAGGGTTGCCAACTGTCCCGTATTTGCCGGGACATCCTGTATATTGGGCTAAATTGATTTGTCCCATACAGGACCGCCCTTGTCCTGTATTTCCCCCGCTAAGGTAGAGTGTTCCTATGAAACCTTTCGTGTCGAAATGGCGTAAAGCGAAGAAACAATTACTATTAATTTATATGGGAAAAATTTTTGAGCGTCCTCAGACCCAAAAAATAACCTACCAAATCATACCAAATAACACATAAAACCTAAAATAACACTAACATATAATAAAAGCAGGAATGATATGATAAATACACAGCCTATATAAAATAGAAATAATGTATGTACAGTGTAGTCGGGAAGATTAAGCCAAAACCAATTTGTGGGAAAAAATCAGCACGTGCGTGCGTGCGCACGTCAGGCATGTGCACACAGGTGCCCGCGCAAGGCTTCATGGTCATGGTAGTCTTTCTAGGGGTAAACACAAGTGTCCCATATTTGACTGCTACTTTTGTCCCTTATTTGAGAGTGAAAAAATTGGCAACCCTAACTGTAAAAGACATGTTGAGGTGAATTTAACCTTACTTGAACACCACCCCACCACCCCCCCCCCCCCCGGTTGGCTGGTCCACAAGAATATTGTCAATATTAAACTGGTCCGCGGTGCAATAAGGGTTGGGGACCCTTGTTGTAGAAGGAATGCAATGGTCTGGGTATCGTAGAATAACCATGAGCTATTCCGACGATTGCAGGAGAGTATTGGTGCTGATGGCTCTTTCATATCCTTTCAAACTGTAATGAGAACAGCATCAGCTGGTAGCTGTCAAGCCTACTTTGAGACCACTTCATTAAAACAAGTTCCACAGAATGGGATTTAAATAAATGGTTTTCTAAGTGTCAAGGAAGCATTTGAAACATTGTACCTTCTCCTTCTTTACATCTGTAATTGCTGTAAGGTTGCAATGTGGTTGCTTTCTCCAATGAGGGAGCAATAAACAGTGCATGCTTATTAAAGGATGATATCTAAGATTCCATATTTTTAAAAGGAATTTCTGTACTTAGAATTTCTTACAAATGCATGTCCATTCTTTTTATGGGTGTATGATACATGAATGAAACCAAAGAGTGTAGTTTTAATGAAAAAGGGAAATCTTTATATTATAACAAGGATTCTTATTGCAGTGAAAAATACCAGAAATAATAACCCTGGGGAGTGCAGCGCTGCAAGAGTCGATCTATCTAATGTGGAACCTGAAAGCACTAGTCACCAGGAGCAACCCCTAACTGGGAATAGGCGTGCTCAACTCATTACTCAACCATGTGGGCTCCGATCAGGCAAAAGGAAAATATTTGCTCCCTCTCGTACCCAGATGGACAAACCAGCCAACTACAATGAAGTAAGAACAAAGAAGAAGAGACTGCACAGTATGGTAAGCCATCAAACAGAATTATATGAGTTAATTTTAATATATTTTCATTTGTGCTAATCTTTATAAAAGTTACTTTTATGCCTGCTTTGGAAGTCACTCCTTGCATCTTTTAATGCATTATGCATCCTGAATGCTAGTTAACCTGCTAAAGTGCAATTGATGCTGTAGAGCATGTGATTTCTCGTGGGTGGTGTGTTTGGTTTCCTCACTCAATTCAACAGCTTTCATTCAAGATTAGTATTACAAGATTGTGACCTTTTGAGCTCATTCTGCAGTTTCTTGGATGTCACAAGTTGTTGATGTTATCAGGTCCAGGTAATTTTGTTATATTTTGCAGGACTGAAGCAAGCAGCATAAATTGACATTACTCAAATAATGTGCAACTTCATTTGCATTTTCAGTAGAAAATGCTGAGAAAGAGTGAGATCAGAGCTGACAGCTTTTCTGAGCTATGTTTGGTATGGCAGTATTGGTGGAGTGAGTCTTGGTAGTAAGTGTAGCCAATCTGATATCTTGACATTATAGGAAGGATATTGGGGGTTATGGAAAGAGTTCAGATGATGTTTACTGGTATGCTTCCTGGATTAGAGGGCATAAGCTGTAAGGGGTTAGACTTGTTTTATCTGGAGCAGTGGAGACTGAGATGGGATCTGACGGAAGTTTATAAAATTATGAGAGACATAAGAGCAGATGGCCAGAATCTTTTTCCCAGGCTCAATATGCCCAGTATTCGAAAGCATGCATTTAAGATGGAAAACGGAAATTTCAAAGGAGATGTTAGGGCAAGTGCTTTTCCAACGATTACATTGCAGGATACCGGTAATGTACTGCCAGGTTAGTGGTGGAGGCAGATACAAAAGAGGCAGTTAAGAGGCTCTTAGAGAGGCACGTGTACATGCAGAGGATCAGGAGGTGGGATATGGACCATGTGTGGACAAAGGATTAGCTATCTTGAGTTCAATTAGTAGAGCATGACAGTATGTCGGAAGGGCCTGTTCCTGTGCTGTAAAGTTTTATGATATTATGCATCTGCTGATAGCCCAAGGTGTCCAGGTGTAATATTAGAAGCATCTGACTTGGACAAATGTCCTTCCCAGTGCTTGTAGGTGAAATGCGGGTAAATCTCAGCTCAGCTTGCTCATGAATATTAAGTCAACTATTATCCTGGTGAACTTCCAACATTACTGGAGCAGAAATTCAATTATAGGGAGCACTAATGCAGAATTTATTTTGTTTGGTGCAACTTAACTATTTAACAATTGCTTTCCACATTTTGAAGTTGATTTGTCTTCATACAATGCATTTTCTTCATACTTTGCACCTATTCCCCTATGGAATCTTTTATCCATTTCACAGGAAGGTTCACAAACTTGTTGTTGGTTTTGGCCCTTGGATTTCCCCTCTGTATCTGTGGCAAAGCGATTGGCCTCCATTCCTAATACCTTCATTAGGACGGTCAAATTCCCAGCACTTGGCCCTTGTATCTTCTAAATTCTTGTTATGCATGTAAATGTACAGATGCTTAATAACTGTTTGTAATATACCTGCCTCAACCACTTCCTCTGCAGATTGTTCCGTATATGTACCACTTCTGAAAAAGATGTTACCTCTTGGATTTTTATTAAACCTTTCACCTCTAATCTTCAAATTATGTCCTCTAGTTTTCCACAACCCTGCAAAAAAAGACCATTCACTTCATCTATGTGCCCATGATTTGTATATCTGAGATCACCCATCAGTCTCCCATGCTCCTAGAAGTAAAGGCCCTGCCTGTCTAACCATCCCCTATATCTCTCAAGTCCTACTAACGTCACTTTAATTTGTGGATGTGATTTTTCTTTGGAAATCTGAGTTATGGTTTTTCCCCTTTGAGAATTAAAGGTTTATTTCTCTTTCCAAGGATCACTGAACTTGGCTGGTTGTCTGGTTCAGTGTTTGTAATTGTAGATGACAGTTTTTTTGACATTCTTGAAGTCTTTATTTTTTACTGAACTTTATTAGAGGCTATGGCTGATTTTAAAATCAGGTGCCAGAAGCAGATGGTGTTTCACTTGGATCAGTTCTTTGTGCATCTGTTCGGTAGATTTCTGTATCTTATCAGATTTTATACTCTTCCAGCTCTTATGGAGATGGTAATTTTTACTAGAGCTTTTTATTTCTAACACTAACTGGCCACAAAGTACATTACACTACAATAAGAGGGAGATAAAGGCTACCTTAGCCAGAGACTTGCATAAATAATCTTGAAGTAATAACCTGGATTATTCAATTATTGCTTAATAAATTGTTTGTTTGATGGCATTTTGTTATTGTGTGTTTGTAATCTTTAAATTTTGGCTGATCTGAATGATGACTTTGGTTTTCTTGATGGCATTTTGTTATTGTGTGTTTGTAATCTTTATCTTTTGGCTGACCTGAATGATGACTTTGGTTTTCAGAATTCAGTGGGCATTTCTGTTTACTGGAGCAAACAATTGGAGATATAAGAGATATCCAGCTACTGATGAGTTGATGAGTTCATGTAGCTGGCCAAAAGAAAATTAGTTTAAACATTTTCAAACATGAATCTAATCAGGACCAAGTTGTGTTGGCATTTTCTTGCATTGTAAAAAGGGAAGAAGTTCTGAATGTCTGGAAATGGTCCTGTCATTCTGCCATAAGTGCAGATGTTGATTCAGCCTCTTTAGTGGAAGAACCTGCTGTGCCACTACGCAAGAAGCAGCAAAGTTCATCCTGGCACCCAGACCTGCATTTGTCCAACTGCCACGTCACTTTAAGATAAAGCAAGTTTTCTCCAGCCATCATATGTTTGTGGGGTTTTGGCATGCACAGAACTTTGTTTATGAAACACTTTGGGATGATTTTCTTTTCTCACTCCTTTCAATGTGTGACTTGTCATCAGCCAACCTACTGTGATGTTTGGAGATCTGCCGTGGGTCTTCTATCAAGTTGAACTGGTCATCACGTGTGTATTCTACTCCATGTGGTGCTGAGTGAAAATGAGCAGAAAAAATTTATGGGTACCACGCCCACTTAAACTGTCAGTATTATTATATTTTAGAAAAATGTGCCAGATAGTCCTGATGAAGGGTCTCAGTCCAAAACGTCGACTGTACCCATTTCAATAGATGCTGCCTGGCCTGCTGAGTTCCTCCAGCATTTTGTGTGTGTTGCCCAGATCTTCTTTTTACATTCTTTCCCACTCTCCCAAAGCCTACAATGCATTGGGCCACTTAGCTCAATATAATAGACATAGGGCAATGATAAAGTACTTGCTTAAAAACAACTTTTCCTTTAATACGGTACTGCTGGATTCCTCCTATTTTCCAGGTTGCTTAGTAGCAAGAAACATGACTGGCAAGGAATTTCCGTCCATCTGTTTCCATTCCTCTAAGATTGGGAGTGGATGAGGTGTTATATTTAGGAATGCAGAAACGTGCTGTCCCTCTTTGCATCTTAAAGGCAGATTTTAAGAAAGTTTTTGGAGATGGAGAAGAAGAAGAATTTGGAGGAATTTGGAAAATAACTGTTGTCGTGAAGGGACTTCTATTTGGAGCATTCCTACAAGTGTGCTTTTTCTCTTGACGGCAATTTGTTCTAGCACTTTTAATTTATATATATTAAACTCTTTATGTCTTTGTACATGTGATACTTTTTTGAAATTGCTTTCTCGCTATCTTCCTATCTATCTCCATCTGATGCAATGAAATTGTACCCTGGTTTAGTGATTGCTGTTTATTCTAAGCCTCAAGTAGGACTCCCTCCTCTGAGCAATGTCATGGGAGATCAATGTGAATTAGATGGTGCTAACTCTGTCATAATAATTAATTGTCAAAACTTGGGTAGAAAGTGCAGACTTCAGGAGTTGAGATGTTATGTTGAAGTTCTATAAGACATTAGTGAGCCCAAATTTGGAGTATTGTGTGCAGTTCTAGTCACTTGTATACAGGAAAGACATCAATAACATTGAAAGAGTATAGAGAAAATTTACAAGGTTGTTGGTGGGACTTGAGGACCTGAGGTACAGGAAAAAATTGAACCGGTTAGGACTTCATTCCCCGGAGCGTAGGTCAATGAGGAGAGATTTGCTAGTGGTGTACAAAATTATGAGAGGTGTAGATAGGGCAAATGCAAGCAAGCTTTTTCCACCGAGGTTGAGTGAGACTAAAACCAGAGGTAACACACCCAAAAAAATGCTGGTGGAACGCGGCAGGCCAGGCAGCATCTCTAGGAAGAGGTACAGTTGACATTTTGGGCTGGGACCCTTCGCCAGGACTAACTGAAAGAAGCGATAGTAAGAGATTTGAGAGGGGGAGGGGGAGATCTGAAGTGATAGGAGAAGACAGGAGGGGAGGGGTGAATCTAAGAGCTGGAAAGTTGATTGGCAAAAGGGATACCAGACTGGAGAAGGGAGAGGATCATGGGACGGGAAGCCTGGGGAGAGAGAGAAGCAGGGAGGGAAGCCTGGAGGGTGGAGAGCAGGCAAGGAGTTATAGTGAGAGGGTCAGAGGGAGAAAAAAGAGAGAGAGTAAAAAAAAGGGGGGAAATAAAAAATATATTAAATAAGGGATGGGATGTGAAGGGGAGGAGGGGCATTCACGGAAGTTAGAGAAGTCAATATTCATGCCATCAGGTTGGAGGCTACCCACACGGAATATAAGGTGTTGTTCCTCCAACCTGAGTGTGGCTTCATCTTGACAGAGGAGGCCGTGGATAGACATATCAGAATGGGAATGGGACATGGAATTAAAATGTGTGGCCACTGGGAGATCTTGCTTTCTCTAGCGGACAGAGTGTAGGTGTTCAGCAAAATGGTCTCCCAGCCTGTGTTGGGTCTCGCCAATATATAGAAGGCTGCACCGGGAGCAGCGGACGCAGTATATCACCCCAGCCGACTCACAGGTGAAAGTGTCGCCTCACCTGGAAGGACTGTCTGGGGCCCTGAATGGTGGTGAGGGAGGAAGTGTAAGGGCATGTGTAGCACTTGGTCCGCTTACAAGGATTAGTGCCAAGAGGGAGAACGGTGGGAAGGGATGGGGGGGATGAATGCACAAGGAAGTCGCATAGGGAGCAATCCCTGCAGAAAGCAGGGGTGGGGGGGAAAGATGTGCTTAGTGGTGGGATCCTGTTGGAGGTGGCGGAAGCTACGGAGAATTATATGTTGGACCCGGAGGCTGGTGGGGTGGTAGGTAAGGACAAGGGGAACCCTATTCCTAGTGGGGTGGCAGGAGGATGGGGTGAGAGCAGATGTGCGTGAGATGGGAGAGATGCGTTTAAGAGCAGAGTTGATGGTGGAGGAAGGGAAGCCCCTTTCTTTAAAAAAAGGAAGACATCTCCTTTGTCCTGGAATGAAAAGCCTCATCCTGAGAGCAGATGCAGCGGAGATGGAGGAATTGCGAGAAGGGGATGGCATTTTTGCAAGAGACAGTGTGGGAAGTGGAATAGTCCAGGTAGCTGTGAGAGTCCATAGGCTTATAGTAGACATCAGTAGATAAGCTGTCTCTAGAGACAGAGACAGAAAGATCTAGAAAGGGGAGGGAGGTGTTGGAAATGGACCAGGTAAACTTGGGGGCAGGGTGAAAGTTGGAGGCAAAGTTAATGAAGTCAACGAGCTCAGCATGCATGCAGGAAGTAGTGCCAATGCAGTCGTCGATGTAGTGAAGGAAAAGAGGGGGACAGATACCAGTGTAGGCTTGGAACATGGATTGTTCCACAAAACCAACGAAAAAGCAGACATAGCTGGGACCCATACGGGTGCCCATGGCTACACCTTTAATTTGGAGGAAGTGGGAGGAGCCAAAGGAGAAATTGTTAAGAGTAAGAACTAATTCCACTAGACGGAGGAAAGTGGTGGTAGAGGGGAACTGGTTAGGTCTGGAATCCAAAAAGAAGTGGAGAGCTTTGTGATCTTCCTGGTGGGAGATGGAGGTATATAGGGACTGAACATCCATGATGAAAATAAAGCAATGGGGGCCAGGGAACTTAAAATCATTGAAAAGATTCAGCATGAGAAGTGTCGCGAACATAGGTGGGAAGGGATTGAACAAGGGGGGATAAAACAGTGTCGAGGTATGCAGAAATGGTGGGGCAGGAGCAAGCTGAGATAATAGGTCCACCTGGGCAGGCAGGTTTATGGATCTTGGGTAGGAGGTAAAAATGGGAAGTGCAGGGTGTGGGAACTATAAGGTTGGTAGCAGTAGATGGGAGATCCCATAGAACCATAGAAACTACGGCACAGAAACAGGCCTTTTGGCCCTTCTTGGCTGTGCCGAACCATTTTCTGCCTAGTTCCACTGACCTGCACACGGACCATATCCCTCCATACACCTCCCATCCATGTATCTGTCCAATTTATTCTTAAGTGTTAATAAAGAACCCGCATTTACCACCTCATCTGGCAGCTCATTCCATATTCCCACCACTCTTTGTGTGAAGAAGCCCCCCCTAATGTTCCCTTTAAACTTTTCCCCCCTCATCCTTAACCCATGTCCTCTGGTTTTTTTCTCCCCTTGCCTCAGTGGAAAAAGCCTGCTTGCATTCACTCCATCTATACCCACCATAATTTTATATACCTCTATCAAATCTCCCCTCATTCTCCAGGGAATAAAGTCCTAACCTATTCAACCTTTCTCTGTAACTAAGTTTCTCAAGTCCTGGCAACATCCTTGTAAACCTTCTCTGCACTCTTTCAACCTTATTTATATCCTTCCTGTAATTTGGTGACCAAAACTGAACACAATACTCCAGATTCGGCCTCACCAATGCCGTATACAACCTCATCATAACATTCCAGCTCTTATACTCAATACTTTGATTAATAAAGGCCAATGTACCAAAAGCTCTCTTTACGACCCTATCTACTTGTGACGCCACTTTTAGGGAATTTTGTATCTGTATTCCCAGATCCCTCTGTTCTACTGCACTCCTCAGTGCCTTACCATTAACCCTGTATGTTTACCTTGGTTTGTCCTTCCAATGTGCAATACCTCACACTTGTCTGTATTAAACTCCACCTGCCATTCTTCTTCCCATTTTTCCAGCTGGTCCAAGTCGCTCTGCAGGCTCTGAAAACCTTCCTCACTGTCTACTACACCTCCAATCTTTGTATCATCAGCAAATTTGCTGATCCAATTTACCACATTTTCATCCAGATCATTGATATAGATGACAAATAACAATGGACCCAGCACTGATGCTTGTGGCACGCCACTAGTCACAGGCCTCCACTCAGAGAAGCAATTCTCTACCACCACTCTTTGGCTTCTTCCATTGAGCCAATGTCTAATCCAATTTACCACCTCTCCATGTATACCCAGCAACTGAATTTTCCTAACTAACCTCCCATGCGGGACCTTGTCAAAGGCCTTACTGAAATCCATGTAGACAATATCCGCTGCCTTCCCTTCATCCACTTTCCTGGTAACCTCCTCGAAAAACTCCAATAGATTGGTCAAACATGACCTACCACGCACAAAGCCATGTTGACTCTCCCTAATAAGTCCCTGTCTATCCAAATGCTTGTAGATTCTGTCTCTTAGTACTCCCTCCAATAACTTACCTACTGCCGACATTAAACTCACCAGCCTATAATTTCCCGGATTACTTTTCGATCCTTTTTTAAACAACGGAACAACATGAGCCACTCTCCAATCCTCCGGCACCTCACCCGTAGACAGCGACATTTTAAATATTTCTGCCAGGCCCCCCGCAATTTCAACACTAGTCTCCTTCAAGGTCCAAGGGAACACTCTGTCAGGTCCCGGGGATATATCCACTTTAATTTTCCTCAAGACAGCAAGCACCTCCTCCTTTTCAATCTGTCCAGTTTCCATGATCTCACTACTTGATTCCCTCAATTCCATAGACTTCATGCTAGTTTCCTTAGTAAATACAGATGCAAAAAAACCTATTTAAGATCTCCCCCATTTCCTTTGGTTCTGCACATAGCTCACCACTCTGATCTTCAAGAGGACCAATTTTATCCCTTACAATCCTTTTGCTCTTAATATACCTGTAAAAGCTCTTTGGATTATCCTTCACTTTGACTGCCAAGGCAACCTCTTGTCTTCTTTTAGCCCTCCTGATTACTTTCTTAAGTATTTTCTTGCACTTCTTATACTCCTCAAGCACCTGATTTTACATTTTATACAACTCCCTCTTCTTCTTTATCAGAGTTGCAATATCCCTTGAGAACCAAGGTTCCTTATTCCTATTCAATTTGCCTTTAATCCTGACAGGAACATACAAACGCTGCACTCTCAAAATTTCCCCTTTGAAGGCTTCCCACCTACCAATCACATCTTTGCCAGAGAACAACCTGTCCCCATCCACACTTTTTAGATTCTTTCTCATTTCTTCAAATTTGACCTTCTTCCAGTTCAGAACCTCAACCCTGGGACCAGATCTATCCTTGTCCATGATCAAGTTGAAACTAATGGTGTTATGATCACTGGAACCAAAGTGCTCCCCTACACAGACTTCCATCACTTGTGCTAAGTCGTTTCCTAACAGGAGATCCAATATTGCATCCCCTCTAGTTGGTCCCTCTATATATTGATTTAGAAAACTTTCCTGAACACATTTTACAAACTCTCAACCATCTAGACCCCTAACAGTATGGGAGTCCCAATCAATGTATGGAAAATTAAAATCCCCTACCACCACAACTTTATGTTTCCTGCAGTTGCCTGCTATCTCTCTGCAGATTTGCTCTTCCAAGTCTCGTTGACTATTGGGTGGTCTGTAATATAATCCCACTAATGTGGCCATACCTTTCCTGTTTCTCAGCTCCACCCATAAGGACTCAGTAGACAAGCCCTCTAATCTGTCCTGCCTGAGCACTGCTGTAATATTTTCCCTAACAGGCAATGCTACTTCCCCACCTTTGATTCCTCTGCCTCGATCACATCTGAAACATTGGAACCCTGGAATATTAAGCTGCCAGTCCTGCCCCTCCTGTAGCCAAGTTTCACTAATTGCTATAATGTCATAATTCCACGTGTCAGTCCACGCCCTCAACTCATCCGCCTTCCCCGCAATACTCCTAGCATTGAAATATATGCACCTCAGAAGATTTTTACCACCACTCACAACCTTTCTATCAGTGGATTTGCTTGAACTTTTAACATCATTTATTTTCACCCCAGCCACACTGTCAGCTCTGGCACTCTGGTTCCCATCCCCCTGCAAATCTAGTTTAAAGCCTCCCCAATAGCACTAACAAACCTCTCTGAAAGGATATTGGTCCCCCTGTAGTTCAAGTGTAACCCGTCTCTCTTGTACAGGTCCCACCTGCCCCAGAAGAGGTCCCAATGATCCTGAAATCTGAAACCCTGCCCCCTACACCAGTTCCTCAGCCACTTGTTCATCCTCCAAAGCATCCTATTCCTACCCTCACTGGCACGTAGCACAGGTAGCAATCCTGAGATTACCACCCTTGAGGTCCTGCTTTTCAACTTCCTACCAAGCTCTCTATACTCACTCTCCAGGACCTCCTCACTCTTCCTTGCTATGTCATTGGTACCAATGTGCACCACGACATCTGGCTGGTCACCCTCCCACTTCAGAATGTCATGCAATCGATCAGAGACATCCTTGACCCTGGCACCCGGGAGACAACAAACCATCCTGGATCCTCTGTCACGACCACAGAACCTCTAACTATCGAATCCCCTATCACTACCACTCTCCTCTTTTTCCACCCTCCCTTCTGCACTGCAGAGCCAGACTCAGTGCCAGAGATCTGGCTACTGCAGCTTGTCCCAGGTAAGTCATCCCCCCCAACAGTATCCAATGCAGTATACTTGTTGAGGGGAGTGGCCACAGGAGAACCCTGCTCTGCCTGCCCTTTCCTCTTCCCTCGCCTGACAGTGACCCAATTTCCTGTGCTCTGCTCCTGTCCCCTGAGCTAATAAAGTTGGTGATGGTGTGGGAGACAATGGCCTGGTGCTCCTTAGTGGGGTCATGATCGAGGGGTAAATAAGAGGAGGTATCTGCGAGTTGACACTGTGCCTCGGCAAGGTAGAGGTCAGTATGCCAGACTACAACAGCACCCCCCCTTATCAGCGGACCTTATAGTAAGGTTAGGATTCGTGCGGAGGGAGTGGAGAGCAGAGCGTTCGGAAGGAGTGAGGTTGGAATGGGAACAAGGTGTGGTGAAGTTGAGACAGTTGATGTCCCGTCAGCAGTTAGCAATAAAGAGATCCAGAGCAGACAGAAGACCAGAGCGGGGTGTCCATGAAGAGGAGGAGGGTTGAAGATGGGAGAAGGGGTCATTGGCGGGGGTGGGAGAGTCCTTGCTGAAGAAGTAGGCTCGAGGTTAAGGGTGGAAGTTGAAATATTTAAGGGGAACCTGAAGGGGGAACTACTTTACTCATAAGAGAGGTGCGGGTGTGGAACGAGTTGCCAGTGGAAGTGTTGTATGCAGGTTTGATAGCAACATTTAAGAGAAATTTGGGTAAGTATATGGATGGGAGGGATATGGAGGGCTGTGGTGTAGGTGAATGGGATTATGCAGAATAACATTTAGGCACAGACTAGATTAGCTGAAGGGTCTAATTCTGTGCTGTAACATTCTATGACTTTATTTGTCATTTTTGTTACATAACTAAATGTTGCATTGCATAATTTTGTGTGTAGTTTGTGAAAATGGAGATTTCATAACATAATATGTTTACTGACTAGAATTAAAATGTGCCAATACTGCACATCCATTACAAGCTCTGGGGTTATTCTTGATTGGTATTCAATGCTTTAAATATAATATGGCAGTATTTTTTCCAGAGCTGTATTTAACTAAGATTGAGAAATTGTCAGTTGGTGACAGTTTTGCAAGCCTTGCTGAAATAACAAACACAAGAGCTTTTGCAGATATTGGAAATCTTGAGCAATACATGCAAAGTGAAGGGGGAGTCAGGAAGCATTTATAGAGGAGAATAAATCATTGAAATTTTGGGCCAAAACTCTTCATCAGTACTGGAAAGGAAGGTGGGGGCAGAAGCCAAAAGAAGAAGATGGAGGAAGGGGAAGGAGTATAAACTATTAGGTGATAGGTGAAACCAGGTGAGTGGGTAGTGGGTGGATGGGAAAAGGGGGTTGTCGTAAGAGGCTGGAAAGCGATAGGTGGAAGAGGTAAAGAGCTGAAGAAGAAGTAATCTGATTGGAGAGGACCATGTGGACCATGGAAGAAAGGGAAGGAGCTGGGGCACTAAAGGGAGGTGATGGCAGGTGTGGAGAAGAGAAGAGGTGAGAGGAGAACCAGAAAGGGGAATGGATAAAGAGAGAAGAGGGAGGGTGGAGATATTACTGGAAGTTAGAGAAATCGATGTCCATACCATCAGGCTAGAGGCTAACCAGATGAAATATGAGGAGTTACTCCTCTAATCTCAGTGTACCCTCAATGTGACAATAGAGGAGGCCATGGACCAACATGTCAGAATGGAAGTAGCATTGAAATGAGTGGCCACTGGGAAACCCTGCCTTTTGTGGTGGAAATAGAAAAGGTGCTCAACAAAGTAGCCCCTTCATGAACTGAGTAGTCCCTTCCTTTCCAGTGCTGCCGAAGGATCTCAGCCCAAAATGTCTTCTGTTTATTCCTCTCCATAGGGGACTGCCTGACTTGCTCAGTTCCTCCAGCACTTTGTGTGTTTGCCGAAATAACAGTTTTCCACTGTTGCCCTAAAATCTGAAGCGATCATTACTCTCAGGCTGCAGAGAAGAGATTATGAACCAACTGTTTCAGTCCTTGAAAGCAGTAATTATTGTCCAAAATCCTTCAATGTGTCCATACAGTAACAGGACTGTGATACAATGTTGGAATGTGAAATGGTATGAAATTGATCAAATCTCGCCTTTTACTTGGTTCTTGGTCTTGATCTTGGGCATGTGACACCCATCCTTCACCTCCAATGATGGACAAGAAAATCTGACCAGAGAGGTCATAGAGATGCTTTAAAGTGGTATTACAATAAGTACACTGTGATGGATAATTCCCCACTCCATCCCTTTGATTACTGATCTTTGGTTCATACAGCTCAAAATGACTGCTGTGCTGGAAGAGTTTTTAATGGCAAAAATTAAATAATCAATGTCACCGAGCCTCCTGAATGGGGGGAAAAAGATTAGCAGCTTGTATTTTGTCATATAATTTAGCTCTTTTTGACATATAATTGGTTGGTGCATTGAAATTCTGTTAAGCAGTACACTTTGAGCAACTTTACAAGAACAATCAGTACGCATTTCTGACTGTGTAGCAATTGTTACTTGACAGGTCATGCAGATAATAATTAGGCTTTCAGAATCATTACAGCTCCACCTTCAGAAATTATAGTGTTAAGTAACACAGCCTCCTAATACCTAATTCAGTGCTTGAAGAATTTCGATATGTTACTTATATTTGTGTTTATCCAGGTGAGGTCACCTGCATTAAGGAGACTATCAGATGATGAAGATTATGAAGAGTATTATGATGAGGAATCTGATGCAATGCCAGATAATGTAAGTAGGAATCTGTATAATAATTTTTATTGCCATGCTTTTAGTTGCTTCTCCCAAACCACCTTCCATGCCTCAATATCTGTTCTTAAAATGATCTTACTTGTAATTTTTTACTTAAAGTATTGAATGGCTTGGAATATCTTCTGCATTAGAGATGCTGAGACATTAAAAATGTAATCCATGTGACCAACTACAGATAGGTAGTGAACGTTAACCTTGTAAGTGGATCTCACCTTTCATGAAAGTATAAATTGCTCTCTTAAAGTTAAAGGGACAGTTGAAGGTACGAGAGAAGTAAACTATGAGAGGTGTAGGTAGGCTAACTGCAAGCAAGGCATCTCCACCAAGGCTGAAAGTAAGATTTCATAGAAATATATGATGGTCCTTCATCTTGATTTTTTTGTGCTACACAAACTACTAATCCTTTGATATGATGCACAGGAAGCATATAGGCAATAAGTGACAGTAATGTGCAGCCCACAACATTGGTCTTAACAAAACATAAGACATAAGGGTGTGCACCTGAAATCGATTTTTGCTTACTTACACAATGCAAAATATGGTTTGCTTCCTCATAAAGTAATGTAATTCAGGTGTGGCCTTTCAGGTGGTCCCTGAAGGGGTTGCTGTGGACTATCTTATATATACTGCTAAAACTCTCATGCTCTGTTTGTCTGTTTGTGACCTCCAGTTAGTGCAAACGGTGCATTATATTATAGCGGCACTTTTTTTTGGCTAAATCAAATTAAAATGCGCAAACTTACAGAATACAGGCAAAGTTCAGGGTTATATATTCGTATAAAATTGCTCATTCGCCAAAATCAACAGGCTCCCTTTTAACCCGAGAGCCGATCCACCATCACAGAAATCGGGACGCAACAGCCTGACATGTGCATGGCCAGCCTCAGCAGCGATACCTACCGGAGCAAAAGGGCAGGGCAGCTCTATTTCAAGGGGTCACATTCTACTAATCACCATCAGCATGTGCAGGATTGGAACAGATCTAACTGCTACCTATCACTTTTATACTTTATACTTTATTGTCGCCAAACAATTGATACTAGAGCGTACAATCATCACAACGATATTTGATTCTGTGCTTCGTGCTCCCTGGAGTACAAATCGATAGTAAATATTAAAAATTTAAATTATAAATCATAAATAGAAAATAGAAAAGGGAAAGTAAGGTAGTGCAAAAAAAACCGAGAGATAAGAGATAATTAAATTTTATTGTGATGACGTACTTCGAGACACCCATAAAACCCTTTGCTGCAGTCAAAGGACAGCGGTGACTATATCACGTCCATTTAGGAGAGCATCAACCACATCATCAAGAATAATCAGCATCCTTTAGTGTTACTGCTTCATATCTTCTATCCAGCATTAGGGTAAAAAAAAATGGCCAGCCTAATTATGCCGCGTGGAAAGGGAAGGGGGACATTATGGTCAAGAGATGACACCAAACGTTGTCGGGAAGCAGCAAGGAGAGGGAGAGGACAAGAATCAGATGAGGCCAGGGCCACACGACTCCAGAATCAAAGAGTCAGGACAAAAAAAGATGAGAGAAGAAGAGACAGAGGAGGAGAGGCATGCACGTCTCCAGGATCAGAGACAAACAACAAACAGCAGAAGAGATGAAGAGACGGGGGATGAAAGGGCTGCACGTCTCCAGAATGACAATGAGAGGCACAAGGGTGGCAGATAAACCAGAAATGATGCCATCAAAAGTGTCCTTCATTAAATGAGGAGCAGCTATATTTGCTTTGCTATGCATCGTTCTTCTTTAATAAACTGAGGTTTTCTACTTCAGTTTCCAAAGCAAAGCGATACCAATAATATTCAGGAAAATTGAATGTTCATTCTGGTCACATCAGACTGCACTACCCTTCTCTCAAAGGGTGCCCCAACAGGTCACTCTGTTGTCTAGTAATCATTAAACCCCAGTCCATAACTTGATTATCATTGCCACTTCCCTAAACCTTGATATCATTTGCTCCCTCCAGATCTTCATGCTCCACTCTGTTTTTGTCCTCTACCCACTTCCTGGTCTCTCCCACCATCCACCTTCCCTTCACCCATGTTGTCCAAGATACTTTCAGGTGTGAGTTCCTCTTGACATAGGACTGGAGCTTCCTTAAAAGATGCATGTGGCACTATACAAGCCCAAATTCTTACTCTTTGAATGGGAAACTGTACTCCAAGAGAGAGCTCAGGTAACTTTGAGAACTAGCACTTGATTCTCCTTAGAAGGAGGTGCACTTGGCTCTTCAAAGCTAGAATTTCTGCTGTAGGGGTTTTATGTTTAGAACATGGTGTTTCATCAATTTAAATGTATACAGAGAAAAATGAGGTAAGCAAAATACTAATACAGTTTTTCTTTAATTAATCAGGCCAGTGACTTGTCAGATAGCTCTGAAAATGTAGGTCAGCAGACCTCATTGATGGAAGTTATCAACTATTGTCAGGTAAGACAGAGGCGTAAAGGGCCTCAACTCTCTCAACTTTGTTAGTAGCCCTGAGCTGGATGTTTTAAATATTTAAAAGTTAATGTTTTGTTTCCCTGTATGTCCTGCGCATGATGAACACTTGACCAAGTGCATTCTTAAAGCAGTTGCCTTCTACAATGTGTACCTACTACGGTACATCCTTACTCTTCAACTTACTGAACTTTCACTGCAGCACAAAAGGGGCAGAGTGCTTGTGGGACACTTCAAACCCAGTGTCAATGATGAGAGACTAGGGTTTGTCTTTATAAAACATATTTTCTTCACTTCAACTCTGTGTTTGTGTGTGAGAGCTAGCTAGATTCAATTTGTTCTTGGCTGATTTAGTTAATTTATATCCCATGAAGTACATATAAACACATCTCCCTCTTTTGGAATTCGATATTTTATTTTCAAAATAGTTGCACTTTGCATGACAAGACATTTGTTCAGTGCAGTTTACATAAGAAAACAAAAGTTTGGATAATACAGTGGCTGAATATTGACTTCTGGTTTGCCCATACACCACTGTAATTTACATTCATGTTGGAATTTTAGGATGCTAATAATGGAGGAGAAACGTGGTCTGCCAATAAGCCTGCTGTGTACATTATTAAAGAGCAATGCAAAGTTTGTAGAATCAGAATTTGCAGTTGAGTTATTTATGCAGACTTATTAATCTTTGCTGATGTTCACATATAACTGTTTTCCCTTTCTGTATCTCATCTTTGCTAATGTAGAACGTTCCAATTACTTCCATTCCTGTTGGAATCGTTTAGATTCCCTTGCAGCCTCTCTGCTTCTGTAGGACTATTTTCATCCTGGCTGCCTGGAAGTAATGTGGCCAAATGTCCTTGTACCTGGCATACATTCAAATCTGTGGATGAAGGTGATCCTCTGGCCAAATTACTGCCTATTTGGTAAATTTGGAGAAGAAATGAGCTGTCCTTCCTCTCATAGTTGCTTACTTAATTTTTGGTTTTGTTGTTGGCATATTTTATCCAATGGTCTACGGTGGTGTCAGAAAAGAGGATGCTGTCTAAGTTGCATGCCATCTTGGTCAATGTCTCCCATCCACTACATAATGTACTGGCTGGGCACAGGAGTACATTCAGCCAGAGACTCATTCCACCAAGATGCAGCACAGCGTGTCATAGGAAGTCATTCCTGCCTGTGGCCATCAAACTTTACAACTCCTGCCCTGGAGGGTCAGACACCCTGAGCCAGTAGGTTGGTCCTGGACTTATTTCATAATTTACTGGCATAATTTACATATTACTATTTTACTATTTATGTTTCTATTACTATTTATTATTTATGGTGCAACTGTAACGAAAACCAATTTCCCCTGGGATCAATAAAGTATGACTATGACTATTCCTCAGTCGTTTTATATATGTATCACACATTCTCCTATTTACTTTCTTTGTCTCATTATTTTGTTTGAGATCAGCCTGCTCATTCCTTTATCTCTTGCCTCTGATGGAGATCAGAGCCAACCTTCAGGCTGAAGCTCATTAGTAATTACAGAAGTGATTCATTTTACTTGGGTATGATCAGGGACAGGGTTACCCAGTGGAATATTGGATGAGATGTTTATCATTTTTCTCATGTATTCTAAGCTCTTGAAATGGAGTTAAAGGTATCTTCAAATTCCTATGCAAGTTGACTCAGTTGGAGAAATTCTCTCACCTCTTCTCTCTCACCCCCTCTCCCCCTCCCCACCCCACTCTCTCCCACTCCCTTGCAGCCAATAGAATAAAACTCAGCCAGGTGGTGAACATCAGTAGGACCCTGAGGTTGGTTAACAGTTAGATAACAACATAAGAAATAGGGCAGGAGTAGGCCATCTGTCCCATTGAGCCTGCTCCGCCATTCAGTAAGCTCATTGCTGATCTGGCCAAGGACTCAGCCTCACCTACCTCCTTTTTCCCATAACCCTTAATTCCCTACTGTGCACAAATCTATCTAACTGTGTCTTAAATATTTTTTGATGAGGTAGCGTCTACTCCTTCTCTGGATAGAGAATTCCTCAGATTCACTACTCTCAGGGGAAAAATAGTTTCTCCTTATCTCTATCCTAAATACATTCCCCAAAATCTTGGTCCCCTAGTTCTTGTCTCACTTACCAGTGGAAACAACTTTCCTACCTCTGACTTATCTATCCATTTCATAAATTTTATTTGTTACTATAAGATCCCCTCTCATTCTTCTGAATTCCAGCTGCATCACTGTCTGGTATGGGAATTACAAGGCATCTGATCACAAATCCCAACAGAAGATTGTGAGGACTGCTGAGAGGGTCATCGGGGTCTCTCTTCCATCCATCAGAGATATTTATCAGGAACACCTTAGCATTGTCAATGATCTGTCCAACAATCTCTTTGATCCCTTACTTTGCATCCCAGTGTACTGAAAGAAATGGTGGAGGTTATAATTTACCCAAATTCTCTGGACTCTGGGCAGGTCCCAGCAGAACGGAAGAAGGTGAATGTCACGCCACTGTTCAAAAAAGGATGTAGGCAAAAGGCAGATAACTATAGGTCAGTTAGTTTAACATCTGTAGTTGGGAAAATGCTTGTAGCTATCATTAAAGAAGAAATAGGCATCTGGAAAGAAATAGATCCATCAGGCAGATGCAGTATGGATTCAGCAAAGACAGGTCCTGTTTGACAAACTTACTGGAGTTCTTTGAGGATACAACAAGCAAGGGGAACAGATGGACAATATTTACTTGGATTTCCAGAAAGCATTTGATAAGGTGCCACATTAAAGACTAACCATAAGATAAGGATGCATAGAGTTGGGGGTGACATATTAGCATGGATAGAGGACTGGTTAACCAATAGAAAGCAGAGAGTTGGGATACATGGGTATTTCTCTGTTTGGCAGTCAGTGGTAAGCAGTGTGCCACAGGGGTCGGTGCTGGGCCTGCAAATGTTCACAATATACATTAACGATCTGGAAGAGGGGACGGAGGGTAGTGTATCTAAGTTTGTTGATGACACTAAATTGAGTGGACAAGCATATTGTGCAGAGGATATGGAGAATCTGCAGAGAGATATAGATGGGTTAAGTGAGTGGGCAAGGGTCTGGCAGATGGAGTACAATATTGGTAAATGTGAGGTCATCCACTTTGGAAGGAAAAATGAAAGAGCAGATTATTATTTGAATGGTAAAAAATTGCAGCATGCTGTTGTGCAGAGCGACTTGAATCACAAAAGGTTGGTTTGCAGATGCAGCAGGCTATCAAGGCAAATGGAATGTTGGTCTTCATTGCTGGAGGAATTGAATTTAAGAGCAAGGAGGTTATGCTGCAACTGTACAGGGAACTGGTGAGTCCACATCTGGGTACGGCGTGTAGTTCTGGTCTCCTTACTGGCTTTGGAGGCAGTGCAGATGAGGCTCACCAGGTTGATTCCAGAGATGAGGGGGTTAGATTATGAGGAGAGATTGAGTCGCCTGGGACTGTACTCGCTGGAATTCAAAAGAATGAGAGGAGATCTTATAGACACATGTAAAATTATGAAAGGGATAGATAAGTAGAGGCAAGAAAGTTATTTCCACTGGTAGGTGAGACTAGAACTAGGGAACATGGCCTCAAGATTCAGGGGAGTAAATTTAGGACGGAGATGAGGAGGAACTGCTTTTCCCAAAGAGTAGTGAATCTGTAGAGTTCTCTGCCCAATGAAGCTGTAGAGGCTACCTCAGTAAAAATGTTTAAGACAAGGTTGGATAAATTTTTGCATGGTAGGGAATGAAGGGTTATGTGGAAAAGGCAGGTAGGTAGAGATGAGTCCATAGTCTGATCAGCCATGATCTTATTGAATGTTGAAGCAGGCTCGACGGGCCAGATGACCTACTCCTGCTCCTTTCTCTTATGTTTTTATGTTGTTATCAGGCAGGAGGTATCATAGTATTAGGACAGGAACTGTTAGGATGGGAAACAGCTTCTTCCCCCAGGCCGTAAGACTACTGAACTCCTTGCTACTACCCAGGTCTCATCATTTGTGAAGCACCAACAGCATTATACTGTTTACTTTTTAACTTGTGTCATAAATGGCACCTTATTATTTGTTAACTTACTTGTAGTAATATTACTTCATGTATTATTTGTGTGACTTCTATGTACTTTGTTGTGCACCTTGGTTTGGAGGAACATTGTTTGGCGGCATACATGTGTACAGTTGAATGTCAATGAACTGAACTGGAATTGAACTTGTTTTACTATATGATCCTTTGAATTATATCGTACAAACAATATAACTTGTGTAATTGATATAGAGCTTATTCATCCAATCTTCAGAAAATCTTATCAGAAATATTTAATAATATAAGTCAACAAAAATGTATTCACTTAGTTCTGCTCCTCTCCCATTTTGCAAAATTTCCCGCTACAATACTTGGAAATTATTATTAAACTTATTTTCATCATTCTTTCATGGGGTCCATTTCAAAGGTTAACAATAAATTTGGCAGAAGAATAGGAACATTCAGATACTTGTAATGGAGTTGATCTATTTTTCTCTCGAAGCTCAGGCAAGCTCTTTCAGAAAATGGTTCTCCATAGCTGATAATAGTAATGCATCATTCTTAGGGTAGTTGAAAGAAATCTCTTGTAAATAAACCCCAATAATTGCCTCTAACTATTTTCTATACAGATTATCACTGTAGTTACAGTTTAAGGATAAAATGTTAAAAGTCATTGATGAAATAATAGAGATGCCAAAATTATAAACGCAAACAACAGGAATTCTGCGGATGCTGGAAATTCAAGCAACACACATCAAAGTTGCTGGTGAACGCAGCAGGCCAGGCAGCATCTCTTCGTCAGGACAGAAGGGTCTCGGCCTGAAACGTCGACTGCACCTCTTCCTAGAGATGCTGCCTGGCCTGCTGCATTCACCAGCAACTTTGATATGTGATGCCAAAATTATGTTTGCATTGGCTATCTAGTTGTTCTAGGAAAATGTCTTAGATTGTTTATACTCAGTTAGTATTTTGTTGATTCTTTGGCAAGTCCTGCAATACTGGTGGCTCTATTTTCCTAACATCTGTTCTATAGAAAACTTAACTATTCCCACGATACCTTTTAAACTTGCAGGCAATATTGGAAAATTTATTATGTAACTGGGCAATTTTTTACAGATTAAAAAAAGAAGATTGTTTGGAGTATTAACTGGAATAAGATCCAAAGTTCTGGAAAATCTGCCAGTGCAGCACCGCTAAAGTTTTGATTTGCAGAGTTAACAAAGTTTTATAAAATTTATTTAACATCCTATTCTGTCTTGTAACTGCGTGCTTCACTTACAGTAATTTGATGATCAAGTGAAAAAACTAGTTCTCTACCACCTATTTTCTGCCATCCATTGTCATACCTTCCATTGTCTTAACATAGACTATGATTAGGGGTGATTCTATAATCGTTCATAACTTAATTTCCAATCTCTTCTCACAGCCAACTGAAAACTTGGAAAATCCAATTCTAAATGGGAGCTGAAGCCAGCATACAAAAATATAATCTTGGTTCATTTGCTTCATTCTTGCAGAGTCCTTGGTGGGTTGGTCACAGGTGGGTGGGTGGTGGAATCCTATGTTTAGTTAAACAACTAGATTTGGAAATGACTCTTCTTAACATTTTGCAACCACGCAGCAAGGTGTGAAAATCAGAACCAAGAAATGACTAAATAAAAATGTCTTTCTTCTTAATTATGATTGTCAATTTGCAAATATTTTTTATATTTACACAGGTTATTTATTCTGCTATCCGAAGACTGGACAGAAAAGTGGAAGTGATTCAAAGAAAAGTATCTAATCTGCGTCAAGGAAAAACAAGATACTTAACTAAACAAGTGAGTAACTTTTATGAGAAGTATCAGGGTCCAGCTGCAAGTTTTAAAACTGGATGCAACTTAGTGTTTACTCCATTCAACTGATGTTAATGTATTTGCTGAAAATGTGACCAGGCAGTTAAGATCCTAATCTTTGAGCTAATCTCAGTTTGTTGCCTCTACAAATGCACCTGCTCCACCTCCTCCTATTTCTTTATTTTCTTGGTTCCTTCTTGATAACTTGAAACAAATCCCCACCACCTGCTTCTCCAGAGAGTGGCCTCATCTTTTGTTAATGTGGTCATACTTGCCAGTGCATGAATCAGGTGTACAAAGTGCTTGGCTGCAGATTGTAGTTGGAAATGTAGGCCTCCTTTCAGGAGTATTGCATTGTTTGCTTGTGAGAAGGGATGTTGGAACTGCCCACTTTGTCCCACTACCTGACAAAGAACAGCAATTCTGCCAGCCCCATCTTGCAAGCCTAAGACATCTTCCCCAATGTTTAAGCATCTCATCTTCATCACTATTTAAAATCCTCATTCCCACCACCAACATAATTTTATGCCAATGACATCAATGTTTTCTTCTTTTAGTCTAAGCGCTGAGCAATTCTTATCATCATTGATTTCAACTTCCATTACAATTATCCTATCCTTCTCCCCTCTGAAGTCCTTCTCCTTCCTTCTGCATGTAACCCACCTCCATCTGTATACATGACCTTGATTCTGCCATTCCACGTAGATTCTATAATCCCGTCATGTCAGTCATAAATATGACCAACTCTAATCATTTCCCTGTGCATCTTTCTTTACTTCTATTCCCTTACATGTAATGAGTACTTTCATCTTCTTCAGTAAATAATGGTATAAAGCAGTTGAATATTTATATCAACAAAGCTGGTAGAATTAATGCATGGGGCAAAAATGTTCCAGAGCAGATATTGCCTGCTCCAGATAGCCTGAGTCCCAGATTGTTAAAAGAGGTGGAGGTGGCAAAAGAGATTAATGTTTTGTAGATATGAAGATGAGGCTAGAAAATTAGAAGGTGGAACATGTAACGTTCTTGTTTTTTTTAAATAACTGTAGTTTAGTATCAATAGTGGATAATGTTTTTGAACCAACAATCAGGGAACATAAATCAACATGCACATTGGAAGGGGTTAAATTAATTAAGAAAAATGAGCATAATTTCTTAAAAGCAGATTATATTTGACTAACCTAATTGAATTATTTGAAGTAACAGAGAAAAGGGATTATAAAAATGAAATGGGTATTGCCTGTAGCTGAAGTTACTGAAATAAGAGGGTGGTTGTTGGTTTGGATAAAGAAAAGCTCAATGGTAAAAGCAAAGTGTCATTGGAAAATCTATGGTTTATAGACTGGGGGATGAAGACAATAGTGCTCACAAGTAACAGTGTTAAGACCACTTTTCTTTCATTGAGAATGGAGTCCACGTCTCCATTCTTTAAATCAGGGGTTCACAACCTTTTTTATGCCATGGACCAATATCATTGAACAGTCAGCAGACCACAGGTTGGGATTCCTTCCTCTAAATTCTTTCTTATCTAGCCAGTCATAGCTAGAGAATTATCCACACTGGCTTCGTAGCATATCCCCATGCTGTTATCTCCAGAGTCCTTCAGTCACCTACTCTTTGGATTCTCCTGTTTCTCATCCACAAACTGCTCTTCGTATCAGTTCCATTCATGCCTAACTCTTGGTTTTCAATGAAGAGCAGTCTTTGACTTAAGAAGGACAGTTTCTTGGAGGATATCCTGTGCCAAGACTTCAAGCAATGTTTTACTAATGTAAAGATTTGTCTTTGAATTGCTACTTCCACTTGTTCAACTTGCAATAAAAATGACCTGCTCTTCAATTGATTAAAATTTAAATGAGCTGACCTCTAAGTCGCTGGTGGGAGTTGTGTACAGGCCACCTAACAGTAGTAGTGAGGTCGGAGATGGTATTAAACAGGAAATTAGAACTGTGTGCAATAAAGGAACAGCAGTTATAATGGGTGACTTCAATCTACATGTAGACTGGGTGAACCAAATTGGTAAAGGTGCTGAGGAAGAGGATTTCTTGGAATGTATGCGGAATGGTTTTTTGAACCAACATGTCGAGGAACCAACTAGAGAGCAGGCTATTCTGGACTGGGTTTTGAGCAATGAGGAAGGGTTAATTAGCGATCTTGTCGTGAGAGGCCCCTTGGGTAAGAGTGACCATAATATGGTGGAATTCTTCATTAAGATGGAGAGTGACATAGTTAATTCAGAAGCAAAGGTTCTGAACTTAAAGAGGGGTAACTTTGAAGGTATGAGACGTGAATTAGCTAAGATAGACTGGCAAATGACACTTAAAGGATTGACGGTGGATATGCAATGGCAAACATTTAAAGGTTGCATGGATGAACTACAACAATTGTTTATCCCAGTTTGGCAAAAGAATAAATCAAGGAAGGTAGTGCACCCGTGGCTGACAAGAGAAATTAGGGATAGTATCAATTCCAAAGAAGAAGCATACAAATTAGCCAGAGAAAGTGGCTCACCTGAGGACTGGGAGAAATTCAGAGTTCAGCAGAGGAGGACAAAGGGCTTAATTAGGAAGGGGAAAAAAGATTATGAGAGAAAACTGGCAGGGAACATAAAAATGGACTGTAAAAGCTTTTATAGATATGTAAAAAGGAAAGGACTGGTAAAGACAAATGTAGGTCCCCTGCAGACAGAAACAGGTAAATTGATTATGGGGAGCAAGGACATGGCAGACCAATTGAATAATTACTTTGGTTCTGTCTTCACTAAGGAGGACATAAATAATCTTCCAGAAATAGTAAGGGACAGAGGGTCCAGTGAGATGGAGGAACTGAGCAAAATACATGTTAGTAGGGAAGTGGTGTTAGGTAAATTGAAGGGATTGAAGGCAGATAAATCCCCAGAGCCCTTAAGCACATCTCAATTATCTCCACACATCTGTCCTCACTCTGTCCAGGAAGAAAGGGGGAAAGAGCAGGGATATCCTGATCCTCAACAGTCACCACATTTAACAGGTCATGCTTGGTAGTTTCCAACAGCTCCAGTAGAATTTCACCATCAAGCATCTGTTCCCCTTCCCTCTCCCATTTTAGCAGTTCAAAACAAGCATTCCCTTCACAGCTCCCTGATTCAATCTTCCAACCCCACTTCTTCTCTTGCAACTATCTGGGGTCCAGCCAAAACCTTCCAGGTTTTAATCCACTTGAACTTCTTCCCATCTAGTACGGTGCTTTTGGTGTTCACAGTGTGATCTCCTCAAGAGAAACCAAATGCATTCAGTACACAGAGGCAATCCCGTCATATTCCTTCCCCATCTCACTCTTGCTCTGAACTATCTTCTGTGGCCTCCTGCACAATTAAAATTTTAAACAAGACCCAATATCAGCTTGAGAAACATCACCCCATCTAGTTGATTGTAGTCTTCTGGACTCCATTGAATTCACCTGGCTATTTCTGCTGGAAACTATCCATCTGTAAACTAGGCTGAGTTTTTTCTCTTTCCATTAGAACAGCCTTACCTGCTGAGTGTGTCCCATAGCCCTTCACTTAGCAATACACAATACAGGCGAGTATAATCAGCCTCTAACTACTCCATTTATCCATATTTTCCCGGTCTCGTCGTATCTCATATTCTTTTATCTTGTCCATTACTCCTGCCACCTTCTCTACAAATTAATTTTTTTTAATCTGGTATTTTAACAAAGGGCCTTTGACCTCTTTCCACTTATACTGCCTGATCTGCTAAGTTGACGGAAACCTAACTTTATCTGATTTTATTGTCCTGATCTTCTACTTCTTTCTGCAAAATGTGCATATTTAGCTTTTCCTAAATGTTTGGATATTCTGCTTTAACTAACATCCAAGTAAATATTCTTCTTAATTCCTCAATATATTTATTGGCCTTTATAGGGCATTGTAAAATATTCAGCCCCCAACCCTTTGTTCACAAAAATGAGTATTACAACCAGGGATTTTGATAAATTTAACAGAGTATTTTTATTTTTATCACATGTTCCTTTTTCCCCCCACATTAGAACCCAAAAAAAGAGAAAAAAGTAAAGCATGAAAATCTAAAAATTCAAAAACTGAGATGTCAGTTCAAAAGTATTCATCCCTCTTTACTCAGTGCTTTGTTGAACCACCTCCCGCAGCTATTACAGCCAGTAGTCTTTTTGGATAAGTCTCTACTAGCTTTGCACAATGTAATGGAGCAAGTTTTTCCCCATTCCTCCTTGCAAACTTGCTCAAACTGTGCTAGTTTGGTTGGGGAGTGGCACTGGACAGCAAACCTGAGGTCTTGCCAGAGACAATTTGATTGGGTTAAGGTTAAGACTCTGACTGGGCCACTCAAGGACATTAATTTTTTCCATTTGAAGCCACTCCATGGTTGCTCTGGCAGTGTCCTTTGGGTCATTGTCCTGCTGAAAGACAAACTTCCTCCCCAGTCTAAGCTTTCCGGCAGGGGTTAACATGTTTTTATACAAGATCTCTTTGTATTCAGCAATCCCATAGCATGATGCTACCTCCACCATACTTTACAGAAGGGATTGTGTTACCTGGCTGATGTGCAGTATTAGAATTACGCGACACATACCACTTAGTGTTGAGTCCAAAAAGTTGTACTTTAGTCTCATCCGACCACATGACCTTCATCCACATCTTTACAGTATCTTCTAATTGACACTTTGCAAAGTCTTTACAGGCAAAAATATACTTTTTTTAAGCCAGGGCTTCTTCCTTGTCACTCTTCCATAAATGTCCTTATTGTGCAAGGCCTTAGAGATAGTGGAGCCATGAACTTCATCTCCAATTGCAGCCACCGACTTCTGCAGCTCACTCAGAATGACTGTTGGCGTCACAGTAGCCTGTCGTACAAGTGTCATTCTTCTCTGGCAACTAAGTTTAGAGGGGCAGCTGGACCTTGGCATTGTGACTGTGGTTTCATATTTTTTCCATGTTTTCATGATGGACTGCACTGAGTGACTTTGAGATGGTCTTGGCCCCTTCGCCAGATTTGTGCTTCTCTATTATTATTTCCCTGACTTGTCTTGAATGCTCTTTTGCTTTCATTTTGGTTTGGTCTATTGAAAATCTGCAATACTGTTGAAGCTCACAGAGAGAGGAGTATTAATTCTTATGAATTAATTAAAAACAGGTGATCCTCCAATTTTGTGCATCAGCAAATTGGGTAAATTGGTAAGGCAATGCATTTATTGCACCTAAGGAAAGTGAGTGTAGTAATTACAATAGGGATGAATACTTTTTTCGTCTCACAATTTTGGTTTATAATTTTTAGTTAATTGTTGGCAGGTTATGGATTTTTTTCTTTTGATTTGACATGATGCATAATGTTTTGTAAATTAGCTCAAAAATCCTCCTTCAATATATTTTAAACTTAGAAAATGAGACAGTAAAATGTGAAAATAGTTGTGGGGGCTGAATACTTTTTTAGAGCACCCTATTTCATTAGTATGTTATTTGTATTTCCTGTTTTTACACTCCCCACAAGTGGAAACATTTTCTCTCAGTACCTTGTCGAATCTTTTCACGGTTTCATAAACATCAGTAAGATCCCCTTTCAGCTTCCTATTTTCTAGGAGAAGGAGTTCAGCCTTTCTTGTTATATCTAAGGTAGCATATAATTATTAATTCAATTTGCTTACTTTTACTGTAGAGACAAGTTTTAGCATCTCTTTCCAATGGTTATAACCAGACACTGAAGAGGAAAATGGTACTGAAATCCAGCGGGAATACACGAAAGAAGAGAATTGCCAGCTCCAGCCCTTCTTATCAGAGTGAGCCAAATTACTCTAACGATCCTATAATAATTCAGGATGAAGAAGATGTTGCTGATGTGATAGTGGAAGAGAAGCCAAATGAATCAGCACCCTTTCATTCCACGGAACAGATCCTCAAAAACATGATGCCACCAACCAACTCAGCCATACCTGGTCAAGTAGTACAACCACCTGCCCTAAACTCAGACCTTCAGCAACCGAGCCCGAGGCTGCAATCCATGCCAGTTACATACAAAATGAACAAAATACCGAACAGCCACTGTCAGCGCCCAGTTCTTCAGCAGCTCGAAATTAAGAAAACTTTTCAACCCATAGAACATGCACTCCAAAACAATGATTCATCTCCTGATCATTGTAGTACTTTGGAGCATTTGAGAAGGGATCTGATGCTGCGAGATTCCTCTTTTGATCTTTCAAAGAACAGCTTTGGTAAGTTGGAACTTCTTTTATGTAATGAGTTAATTTTCAAACTTTTTAATAATTTGGAACTTAAGGGAGCTTATCTCTACACTGTTCAATCATGTTATTATGAGCACATTTGGAATTTTTCCAGCCTTTTGTCCATTTCATTGATAAATGTGTTAGCCCTTCAGTAAGTAACATAGCTTGAACAAATTTTCCTTAGTCTAGTAATGCAAAACCATAACCATGCTGGGCCAAAACAAATAAACAGAAAATTTGAAAAGAAATGTCAATTTTCTGTAACAAAGATCTAAGGGTTCTCTTGATTATTTCTCTGTGGGATGGTTTGGAATGTTGCAAACTTCCCTGTTTAATAGCTTGAGTCAGTGTTGTACTTGTTTCACATGTGTGCTCCTTCATTGAATTCGATTGCTCATTGTAGGATTGTGACTGATCATCAGGAGGTACTTACAAACTCTAAAACGATCAGAGAACCCAGGCTCTAATGCATTTGCAATTAAAGTCATAGTCATACAGTGCAGAATCAGGTCCTTCACCCACCAGCTCTATACTAATTGGTGGGAAGGATTTAAAAGACGGCAGTTTATTCCTCAGCGGTTTGATCGAGACACAACTGCACAAGCGCGTGGACGTCAATGAGTTAGACCGGCGGGAAAGATTTTAAAAGAAGACAGCTTTATAGAGTGGGTGTTGGAGTAGAGGGAGTCAGAGTTGGAGGGCTTTAGTTCAACGGGGCTTCAGCAATAATGGGTTGAGGTGAGGTAAGTTACTTGTGAGGAATAGGAAGTAAGTCTGTGAGGCCAGTGTTCTGTACTGGGTGTCAGATGTGGGATGTCTGGGAGACTCCCAGCCTCTCAGACGGCCACATCCGCACCAGCTGCGTCGAGCTGCAGCTCCTTAGGGACCGCATTAGAGAACTGGAGATGCAGCTTGATGACCTTCGTCTGGTCAGGGAGAGTGAGGAGGTGATAGAGAGGAGCTATAGGCAAGTAGTCACACTGCAACCTCGGAAGACAGAGGTTTTGTGAGAGGGGAGGATAGGCAGGTGAGAGAGAAGGGATGCACTCAGATTGATGGTTTGAGATGTGCCTATCTTAAGGTCCCCCTTAACAAGAAATACTCCTGTTTGAATACTGTTGGGAGTGGGGGGGAACAGCCTACCTGGAGAAAGCCACAGTGGCCGTGCCTCTGGCACAGAGTCTGGCCCTATGGCTCAGAAGTGTAGGGAAAGGTAGAGGATGGCAGCAGTAATAGGGGACTCTATAGTTAGGGGGTCAGACAAGCAATTCTGTGGACGCAGGAAAGAAACACGAATGGTAGCTTGCCTCCCAGGTGCCAGGGTCTGGGATGTTTCTGATCGCATCCACGATATCCTGAAGTGGGAAGGTGAACATCCAGAGGTTGTGATACTTATTGGTACCAACGACATAGGTAGGAAAAGGGATGAGGTCCTGAAAACAGACCACAGGGAGTTAGGAAAAAAGCTAAGAAGCAGGACCTGAAAGGTAATCTTGGGATTACTGCCTGTGCCTCGTGAGAGTGAGTATAGTATAGAGTGAGGCGGAGGATAAATGCGTGGCTGAGAGATTGGAGCGGAGGCAAGAATTAAGATTTCTGCATCATTGGGACCTCTTTTGGGGCAGGCATGACCTGTACAAAAAGGACAGGTTGCACTTGAATATGAGGGGGGCCAATATCCTGGCAGGGAGGTTTGCTAAGGCTATTGAGCAGAGTTTAAACTAGAACTGAAGAGACAGAGGAAGAGGCGGTTGGCTCACAAATAGAGAAAGCTTATAGGCAGTGTGAGAGGGGAGGATAGGCAGGTGAGAGAGAAGGGATGCACTCAGATTGATGGTTTGAGATGTGCCTATCTTAATGCAAGAAGCATCATGAACAAAGCGACTAAGCTTAGAGCTTGGAGCTATGATGTGGTGGCCATTACAGAGACTTGGATGGTTCAAGGGCAAGAATGGTTACGCAGAGTGCCAGACTTCAGATGTTTCAGAAAGAACAAGGAGGGAAGCAAAAGAGGTGGGGGCTTGGCACTGCTGATCAGAGATAGTGTCACGGCTGCAGAAAAGGACAAAATCATGGAGGGATTGTCTACTGAGTCTCTGTGGGTGGAAGTTAGGAACAGGAAGGGGTCATTAACTGTACTGGGTGCTTTTGATAGACCATCCAATAGTAACAGGGACATCGAGGAGCAGATAGGGAGGCAGATTCTGGAAAGGTGTATTAATAACAGAATTGTCGTGGTGGGAGATTTTAATTTCCCAAATATTGATTGGCATCTCCCTAGAGCAAGGGGTTTAGATGGGGTGGAGTTCGTTAGGTGTGTTCAGGAAGGTTTCCTGACACAATATGAAGATAAGCCTACAAGAGGAGAGGCTGTACTTGATCTGATATTGGTGGTCAGGTGTCAGATCTCTCAGTGGGAGAGCATTTTGGAATAGTGATCACAATTCTATCTCCTTTACCATAGCATTGGAGAGGGATAGGAACAGACAAGTCAGGAAAGTATTTAATTGCAGTAAGGAAAATACGAAGCTATCAGGCAGGAACTTGGAAGCATAAATTGGGAACAGATGTTTTCAGGGAAACGTATGGCAGAAATGTGGCAAATGTTCAGGGGATATTTGCGTGACGTTCTACAGAGGTACGTTCCAGTGAGATGGAAAGGATGGTAGGGTACAGGAACTGTAGTGTACAAAAGCTGTTGAAAATCTAGTCAAGAAGAAAAGAAAATCTTGCGAAAGGTTCAAAAAACTAGGTAATGATAGAGATCTAGAAAATTATAAGGCTTTCAGGAAGGAGTTTAAGAATGAAATTAGGAGAGCCAGAAGGGGCCATGAGAAGCCCTTGGCAAGCAGGATTAAGGAAACCCCCAAGGCATTCTACAAGTATGTGAAGAGCAAGGGGATAAGATGTGAGAGAATAGTATCAATCAAGTGTGACAGCAGAAAAGTGTATATGGAACTGGAGGAGATACTTTGCTTCAGTACTCACTACGGAAAAGAACGTTGGCGATTGTAGGGATGACTTACAGCAGACTGAAAAGCTTGCGCATGTAGACATTAAGAAAGGGGATTTGCTGGAGCTTTTGGAAAGCATCAAGTTGGATAAGCCACTGGGACCAGACAAGATAGACACCAGGCTACTGTGGGACGCGAAGGAGCAGATTGCTGATCCTTTTGCATCATCAATGAGGAAGGGAGAGGTACCGGAGGATTGGAGGGTTGCAGATGTTGTTCTCTTATTCAAGAAAGGGAGTAGCGATAGCCCGGGAAATTAAAGACCAGTGAGTCTTACATCAGTGTTTGGTAAGTTGATGGAGAAGATCCTGAGAGGCAGGATTTATGAACATTTGGAGAGGCATAATATGATTAGGAATAGTCAGCATGGCTCTGTCAAAGGTGGGTAGTGCTTTACAAACCTCATTGAATTTTTTGAGGGTGTGACTAAACACATTAATGAAGGTAGAGCAGTAGATGTAATGTATATAGATTTCAGCAAGGCATTTGATACCCCATGCAAGACTTATTCAGAAAGTAAGGAGGCATGGGATCCAAGGGGACCTTGCTTTGTGGATCCAGAATTGGCTTGCCCACAAAAGGCAAAGAGTGGTTGTCGACGGGTGATGTTCTGCATGGAGGTCGGTGACCAGTAGTGTGCCTCAGGGATCTGTTCTGGGACTCCTTCTCTGAGATTTTTATAAATGACCAGGATGAGGCAGGGGAGGGATGGGTTAGTAACTTTGCTGATTACACAAAGGTTAGGGATGTTGTGGATAGTGTGGAGGGCTGTCAGAGTTTACAGTGGGACATTGATAGGATGCGAAACTGGGCTGTGAAGTGGCAGATAGAGTTTAATGCAGATAGGTGTGAAGTGGTTCATTTTGGTAGGTCAAATATGATGGCAGAATATAGTATTAATGGTAAGACTCTTGGCAGTGTGGAGGATCAGAGGGATCTTGGGGTCCGAGTCCATAGGACACTCAAAGCTGCTGCGCAGGCTGACTGTGTGGTTAAGAAGGCATATGGTGCATTGGCCTTCATCAATCGTGGGATTGAGTTTAAGAGTCAAGAGGTAATGTTACAGCTTTATAGGACCCTGGTCAAATCCCACTTGGAGAATTGTGCTCAGTTCTGGTCACCTCACTGCAGGAAGGATGTGGAAACTATAGAATGGGTGCCGAGGAGATTTACAAGGATGTTGCCTGGATTGGGGAGCATCTCCTATGTGAATAGGTTGAGTGAACTTGGCCTTTTCTCCTTGGAGCGACGGAGGATGCGAGGTGACCTGATAGAGGTGTATATGATGATGAGAGGCATTGATCGTGTGGACAGTCAGAAGCTTTTTCCCAGGGCTGAAATTGCTTACATGAGAGGGCACAGTTTTAAGGTGCTTGAAAGTAGGTACAGAAGAGATGTCAGGGGTAAGTTTTTTATGCAGAGGGTGGTGAGTGTGTGGAGTGGGCTGCCAGTGACGGTGGTGGAGGCGGATATGATAGGGTCTTTTAAGAGACTCCTGGATAGGTACATGGAGCTTAGAAAAATAGAGGGCTGTGGGTAACTGAAAGCAATTTCTAAAGTAAGTACATGTTTGGCAGAGCATCGTGGGCTGAAGGGCCTCTATTGTGCTGTAGGTTTTCTATGTTTTTATGTGTTTTTAACCATCAAGCACCCATCATGCTAATTCCTTTTTTAATTCTCCCTGCATTTCCTTAAACTCCCACCAGATTCTACCCCTCATGCACACTTTAGGGGCAATTTAGAGCAGCCTATTAAACTACCAAGTGGAACGTCTTTTGGGATTGTAGGAGGGAACATGCAAACTCTACACAGACAGATTGAACTCAAATGACTGGAGCTGTGAGACAACAGTTCTGGTAGTTGTGCCATCTGTTTCTTGTTCCGTTTTGATATTGAATGATTTTATTTTGTTTATGAACCAAGAAATACCAAAATGAATTGAAATAGAATTTAAGAATAGATTAAAATGGAAACAGTAAATTAAATCAATCTGTTAAAAAATGTAGTACTGCATTAAAAGAATATTAACTAGTTACCTTGTCCTTGCCTAACACCCTATGAACCTACATATCCAGCTCATCAATCTCTGTACCTTCCACTATCTCCTACGGGACCCTACCTCTGGGTACATCTTTTCCTTTCCCCCACCCTAGCTCGGCTTTCCATAAGGATTGCTGTCTACATGACTGCTTGTCCCTCTCCACTGATCTTCCTTCTAGCACTTATTCCTGGAAGCGTGACAAGTGCTACACCTGCCCAGTCACCTCCTCCCTCACCACCATTCAGGGCCCCAAACAATCTGTCCAAGTGAGGGAACACTTCAGCTGCGGTCTGTTGGGATCATGTATTTTGTGCTTCCGGTGCGGCCTCCTCTACATTGGTATGACCCAAAGCAAACTAGATGACTGCTTTGTCCAGTACCTTCACTCTGTCACAAAAGGCAGGATCTTCTGGTGGCTACCTATTTAAATTTGACTTCCCATTCCCATTACAACCTGTCTGTCTAACCATGCCCTATTCTATTGCTACAATGAGGCCAAATTCAGTGAGAGGATGCCTGATGGTATGAACATCAATTTCTCCAACTTCTGGTAATTACTCCCCACTCCCTTCTTTTTCCTTTTCCCAATCTAGTTATTCTCTCACCTTACCTCTTCTCTTCTCCTCACCTGCCTATCACCTCCCTCTGGTTCCCCTTCTCCTTCCATTTCTTCCAGGGTTCACTGATCTCTCCATTTAGATTCCTTCTTCTTCAGCCCTTTACCTTTTCCACTTATTCCTCACTTGCTCTCACCTCTCATCGGTCAGCTTGTACTGCTTCCCCTCCCCCTACCTTCTTATTCTGGCTTCTTCCCCCTTCCTTTCCAGTCCTGATGAGGAGACACAGTAAGAGACATTGCCTGTTTATTCCCCTCCATAGATGCTGCCTGACTTGCTGAGTTCCTCCAGCATTTTGTGTGTGTCCTACAATGATCACATCTTACTTGTAGTGATTGTGTTTAGGCTGATAGCCAAGAGGTCAAAACTTGATGGTGTGCTTGGAATTAGAATATACAAGGGATGCTCACTTCCTGTACTGTTGATACAGAGGCTTATGTATCATTGTATGACCTGCAATTTCTATGTTTTCCCGGCCTAAGTAGCCTGAGGCAACACTGGTATTTAAAGCCTACTTGTGAAATGTGTAGAAGGTATAGTGACAGCTTCTACAAAATACGGTGCTCATTCATGTTCCAGATGCACAATGCCTGGTGCTGAAAGGGAAGTGCTTTTGATTAAATTGTTGAATATTTGTTTAATGGACAAGTACATGATGTGTCTCCAACAAACTTGGAAGGTCAAAAATTTAGTGCTTGACAGGCAACCAGCAAATTAAGTGCTGATATCTGATACCAGTGGTATCGCAGTGGTTAGCACAACATTTTGCTGTATAGGTGACCCGGGTTCAGTTCCCGCCACTGCCTGTAAGGAGTTTGTATGTTCTCCCCGTGACCGCATGGGTTTCCTCTGGGTGCTCTGGTTTCCTCCCACAGTCCAAAGATGTACCAGTTGATAGGTTAAATGGTCATTGTAAATATTCCCATGATTAGGCTAGGGTTAAGTCAGGGGTTGCTGGGCGGTGTGGCTCGAAGGGCCGGAAGGGCTTATTCCACGCAGTATGTCATTCAATCAATCAATCAATAAATATATTTCATTTGCTTGCAATTCCTTTTGTTCCTCCACTGCTTTGCGTATAATGCTGGAGGAATGCTCAAGGCATAGTCAGGCAAAATGATCTTTTCAAGTGCTAAATCAGTTCTGCCTGATGTAATGAGCAAAGATCCAAAAGAGATTTTGCTGAGATTACAAAAGAACCCAGGAAAATTGGAGAAAGGCCTCCTGGCCCCTCATGCCAGCTGTGCCAATCAATATGATCATCACACTTTTGCCCCATCTTCTCTTCTGTGCCAGTTCTCCATAATACTCAATTCCCAGATCTTTCAAAAATATATGCCTTCATCACCCTCCTGTGTAAATAATGCCAGAGCCTCACCACTCTATGAGAAGCCCTTGCAGCAGAAAGTGAAGACAAAAATGATAAGTTAAAATAAAAGATGCTGGAACATCAAAATCTCAGATTTATGTTAATTTGTTGGAGTCATACAGCACTAAAAGGAGCCTTTCATGCCAACCAAGATTCCCATTTAAACTACCTCCACTTGCCTCTGTTTGCCCCATTTCCCTCTAAACCATTCCTCTCCATGTATCTCTCCAAGGAACTTTAATTACCTTTTTAATTGTCTCATACACCAGGGTGCCATGAAATTCCTTGATCATGTGAAGCTCACAGAATAAACAGTATATTTGGTAACAAAAAAAAATGCTACAATAAATACAGCGAAGAGTGCAAGACAACAAAATGGTGCAGAGATTCAGTGCAATTCAGTCTGCTTGAAAGGTGCTACATCCATCATCCTAAATATTCACTCCCTCCATCACTTTCCCATTGGGCTGCAGTGCATACCATTTACAATATGCACTGTAGCAACTCTCCAAAGCAAATTTAATCTCCCAAATCCTCAACCTCTACCACTTTGCACAAGGGTAGCAGGTACATGCGAAAAGCACCACCTGCAGGTTTTCTTCAAAATTGTTCATATAATTTTTCAAGATATTTGTCTTGGATAGCTAATCATTGTTCCATCCTCATTGCTGGGTCAAATTCCTACCCAACACACTGTGGAAGTATTTTTACTAGGAGGACTACAGTAGTTAAAGAAAATGGTTCATCATCACCTTTTTAAAGGCATTTTGGGTGACTAATAAGTGCTGGTCTTCTTAGTTACACCCACATCTAACAAATGAATGGGAAAATATTGGAAGGATTTGTAAACAAACTATCTCTATATACAAATGCACATGCTGGAGGAACTTCATCAGGACCTTCAGCCTGAAATGTTAACTGTTTACTCTTTTCCATAGATGCTGCCTGACCTGCTGAGTTTCTCCTGCTTGTGTTGCCCTGGATTTTTCATATATACAGTCTGAGGTGAAATTCAGTTTTAGAGAACTGGATGATCTCTGATGAATAGGCACTTAATGTCTACTTTGTGACTTTTCACCTCAACTAAAAGAGAAATTAGGTAATTTGTCATGGAGTCACAAAGCATTAGAACAGGCATTTTGGTCCAACTCATCCATGCCAACCAAGATGCCCATCTAAGATGCATGCATTTGCCAATATTTGGACTATAGTTATCCAAATGTCTTGAATGTTGTTATTTTATCTGGCTCAACCACTCCTCTTGCTACTCATTCCTTATACAGTTGCAAGAAAAAGTTTGTGAACCCTTTGAGGTTAATTGGTTTTCTGCATTAATTACTCATAAAATGTGGTTTGAAAGACAAAAGTTGAATTTTTTGGCAGAAATGCCCACTGCTATGCTTGGAGCGAAACAGGCACTGCACACTAACACCACAACTTCATCCCAAATGTGAAGCATGATAGAAGGAGCATCATGGTTTGGAGTTGCTTTGCTCTGTCAAGGCCTGGACAGCTTGCAATCATTGAGGGAACAATGAATACAAAATTGTATCGTGACATTTTACTGGAGAATGTCGGGGTGGCAGGCTGTCACCCAAAACTTAATAGAAGTTGGATGATGCAACATGACAATGATCCAAAATACATGAGTAAGTCAACAACAGAATGGTTTAAAAAGAAGAAAAAAATCTTAACCCAATTGACATGCTGTGCAATGACCTGAAGAGGGCTGTTCCTGCAAGGTATCCTGGAGGCGTTGATGAACTAAAATGGTTTTGTGTGGAGGAATGGTGAGATTCCACCTTGCCATTGTGCAAGTTTGATCAGCAGCTACAGGAAACATTTGGTGACCGTTATATTGCTGCTCAAGGAGGTTCTACCAGTTATTAAATACAGGAGTTCACATACTTGTTCCAGCTGGACTGTGAATGATTAAACAATGTGTTCAATAAAGACATGAAAAGTACAATTGCTAGTGTGTTATTGATTTAGGCAGATTGTGTTTGCTATTATTGTGAATTAGTTGAACCAGGTAGTTCCAAAGGGTTCACAAAATTTTTTCTTGCAACTGTACTTTATCGTAGACAACAATAACTTTGACTTCAGGTGATAGTATTTCAAGGATCTATTATCATGAAGGGAAATATAATTACTGGTTAAAAAGAACAACTTGTACAGCTTCACCAATAAAGTTATGCAGTGAAATGAGTTGTTGCATATAGGGAACTTCATGGTCAAGATGACAATGATAAGCAACATAAACTCAGGTTGTGTTTCATGATATCACAGGAATCTGCACACCAAGCGTAGAAATAAAAACACTTCAGGATAACTTCATAGTGCAATCAGTCATTGAACAAGTTCATTTCTGTGGAATGCGTACAGGTCAAGCAAGAATTAATGGCTGTGAGAGAGTACATTAACCATCCGATGTCTTGATTATAAATAAAGCAGTTGCTGTGACACAATATCAGGCATGCCCTGGGTTCACTTCTGAGCTTAAGTCCCGGCAGGAGTTGCTGCTACACTAAGTCCTTGTCTGCAATAGGAATCCTGCCCAGTAATACCCGCTGAAAAATATGGAGGTTGTGAAAAACGTACTGACATACTCTAACTAAACTTATTTGGTCATTATGATTCACAGTTCCCTGGTATGTTAGTGGAGAATCCAGGATTAGCTCATTTTCACAGCAGATCCTTTCACAGCAAATAGTGTAAGTCGGGTATTAATGCACAGATTTTCCTGGAAAATATTCTATTTGGATTCATTTGTCTCAACAGTTGTAATTTAACTTGTACGTCACAGTGACCATGATTCAGATTGTTTGTGAAAGAAGTAGGTACTACATATCACGTCATGCTGAAGTTCATTTTCTCTGTCTTCCTTAAGGATTTCTGGGGAATCCCAAGCGCAATGTTAAAATACCTGGTGCATTTATATTGAAGGCCAGTCAAAAGACCCAGCCAAAGTTAGCAGCACGTTATTTGGCCAGGAATCTGTTCACTGATGAGGTTCTCGTATCGAGTAGTGTTCTGGGAAACAAACAGTATGGGCTGAAGTCACTGGATCCAAACAAACTTGCAGCTGTGAGAGGTGAGCTTACCTACTCTTTTGCGTCTAGAATCGGATATCATCTCAACTTAGTTCGTTGAGGAAGGAAGATTAGCCTATTTCGAAGTTTTAATTACAAGCAAACTGTGTCCTGTAGGAACCATTTACTCCGAAGTGTTTTTCCAAAGCAATGTTTGGATGGTCTTTCCGAGCAGTACTAATGCTTATGGATGGCACAGTGGTGCAGCAAATAGAGCTGCTATCTCACAGCTCCAGTAACGTAGGCTCAAGTGTGATCAGCGGTGCTGTCCCTGCGGAGTTTACATAGTCTCCTTGTGACTGCGTGGAGTTTCTCAGCTCCAGCTGCCTTCTATAGTTGTGCAACCGATCACTGCATTGCCCTAGTGGAGAATCTTTAAGAGGGTGGTGGGACTGCTGAGTGGAATTAGAATTGAGTTTAATATCACTGGCACATGTCATGAAACATGTTATCTTTGCAGCAGCAGTACATTGCAATATATAATAATGGGGAGAAAAAAACTGAATTAAGTGTGTGTGTATACACATAAAAATAGTTACATGAAATAAGTAGTGCAAAATTAAAAACAAAAAATGTAGTGAGGTCATGTTCATGGGTTCAATGTCCATTCAGAAGTCTGATGGTAGAGGGAAAGAAGCTGTTCCTGAATTGTTCAGTGTGCGCCTTCACGCTTCTGTACCTTCTTCCTGATGGTAGCAATGGGAACAGGGATGTCCTGGATGATGGGGGTCCTTAAGGAAACTATAGACCTGTTAGCCTGACACAGAAAGGAAACTATAGACCTGATAGCCTGACACAGAAAGGAAACCATAGACCTGATCGCCTGACACAGAAAGGAAACCATAGACCTGATTGCCTGACACAGAAAGGAAACTATAGACCTGTTAGCCTGACACAGAAGGGTAACTATAGACCTGATAGCCTGACACAGAAAGGCAACTGTAGACTTGTTAGCCTGACACAGAAAGGAAACCGTAGACCTGTTAGCCTGACACAGAAAGGAAACCATAGACCTGTTAGCCTAACACAGAAAGGAAACCATAGGCCTGTTAGCCTGACACAGAAAGGAAACTATAGACCTGTTAGCCTGACACAGAAAGGAAACTATAGACCTGTTAGCCTGACACAGAAAGGAAACTATAGACCTGTTAGCCTGACGCAGAAAGGAAACCATAGGCCTGATAGCCTGACACAGAAAGGAAACCGTAGACCTGTTAGCCTGACACAGAAAGGAAATCGTAGACCTGATAGCCTGACACAGAAAGGAAACCGTAGGCCTGTTAGCCTGACACAGAAAGGCAACCGTCGACCTGTTAGCCTGACACAGAAAGGAAACCATCGACCTGTTAGCCTGACACAGAAAGGAAACCATGGACCTGATCGCCTGACACAGAAAAGAAACCATAGGCCTGTTAGCCTGACACAGAAAGGAAACCATGGACCTGATCGCCTGACACAGAAAAGAAACCATAGGCCTGTTAGCCTGACACAGAAAGGAAACCATGGACCTGATCGCCTGACACAGAAAAGAAACCATGGACCTGATCGCCTGACACAGAAAAGAAACCATAGGCCTGTTAACCTGAAATTAGTGGTTGAGTTGTTGTTGGAATGGATTGTTAGGGTTGAGATTATGGAATACCTGGAGGCACGTGACAAGATAGGACAAAGCCAGCATGGTTTCCTGAAAGGAAAATCCTGCCTGACAAACCTATTGCAATTTTTTGAGGAAATTACAAGCAGGGTAGACAAAGGAGAAGCAGTAGACGTGGTGTACTTGGATTTTCAGAAGGCCTTTGACAAGGTGTCGCACTTGAGGCTGCTTAGCAAGATAAGAGCCCATGGAATTACAGGGAAGTTACTAGCATGGGTGGAACATTGGCTGATTAGCAGAAAACAGAGAGTGGGAATAAAGGGATCCTATTCTGGCTAACTGCCCGTTACCAGTGGAGCTCCACAGAGGTTGGCTTTGGGACCACTGCTTTTTATAATGTATATCAATGTTTTGGACTACAGTATTAATGGATTTGTGTCTAAATTTGCCAATGATACAAAGACAGGTGGAGAAGCGGGTAGTGTTGAGGAAACAGAGAGACTAGTTTAGGGGGATGGGCAAAGAAGTGGCAAATGAAATACAGTGTTGTAAAGTATATGGTCATGCACTTTGGTGGAAGAAATAAACGGGCAGACTATTATCTAGATGGGAAGAGAATTCAAAATGCAGAGATGCAAAGGGATTTGGGAGTCCTTGTGCAAGATACCCTAAAGGCTAACCTCCAGGTTGAGTTGGTTGTGAAGAAGGCAAATGCAATGTTGGCATTCATTTCTAGAGGTATAAAATATAAGAGCAGGGACGTGATATTGAGGCTCTGTAAGGCACTCGTGAGACCACACTTGGAGTATTGTGTGCAATTTTGGGCTCCTTATTTTAGAAGGGATATACTGACATTGGAGAGCGTTCAGAGAAGATTCACAAGAATGATTCCAGGAATGAAAGTGTTACTGTATGAGGAACGTCTGGCAGCTCTTGGGCTGTGTTCCCTGGAGTTCAGGAGAATGAAGGGGGATTTCATAGAAACATTCCGAATGTTAAAAGGCCTGAACAGATTAGATATAGCAAAGTTATTTCCCATGGTAGGGGATTCTAGGACAAGAGGGCATGACTTCAGAATTGAAGGACGTCCTTTTAGAACTGAGATGCAGAGAAATTACTTTAGTCAGAGGGTGGTAAATCTATGGAATTTGTTGCCACGAGCAGCTGAAAGGCCAAGTCATTGGGTGGATACAAGGCAGAGAAACATAGGTTCTTAATTAGCCAGGACATCAAAGGGTATGGGGTGAAAGCAGGGGAGTGGGGATGACTGGAAGAATTCGATCAGCCCATGATTGAATGGTGGAGTAGACTCAGTGGGCCAAATTACCTACTTCTGCTCCTATGTCTTATGGATGCCGCCTTTTTGAGTCAATGCTCCTTGAAGATGTCCAGGATCCTGGATACTACGGAGACACGTGCCATGATGGAGCTGACTAAGTTACAACTCCCTGCAGCTTTTTTCAATCTTGTGCAGCAGCTCCCACCCCCGCCCCCATACCAGACAGTGATGAAGTCATTTAGAATGCTCTCCACTGTAGAAACTTGTGAGGCTCTCTATTAACATACCAAGTATCCTCAAACCCCTAATGAAATATAGCCACTGTCGTGCCTCCTCTCTAGCTGCATCGATATGTTGTGGAGTGAAAAAAAAAGGGTCCTTGATGGTCAGCAAAATCTCAATAGGCCAAAGGGACTGTTTCTGTGCTGTGTTTCTCAGTGTCTGTCCGCAAACTTTCTTCAAAGGTTGACTGCCACTGGGCTTCTTTGACTTGGTTACAGGGAGATGAAGGAGAGTGTACTGTATGTAACTATTTAATGTGATGTCTTTGGAATTTACAGCCAGTAACTCTTTCCGTGGCTGTATTATGCACAACATTCATTCAGTCTTTGTGTTTGGTGTTACTCACAGAGAGATCTTGTTTAAACTAGAATGTTGCGTTACATTTCAGCATGGGGATAGCCCTAAAATCTGGAGGCCGTTGGCACAGGATCATGATTGAACAATGCAGAAATGGAGTCTCAGTCAGTAGTGGTTTGAGGAGGAATTTGGAAGAATGGAAAGGGAAATCATTAGATTTTGAGAACACCAAAGAGGGAGGTTTCAGCAGAGTATGATTAGACCTGGTGATCACTAGGAGAGGAGATTTGGGGAAAATATGCAGAGGAATTCTTGGGGACTGTGAATTCTCAAGCTGTTTAGGGGTTATGATGGATTGCTGGGTTTATTACACAAGGAATCAGCAATATCTGAAGAATTCAATAATAATTTGATGAAAATGTTGGATGATGATGCCATGATGTGGGCATGGGGGAAGGAGGTAATTCTGAAAATAAGGACTATCAATTGGACAATAGGTTATGGATTAAGTAGGCATTGGTTTGGGAACTGGTGGTATAATGAGCCTACAGCCTACAAGGAAATGTGACCCATCTCACCTTTGTCATTTAAACCATCTGCCCTTGAGTTTGCACTGTATGCTATACAGGTCCTCCCCACTTTATAAATGCCTGACTATATGAAAAATTGTATGGAAGACTGGTGGGATGGATTTTCTGACTGCTCTGGGGCTGCAGACATCTACTGTCCTATTGGAATATCTGTATAGTTTAATTAAACAGCCTAGTTTAACTACACGATGTTCTTGGTTGGTCAATAAATATATTGCCAGGCAAGCTGTATGGCAAACTCTCCAGGTTACAACAGGAACAGGATCATGTTGAAAGCTGAGGAGAACATATCAGTATCTATCAGCAGCTTCCTCACCAGATCTTGCGGCCACCATAAGCAAGCACTGCCTTCGTCATCTGTTGGTTTCTGCTTTCATAACCCTGTAATTAAACAGTTAATTGGAAATGTTCTGCTTAAGTTAATGGCTGAGGGTTTTGAATTAGGTTGCACAATTTCTTAATGGAAGTGGAAACCTCCCAAGTGCACTGTGTGAGTTATGTTGTTTAAAGTCCTCTAATTTAACAAGGCAAAAAATTTAATAAAAATGACACAAAAGTTCAAAAATCAAATAGTTGCCATGTTCTTCTATCTAAAGATTCTTTTAAATATCTAATATTTATAATAGAGGTCTCTTAATTGAAATTTTCAAAAACAAGCAGTAATTGACCAAATTAAGTAAGTTCTTAAAAATCAATCTCATTTTTCTGAAAGAACCTTGCTTAATTTCAAGTTAAATAAACTTGATTTCACAAATAATTGGGGGGCGGGGAAAGACACTGGAACCCTTGATCATAGAATAGTTATTTGCATGATCTTATCTATTAGATTAATCAGAAATACAGATTGAATGCTGAAATTTTCCAACCACACATTCAGAGTTCAGCCACAAAGGGGTTGAAAGTTCACTTCAATTTGTGTGGAATTGAAATAACTAATTGACGCCAAGCTTTAGAGACAGAGAAAAATGAAGGCTTTGATTGAAATTTGTAGTTAAGGTGTTAGAAAATTGAGTGTGACTAATTAGATAATTTTAATCTTGTTATAATGAAATATGCAATTTCTATTTTGTTTAAATATATTCAGGTACTAGGAAGGTGGAGTTCACAGCTTTGTACAAAGAAATATGACTTACTATGCAAAAATTGGTTTACAAGTTGTCTATTGTTCCTGTGAAACAAAGGGTAGTCATTCTCTTCCTGATCAATAAATTGTAACACTATAATCTAAAACGACCGTATTGACCACCCCCTGCAGCCGGCATGTACAATAGCTGAAGGTCATTGCAGAGACAGTGTTGGTGATAGTTGAGGACAGCTGATGTCAGTGTACCCGTGATAATATTCAGGAGAAGGGGAAAAAGAACCAAAGGGAAAATGAAATTCACTGCCAGATTAAAGATGTGCTAATTTTAAGCATACATTACTAGTTGTAATTTAAATTTGTTTACATGTGTCTAAAAATAATGTGCAGAGGGAAAACAGTTATCAATATCAATTAGAAAATATACATTTATTCTTTTGATATCAGCTCTGGATACTCCTAGTTCAGGTTTAGTAGCTTTGCTTCAGCAGCTTCTTAGAAAATCATTACTAAGTTTATGCTTAGAACAAGTTTTAATATTTTCTCCATTTCGTATTAATGTTCAAAGTTGAAAGTAAAATTTATTATCAGAGTACATGCATATCACTTCAAACAAACCCTGAGATTCTTTTTCTGCAGGCATATTTATCAAATAGTCATTACTTAGCAAATTATTACAAATAATCTGGTTGCATTTTTCATTAGGCTACTGCAGTCTGGCTGCCTACATTACTGAAATGGATTCGCATTATTCTGCAACTGCACTTTTTTTATTAGGTAGTGCACTAGGATTAAGGATAAGAAGTTTTGTGGGTTCTGTGGTGCTTAATTAGGCCAATGTGGTGACTAATGGGACAGACAGAATAGTTTGTGAGGCAGTATACTCTTTCCGCTGCTTATGAAGGGCGTCTGTGTGCTCCCTGATGCAGATCCTTTGTTCTCATCCAGATTGTTCCTTGCCCAATTTTGAGTGGTCAGAGATCAGAGGTTCCAGGGAGTTATTGGGAAATTTGCACCTCCTTCAAGGAAGTTTTGAGCATAGTACATTTTTTCTCTTTCCTCCTGATAGTCTGCTCTGATAACAAAGCTCATAAAAATGTCTGTGTTGGAAGTTTGGAGTTGCACATCCAAGCAATGAAGCCAACCCTAAACTGGCAACTAAATAGGGTTTTGATGCTGGGGTTGTTGGCTTGGGAGAGAGCATTGACATTGAATCAGAATCAGGCTTAGTATCACTGAACAACACACATCAAAGTTGCTGGTGAACGCAGCAGGCCAGGCAGCATCTCTAGGAAGAGGTACAGTCGACGTTTCGGTTTCGGCCTGAAACATCGACTGTACCTCTTCCTAGAGATGCTGCCTGGCCTGCTGCGTTCACCAGCAACTTTGATGTGTGTTGCTTGAATTTCCAGCATCTGCAGAATTCCTGTTGTTTAGTATCACTGACATATGTTGTAAAATTTGTTGTCTTTGCAGCAGCAATACGAAGCAATAGATTAGATTAGATTAGATTCAACTGTATTGTCGTTGTGCTGAGTACAGATACAAAGCCAATGAAATGCATTTAGCATCTGACCAGAAATGCAAAGAATAGTGTTATTTACAAAATAACTGCGAATAAAAAAAGTGCTACAGCACACAAATATAAAAGGATTGAGACAGTACAATACAGATGCAATACTGCTTAGCGCTGTGATGAGAGGTTCAGCAGTGTCACAGCCTCAGGGGAGAAGCTCTTCCTGTGCCTGCTGGTGCGGGAGCAGAGGCTCCTGTAGCACCTACTGGATGGGAGGAGAGTAAAAAGTCCATGGTTGGGGTGAGATGCATCCCTGATAATGCTTTTCGCCCTGCCCAGGCAGCGTTTATGGTAGATGTTCTCAATGGTGGGCAATTGGGTGCCGATAATCCGCTGGGCAGTTTTCACCACATGCTGGAGTGCTTTGCAGTCCAATACAGGACAATTGTCATACCACACTGAGATGCAGTTGGTAAGTATGCTCTCAATGGAACAGCGGTAAAAGTCTATCAGTATCCTGGGACAGAGGTGAGCTTTCTTCATGCTCCGCAGGAAATAAAGGAAGTATGTAATAATAGAGAAAAAAACATGAATTACTGTTTTTTATTTTTATATATATATCTATATATATATATATATATAAATAGTTAAATTAAATAAGTAGTGTGAAATATAAATAAAAGGAATAGTGAGGTAGCGTTCATAGGTTCAGTGTCCGTTCAGAAATCAGATGGCAGAGGGGAAGAAGCTGTTCCTGAACCATTGAATGTGTGCCTCCAGGGTGCTGTATCTCCTCCCTGATGGTAGTAATGAGAACAGTGCTTGAGTTATGGGCATCCTTAACAATGGGTGCTGCCTTTTTGAGGCATCACTCCTTGAAGATATCCTGGATACTTCTAAGGCTAGTGCCCATGATGGAGCTGACTGTTTACAACTCTCTGCAGCCTATTTCCATCGTGTGCAGTAGTACCCGCCCCACATACCAGACTAGTTAGAATGCTCCCCACAGTACATCTGTAGCAATTTGCAAGTGTCTTTGGTATATGTGTCCTTGATGGCAGGTAGGCTGGTGCCAGTAAAACTACCCATTGTAGAGCCCTCCTGCCCATCACAGTGCATTTTCCATAACACACTGCAATGCAGCATGTTAGGATGCTCTCGGCTGAATATCTGTGAAAGGTTGTGAGTATTGATCTTCAGCCTGCTCAGAATACAGAAGCAATGGTGAGCTTCCTTGACTGTGTAGAATATGTCCTGGGAGTATGAGAGGTTGTGTGAGATGTGCACTCCCAGGAGTTTAAATATTCACAGTTTCCACTGCTATGTCACCAATGTAAAGAGGGGTGTGAGTGGTGCAAGTTCTCCTGAAGTCAATAACCTTTGTCTTATTGACCTTGAGGAAGAGGCTACTTACCAGGCACCAGGCCTTGAGCTCTTCCACCTCCTCTCTGTATGCCATCTCATCGTTGTTGGTGATGAGACCCACCACTGTCGTGTTATCAGGAAATTTGACAATGTGATTACTCGGATGTTTTGCTGTGTAGTCATGTGTGAGAAGAGTGTACAGCAATGGGCTCGGCACATAGCCCTGTGGGGGCACCCATGATAGGGAGGGGGGAGTGGTTGTGTATTCTGACTGTCTGAGATATGTTGGTTAGGAAATCCAACACCCAGTTACACAGCCGTCTATTTAGACCAACTATTGTAAGTGGTCGAGAACTCAGAGTATGTAGGATTAAGAGGCTTCAATGAGAAGGCTGAGCAGAGGGAAGGTCTTTTCATTCCTTAATCTTTGGGCTGGGTGTAAACAGGATGACAGTCGAAACCTGGAGGATGTGGAAGATCAGGGAGACTTCTAGTGTCCCTAGACTACACTCAGCTGCAGCTCCTGAACAACTATGCCAAAGAAGTGGACCTGGAGATGGTTCCACTCAGAATCATGAGGGGATACTGAGAGCGTCATTGATAAGAGTTTTAGTGAGGTGCTCACACCCAAGGTATAGGCAGCAGGTAGCAGGGTGACTACCAGGAAAAATAAAAGTAGATGTCCCCTCAGTAACAGTTATCCTGCTTTGAGGTGGTGACTTTCAGAGAGTAGCAACAACTGCCAGATCAAATTCAAATGGTTCCGTTTAATATCAGAGAATATATACAATATACAACCTGAAATTCTTACTCTTCACAGAGACATCCACGAAAACAAAACACCCCAAAGGATAAATGATAGTAATATCAATCACACAATGTCTGACTCTGAGGCTCATCAGAGAAGGGTGATATCACACAGAGGCTAGTGATAGGAGACTTGATGGATAAGGGGTAGATAGATGTTTCTGTTACTGCAAGCAAATCACCAGAATTGTGTGTTGCTTCTGTCGTGCCAGAGTCCAAGACGTCACTGAGTAGGAATGGGATATTCTGAGAAGGGAGGTTGTGGTCCATGTTGGTACCACTGACATTGGCAGGAACGGAGATGAGGGCCTGCAAAGTGATTTTTGGGGAACCAGTTAGAAAGTTTGTTTTAAAAAAAAACAAGTACTTTAAGTGTAATTTCGGGATTACAATTTGCTCCATCTGCTAGTGAGCCAAAAAAATAAGACCATGCAGTTTAATAACTGGCTGAGGACCTCGTGTAGAAGGAGTGCTTCACATACGTGGACAGTTGGATTTATGGATCCTCTTCCCAGGCAAATGCGACCTGTACAAGAGGGACAAATTGTCTCCTTAAGTAGAGAAGAAGCAATATCCTCATGGGCAGAACAGCAAGTGAAAGGGTTAGAGGAAGAAAAGCAGGTAAAAAGAGAGAGAAAGATTAGCTTTACTTATCACATGTATATTGAAACATACAGCGAAATGCATCGTTTATGTCAACACCCAACACAGTCCAAGGGTGTGCTAGGAGCACCATGCAGGTGTTACCATGCATTGGCACCACATCTCTTATAATCCTAACCTGTACGTCTTTGGAGCATGGGAGGAAACCGGAGTACCGGAGAAAACCCACACAGTCATGGGGAGAATGTGCAAACTCCTTACAGACAGCGGTGACAATTGAACTCAGATCGTTAGCACTGTAAGTTGTAACACTAACTGCTTCAAAACCAAACGAGAAAATCTGCAGATGCTGGAAATCCAGGTAACACACACAAAATGCTGGAGGAACTCAGCAGGCCAGGGGTCCTAACAAAGGGTCTCATTCCAAAACATCAACTGTAATTTTTTCCATAGATGCTACCTGGCCTGCTGAGTACCTCCAGTATTTTGCGTCTGTTACTGTTTCAATACCATGCCACCTGTGCTGCCGTACCATCTGGTAATATAGACAGATAAGGATGTAAAAGCAACAAGGTTGTCAGAGTGGGTGGCATTAACTTCCCCACTATTGACTGGGTCTTCCTTAGTGCAAGAAGCTTGGATGTAGTACAGTTTATTTGGGACATGTAAGAGGGTTTCTTCAAGTAGAACATAGGTGGTCCAACTAGAGGAGGAACCATGCTGGCCCTTGACTTGGGAAAAGATCCTGGCCAGGTGACTGGCCTTTCAGTGGGAGTGCTTTTTTTGGGAATAGTGATTGCACCTCCTTAAGTTTTAAGATATTATGAATAAGGATATGTCTGGGAATGTGCTAAACTGGGGAGCGCAATTTAAAACTTTTATTAAACAGGAGCTACAGGGTGTGAGTTGGGAGCAGCTGTAAATCAGGAAAGTCCACGTCTGACACATGGAAGCCATTCACAGCTCAGGACCTGAATGTACCAGTGAGGAGAAAAGACAAGGATATCAAGGTAAAGGAACCCCAGATGACGAGAGGTTGTAAATTAAATCAGAAAGAAAAGGAAGTATGTCCAAGGTTTAGCAATCTAAAACTAGACAGGGCACTTGAGGGCACTTAATGTTAGCAGGAAAGAGCTCAAGCAGGGGATTATGAAGACCAAAAGAAGAGTGAAAGGCTGTTGGCAACTAGGATTAAAGAGAATCCCAGGACATTTTACACTTCCATTAAAAGCAAGGGGATAACTAGGGAGCAGGTAAGAGCACTCAAAGATAAAGGAGAAACCTTACAGACAAGATGGCACCAGCAAACAACACCTCCTCGGCCAATGTAATCCAGGAACTGTTTATTTCACTTCTGCATCTTCTTTTAATCTTGTGGGCCGAAGGGCCTGTAATGTGCTGTACTATTCTATGTCCTATGTTAAATGGATTTTTGGAACTGTAGGAACCTGTGACTTAAAGTTGGAGATCAATTGAGTGATCTAACGCTTTGCTGTCCGGAGACAATTCCAGTAGGCGAGCAGTTTCAAGGTGAAGAAGCTTAGAGACCATGATTGACTCTGTTTCTGGCTAATTAAAGCACCAAGGAAGATTGAAACATCGAATCAAATGTAGCAAGCAAGCGAATATTCAATGCCACCTACCTGCCTCTTGCTCGCTGCTGCCGGAGAAGGTGCCTGTGTGTGACGGCCTATCGCTCGTTGCTCCTGAGGGGAGGCCTCTGCGTTCGAGTGGTCTCTCTCTCTCTCTCTCCCTCGATGGAGTCAGAGAATGTTACTGAAGTTTCGCGATTTATGGATTGGACTGTGGACTGTATTTCAAATTGGTCTCTTCCAGCTAGATGTTTTTTACATTCTGTGTTTTTGTTTGTTCTTGTTGCCGTTTGCGTGATTTGTTTTACTGCATGGGGGTGATTGATGACCGTGTTGCAGTTTGTGTAATTTTTTTTCCACGTGGAGGGGGTTGATGATCATGTTGCTGTTTGTGAGATTCGCTTTTTTTGTGCAGGGGGCTTGATGTTTTGCTTTGAATGACTTCCATGGTTTTCATGGCTATCTAGAGAAGATGAATCACAGAGTTGTATACTGCATTCATACTTTAAAAATAAATGAACTTTTTTGAATTTATGCTTGGAATCAGAGGAAAAGGCCATGGTACTTTTGGATAGGATTCTTGGGCATAGAATTTGAGCATTTGGAAAACCATGGTCTGATTAGATACAGTCAGCACGATGTTGTGCAGCAGAGGTCATATCTTACAAACTTGACTGAGTTTTTTTTGAGGATGTGAACAAAGTTGATTGATGAAGTTAGAACAGTGGATGTTGTCTTCATAACTTTAGAAAGGCATTTGACAAGGTTCCTCATGGTGAGCTGTTCCAGAAGATAAAGATGCGTGGATTCAGAATGTCCATAGAAGACAGAGGTAGTAGTGGAAAGATATAAGTTCTGGCTGACTATCTATGACTAGTGGTGTTCCAGGGGAACTGGGACCTCTGCTGTTTGTATATTATAGAGTAATGACTTTGATGAAAATATGGATGGATGAGTTAGTAAGACTGGTCATGTTGTGGACAGTGGAGAAGATTGTCAAAGAATGCAGTGGAACTATAGATCTGCTGCAGATATGTGAAGAAAAATGGTACATGAAGTTTACACGGAGCAAGTGTTAGGTGTTGCACTTTTGGTCAAATGTAAGGGGAAAGTATACAATTAATGGCAGGACCCTTAACATCATTGAAGTCCAGTGGAATTTTGGAGTCAAGCCCACAGCTCACTGTAAGTAGTTACACAAGTAGACAGCTTGGTAAAGAAGGCATATGGCATGCTTGCCATCATTTGTCAGGGCACTAAGTGTAAGAGTAAAGAAGTTGTGTTGCGAGTAAGTAAAACTCTGGTCAGGCTGCACGTGAAGTATTGTATGCAATTCTGGTTGCCCCATTACAAGAAGAGCATTAGGGCTTTGGAAAGAGTATGGAAGAGCCTTAACCAGGATGCAGCCTGAATTAGGATGTATGAGCTATAAAGGAAAGATTGGACTTGGTTTATTTTTATCACATATACAGAGGTACAATTTAAAGCTTGGCTTGCATACTATTTATTACACTGTTCATGAGTAGTACAAGGTAAAACAATAGCAGAATTCAGAATAAATGTCACAGCCACAAAAAATGTGACAAACTTGGCTTGTCAGAGGCTGAGGAAAGACCGGATAGAAGTTTGTAATTAGAGAGGCATAGACAGGGTAGGCAGTTGGAGTCTTTCTTCACACTCTACCTCCACTGAACTGAGAATAGAAATATCAAACACTAGAGCACATTTTTTTTGTGTGTGCCATACTCTGCCAGAGCCTCGGTGAACACTTTTTTTCAAGTGGTTATCTTGGAGGAAAGACAACTAGAGCACATACATTTACATTAAGAGGGAGAAGGTTTAAAAGAGATGTAGGCAGCAAGTTTTATTTTTATACTTAGGGCGGTGGGTGCCTAGAACAAGTTGCCAGGGATAGTTGTAGAAGCAAATACAATAGTGGAATTAGAGATTTTCAGATTGACACAAATATGAAGGGGATGGTAGAATCTGGATCATATGCAGGGGGAGAAATTTATTTTAATTTTGCATCGTGTTTGGCACAAACATCATGGGCTGAAGGACCTGTTCCTTTGCTGTACTGTTGTTTGTCCTATAATTTGTGTTCATATGCCTTCATGGCAGTAAAATTATAATACATGGTCACAGTAGGTATTAATGGTTAACATCAATCCACAAAATTATCATTCCGGTAGAATCATTGTGACAAATGGCAGGGATCAGTTAAAGATAAACTAGATGCAAACATGGAAAGAAAAAGAGTGCAGATGGAATGAGAAGTAAAGCGGGAGGGGACACATACATTATAAATACAAGCATAGATCATGTATGTAAATAGTATTGTGTAAAATTCCACTTAATGGTAACAGACTGATAAACAAATAGACTTCAGAACAACATTCTTTCATGATTTGCACTCATTAACGACTTTGCTGTCTAAGTTGCATGCCATCTTGGTCAATGTCTCCCATCCACTACATAATGTACTGGGTGGGCACAGGAGTACATTCAGCTGGAGACTCATTCCACCGAGATGCAGCACAGAGCGTCATAGGAAGTCATTCCTGCCTGTGGCCGTCAGACTTTACAACTCCTCCCTTGGAGGGTCAGACACCCTGAGCCCATAGGCTTTTCCTAGTCTTATTTCATAATTTACTGGCATAATTTACATATCACTATTTGACTATTTATAGTTCTATTACTATTAATTATTTATGGTGCAACTGTAACGAAAACCAGTTTCCCCCGGGATCAATAAAGTATGACTATGACTACTATTTAGCAGCTTCTAACACTGGACAATCATATTGGCCGCTTTCAATAAATTGTTTAGCAGTTATCTGTAAAAGTTACTTCAGTACTTAAATTGATTCATCACTAAACTTTAGTTGTCAATTAGTAGTAAAGAGAATAAAGAGTGTGAATCCTCTTTCTTGATGGGGGTTTCTAAAACAAGAGGACGGATATAAAGTGAGAGGTCAGAGATGTGGAGGGGATCTGAGGGGGCCTTTCTTCTCTCCACACACGGAAAGGTTGGGATCTGGAATGCTCTGCCTGAGAAAATGGTGAAAGCTCTCACAACGTTTACGGAGCATTTAGACAAGCACTTAAATCACCAAGGCATTAAAGACACACTGACCAATGCAGGCAAATGGAATAATTATGACGGTTACCATGGTGGGTCGAAGCACATATTTCTGTGCAAAATAACTTTTATTCCAAGAAAACGTGAATCAGTTTAAAAAGTGACTCGTGTATATTTTAGACTGGGCATTGTAAGGTTTAGAAACTATTCTAGACCCATGTTAGAATGAGTTTTTGTGCTTTGACTTTTGCTTCCTCACTCTGAATCCGCTTGTGAACCTAGAATGGATATTTCTGTCATTGCAGAGTTCTTAAGCAAACAGTTCCCCCACCATGATCTCACTGAGGTTGGTAAGGACTGGAAGATCTGCATCTCTGCAATCAACAATATGATCAGCACAACAAGGAGAAGAGTTGTAAGTTCTTAACTTCAATGTTAAAACTGAACGAACTCTGAGAGAATTACAAGCAAGTCACTCCCCTGGCCTTTTCTTCAATGCAATTCAGAAAACTATCAATATTCCTGCAGCAACCAGGTCTCTGGCACAGAGTTTGGCACTGTGGCTCAGATAGGAAGGGGTGAGAAGAGGACTGCAGTGTTGATAGGGGGTTTCATAGTTGGAGAAGTAGACATGAGATTCTATGGACAGGATAGAGACACCTGAATGGTATGTTGCCTCCCAGATGCCATGGTTAGGGATGTCTTGGGTTGGGTCCAAGGCATTCTAAAGAAGGAGGGTGAGCAGCCAGAATTCTTGGTACATATTAGCAACAATGTACAAGTGGGAAAAGGGAGGAGGGTCTTGAAGAGAGAATTTAGGGAGCTAGGTAGAAAGCTGAAAAGCAGGACCTCAACAGTAGTTATCTCTGGATTGCTGCCTGTGCCATGTGCCAGTGAGGGTAAGAATAGGATGATTTGGCAGATGAATGTGCGGCTAGGGAACTGGTGCAAGGGAAGAGTTTCAGATTTCTGGATCATTGGGATCTCTTCTGGAGAAGGTATGACCTGTAGAAAAGGGGCAGGTTACACCTGAACCTGAGGGATACCAATATCCTTGTGGGCAGGTCTGCTGGAACTGTAATGATTGTTCAAGAATAACTAGATTCTGGCATGGTTCTGGAGGACTGAAAAATTGCAAATGTCACTCCACTCGTCAAGAAGGGGGGGAGGAAGAAAAAAGGAATTAATAGGCCAGTTAGCCTATCCTTAGTGGCTAGGAAGATGTTAGAATCAATTGTTAAGGATGAGGTCTCAGGTTACTAGGAGGCATATGGTAAAATAGACCGAAGTCAGCATGGTTTCCTTAAGGAAAAATCTTGCCTGACAGATCTGTTGGAATTCTTTGAGGAAATAACAAGCAGGATAGACGAAGGAGAATTGACGGAAGTTGGGTACTTGGATTTTCAGAAGGCCGTTGACACGGTGCCACCTATGAGGCTGCTTAGCAAATAAGAGCCCATGATGTGATAGAAAAGAAACTAGCATGGATAGAGGATTGGCTGATTGCCAGGAGGCAAAGAGTGGGAATTAAGAGAACCTTTTCTGATTATCTGCCAGTGACTAGTGGTGTCCGCAAGGGTTGGTGTTGGGACCACTTCGTTTTACATTGTACGTTAATGATTTGGATGTTGGAATCGATGGCTTTGTGGCCAAGTTTGTGGACGATACAAAGATAGGTGGAGGGTCAGGTAATGTTGAAGAAGCAGGGAGTCTGCAGAAGTACTTATACAGATTAGGAGAACGGGCAAGAAGTGGCAGGTGGAATACAGTATCATGCACTTTGATTGAAGGAATAATAGCATAGACCATTTTCTAAATGGGAAGAAAATTCAAAAATCTGAGTTGCAGAGGGAGTTGGGAGTCCTTATGCAGGATTCCCTAAGTAATTTGCAGGTTGAGTCAGTGGTGAGGAAGGCAAATGCAAAGTTAGCAGTCATTTCAAGAGGACTAAAATATAAAAACAAGGACATAATGCTGCGGCTTGATAAGGCATTGGTCAGACCGCACTGTGTTGTTGTATTGTAAGTAGTTTTGGGCCTCTTATCTAAGAAAAGATGCGTTGATATTGGAGAGGGTTCAAAGGAGGTTCACGAAAATATTCTGGGAATGAAAGAGTTATCACATGACTGTGGGCCTGTACGCATTGGAATTTAGAAGAATGAGGAGGGAATCTCATCGAAACCAATCAAATTTTGAAAGGCCTAGATGGAGTGGATGTGGAGAGGATGTTTCTTATAGTGGGGGATTCTAGGATCAGAGGGCACAACCTCAAAATAGAGGGATGTCCACTTAGAATGGAGATGAGGAGGAATTTCTTTAGCCAGGAGGTGGTAAATCTGTGGAATATGTTGCCACAGGCAGCTTTGGAGGCCAGTTCACTGGGTGTATTTGAAGTGGGGGTTGATATATTCTTGATTAGTCAGGGCATGAAAGGTTACAGGGAGAACGCAGGAGAATGGGGTTGAGAGGGAAAAGGATCAGCCATGATCAGATGGTGGAGCAGACTCAGTGGGCTGAATGGCCTTATTTTGCTCCTATGCCTTGTGGTGTAATATTTGTGAGTAGAAATTACCTGGTTATATTTTTTTAAAAATCAGAGTTTATGGTGTATCAAGTACTTGGCATGGTGCTAAGCTGCAGAAACCTGGAAATTTCTAGGTTTTATTTTAGGGTATGTTGATTTTTTTAAATGCTTTTCACTTGCAGGGCCTTTCTCCGTATTTCGTATTGAGATCACCCCATTGAAGAAATGCTTTTCTCTAAGCCACTGTGCACTTGAAACTGCCACGCTATAAGCCACACCATAAGAATGTAGGAACTGAACTAGATTTGACTCTGAGCAGAAGCCGGTTTATTATACTGTATGTCATGAAATTTGTTGTTTTACGGCAGGAGTATGGTATAATACATTTACTATAAATTACAATAACAAATTTTTTAAATTGGTGAAAAAAGAAAACAAAACAGTGAAGTAGTATTCATACATAAAAGTTGCTGGTGAACGCAGCAGGCCAGGCAGCATCTCTAGGAAGAGGTGCAGTCGACGTTTCAGGCCGAGACCCTTCGTCAGGACTAACTGAAGGAAGAGTGAGTAAGGGATTTGAAAGTTGGAGGGGGAGGGGGAGATCTAAAATGATAGGAGAAGACAGGAGGGGGAGGGATGGAGCCAAGAGCTGGACAGGTGATAGGCAAAAGGGATACGGCGAAGGATCTCGGCCTGAAACGTCGACTGCACCTCTTCCTAGAGATACTGCCTGGCCTGCTGCGTTCACCAGCAACTTTTATGTGTGTTGCTTGAATTTCCAGCATCTGCAGAATCCTTGTTGTTTGAAGTAGTATTCATTTTCTGTTCAAAAATCTGATGCTGGAGGAGGTTCAAAGAAGGTTCATGAAAATGTTCCAGGAATGAAAAGGTTATCCTAAAATGTTGTGTGTACCTTCAGGCTCCTGTGCTTCCTTCCTCATTTTTTTTGAGATACAGTGCAGAATAAGCCCTTCTGGCTCTTCAAGCCACGCTGCCCAGCAATCCCCAATATTAATCTGAGCCTAATCACGGGACAACTTACAATGACCAATTAACCTACCAGCTGGTACGTCTTTGGACTGTGGGAGGAAACCCATGCCATCACTGGGAGAATGTACAAACTCCTTACAGGTAGCGGCGGGAATTGAACCCAGGTCGCTGGTACTGTAAAAGGGTTGTGCTAACCACTACGCTACTGTGTGTGGTATGGGTGGTTAGGGCCCTTAATGATTAATGCTGCCTTGCCATTTGAAGATATCCTCAATGGTTGGGAGGCTAGGGCCCATGATGTAGCTGGCTGAGTTTACACCTCCTTGCAGGTTTTTCTGATCATTGGTGCCTCCATACCAGATGATGATGCAACCAGTCATAACTCTATTCACCCTTCATTTAGATCATGGCTGATATCTTTTTTATCATGAACTTCTGGCTCTAGCTCCTCAACCCTTAATATTCATCCCTTCTGAAATAATTACTTGTCTCAGTCTTAAAAACTTCTGTTAATTCTAACCCTAGCAGAATTTTTGCAGAAAGTGGCTCAAATCTCCTTCTTTAGAAGTATATGTTGGCATTAATTTGAATGGTCTAGCTCTGATTATCACACAAGTCCTCCTCAACTTCCACATCCCCACCTCTGTATTTACCCTAACAACTTATCAGAGAATTTCCTTTATGTTGGTGTAGAATAACTGGCTTTACTGCTGAGTTTCATCAACAACAACTGTAGTGCTCCAATCACACCACGAGATTGGATTATTTCTTATCTTTATATGGACTTCTCGTCTAATTTTAAAAACACTAGTCTGAGAACATTGGCAGTTTTGATCAACATAAAGAGATATTATACATAATTCACAACAGAACTCCATGACTTCAGGCACCAGTACTTTAGGACATAGAATACTACAGCACTGTACAGGCCATCCGACCCATGATGTTAGGCCAATCTTTTAACCTACTCCAAGAACGGTCTTACCCCTCCCTCCCCTGTAGCCCTCCATTTTTCTCTCATCCATGTGCCTATCTGGGATCTTTCAAATATCCCCAGTGTATCTCCCTCTACCACCACTCTCTGTCTATAAAAATACTACCTCTGGCCTTCCCCCAATACTTTACTCCAATCACCTTAAAATTATGCCTTCGCATATTAGCCATTTCTGCCCTGGGAAAAGGGTGCTGGCTGTCTACTCTCTCAAAGCCTCTTATCATTTTATACATCATTATCAAGTTAGTACTCGTCCTCCTTTGCTCCAAAGAGAAAAGCCCTAGCTCACTCATCCTTTCCTCATAAGACATGCTTTCTAATCCAGGCAGTGTCCTAGTAATTCTCCCTGGCACTTCACTAAAGCTCCCACATCCTTCCTACAATGAGGTGAGCAGAAATGAGCACAATTTTCCAAGTGTGGTCTAAACAGAATGTTATAGAGCTGCAACAGTACCTCATGGCTTTGAACTTGATGCCCCATTTTTGAAGGCCAGCACACCATTTGCCTACTTAACCACGCAATCAACGTGCATAGTAACTTTGAGGGATCAATGGATGGGTCCCTAAGATCCTTCTGTTCCTCCACGCTGCTAAGATTCCTGTATGTCTTCAGAGTCGACCTTGAAGACAGAAATGGGTGAATTTATTATGGGGAACAAGGAAATGGCAGACGAGTTGAACAGGTACTTTGGATCTGTCTTCACTAGGGAAGACACAAACAATCTCCCAGATATAATAGTGGCCAAAGGAGCTAGGGTAATGGATGAACTGAAGGAAATTTATATTAGGCAGGAAATGGTGTTGGATAGACTGTTGGGTCTAAAGGCTGATAAGTCCCTGGGACCTGATGGTCTGCATCCCAGGGTACTTAAGGAGGTGGCTTTAGAAATGGTGGACGCATTGGTAATCATTTTCCAATGTTCTATAGATTCAGGATCAGTTCCTGTGGATTGGAGGGTGGCTAATGTTGTCCCACTTTTCAAGAAAGGAGGGAGAGAGAAAACAGGAAATTATAGACCGGTTAGCCTGACGTCAGTGGTGAGAAAGATGCTGGAGTCAATTATAAAAGATGAAATTATGACATTTTTGGATAGCAGTAACAGGCTAGGTCCGAGTCAGCATGGATTTACGAAGGGAAAATCATGCTTGACTAATCTTCTGGAATTCTTTGAGGATGTAACTATGAAAATGGACAAGGGAGAGCCAGTGGATGTAGTGTACCTGGACTTTCAGAAAGCCTTTGATAAAGTCCCACATAGGAGATTAGTGGGCAAAATTAGGGCACATGGCATTGGGGGCAGAGTACTGACATGGAGTGAAAATTTGCTGGCTGACAGGAAACAAAGAGTAGCGATTAACGGGTCCTTTTCGGAATCGCAGGGTTCAGTGCTGGGACCGCAGCTGTTTACAATATACATTAATGATTTAGATGAAGGGATTAAAAGTAACATTAGCAAATTTGCAGATGACACAAAGCTGGGTGGCAGTGTGAAATGTGAGGAGGATGTTATGAGAATGCAGAGTGACTTGGACAGGCTGGGTGAGTGGGTGGATGCATGGCAGATGCAGTTTAATGTGGATAAATGTGAGGTTATCCACTTTGGTGGTAAGAACAGGAAGGCAGATTATTAGGAAAAGGGGAAGTACAACGAGATCTAGGTGTTCTTGTACATCAATCACTGAAAGCAAATATCAGGTACAGCAGGCAGTGAAGAAAGCTTAATGGCATGCTGGCCTTCATAACAAGGGGAATTGAGTATAGGAGCAAAGAGGTCCTTCTGCAGCTGTACAGGGCCCTGCTGAGACCACACTTGGAGTATTGTGTGCAGTTTTGGTCTCCAAATTTGAGGAAGGACATTCTTGCTATTGAGGGAGTGCAGTGTAGGTTCACAAGGTTAATTCCCAGGATGGCGGGACTGTCATATCTTGAACGATTGGAGCGACTGGGCTGTATACTCTGGAATTTAGAAGGATGAGAGGGGATCTGATTGAAACATATAAGATTATTAAGGGATTGGACACACTGGAGGCAGGAAGCATGTTCCCGCTGATGGGTGAGTTCAGAACCAGAGGCCACAGTTTAAGAATAAGGGGTAAGCCATTTAGAACGGAGTTGAGGAAAAACTTTTTCACCCAGAGAGTGGTGGATATGTGGAATGCTGTGCCCCAGAAGGCAGTGGAGGCCAAGTCTCTAGATGCTTTCAAGAAAGAGATGGATAGAGCTCTTAAAGATAGCAGAATCAAAGGTTATGGGGATAAGGCAGGAACTGGATACTGATTGTGGATGATCAGCCATGATCACAGTGAATGGTGGTGCTGGCTCGAAGGGCCGAATGGCCTATTCCTGCACCTATTGTCTGTAGACCTCCCAAAGTGCATCACTTCACATTTAACTCAGATTGAACTCCTTCTGTCACTTCTCTGCCTAGCTCTGCATCCTGTGTCATCTGACAACCAAATGTAACGCCGTTCCTCCAGACCACAGTGCACCCACAAAACACATATCACAAACAACATGTAGCATACATCTGCAGAGTATTTTGTGTTAACATGTAGCAGTTACTTGAAAACAGACCAAAACCACTGAGGATCTGAGTACAGGAGTTGACACTGTATGACACGCTTACAAATAAATGAGCTCCACGTTGAAAGAAGTATGTTCAGTCCTTTTATTACAAAGCCAGCAAGAATGAACAAACTTGTAGCGATTTTTTTTTAACTTTTAAAACTATAATTAGTGATACAACTAAATAAGTGAAATAAGCATCGAGAAAAAAATCACCCACCCAGTTCACTGTCTCTCAATGAAACTAACATGAAGCATGAATACATAACTATACTAAATGTCGTCTGTACTTGTTTTCCTTAGATGCTGCTTGGCCTGCTGAGTCCCTCCAGCATTTTGTGTGTGTTGCACGTAATTATTCTAGTTTGCTTCCACCACTCTCCAACCCATGTGACAGATTACCCATAATACACACGCAACACAAAATACAATATAGACAGAAAATAGATGCATAGCTTCTACATGGCGCATACCGTAAAATGAAGTATTACCACAAATAAGTTAATAAAATATAATCCAAAGTGCATGTAGTGCACACACAGGTAACCAGTAAACAACTCGCTGTCCCAGTTCTGAGACCTCAGTAGTGGCAGGGTATTCATTAGTCTCAGAGCCTGAGGGGAAAAAGTAGTTATCCATTTTGGCAGTCCTAGTCCTGATGCTCCTGTACCTCCTTCCTGACGATAGTGAGTCAAAGAGATTGTGGGATGGGTGGTAAGGAACGATACTTCGGGTAAATATCACAAACAGAGTGGAGGGAGATCCCAGTGATTCACTCGGCAGTTTTTACTGTCCTCTGTAGAGTCTTGCAGTTTGATGCCTTGCAACTTCAATAGAACTCACTGGTCTATAATTCTCAGGATTATCCCTATTACCTTTCATGAACAAAGGGATAACAATTGCTGAACTCCAATCTTCTGGTACTAGTCCTGTGGCCAGTGAGGACACAAGGATCATCACCAAAGGTTCAGCAATCTCTTCCCTCGCTTCCTGTAGTAACTTGTGGTATATCCTGTCCTATGGGAAAGATCATGAATTGTGGTCACTGTCTCTCAAATGCTCATCCATCAAGAGATCTGTTAAGTGAATAAGTTCTTTGCCTAGTACCAGATCCAATATTGTCTCTCCTCCAGTCAGCCTATCCATATATTGTGTCTGGAATCCTTCCTCGACATACCTAACAAATCTGCCCCATCGAAACCTTTTGCACTGAAGAGGTGCCAATCAATATTAGGGAAGCTAAAGTCACTCATGACAATAGCCCTGTTATTTTTGCACCTTTCCAAAATTTGCCTCCCAGATCTGCTCTTGAGTGTCTGTGCTGCTATTGGATGTCTATAGAATACTCCCAATAGAGTGATTGCTGCCTCCCTGTTTCTGACTTCTACCCACACAGACTCAGTAGACGATCCCTCCATGACATCCTCTCTTTCTGCAGCTGTGATACCATCCCTGATTAGCAATGCCACCTCTCCACCTCTTTTACCTCTTTTAGAGTTGTTTAATGATGTACAGTATTTGATAAATGCAGTTCTCAGCATTTAATTGTTTGAGCTATGCCACAGACTATAAAAATCCTATGTGTTATCCCATGTTTGTGTAGAGTTAATATATCAGTTGGGGTAACAGCAAAGGAATTGTATTTAACAGTAATCTCCTGACTATAGGCATTGAAAAGGGTTCTGCCCTGATCTGATTTTTAAGTTGCAGCAGTGTTGATATCAGTCAACAATTTAATTATGCTTAGCTGTTGTAATTTCTTAGTTGATCAGCCAGGTATTCAATACCTATTTTCTAAGTTTAACTCTAAGGAATCAATCCTTTAGTTTATAAATCTGACGCACCACCGTAATTCAGCAACAAGCTGACAGACTCCCTTTAGGGTGAATTTTTGGAGGAAAGAAGCTTGCCTGGATAATGTCAAGTTTAGCTGAGTTATGGCATTAAATGAGAAAACAATTATTGGCTGGGTAGAATAAATTTCAGAGCAACATCAAAAAGTTTATATAGTTGTAGTATTAAGTAACGAAGTGGAACACTGGAAGTTAGTTTTCTGCAGCATTATACTCTCCAGAGCCCAAAACCTAACAACCGTTAATTGTATAACGAAGAAACACAAACAGCAAGATCATTCAGATTTATGTTGGTGATACTGGCAGAAAAACACCTTTGTTTATAGTTTATTATCGGGATATGGATGATGCTGAATAGTTCATATTTCCTACTCATCTCTCGATGCCCTGCATACATAGGTCATGTGTAGAATGCATCTTACTGTGATGAAATGCAACAGGACAGTAAAACTTATGAAATTCTATTAACATTAGACCATAAGAAAGAAATAGGAGGAGAATTAGGACAATTAGACCATCAAGTCTGCACCACACTCCATCATGGCTGATTTATTCTCCTTCTCAACCCCATTCTCCTGCCATCTCCCTGTCACCTTTGACATCCTTACTAATCAAGAACCTGCAACCTCTGCTTTAAACATACCCAGTGAACCGGCCTCCACAGCTGTCTGTGGCAATGAATTCCACAGATTCACCACCATCTGGCTAAAGAAATTTCATCTCATCTCTGCTCTGAGGCTGTGCCCTCTGGTCCTAGACTCCCCCACTATAGGAAACTTTAGTTCCCCTCACAACATTCACTCTATCTAAAGTCAAAGTAAATTTATTATTGAAGTACATATACGTCACCATATATAACCCTGAGATTCATTTTCTTGCAGGCATTCACAGTAAATACTGGAAACTCGATAGAATCAATGAAAGACTGCACCCAGCAGTATGGACAAATAATTAAAATTGAAAAGACAACAAGCCATGAAAATACAAAAAGAAAGGAAATAATAATAAAAAATAAATAAGTAATAAACATTGAGAACATGAGGTAAAGAGTTCTTCAAAACGAGTCTATAGGTTTTTGAAACAGTTCAGTGATGATGGGCAAGTGAAGTTGAGTGAAGTTATCCCATCTGGTTCAAGAATCTGATAGCTGATGGTTCCAGGATGTTGAGGCTCCTGTACCTCCTTCATGATGGGAGAAGCAAGAGAGACCATGGCCTAGATAGTGGGAGTCCTTGATGATAGATGCTGCTTTCCTGCAACAGCGCCCCATGCGCTCAATAGTGGGGAAGGCTTTACCATTAATGCACTGGGCTGTATCCATCACCTTTTGTAGGTTTTTCCATTTAAGGGGATTAGTGTTTCCATACCAGGCTATGATGCAACCAGTCAATATACTCTCTCTGTGACACATCTATATAAGTTTATCAAAGTTTATCTATCCATGCTGGTATTGTTCCTGTAATATCATGTGCTCTTATTTGGTTTAACAGCCTCATGTGTGGCACCTTGTCTAAGGCTTTCTGAAAATTCAAGTAATCAACATCCACTGGCTCTCCTTTGTCTATCCTGCTTGTTATTTCCTCAAAAGAATTCCAACAGATTTGTCAGGAAAGATTTCTCCTCAAGGAAACAAAACTAACTTTAGCCTATTTTATCATGTGCATCCAAGTACCCCTGAAACCTCATACTTAATAATGGACTCCAGCATCTTCCCAACCACTAAAGTCAGGCTAACGGGCCTATAATTTCCTGTCTTTTGCCTTCATGTGAAATCTATGCTGAAACTGCATGTTCCAGTAACAGCATGTGGAGGAAGTGGATTATTATTAAGGAATTATATTTCCTCTTTGTCTTCCGGGTGGAGCAATTCAGCCATTAAGAATACGTGTTTTGGTAATTTAGGTTGATATTTGTTTTGCTGATCAATATTCTTAATTGACAAATATCATAGCACATCATGGTTTATGTCTGGTAAACAAAAAATATGAATTTAATTTCCTGTTGGACAGTACTGAGGATAGTTTTCAACGGTATGGCACATTGCCTAACAGCTGTCACTGCCTATCAGCGGCTGTGTAAAAGACCCTCTCCACTCAATATTAGTACCTGCCTTGAAAGTTGACATTGTACTGGCAAGTAGTACCCTACCAAGAAATACTGTATACTATGTAAACATATATGATTAAGTTTCATTAGATTGAACATTACATCACACTAGTACTATGACATGAAAGCTTCCAGATCACTGCTGCAGAGCTAATATACTGTATAACCTACCTGTTAAACTGTGATAAAGGAACATATAATTTTGACACATTACAAAATTGATTAGAAACATTTCCAATCAAGCAAATATATGCATAAGAACCTAACCTCTGACAAAGTGACTGCCTTAATTTTGATGCAGTTGACTTACTCTTTCCAATGTTGGCTAGCCTTGTGTATCCTCTCTTCAGTGTTTACAGTGCAGTCATGAACATCATTTTGATCAATATTTCTAATATGGCCACACTAATGATAAGAACTGCTCGTGCAAGGCCATCATTTTCCATTTTCAGATTTCAGCCATTTTTGACCTTTTGTCATTTTTAAAAATATGATAAACTGATAAAATTCAATTCAACTTCAAAGCATATTTATTATCAAAGAATGTATAAATTATACACCCTGAAATTTGTCTGCTTACAGGCAGCCACAAAGCAAGAGGCCTAAATAATCCAAAAACCAAAACCAAAAACCACTGCACAGAGAGAGAGTGAAAAAACACATATCACGCAAACAATAGAAGCAAGCCAACAGCATCCCAAACCAGACTGAGTCCTATATCTGCTGCTGGAGTTGCCCCACAGCCTCAGCACTGCAGAGAAATGAATAAACATTTGTGGGAGAGTGAGCAAAATCAGCCCAACCCTCATCTCCATACCTGACAATCAGGGTTCCAGACTGTCTGGGAGGTGTTTAAATTATCCAAGCACTGGGTAGGGCCCAGCACCCTGATGCACCTGGGCTACTCCACCCAAAGCCGTTCTCGATCTCACCAAACTGGCTCAGTGTTTGGAACAAACCAACCTCACACCTGGGTTAGGTGGGTGGGCATTGAAACTCTTCTGCATCAACTCCTCTCCAACTCACTCATTCCGTTGTACAACTCAGCAGTAAACAAATGAATCTTCGCTGAGAAAGCTTTCGATTCGGTTAGTTGGGCATTCCTATACAGAGTGTTAGGAAGATTCGGCTTTCAAGAAAGGTTTATTAAAGTAATTCAGACTCTATATGACAGCCCTACAGCCCGAATTAAGATAAATGGGGACCTCTCTGACTCCTTCATTTTAGAGAGAGGCACTAGACAGGGATGCCCAATTTCTCCTCTCCTTTTTGCACTATATATTGAACCACTTGCCCAACTAATAAGACAGAGCGAAATCGTAAAAGGTATCAAGGTGGCAGGGATTGAACAGAAAGTGGCGTTATTCGCAGATGATGTTTTGGTCTATCTGAGTGAACCAGAAAAATCATTTATAGGATTGTTTACACTGTTGGATGACTTTGGGAAAATATCAGGTTATAAAATAAATGTAAAGAAAACGCAGGTTATGTCCCTAAATTATACACCATCCAAAAAATTGCAGGATACATACGATCTTAAGTGGGAAGCTAAATCATTAAAATATTTAGGAATAACCCTGCTGAAGGATCTTTCAACACTGTCACAGGTAAATTATGGGCCATTAATCTCAGAGATAAAAGCAGATATGCATAGATGGAATCTTATCCCCTTTTTAAGTTTAAATTCAAGGATAAATACTATAAAAATGAATATTCTTCCTCGGTTATTATATCTTTTCCGTACTTTACCAGTGGAGGTGGATGATAATCAATTCAGGGAATGGGACAAATGGATTTCCCGCTTCATTTGGCAAGGAAGGAAATCTAGAATTCGATATAACACCTTACAGTTAGGGAAGGAAAGAGGAGGTATGGTTCTTCCTTGCCTGAGAAATTATTTTTATGCCTCACAGATAACCCCTCTGTTATATTGGTGTAATAGGGAATATAAGGCTAGATGGAAGGAAATAGAATTTGGATTAGTTGACAGTTTTCCTCTTCAGGCCTCAATAGCTGACAAAGGATTGATGGCCCAGTTGGAAAAATTTAATAATGCTTGGATAAATCTTACATTAAAAGTATGGCAGAAGGTGGTTAATTCATGTGGAATTAATAACATGCTAAAACTCTTTAGATGGTGTGCATATGATACCGAATTCCTTCCCAACAGAGGAGAAAAAAGATTTGAGCTATGGATAAAGAAAGGTCTTACAACCTACCTCTCATTTATAGATAAAAGAGTATTACAAAGTTTCCAAATCCTGCAGGACAAACATGGCCTAGAACATAATGACTTTTTTAGGTACCTTCAAATACGAAACTATGTTATCCAGAGTTGTAGATATACAGACCTATCAACAGTAGAATTAGAATTTTTCATTCTGAATTCGGCTTGCAGTTCAATACCTAGTAAATCAGTTTCTCGCCTATATAATGCACTCTCCCATGCTAAAAATGTAAATACACTGTATATTAAAGAGAAGTGGGAGAAAGAAGCGGGGTTGGTACTTTCAGAGGAGGCTTGGGGGAAAATCTGCAGCTTTCAATGGTCCTCGACTAATTCTTTGACTTGGAGAGAACATTGTTGGAAAAACATTATAAGATACTTCAAGACCCCATATCAGGAAAAATATAAAGATACAAATGTGATGTGTTGGAGAAGGTGCGGCTCCAAGGAGGCAAATCATTTTCATATTTTCTGGGATTGCCCTAAATTAAGTCTATTTTGGGAAGGTATTCATAGAACATTAGTTAAGGTACTTGGGTCCCAGATACCTCTGAACTTTGAGACGCTCTATTTGGGGCATGTATTGCTCCTTGAACAGAAGGAAGATATAAAGTTGCTGCAGGCCCTCTTAGCGGCAAGTAAGAAATCAATCACTAGAAAATGGCTAAATCCAATACCACCTACATTAGAAGATTGGTACGAAATTATCTTGGAAATATTTAAAATGGAAAAGTTGACTTACTCCCTGAGAACTCAAAAAGAAACATATTATCAAATCTGGAATAAATGGATTGAATATATAACCCCAATGCGAGCAGACTTTAGATGACTCTCCTAATGATTTATATTGCTCTTCTCATCAACACAGTAATATTGCTAATGTAAGCACCCCTAGTCTAAATGTTTGTTGTTTTTTTTTGGAAAATAGAGAATTAACACAAGTAAAGGGAAAGATTTGGGAAAGGGATAAAAAAAAATGAAAAAATTAAGTAAATAAGTACATAGGGATTGGATAATTATGTCTGCGGGCAGGAACAAGCACGAACAAATTGGGATATAAACACCTACAATGGTTGGTATATAGGCTTGTATGCAACATTTTGGACCAGTGGAAATGGTCCAGAAGGGTTGTATGGAAACTATTATTACCATTTTTCTTAACAACTAATTTCATTACTTAGCCTAATAGGTTAGATTTACCACAGTACATAATTATCTATTTAAATGTTTATTTTCCTTTTATATCATCTCAATGTGTACTTAAGAATGTATAAATAATTGTAGTTTTATACATATAAAAAAATGGAAAAGGTTATATGTGTGAAAAAAGTACATGATAATTGTGAATTCCTTATCCAAATAAAAATAAAATTTAAAAAAAACAAATGAATCTTTTACAAGCTGGTATCACAATTTTATTTTTATTACCTCTAGGCGGTTCTACTTAAATGTCACTATTTTAAATCCAGAATGCATGTAGAAATGGATTACAGGTATAGGGAAGAATGAAATTAGTGCTAGCTAATTATGCTTTACAACCACACTACTTGGTAACTTTTTACTCAAGTTCACAGTATTATTTTTATTTGCACAGTTTGTCTTCTACACACTGGTTGCTTAGTAATCTTTGTCTGGTTCTGTATAGTTTTTCATAAAATTCTATTGTATTTTATTCTTCCAGTAAATGCCTGCAAGAAAGTGAATCTCAAGGTGGTGTGGTAGTGTAGCAGTTAGTGTAACGCTATTATGTTAATGACCCAGGTTCAGTTCTGCTGTTGTCTGTGAGGAGTTTGTACATTCTCCCTGTGACCTTGTGGGTTTCCACTGAGTGCTCCAGTTTCCTCCCACATTCCAAAGACACGTAGGTTAGTGGGTTAATTGGTCACATAGATGTGACTGGGTGATGCGGGCTTATTGGGCCAGAAGGGTGTGTGACCATGCTATATTTACTTTGAACTTGAGGGCCACAATCCAACACATGATCATAGTCAATAATTACTCTTATAGTAACAAGTCTCAGTTCAGAGACAGCATGTACAAACTCCATTTCCAGAAAAGTTGGGATATTTTCCAAAATGCAATAAAAACAAAAATCTGTGATATGTTAATTCACGTGAACCTTTATTTAACTGACAAAAGTACAAAGAAAAGACTTTCAATAATTCTACTGACCAATTTAATTGTATTTTGTAAATATACACAAATTTCAAATTTGATGGCTGCAACACACGCAACAAAAGTTGGGACAGAGGCATGTTTATCATTGTGTTACATCACCTTTCCTTTTAATAACACTTTTTTAATCGTTTTGGAACTGAGGATACTAATTGTAGTAGGTTTGCAATTGGAAATTTTGTCCATTCTTGCTTGATATAAGACTTCAGCTGCTCAACAAGTCCGTGGTCTCCGTTGTCTGATTCTCCTCTTCATGATGCGCCATACATTTTCAATAGGAGATAGATCTGCATTGGCAGCAGGCCAGTCAAGCACATGCACTCTGTGTCTACAAAGCCACGCTGTTGTAGCCCGTGCAGAATGTGGTCTGGCATTGTCCTGCTGAAATAAGCATGGATGTCCCGGGAAGAGACGTCGCCTTGATGGCAACATGTGTCTCTCTAAAATCCTAATATACACCTCAGAGTCAATGGTACCTTCACATACATGCAACTCACCCATGCCGTGGGCACTGATGCACCCCCATACCATCACAGATGCTGGCTTTTGCACCTTTCACTGATAACAATCTGGATGGTCGTTTTCATCTTTGGCATGGAGAACTGGACGCCCATTTTTTCCGAAAACTAGCTGAAATCTGGACTCATCTGACCATAGCACACGGTTCCACAGTCTTTTCGGTCCATCTGAGATGAGCTCGAGCCCAGAGAACTCGCTGGCGTTTCTGCATAGAGTTGATGTATGGCTTCCTCCTTGCGTAATACAGTTTCAAGTTGCATTTCTGGATGCAACGACGGACTGTGTTGAGTGACAATGGTTTTCCAAAGTACTCCTAAGCCCAGGTGGCTATAATTGTCACAGTAGCATGACGGTTTCTTAGGCAGTGCTGCCTGAGGGCTCGAAGATCATGCACGATCAACAGTGGTTTCTGACCTTGCCCTTTACGCACTGAGATGTCTCTGAATTCTCTGAATCTTTTCACAATATTATGTACTGTAGATATTGAAAGACCTAAATTCTCTGTAATCTTGCGTTGAGAAATGTTCCTTTTGAACTGACTAACAATTCTCTCACGAATTTTGGCACAAAGGGGTCAGCCATGACCCATCCTTGCTTGCAAAGACTGAGCCTTTGATGGACGCTACTTTTATACCCAGTCATGATACCTCACCTGCTACCAATTAGCCTGCTTAATGTGGAGTCTTCCAAACCAGTGTTACTTGAATATTTTGTGCACTTTTCAATCTTATTTTAACTCTGTCCCAACTTTTGTTGAGTGTGTTGCAGCCATCAAATTCTACATTTGTGTATATTTACAAAATACAATTAAGTTGGTCAGTAAAACTATTGAAAATCTTTTCTTTGTACTTTTGTCAGTTAAATAAAGGTTCACGTGAATTAACATATCACAGGTTTTTGTTTTTATTGTATTTTGGAAAATATCCCAACTTTTCTGGAAATGGGGTTTGTAGGACTATAGCTTCAGTTTATGATTAAGCAATTAATAATAGGCACTACTTAAAGGAGAGAATCAATAAGCTATCATATTAAACAGGACTTTTCCCTGCAATATATAGAAGCTACATTGGATGTACCTCTCATCTTTCCATTGCCTTATTGTTTAAAAAAAACAATTTAAAAAGGCACACCTTCGATAAATAGCTTGTCATCAGGGGTCAAAGCCACTCATGAAGGGAGATCAACTGCCCACGAAGTGACAAATCTGCCACAGACCAATTTGTTGGGGGCGCATGTTATATTTATAATATCTGGCACCTTGGTGTGTTCTTGTACTATCAGTCAATAGCTTTTGGGTTAATGGGTTGAGGAAACAATAATAATAATATTGAATTCTGTTATCAGGAAACAGGCTCAAACCAGAGAAGAGAATACCTGTCTGATGAAAAAGCATCAACTTCATCCATCTCTCCATCTACCTCTGATTCTGCCGCAAATGGTCAACTCTGGTGGCTTTACCAGAATCCAACACCATTATCACCTGCTAAAAGTCAAAAAACTTATGAAAAATTAGGTAGGACTGATTTTTTTAAGGCCTTGCATTTTTATTAAAAAAATAGCCTGGTGACTGAATAGCTTTAATTTCCTGGCCCAAATGGAGGGAACATTTGTGGTTATCAACATCAAGGTGTGGTGGGGGAGGGTGGGCAAGATCATCAAATCAGAAGTAAAATAAGGCATAACTTTAATTACCAAAGAATGAAAAGAAACTGCAAATGGTATTTTATTATTGTTAATAACCTGGCTAATTCACATATAAACTGAACACTAACCAAATTTCCCTTACTTAGTTGCTTGTATTAGCAGAGAAAGTTTTTTTGAAAAGAATTTTTTGTGTGTGTGACTATGGTTACTTGCCACTGCATAAATGCTCTATGTGCCTTGTGATGTGTATGACTGTTGGTGATGTAGAAGATAAGAAATAGGAGCAGGAGTAGGCCATCTGGCCCATTGAGCCTGCTCTGCCATTCAATAAGATCATGTCCATGGACTTATCTCCAGCTACCTGCCTATTCCCCTTCTGTGCAAAAATCTATCCAACCTTTTCTTAAATATATTTACTGTGGTTGTCTCCAGTGCTCCATTGGGCAAAGAATTCCACAGGTTCACCGTTCTCTGAGAAAAGCAGTTCCTCCTCATCTCCATCCTAAATCTACTCCCCCAAATCTTGAAGCTATGTCCCTTAGTTCTAGTCTCACCTACCAGTGGATACAACTATCCTGCCTCTATCTTATCTATCCCTTTCATAATTTTATATGTTTCTATAAGATCTCCTCTGATTCTTCTGAATTCCAGTGAGTGCAGTCCCAGGCGACTCAGTCTCTCCTCATAGTCTAACCCCCTCATCTCAGGAATCAACCTGGTGAACCTCCTCTGCACCACTTCCAAAGCCAGTATATCCTTCCTCAAGTAAGGAGACCAGAACCGCACGCAGTACTCCAGATGTGGACTCACCAATACCCTGTACGGCTGCAGCATAACCTCCCTGCTCTTAAATCCAATTCCTTCAGCAATGAAGGCCAGCATTCCATTTGCCTTCTTGATAGCCTGCTACACCTGCAAACCAACCTTTTGTGATTCGTGCACAAGCACTCACAAATCCTTCTGCACAGCAGCATGCTGCAGTTTTTTACCATTTAAATAATAATGTGCCCTTTCATTTTTCCTTCCAAAGTGGATGATCTCGTATTTACCAATATTGTACTCTATCTGCCAGACCATTGCCTACTCACTTAACCCATCTATATCTCTCTGCAGACTCTCTGTATCTTCTGCACAATTTGCTTTTCCACTCTATTTAGTATCATCAGCAAACTTGGATACTGCACTCTGTCCCCTTTTCCAGATCATTTTGCACCCTGGTCCCAGGAGAATGCGGTTTCATTTGGCTTTATTCATGTATGGTTGAATGATGAACTTGAACTTGGACTCTGCAGATCTTTTCATAGAGAAGTTAATACGTTTGTAGATTGTAGGTATATTTCAAATGGTTCATTTAAAATTAGATTATCGTGCTGTTCATCATGAACTTCAAATACCTAGGTCATCAGCCCCTGGCAAATGAACAAACTTCTGTTTGAATTTTCCCCCCTCTTTAATCTCTCTCAATCATAATAAACAAATCTTCATGCATTCTCTGGAAACAGTATGGCTTAAGAAATTGCAGATTTGCTAGTATTGCCACTTCAATATCTCAACTGGCACTAGAGAGATTCAAGAGATTTCAGCAAGTTATTTAATGGTATACAACCTGTCAACAGACTGGCTGATGGAATTTAATGATAAGCATTGGAAAGTAGTAAGTATTCAAGGCAAGTGAATTACATGACAAAGTTTGCTAGATTGTGTCTGCAAGGTGAGAGAATTTTGATGCCAGTCAAAAACACTAAACTTCTTTCTGGTAAAAAATCAGGGTGAAAATCACAGGGTTAGGGATTTAATTGTTGATCATTTGGCTTTCTGGCTAAGACCCAGCACCATTGAGTGGCCAGTCTATAGGGATCACTTCCAGTTCCATTCTTCCTCTGATCATATCACAGTACTGTGATATGATCAGAGAAAGAGTGGCTTGCCACACTTCAATACAGTTTAAACTCCCAAAACAGGCTCCATGGAAAATCATACCAGAATATCAGTCACATGTTTAGATGGTATAAATGGACAATTTACTTTCCTCTAACATTAACTGGAATTGGAAGTGATATCTTTAGACTGGTCACTCAATGGAACTATTCACTGAACTGTTCAGTTTGATTTGGGATGTCTGTACTAGGACCTGCCTCTATCTTATCCAAAGTTCGGCCTGTTCATGACTGAAAAATATCAGTCTCAGTTTTGGCATTTGCTTTCAATGTATCTTGAATAGGTTTCAAGAGAATTTGCTCCAGATTTTGGTCCTTTGCAAAAGTAATAATATTTCCTGATGTGTTCTTTGAATGGACCAGCTCTAATTTTATGATTATACCACATACCTTCGCGATTCCTCACTAGAAGAAATAGTTTCTCGATGTCATAGTCATAGAGCACCACAGCACAGAAACAGGCCACTTAATCCATGCTGAACTGTTACTCTATTTAGTCCCATTGACCCGCACCTGGATCATAACCCTCCATACCCTTCCCATCCATATACCTATCCAAACTTCTCTTAAATATTGCAATCAAAAATGCATCTACTCGCTTCTGGTGCCAGCTCAATCCGCACTCACACCACCCTTAAATATTTCATCTTTCACCCTTAACCTGTGACCTCTAGTTCTAGTCTCACTCAATTTCAGTGGAAAAATCCTGCACCTATCATTTTCTTGCTTGTACTCCTTCCCCTCCCCCCACCTTTTTATTCTGGCATCTTCCCCTTTCTTTTCCAGTCCTGAGTTTTGGCCCAAAATATTGATTGTTAATTCATTCCATCAATGCTGCTTGATCTGCTGAGTTCCCCCAGCATTTTGTGTGTGTTGCTTTGTATTTCCAGCATCTGCAGAATCTTTTGTATTAATTTAATTTAGTTTGTTGGTTTTGTGTGTAAGTTTTGAATGACTGATTATCCCCAGTGTTTTTATCTTTGCGCATAAGAAGAAGAAAGCCCTTAACTCCAGGTGGGGTCACTGGGACGCCATCATGACAGCGATTTTTTAGCAGGCTTTCTTATTTTTGCAAGACCGAGTTGCTAGCTCGACGCTCAACCCAGCATGGATGGAAAGCGTGCAAGGGCGCTGGCTGGATTGGAACTCGGGAGTCTTTGCTCCGAAGTCCGGTGCTGATGCCACTACACCGCCAGCCAGCCTTTGTGCATAAACTGATACATAATACTGCCAAGAATCAACAATCGTCGTAGAAATATAGATAGTGGCTTCTGCTGCATTGGACTGGTAATTTAATCAGGGAAGCTTCAATTTTCCTTACCAAACAATTAACATAGAACAGTACAGCATGGGGTAGCCTGGCAACCCACGATACTGTGGGAAATTAATGAAATTAGTAATTAAATACCTAGCTAAAGTAACCCTTTCTGCCTACAATGTCCATTTCCTGCACAGTCATGTCCCTAAGTGTCTCCTGAACACCTGTTATATTTGCCTTCACCCCTACCCTTGGCAGTGCATGCCAGGCAGCAACCACCACTGTGTCTAAAAAAAACCTTGAACCCCCCCCCCCCTCTCATGTTAATTGCATGCACTCTAATATTAGACACTTTGACCCAGGGAAAAAGATACTGGCTGTCTACCCTGTCTATGCCTCTTAAAATCTCATAGGCCTGTATAAGATCTCCTCTCAGCCACTACATAGAAAGCAACCCAAGTTTGTCCAACTTCTCCTTATAGCACATGCCCTTTAATCCAGTCAGCATCCTGGTAGATCTCTTCTGCACCCTCTACAAAGCCTCGATATTCTTCCTATAATGGGGCGACCAGAACTCAATGCAATACTCCAGATGTGGCCTAACCAGAGTTTTCTAAAGCCGCAATGTAACTTCCCGACTCTTGAACTCAGTTCCTCAACTAATAAAAGCAAATATACTATATGGTTGCCTTATCACCTTTTGACCTCTACAGCCACTTTCAAGAAGCTATGGACTTTGGACTTCAAGATTCCTCTGTACATAAATATTATTAAGGGTCTTGCTGTTAACAGTGTGCTGTCACTTTATATTTGATCTCCCAAAGTGCAATAATCCACATTTAGCTAGGTTAAACTGCATCTGCCATTTCTTTGCCCGTATCTACAACTGATCTACACGCAGTGGCTAATTTACTAGGTACACCTGTACACCTACTCGTTAATGCAAATTTCTTATCAGTTTCTCACGTTGCAGCAACTTTGTGCATAAAAGCATGCAGACATAGTTAAAAAGTTCATTTGTTGTTCAGACCAAACATCAGAATGGGGAAGAAATGTGATCTAAGTCACTTTGACTGTGGAATGATTGTTGGTGCCAGACAGGGTGGTTTGAGTATCTCAGAAACTGCTGATCTAGGATTTTTACACACAACAGTCTTTGGAGTTTACAGAGAATAGTGCGAAAAACAAAAAAAAAATCCTGTGTGTGCCAGTTCTGAGGACAACAGCGCCTTGTTAATGAGAGAAGTCAACAGAGAATGGCAGACTGGTTCAAGCTGACAGAAAGGCAACAGTAACTCGAATAACCATGCATTACAATAGTGGTATGCAGAAAAGTATCTTTGAACGCACAACATGTCAAAACTTGGAGTGGCTGGGCTGCAGCAGCGAAGGGCCATGAACATACACACAGTCGCCACTTTATTGGGTACAGGATGTATATCCTGCTCTATCTTTTGGCTGTCATCTACGCTAGCCGCAGTAACTGCAATTGTACTATCATCTACAAACTTATTAACCCATCCATCCACGTTTTCATCCAGGTCATTTATACATGTATATCACAAACAGCAGAGGTCTCAGAAACCACTCCTCACAGACCTCCAGCCAGAATAAGTCCCATTGACCATGACCATCCCGTGCATTTTAATCATCTGGATAAGACTCCCACGAGGGACCTTGTCGAATACCTCATTAAAGCCATGCAAATACCATCCATAACACTACCTTTATCAATCATTCTCATCACCTTCTCAAAAAAAAAGCTCAAATCAACTTAGTAAGACACAACCAGCCCTGGACACATCAATTTGAATTCCCAATTGGAAGCACAGGAAGTTATTTCCCAATTGCTTATAAATCCTATCCCTAAGAATCTTCTCCAATAGATTCCCTATCAGTGATGTGAGACTCAATGCTCTGTAGTTTCCAGAATAATCCCTATTTCCCTTCTTTCTTTCTTTCTTTTTCAATCTTTTTATTAAGTTTCAAAATTAAACATAACAGTAATAGTAATTATACATAGAGATTGGGATTACAATAATAAGTTAACATGAACAAGCACAGATTCCAAGTAACAAATATAGTTTAGCCTTCCAATCTCAAGTAACTGACCATGAAAAAGATATTTTATAAAGAGAAAAAAAACCCTAAAGAAAAACAAAAAAAAACTTGCGCTGTCATATTACATTGGCTAAAATTATTATTTGTCGTTAACTCCGCTCCTCTATACATGAACAAAAAAATTACTACAAAGGATTCACAAAGGGTCAACTTACATCATATGAAAATATTCAATAAATGGCCTCCAAGTTTCTTCAAATTTAACCGAAGGATCCATAGCACCACTCCTAATTTTTTCCAAGTTTAGGCATGCTATCGTTTGGGAAAACCATTGAAATGTAGTGGGAGGGATCAGAGTCTTTCCATTTAAATAAAATGGATCTTCTGGCTATTAATGTAACAAATGCAATTAGACGACAAGCTGACAAGGATAACCGACTAGAGTCTATCACTGGTAGTCCAAAAATTGGAGTAATAGGATGAGGTTGTAAATCAATACACAGAACTACTGAAATAATATCAAAAATATCTTTCCAATATTTTTCTAGAAGAAGACAAGACCAGAACATATGTCTCAAGGAAGCTACCTCAGATTTACATCTATCACAGACAGGATTTATGTGGCAATAAAAACGAGCTGACTTATCCTTGGACATATGAGCCCCGTGAACCTCCTTAAATTGTATCAGGTCATGTCTGGCACACATTGAGGAAGTATTGACGAATTGAAGAATTTTTTTCCCATTTCTCTGTAGATAAAGATATTTGATGTCGTGGCCATTACAGAGACTTGGCTGGCACCAGGGCAGGAATGGATTCTCAGTATTACTGGATTTCAGTGCTTTAAAAGGGATAGACAGAGCGGAAAAAGGGGAGGAGGGGTGGCATTACTGGTCAAGGATACTATGACAGCTACAAAAAGGGTGGGTAATGTAGCAGGATCCTCTTTTGAGTCAGTATGGGTGGAAGTCAGGAACAGGAAGGGAGGGGTTACTCTATTAGGAGTATTCTGTAGGCCCCCTGGTAGCAGCAGAGATACAGAGAAGCAGATTGGGAGGCAGATTTTGGAAAGGTGCAAAAATAACAGGGTTGTTATCATGGGTGACTTTAATTTCCCTAATATTGATTGGCACCTGATTAGTTCCAAGGGTTTAGATGGGGCAGAGTTTGTTAAGTGTGTCCAGGACAGATTCCTGTCACAGTATGTGGATAGGCCGACTAGGGGGAATGCCGTACTAGATCTAGTACTAGGTAATGATCCGGGTCAGGTCACAGATCTCTCAGTGGGTGAGCATCCGGGGGACAGTGACCACTGCTCCCTGGCCTTTAGCATTATCATGGAAAAGGATAGAATCAGAGAGGACAGGAAAATTTTTAATTGGGGAAAGGCAAATTATGAAGCTATAAGGCTAGAACTTGCAGGTGTGAATTGGGATGATGTTTTTGCAGGGAAATGTACTATGGACATGTGGTCGATGTTTAGAGATTTCTTGCAGGATGTTAGGGATAAATTTGTCCTGGTGAGGAAGATGAAGAATGGTAGGGTGAAGGAACCATGGGTGACAAGTGAGTTGGAAAATCTAGTCAGGTGGAAGAAGGCAGCATACATGAGGTTTAGGAAGCAAGGATCAGATGGGTCTATTGAGGAGTATAGGGAAGTAAGTAAGGAGCTTAAGAAGGGGCTGAGAAGAGCAAGAAGGGGGCATGAGAAGGCCTTGGCGAGTGGGGTAAAGGAAAACCCCAAGGTATTTTTCAATTATGTGAAGAAAAAAAGGATGACAAGAGTGAAGATGGGACGGATTAGAGATAAAGGTGAGAAGATGTGCCTGGAGGCTGTGGAAGTGAGCAAGGTCCTTAATGAATACTTCTCTTTGGTATTCACCAATGAGAGGGAACTTGATGATGGTGAGGACAATATGAGTGAGGTTGATGTTCTGGAGCATGTTGATATTAAGGGAGAGGAGGTGTTGGATTTGTTAAAGTACATTAGGATGGATAAGTCCCCAGGGCCTGACAGAATATTCCCCAGGCTGCTCTACAAGGCGTGGGAAGAGATTGCTGAGCCCCTGGCTAGGATCTTTATGTCCTCGTTGTCCACGGGAATGGTACCGGAGGATTGGAGGGAGGCGAATGTTGTCCCCTTGTTCAAAAAAGGTAGTAGGGATAGTCCAGGTAATTATAGACCATAAGCCTTACATCTGTGGTGGGAAAGCTGTTGGAAAAGATTCTTAGAGATAGGATCTCTGGGCATTTAGAGAATTATGGTCTGATCAGGGACAGTCAGCATGGCTTTGTGAAGGGCAGATCCTGTCTAACAAGCCGGCATAGGATCCAGGAAAGTTTGGCCAGGTGGATTCAGAATTGGCTTGCCTGCAGAAGGCAGAGGGTCGTGGTGGAGGGAGTACATTCAGATTGGAGGATTGTGACTAGTGGTGTCCCACAAGGATCTGTTCTGGGACCTCTACTTCTTGTGATTTTTATTAACAACCTGGATGTGGGGGTAGAAGGGTGGGTTGGCAAGTTTGCAGACGACACAAAGGTTGGTGGTGTTGTGGATAGTGTAGAGGATTGTCAAAGATTGCAGAGAGACATTGATAGGATGAAGAAGTGGGTTGAGAAGTGGCAGATGGAGTTCAACCCGGAGAAGTGTGAGGTGGTATACTTTGGAAGGAGAAACTCCAAGGCAGAGTACAAAGTAAATGGCAGGATACTTGGTAGTGTGGAGGAGCAGAGGGACCTCGGGGTACATGTCCACAAATCCCTGAAAGTTGCCTCACAGGCAGATAGGGTAGTTAAGAAAGCTTATGGGGTGTTAGTTTTCATAAGTCGAGGGATAGAGTTTAAGAGTCGCGATGTAATGATACAGCTCTATAAAACTCTGGTTAGGCCACACTTGGAATACTGTGTCCAGTTCTGGTGGCCTCACCATAGAAAGGATGTGGAAGCATTGGAAAGGGTACAGAGGAGATTTGCAAGGATGCTGCCTGGTTTAGAGAGTATGCAGTATGATCAGAAATTAAGGGAGCTAGGGCTTTACTCTTTGGAGAGAAGGAGGATGAGAGGAGACATGATAGAGGTGTACAAGATAATCAGAGGAATAGATAGAGTGGATAGCCAGTGCCTCTTCCCCAGGGCACCACTACTCAATACAAGAGGACATGGCTTTAAGGTAAGGGGTGGGAAGTTCAAGGGGGATATTAGAGGAAGGTTTTTTACTCAGAGAGTGGTTGGTGCATGGAATGCACTGCCTGAGTCAGTGGTGGAGGCAGATACACTAGTGAAGTTTAAGAGACTACTAGACAGGTATATGGAGGAATTTAAGGTGGGGGTTTATATGGGAGGCAGGGTTTGAGGGTTGGCACAACATTGTGGGCCGAAGGGCCTGTACTGTGCTGTACTATTCTATGTTCTATGAAGTTCTCTTTCCCACTCATACTTAATTTTATCAGGTGTACCTAGACATATTTTCGTAATCAGATCATAAATGAATGCTATTAGACTCTTCTGATAGGGGTTTAAACCTAAAATTTTTTCTGTAACTTCAATTTGATGCGATATTGGAAAGGTAGATAAAGTAGTGTTCAAAAAGTTTCTAATCTGTAAATATCTGAAAAAGTGTGATCTAGGCAAATTATATTTATTAGACAACTGTTCAAAAGACATAAAACAATCATCCATGAATAAATCACAAAAACATGTTATTCCCTTTGTTTTCCATAAAAGAAAAGATTGATTAATTCTAGATGGTTGAAAGAAAAGATTAGATATAATAGAACTTGACAGGATAAATTTGTTCAATCCAAAGAATTTACAAAATTGAAACCATATTCATATTGTATGTTTAATTATTGGATTTATCATTTGTTTATTCAATTTAGTAAGTGCAAAGGGAAGCGCAGCTTCTAGAATAGAAGCCAACGAAAAACCCTGTACAGACTCCCACTCGAGGTTCATCCATCATGGACATTGAGTTTCATCCAATTCTTGTGTCCAAAACGTTAAATATCGAATATTGATTGCCCAGTAGTAAAATCTAAGATTTGGCAAAGCCAAACCGCCTTCTTTTTTTGATTTCTGTAAATATTTCTTACTTAACCTGGGATTTCTATTCTGCCATATATATGGAGAAATTTTAGAATCAATAATATCAAAAAAAAAATTAGGGATAAAAATTGATACCACCTGAAATAGATACAAAAATGTAGGTAAAATAATCATCTTAATAGTATTAATTCGACCAATCAAAGATAAGGACAAGGGGGACCATTTAGTAAACATTTGTTTAACATGATCAATTAAGGGTCCTATTTTCCTTCTTGAATAATGAAACGACGTTAGCTGCTTGCCAGTCCTCCAGGAGTTTTCCACTAGCTAGGGAGGCCTTGAAGATATTGCTCAATGCTCCAACAACCTTATCTCTGTCCTCTGTCATTAACCTGGGATGTATTCCATCAGACCCCAGGGACATCCACTTTAATGTTCTTTAAGAGACCCCATGTTTCCTCATCTTTTTATCTTGAAATGCCCAAGCAAATTAGTACAGTCCACCTTCATCTCCATTTTCCACATCCTTTGGTAAATACTGATTGAAAAATACTCATTTTGGATCTTACCCACATCACCTGCCTCCAAGCACGCTTTTTCCTCCTTTATCCTTAAGTGGTCTCACCCACTCCCTGGTTACCCTCTTGCTCTTGTTATATGTATAGAAAGATACATGTGTACTTCGTATACATGTATGATGTATGTATGTTTTGGGATTCTCTTTGATCCTACTTGCCAAGGACTTTTCATGGCTTCTCCTCGTTTTCCTATTTCTCTTCGAGTTCTTTTTCCGAGCTTCTTAATGATCAAGGGTTCCATATGAGTTTAGTTTCCTATATATTCCTTACATTTGCTTTCTTTTACTTTTTTGACTAAATTCACCACCTCTTTCCACATCCAGTGTTCCCTTAACTTGCCAATCTGCTTCATACCTGTCCCGTACTCTATACAGTAGATCTTTAAAGAGCCTCCACATGTCAGGTGTGCACTTGCCCAAAAACGGTTGTTCCCAACCTATCACCCTAGTTTCTACCTAATATCCTCATAATTTGCTCTGCTCTAATTTAATACTCTGCTGCAAAGTACTTACTACTTATGTTTTAAGGATTTGTGATCACTGTTCCCTAACTTGTTCTCCCACTGAGAAGTCAGTCACCCAGCCAGGCTCCATTACTCTACTCCATGTCCAGTATTGCATTTCCTCTTGATGAACTATCTACATGTTGATTTAAGAAACACTCCTGGATGCACTATGAAAATTTGTCCTATCGAAACCTCTTGCACTTATGATGTCCCAATCTGTATCAGGGAAGCTGAAGTCACCCACAGCTACAACCCTTTTATTTTTATATCTTAAACGCAAGAGATTCTGTGTATGTTGGAAATCCTGTGTAATACACACAAAATGCTGGAGGAATTCGGTCCTAATGAAGGGTCTCAGCACGAAACAGTGACTCTTTGTTCCTTTCCATAGATGCCACCTGATCTTCTGAAATTCTGCATAATTTTGTGTGCTTTTATAGCTTTCCATAGTCCCTGCCCTGCTGAGTCCTTGATGTCTGCTAAATGTCTGCAGGGAGTCATCAACATTGGCAGCACGTGATGGCAAGTTGATTTGAGAGTCAATTGTCACAGTTCTGTAAAAGGTGATTGCTCACTAAACCGAGCAAAGAAGGTGAGAGAGAGATTGAATACATTGCAAGGTAATCCTTTTCAAACATATCACAAATGCTAGGAAAATACCATTGAACCATCTATTCTAACATCTACGCAGAAATGACTTCAGTGTTCTTTGTCACAGACAGGCAGCTGAATTATCTTTAATTCTGCTCTGAAATATTTGATTTTTCATTATAACATTACTCTCAGGGGATTGTTTTAATATTTATGCAGACAAACAATTATATTATTTTAATATAGTCCATCTGTTTTATATAGCTATAATATGGTCATGGGTCACTGCTAAGAGAATGTAGAAAGGTATGTTGGCATATAGAAATACAGAGAAAAATCCACGAATCCACCTCTATATGAACGAAGAAGTTTGTATTGACAGTACTCCACTTTTTGGGTGGGGACAGTAATAGAAAGCTCATTAGATGCTGATCTGGAGCAGGATCTAATCTCTTCAAACATTAACCTACTTGGACTGTTATCAATTAGTATGATTCACTAATTAATTTCTCTTCCTCATCTCTGCTAGAGATGCTTAAGATAATCATTCAGGCATCTGAATGTGCCATTACCAGCCTATTCGTTCAGCACTACCATTTTTTAAAGTTCATTACCCATTTAAAAAAAAGTGGGAAAAGGCTGCTTTGAAAGACCCATAGGAGTTTTGTACAAATACATGGAACAGTGTGTTGCCAAATGAAATTCAATTCCCTTGTCTAAATTTGCATATTGTTAACAGGGTACATTTTTAGTAATCGGAAGCAAAAATTTGCACCAAAGTGTTTGGCCTCCTCTGCACACAGGTCATTTGTCTATGATCTAATCTGTATATTGCACCGTGAAATGTATTTATGCATTGAACTAAGAAGCCTGTTCTGTAGTTGAAAAAAAGAGCATCCAAAATAGGAGATGTAATCAGAGGAAGTATGTGTTGAGGCTTCAAACACAGCAGACTTTTGTAGAAATAGGCCACTGAGCACTTATCTTTGGCTATGACCACACTAGACTGGATAAATCTGTAACTGAAGCTTTTTCTCTTTGTTTTGACCCTCTGTCCACATTGAAATGCTGTTTTCTTCCCCCGAAAATGGAGCTCTTCAGAAATGCTCTCTAGAGTGAATAAATCTGAAAACGCCTAATATCCGGCGTAGTGTGTACGGGGTAACCAGCTATTTTCAAAGCTGCTGTCATGATGTGCCGGAACAAATGGTGGTAGCAGTGCGGCCTTTCATTGTTTTCTTGAACGCAGTCTTCAACACCACAACAATATCTGACAATAGATGTGTAACAGCCTAATGTAACATTGTATGGCAATACAAGATAACACTGCAGATATGTTTTATACATTTAACAAGGTGCTTTATTAATGTATTGCTTGTGCAAACATTCAATAGATGCAATTGTCACTTTTGCCCAGTAACTTGTTTTATTGCACGTGTTAAATACAACAAAATAATACACAAAGACATGGCAAAAGTAAAGGCAAACAAATGAGATAACAGCAAATTTCACTTTTGCCCAGTAACAAGCCTTATTGCATTTAGTTGTAGCTGTCGTCCCTTTCATCGGTGAAAAGACTATGGCTGTAAGAAATGTTTCTGGACAAATGTGCGCCAAGTCTTTCGTTTGGCAATTTCCTTTTAAGTTTTTCTAGTCTGTAACTGGACAAACGCGCACCAAGTATACCGTTTCCTCTTCGCTTGTTTTCTGTGTGTCCTGCGCATGCCCGATAGGAGGAGAATCGCCCAAATATCCGTTTTAATGTGGACGGAGGTATTTTCAAAAACGCCTAGTGTGGACGCCTGTCGTTTTTACGCGAAACCAGCATTTTCAAAATTATCCAGTCTAGTGTGGACGTAGCCTTTGTTTCCCTTGGTTAGATTTCTTTTTTTGAACACAGTGAATTTGATCTTTGAAGCACTTCTGTGAACTGTACCTTTTGCAAGCAGGATCATACGGTTAGCAATCTGTTCACCCTCCTCCAGTTCTCTCAAGGGTGACATGGAAAATAATAAAGTATTAGAACAACTAACTAGCCTACCATTAAATTCCATAAAATGATGTAGAGTGAGGAAAATGTTATAAATCTATATGAGAAAGTGAAGAGTTGATGCTATCAAAATGGGTAGTTCAGATTGCAGGAAACCACTAGTGGTTCAAAATTATTATTTTCCACTTCATTTCTGAACCTGAAGCTGTAGCAAGAATGGCAGTGAAAAATGATATGGACGGTTACCATTAGCTGTTAACTCTGCTGCTGTGCCATTCTTCACTGCTGCCTGAAACACCCTTGTGACAAAAAGGTGTCAGCCAGATTAGAAGAGGGGGAAAGACATTACACTGACAGCAAATATTTGGTGCTTTCTTTTAAAACACATATGCTATATATATTGACCTATTCAATCTCAATTTCAGTCAGTCTGCTCCCTCTCTAGCTCAATTATTAATTTATCATCCAGGATAATTATTGAAATATATACACATACACAAATTAGTATTAAAATAGACAAATTAGTCCTTTAATATTGCTCAGTCAATCGTGGGTGATCCAATTTTAACTTAAATATAAGGTCTGATGGCCGTGCCCCTGTGTTTGGCTGCTTGTCGTCACCTATTGCCATTCTTGTTTGTCCTGGCTCTGTTTGTGTCTCTGTGTATACATGATGTGCAAGCCACTATTGTCTACAATCCTCAAACACTACTGAATATTCGAGCCTCTGTCGTGGACTTATTCACTCGGGATTCCGGACAGAGAAGCTTTCACCGCTATTTTCCCAACTACCTGAAGGTATATGGGCTCGGCTCTGTGGCTACCACCGTAGGAAACCAGCTAGGAGGTGGAGTAAACGTGCAGGCGCCTCCCACTCTTGCTCGGCACCGGTCTACCTTTTGCAGCTCGATGATGTTGGACCCGGTTGGCCACGTCGCCCCATTCCTCGGCACTCTCTCAAGACCAGGCACGCCTTTCTCCGACCGATTGTCCCAGACACAGACCTGGACGCCAAACCATTTGTGAAGTGCGGTGGAGTGGTCTTCCAGAACCTCTGCCCTCTGGCGAGGGAGCCGTTGTCGGATTATACTGCTATCCCAGTCAAAATGACTGATCAACATGAGATCCTTATCCAATAAGACTTTTATTCTCAATGACTTTTTCACTGCTCAAGGCTTGGATTTCTTACTGGTGACGGAAACCTGGTTAAGCACAGGTGAGCTTGCTCCACTTGTTGAACTCTGTCCAGATGACTGTTACCTTTTTAGCACGCCTAGACCCTCCGGACGCGGAGGGGGTCTAGCCGCTGTGTTTAAGAAACATTTTAATTGCTACTGAACTCTGGTTATTTCCCCAGCTCCGAAGTGCAATTAATCAAAGTGGGCCTGGTCAATCCCCTCTTAATTGCTCTTGTGTATCGTCCACCAAAAATACATAAAGATATTATCACTCAATTTGAGGACTTCCTCTCAAATACTATGCCCAACTTTGATCGAGTTCTGATTCTTGGTGACTTTTAATATTCATGTTTGCTGTCCCGCTAAGCCTCTCGTAAGTGATTTTACGCATCTGCTTGAGTCTTTTAATCTTGCTTTGCTTATCACCGGACCACTCACATGCTAGGCCATACACTTGACCTGGTCTTATCGTCTGGTTTTCCGATCTGCAATGTGGAAATAATTGATGCATGTCTGTCAGATTATGATGCTGTTATGTTTCATGCTTCTCTGCCTTTTTCCCCTACTAAATTTCATCTTCCTGTACATTGCTGTCGTTACTTTAACTCTTCGACTGCAATAAGTTCTCTGAGGCTCTCATAACTGCTCCTAATACCTGCACTATTGAGGCTTCTTCTCCCCATCTCAGTACTGAGGAACTTACTTCCTTATTTAATACCACCTGCTTCTCTATTCTGAATACTGTTGCTCCCCTTAAATTCAAAAAGCATAAGCCTAAAGGTCTGTCTTGGCTTAATGACACCACCAGAGCCCTGAGGAGGAAGTGCAGAACATTCGAATGAAAGTGGAAGCGTGATGAGCTTCAAATTTCCTTTGAAAATTTGAGATACAATCTTCACAAATATCAGGATGCAGTTAAGGCTGCGAGAGCAAAATACTTCTCTGACCTAATTTCTAACAACTCTCATAACCCTAAGGTCTTATTCAGTACCATAAATTCTGTCATTTGTCCCACCCCTAGTATTAGTTTAGATGTGTCCCCTGCTAAGTGTAAAGAATTTTTTAAATTCTTCATTAGCAAAGTTGAAGACATTAGAATGAACATTCCCCCCCCCCCCGCCCCCCGTGACCTAACTGTCTCACTGGTCTGTTCGGCTAAAGGGACTGTTTCCAACCCATCACGCTTCCTTTCCTTACAAAGATTGTTTCCACCACGAAACCTGCAACATGCTCCATTGACATTGTCCCCACTGCCCTCCTGAAGGATGTCTTTGACATAGCCAGTCCCAGCATCCTCTCTATTATCATCAGCTCCCTGACCACTGGTACCGTTCCAACCTGCTTCAAGCGTGCCATGGTCCAGCCCCTCCTGAAAAAACCCAACTTAGACCCTACCTTACCTAGTAACTACAGACCTATTTCTAAACTTCCATTCCTGTAAAAGGTTCTCAAAAAGGTTATTCTCAGTCAATTGCTGCCCTACCTACACCAAAACAACATCTTGGAAAGATTTCAGTCAGGTTTTAAGGCTTATTACAGCACAGAGTCTGCCCTGCTGAAAGTGTACAATGACCTGCTCCTCTCTACTGACTCAGGTGACTCTGCCACCCTAATTCTTTTTGACCTCTGCACAGCATTCGATACTGTGGATCATGCCATTTTAATAGACCGTCTCCAGCACGGGGTTGGTGTTGATGGCACTGCTTTGAACTGGTTCACATCCTACCTCAAAAATAGAAGCTTCTCCATCAACATAGGTAAATTTTCCTCTTCTCCAGCTAGTTTCTCCTGCGGGGTCCTACAAGGTTCCATCCTAAGTCCCATTCTTTTCTCTATGTACATGCTTCCCCTTGGTCAAATCATTCAAAAACATGACATTTCCTTCCATTGTTATGCTGACGACACACAGCTTTATCTCCCCTTGAAACCAAACAACCAGTCAAAGTTAGTCAGTCTCATGAACTGCCTTGAGGACATAAAGTGTTGGATGGCACAAAACTTCCTACAGCTGAATGAAGGCAAGTCTGAAGTTGTCCTATTTGGCCCCCGTGACTCCATCAAAGTGATTACCAACAGCCTTGGTAACCTGTCCACCCTTGTCAAACCCCATGTCAAAAAGCTTGGAGTGATACTTGATTCCGCCTTTAAGTTTGACAAGCAAGTTAATGCAGTAGTAAAAGCCAGTTTTTTCCAGCTTCGTACTATTGCCAAAATCAAGTCATTTCTGTCTTTCAAAGATCTTGAGAAAGTCATCCACGCTTTCATATCCTCCTGCTTGGACTACTCCAACTCCCTGTATACTGGGATTAGTCAGTCGTCCCTGTCCCGCCTGCAACTGGTCCAGAACACCGCAGCTAGGCTCCTGACAGGTGCCCGGAAGAGGGACCATATTACTTCTATCCTGGCCTCTCTCCACTGGCTACCAGTACGGTTTAGAATTGATTTTAAGGTTCTCCTGTTTGTTTATAAAGCCCTAAATGGGCTGGCCCCCTCCTATATCGCAGACCTTCTAACCCTTTATTCTACTTCCAGGTCCCTCAGGTCGGCTGACTTGGGGCTCCTGGCTGTCCCACGATCTAAATTTAAGTTCAGGGGTGACCGCGCCTTTGCTGTTGTAGTCTCTAGACTGTGGAACAGCATTCCCCTCCCTATCAGATCTGCCTCCTCCATTGACTCTTTTAAGTCCAGGCTCAAAACTAACCTTTATTCACTAGTGTCTGAATCTTCCTGATGTGGCTGGTTTTTGGCTTGTGCCTAGGCTCGTGTTGTTTATTTTGTGCCTATAAGCTGTGTGCCTTGTTGTTTTTATCTGTGTTTCTTGTATTTGTGATTTTAGCTACCTGTATGGTTTGTACAGCACTTTAGTCAACATGGGTTGTTTTTAAATGTGCTTTGTAAATAAATTTGACTTGACTTGACTTAAACTTAAACTTTGCCTTCCAGTTTACCCTCAGAACCTCACCTTCTTGCTTATCAAGAACTTAATTGCCTCCAATTTCAAGTTTTTCCATCCACCATCTTTTGAGGAAAGGAGTTCCCAGAACTCCTGACCCTTTAAGGTAGAGAACAGAGTCTTACAAATATTGGTGGTAGAAGAGTTATTTTCTCATCAGAATTTTTAGCTGATATTCAGATATAGTAGTTTTGGGACTTCATTGGCCTCAGAGAATGAAGTCTACCAGATAGCAGCTGTTTCATATTTTTACACTCCTCGCCCCTTTCCCCACCTTGCTCCATCTGTATTTTTTCTCCCCTCTCCTACTTTTCCAGTCTTTTTTTTATCTGCTTCTATTATTCACCTGCCAGTCTCCCAACTCCCAAAGGGGTCTTCAGATCCCTTGCTTAATGCTATTGGTCCATAGCATAAAAAGGTTGGGAACCCCTGCATTATATTAATCCAACTTTATTCTCCCTTCAACTCCTCCTAGATTCCACCTCTCACCTACACATTGGGGTAAATTTACAAAGCAAATCAATTTGCCATACAGGAGCACGCCGAGGAAAACTGAACAGGGAGATCATGCAAATTTCACACAGACCGCTGAGAAAGATCAGGATTGAATCTGGGTCACCAGAGCTGTGAAGCAACAGTTCTCTCTGCTGTGTCGCGTGCTTGTGAAAGGAAGACAAGGGAAAACAAAGCATTGGACATTGGGCGGAGAACTGGACATGAAGTAAACAACCAAGAAGCAACAGTATGTTAAGTGTAGCTAGAACATTAAAACCTGAAATACATTCTAATTTAAAAGACCACAAAAAATAAACAGCTAGAGAGTGACAAATAATAAACAGCTAATGACATTTTGGGGGCGAGGGGGCAGAGGGAATGAGGTGTCATAATTATCTCTGGCTCTAAAAACTTTAATATAGGTCAATTGTACAGTTTAGACTGATTGAGGACTACTGTCTGCAGTGAAAATAGGACCATAAGATATAGGAGCACAATTAGGCCATTTGGCCCATTGAGTCTGCTCCACCATTTCATCATGGCTGATCCATTTTCCCTCTCAGCCCCAATCTCCTGTCAATGCATTGATACGTTGACATCCATTAACCACCTTTTTCCTGCGTGAGTAAAACTGCCATATCATTTCTGATAGTGAATTTAAGAATTTTATGTTGAAGTTGTATAAGACATTGGTGAGACATAACTTGGAGTATTGTCTGCAATTCTGGTCACCTACAGTACTTACAGGAGAGATTAATAAAATTGAAAGAGTATGGAGACAAGAATGTTGCTAGGGATTCAGGACCTGAATTATAGGAAAAGATTAACTTGGTTAGGACTTTATTTCTTGGTGTGTTGGAGAATGAGGGGAGATTTGATAGAAATATACTGAAATTATGAGGGGTATAGATAGGGTAAATGTAAACAGCCTTTTTCCACTGACACGAGATAATCTGCAGATGCTGGAAATCCAAAGTGACGCACACAAAATGCTGGAGGAACTCAGTAGGCCAGTCAGCATCTATAGAAAATAGTAAACAGTTGATGTTTGGGGCTGAGAAGGGGAGGCCCATCATCACCCTCTGGTGGTGCTTCTCCTTCCCTTTCTTCTATGGTCTTTGACCCTCTCCCGTCAGATTTCCTCCTTCTCCAGCCCTTTATCTCTTTCACCAATCAACTTTCCAGCTCTCTACTTCACTCTCTCCTCCCCTCTCCCAGTTTCTCCTATCACCTACCACCTTGTACTTCTTCCTCCTCTCTCCTCACCTTCTTATTCGTGACTTCTCCTCTTTCTTTCCAGTCCTGATGAAGAGTCTCGGCCCGAAATGTCTCTTTTTTCCACTGAGGTGAGGTGAGACTGGGACTAGAGGTCATAGGTTAAGGGTGAAAAGTGAAATACTCAAAGGGAACCTGAGGGAGATTTCTTCACTCAGAAACTGGTGAATGTGAAATGAGCTGCTAGTGGAAATGATGGATACAAGTTTGATTTCAATATTTAAGAGAGATTTGGATAAGTACATGGATGGGAGGGGTATGGGGGCAATAGTCCAGTTGCAGGTTGATGGGACTAGGTATAACGGAAGGTACTAGGTGGACCGAAGGGTCTTCTCTGCTGTATTGTTCTATGAGTTGGGGCATGGTTATTAATCCAGTGAGCTGTTACAAGCAGCTATTTTTCTAACTAATGCTGCTGAATTCTCACTTACATTGACTATTGCTAATCACTGTAACCGTCTGTGACACAAAATTTTATACAGTATTCCTACCAAAGTGCACCATATTATTTTTAATGTTGCCCTTACTTGTGAAATAGCCTGGCACCTTAATCCTGAGGAGAAAAGGGTTGTGAATTTAGCAATTGCCTAATAAAAGGAAATAATGCAAATGATGGAAATCTGAAATTAAAGAAAACATGAAATGCTTGAAAAACTTGGGAGGTAAGGTAGTGTCTATAAAAAGAAAAATAGTGTTCAAGTTTCAGGTCCAAGATCCTTTGTCAGGTTCCAGTTTGCAAAAAACGCTGGGAGAAGGATGGGTGGATCAGAGGATTGATGGGGTGAGACTAAATGGCTTAACATGACAACCAGAAGCAGATAACAGCTGTTTATAACAACACGCACAAAATGCTGGAGGAACTCCGTCAGGCAGCATCTATGAAAAAGAGAAAATAGTCTATGTTTCGGGCCGAGACCCTTCATCAGGACTGGTCTTTACAGCTACAGCTCTTCATATTATGTATTGCTAGTAACAGTGCTGTGAGACAGCCCTGCTACTAACACACAACCCAAGTAAATCAGCACATGTACAAGCAACATTTACACCTGACAATAAAAAGACATCATTCAGGCCATCAGAACAGCAAATTCCAGATCAAGATGCAAGGTAAAAAAAAAACCATAATAATATTGTAGGGTAATGTGTTTGGTGGACGCGTACATAGTTCACTGCCACCGACATTGAGTTGGGGTTCACTTTAAAAGGCTGGTCTACATGATGATGTAATTATGTAAAGCTTTTTTTTACTGCACTTCGTGTTCAGTGTTTGGACTACAATAAATCAGTTGCTGTGGTTTTTCTTAAATATAAAACGCCTCACATTGTTTTATTAGCATAAACCTATATTGGTGATCCCAATGCTCTGAGATGATTCCAGAGATACTAAGCATGTCGGCCAATGCATTCACTTTGAAACTGCTGCCAGAGCTTGGGGAGCGAAATGCCATTGCTCTGTTTGTACAAGCCGAGGCCCAACTCGCGCTGCAAGAAATCACTGTCAACGTCACCAAATTTTACTATATGGTAGCGTCACTCAGAAATTCCACACCTGCAAGAGTGGTGAGTCTACTAGAACACCCGCCTGAACACAATAAATACTGATTATCTTTTACAGACTGTTGGACTATCAGAGTCTGAGCGTGCCGAACAGTTGCTTCCTTTGCCCGGCCTCAGCGATGCTAAACCATTGGAGCTAATGGACCACATGCTGTCTCACCTGGGAAATCACCATCCTTGTTTTAATTTTAAACAACTCTTCATACAGCAAAAGTCTGATCAAGTTCACATAGCCCTTGCTAATGCACCCATGAAGGACTATAGGGAGCTTGCTAAAATGCTGATAGTTTGCCTACACTCAGCCAGGCAGTGGCACATCATTCCTCATCCTTTCCCTGCCTTAATAAGCTCAGTCAGTGAGGACCCTCAACATAAGGATGCCCGCGGCTATGAAACAGACGACGCCAGGCCTGTGTTTTTACCACACTCACTTTGGCACAAACACGGGTAAATGCTGACCACCTTCTTGGCCAGCGCTTTAGGACATCAGAGGGTCTGTAAACACCAGGGGTTCCAGTTGCCAGGATCGTCTACTGTTTATTACGGACACCCTTTCAGGGTGACACTTCCTGTGTGATATGGGTACTCAAGTGAGTGTGTTGCCAGCATTGCCTTTTGATGAGAAGGCAAAGAGCAACAAAACCTCATTGGAGGCCACCAACAGCAATAGGATGCAGACTTACAGGACATGACAAGTGACATTCTGCTTCAATGGGCCATGTTATACATGGGAATTCATCTTGGCTAATGTAGCTAGACCTTTGCTTGGGGCAGAGCTCCTGTGTGCCCAAGGACTATCAGTCAATCCTAAGAACTGTCAGCTTGTGAATGTCTAGAACTTTGGGTCGTTACCCTGCTCTCCCAGTAAGTTCCCCACAATGACTCTCTCAAGCGCATGAACTACCACTTGTCAGTTTACTCAACTGTTGGGCGAATATCCAAATCTCGCCAAGCCCACTTTCTCCACAACAGTCATAAAGCATGTCCCTGTGCGTAGACTAGACCCTGAAAGCCAGCAACCACGAAGGCTGAGTTTGCCAACATGGAAAGTCTTGGCATTGTACTTGGGTCGAACAGCCCTTGGGCTCCCCGCCCTCCATAGGCTGCCTAATACAGTGATTGTCACCCATGTGACAATTACTGATGCCTTAATGAGATCACCACCATTTCCCCTACCCCACACGATTGTTACTTGGTTCCACACATCCAAGATTTTTCGGCATATTTAGCCAGAAAATTCATCTTTTACAAAGTCAATCTAGTTAGGAGCTACCATCAGGTGCCTGCTTGCTCAGAGGACATTCCCAAAATGGCTGTGATAACACCATTTCCTCGAGCTGCTGAACTTGTGCTTCCCCTTTATAGTGTGATTAAAGGCAACACCTATAATCAAGTGCTTGACTGGTCAGCGGACCTAACCAAGGCATTCGATGATACCAAACAAGCTCTTTCCAACGCAACCCTCCTGGCATACCCATCTATCACCCTTACTACTGACTCTTCAGATTGTGCTGTGGGTGCTGTGCACAAACAGTTGGTCAGTGGGGTGGAGCAGCTATTCGCTGCCTTCAACCGCCAGCTCTGTTCCCCCAAAAGGAAGTACAGAATGTTTGGTGGTGAGCTTAGAGGGTTGCCATTTCACAGCGTTCATTAACCGCAAACCCCTGACAGCCAAAATATCAGACCCTTAAGGCTGATTTATACTTCTGCGTCAAATCAACACCGTAGGTACGGCATAGCCGTGAACCCTATGCAGAGCCTACGTGGATCCCTATGCCATAGCCTGATGTGCGCCTCTCCGAAAATGTAACTACACGTTGCGGCAACGCAGACCGCAACAGCTGTGATTGGTCCGCTTGGTAGCATCGCATTTCCTCCTACGCTGCAGTAGCTTCCCATTGGGCAACTGAAGGACAGGGAAGGAACTCTGGCTGCAATGCTTTCCAAAAACTTCACAGATCTCCAAAATTATGGAGGACACATTTCGCTTTTACGAAAAAAGACACTCGCTTTAAACTTGTTTACTCCGAGAAAGACTACCATGACCATGAAGCCTTGCACAGGCAGGTGTGCGCGCATGCGCGATGTGTCCAAATTGCAGAGCGACGCAGACACACCAACACACAAGTATAAATGCTCACAACGCGCGTTGTCCACTTGCGTAGGTTACGGCGTCCATTTGACACAGAAGTATAATTCAGCCTTTAGTCTGCACGGCAGCCATGCTGTGGCTGATTGCCTCTCACAATCAAGTGTTGAGTTGGGGTGATGACATAATTACGTAAAGTACTGTTACCGCACTTTTGTGTTCAGTGTTTGGAGTACCTTAAATGAGTTCCCTCACATTGTTTTATTTGCAAAACCTACAATATCAGCTTTATTAACAAATTCTATACAATGGGCAATTTATGGTTAAAAGTGCATTTTAATCTCAGCTGTTTGATATTTCAGAATGTAAATACTTGTACTTCAAAATGATTTGTGCTGACATCATAATTTTAAAGTGTGCTCCAGAGCATATAGTCCTTCCACAAATTGGGCTTGAATTTTCTACTCAGTTCAGGGTATTCTTTAGTCTTTTTTTTTCAGTGCTTGACAAAATTGGGTCATGTCAGTCATATAAAAATGTTTCTGGTTAATTGGGCAACCACTTATTTGGGACAACTCTCAAACAACAAAAACTAATCAAGAAACTAGCTGGGATTCCCTTCATTTATTTGGGACACTGTGCCACTTCATTGGGGCAGGAGACAGTTGCCGAACAGTTTCTAACTGGCATCAGATGTGTGCACCATGCTTAGAGCAAGCAGTTTTTAAATAGCATTAGTTATGAATGCTTGTGTTCAAAAAGCAATATTATTTGTCACCAATAGTGATGAGGAATAAATAGACAATTCAGACAACACACACAACATGTTGGAGGAACTCAACAGGTCAGGCAGCATCTATGAGAAAAAAGGTATAGTCAGTGTTTTGGGCCGTGACCCTTCAGCAGGACAATTCAGAACTGTTTTTGCTCACTATGATTTCAAGCATTCAGGCTTGGAGATGCCGGAAACTGTTGGGGGTGAAAATAAAACAATTTCACTACTTCAACAAGTTAGGTACTATGAAGAAATTGAGGGTATCAACAATCATTTTGAATGTTACAATCAGAATGAAGATTTGGTGGGTGCAATCATCAGTGACATTGCACTGGATTAATTCCTCCCTCAATAAATTAAGAACTAATACACAGTTTTATAGTACTGTAGTATTAATAGTGTTCGAATTTGTTCTATATTTTATTTAAATAGAAAGTTTGTTACTCAATTAAAAGGTAGTTTGCCTTTTTTTAAACTCCTAATTGGGGCAGCCACTTAATTGGGCCAAAATGTACTGGTCCCAGTGTGTCCCAATTAACCAGAATCCACTGTATTTGCAAACTCCAGTTGCTTCATGTTCCACTTCCACCCAACACTTTTACTACTCATGCTACTTAACTAGTATATCCCTCAGACAAACAAGATAAGCATGTATTCACTAAGATCATTTTAATGTAAAATGAATGAAAATACTGGATAGTGACAGCTATGGTCAAATTCACTGGTGGTCAGCCTTCAGAGCTGCTACTTCAGTTCTTATCAGTTGAAGTGACAAATGTTCGAATTCTGCTTAATGTGTAGACAAACATAGAATGCCAGAGATAACTGATAGGTGGATTGCTCCTATCTACCGTAATCAGAAGGAAGGTGTGAACACTCTAGGCATTGCTGTGCTACAGCAAGGTTCAGTTACTGAGCTGCACTGCATTTTGAAAAGGGCACCTGCAGACAATACATGCAGAAGACTGCTAATACCAAACTAAGTCCCCTTTGATCCATTCCATGGGGTCAACAGGAATGCAAGCCTATTTCTAGTAGGCACATGCACTGAGCAGGTGACTAATGAATTGCATAGCAAGGCAAGCACTTCAATAATTTTCCTATTAAAAGGCAATCACAGCAAGGACAGAACTTTGCAGTTTCATTATATTAACAGCTTCACACTGAACACTGTTGGCACCAAATAGCCACCTGAAAAAAGCCATGGTTTATGCTAACAGATAAAAGCTTACTCTCTGTCTGTGCACAACTGGAATATAACCAGCAACATCAAGTCATGCAGATCAGTATCCAAGTCCCAAAGAGAGACAGTACTTTTGTTTCAGGACAATTGCCTTGCTGGAAGACAAAGGCAGACTTCACGAATGACTATTTCAATTCAAAGCATTGCCATTTCAGCTTTAACTAATGATAGTCTTGCGTAAACTCCATTCAGAAACAGTGCTTAGAAAGGGTGAACTCCAAAACTTGATAGAGCGGTCTATCACATTTTGAAGTCAGGCATCACATTTCTGTGTATATTAAGGTCATCTCACGCTATTGTCCTGCCAGAGACTCCCTAGGTAATTTTGCTGTACAAAGAGTTGTAACAGTGATAGAGGTGAGGGTTCACTTATCATCAAGATTTTGGCAGGACAGACAATGGTGCATTAGTTGTTGCTATGGAAACAATTCAGCAGCCAGAAAGACTACAACAGCACATATTAAGCTAAATACAGACTCTACTATCCTTCTGCACACAAGCAGTGACTCAAAAAATTGTCCAATGTCTATCTTAATTACTGTCAATGCTACTGTATTTTGTAATATCACACATTCTCCAGCTGAAGGTCAAGTAAAATAGTGAGTACGGCCTGAAAGATGACTGTCTCATGTGTATTCCATTGCCTTGTGGTTAGCCTGACTAAGGAAAAGACTGAAGCGAAGAACTGATATCTTTGAAGAGCATAGTTCTCTGCGTCCTGGTCTTCACAATGACATAGGCAGATAGGAACAGGCCTCCACAACCAGACTCAGATTCATTTATCACATGTACATCAAAATATACAGTGAAATGCATCATTGGCGTTAATTAACAACATGCCCAAGGATGTAAATTTAAAAACGCAAAAACGAGGAAATCTGCAGATGCTGGAATTTCAAGCAACACACATAAAAGTTGCTGGTGAACGCAGCAGGCCAGGCAGCATCTCTAGGAAGAGGTACAGTCGCCTTTTTGGGCCGAGATCTCTTACTAGTTCTCCCCCTCCCCCTCCCACTTTCAAATCTCTTACTAGTTCTTCTTTCAGTTAGTCCTGACGAAGGGTCTCAGCCCAAAACATCGACTGTAACTTTTCCTAGAGATGCTGCCTGGCCTGCTGCGTTCACCAGCAACTTTTATGTGTGTTGCCCAAAGATGTGCTGGGGGCAGCTCTCGAGTGTCATCCCACTTTCTGACGTCAGCATCGCATACTCACAATGTCCAGCAGAACACAAGCAGCAGCAACAGCTGTACAGACTCCAATGGATCATGCATGGAACTAAAAGTGATTGGACCTTCTGTGGTCTGGGACAGAGAAACAAAAGAATTCAAACCTGTAGACAGTGGGTTCCTGTTCTTCTGTTGTCTGTGTCACTTGCTGCTCCTCACTTACTCAGTGGGATTCAAGCCTACTCTCTAAATCCAGCCTGGAGAGCAGAATCAGGCTTTACTGGATGGAATGATGCAGGATGATGTGAAATGTTGGCTTAATATTGTAGTAATTGAATGCCTGTTTATTTCCTGAGGCAAGTCTGTAGAAACAAAGAATGGAACACAAAGACTTCAATAGACAAGGAATTCTGTCCATTATGCTGCAGGTGCTAAAGTTTTAACCTGTACAACAAAGATTTCACAGCATATGAATAAGCCAAGTTTTGAATGTGTACTGTGTTTAAAAAGATGGACAGCCAGAAAAGCAAGAATGAGGATTTCCACGTATTTTTTACCCTGAGGTGTAATGGAAAATAAGCCTCTTCAATCACATAGACTGGAAGAACTGAGAAAATTGAAACCTTAAAATGAAAAAGGGAAGAGCACAATTTTTTTTAAGTTCTTATAAGTTGTACCATTCTAGACCCCTTGGGATGAGAGAAGTGTATAGATTCTGAAAAAATATTATATATTCATTCTTTTGATGGAAAGTAATCTTGTTTCCATGATCATTATTGTGGACAGTTTAGGGGTAAAATCAGTTATGGACTCTTGCAGCTGCACCAACAGCAATATACATTATTTATTAAAGAACATGAATTCACAACAAGTCCATTATACATGATGAAATATCTTTGTAGAAACTTTTTAAAACAGTTTCACAGACCATTACAATGTGTTTTGATAAGCACAACATACAAAATAAATTGCTGGATTTATTTACCCTGTGTTATAATCCCCAGAAGTCTAAAGTTTTTATGCATAAATGATTAATCATAGTATAGATTCTGTAAGTTCAAACTATGCTAAAGTTATTTCATTCCATTTGTCCATATTGAGAATAATGAGAATAGAATTTTGTTCCTTTTTGGGAGCGAAGAGGGTGTCCATTTGAGTTTCCCAGCGTCTGTTATTAAGGATGAGGTGTCAGGATACTTGAGGCACATGATAAAATAGGCCAAAGTCAGCATAGTTTCCTTAAGGGAAAATTTTGCCTGACAAATCTGTTGGAATAACATGCAGGAGAGTCAGTGAATGTTGTTTACGTGGATTTTCAGAAGGCCTATGACAAGTTGCCACTTATGAGGCTGCTAAACAAGATTAGAGCCCATGGTATTACAGGAAAGATACTAGTATGATAGAAGATTGGCTGACTGATAGAAGGCAAAGAGTGGAAATAAAGGGGGCCTTTACTGGTTGGCTGCTGGTGACCAGTCATGTTCCACAGGGGTCAGTTCTGGGTCTACTACGTCTCACACTAAGTGTTTATAATCTGGATGACAGAATTAATGGATTTGTGGCCATGTTTACATATGAAACAATAGCTATTGGGCAGATAGTGTTGAGGAGGCAGGAAGCCTGCAGAAGGATGGATAGATTAGGAGAATGGAAAAGAATGGTAGATGGACTGCAACATAAGGAAGAGTATGGTCATGCACTGTTTTAGAAGAAATAAAGGTGTAGACGATTTTCTAAACAGGGAGGTGCAAAGGGACTTGCAAGTCCTGTGCTGGATTCCCTATGGTCCTGAAAAACGTCATCTCGTTTTTACTGTGTACTGTACCAGCAGTTATGGTTGAAATTACAATAAAAAGTGACTTGACTTGACCTAAAGGTTAACTTACTGGTTGAGTCAGTAGTAAGAAGGCAAATACAAAGTTTGCATTCACTTCAAAAGGACTAGAATATAAAAGCAAGGATGTAACACTGGGTGTTTATACCACATTTGAAGTATTGTGAACAGTTTTGGGCTCCATCTATGAAAAGATATGGTGGCATTGGAGTGAGCCCAGAAAGGTTTCATGATTATGATCCCAGGAATGAAAGCATTAAAGTATGAGGAGCATTTAATGGCTCTGGGCCTGTACTTGCTGGAATTAAAAAGAGTGGGGTAAACTCAGTGAAACCGACTGAATATTGAAAGGCCTGGATAGTGTGGACATGAAGAGATATTTTCAATAGTGGGAGAGTCTAGGATCAGGGGACGCAGCCTCAGAATAGAAGGACGTCCCTTTAGAATAGAAATAAGGAGGAATTCCTTTATCCAGAGAGTAGTAAATCTGTGGAATTGATTGCCACAGGCGGCTGTGGAGGCCGGATCATAGTGTATATTTAAAGTAGAGTTTTATAGGTTCTTGATTAGGGCATCAAAGGTTACTGAGAGAAAGCAGGAGAATGGAGTTGAAAGTGATAATAAATCAACCATGATCAAAAGGCAGAGAAGACTCGATTGGCCAAGTGATCTAATTCTGCTCCTTTGTCTTATAGTCTTACAGAGATTCACAACATGTTACAGTACAATGTCACTGGATCTGTTATTAACAGTAGCATGAGTGCCTGTAATCTATGGAAAGCCTTTGCCTTTACCTCTTGAGATCGTCACAAGTCTACAGCTTTGGCCATGTTTAGAGGCATTATCATTTTCACCAGAAGAACACTCGTAACCATTTCATCTCCTCAGCTGGACGAGTGCATAGGTTCAGTGGAAGTGAAAAAGATTTAACACCAGCTACTATTCATCTTTGCCTTTGTACAAACACTTCACTTTTCTTTACATATCAGTTCGACATAAGTCTATAATGTTCCCTTGCTACAGAATGAGTTGATTAACGTGCATGCTATAGATAAGAAGAAACTGAACAGAAAGCAGACAAGAAGATCTAGGGAAGGGTTATTGCTCTTGCAGATGTAACCAAGGCTGGTTTGGAAATTAAAACAGAAGAAAAATGACGAGGTGAAATTGGCAGAGCACTCTACCTTTCAACTTGGCCTTTTCTGGTTAACCAAATTTACATAGGATTTTATATATATAAACTACAGTAAGTAAAATGTCAAAAACATAAACACGAGAAAGTCTGCAGATGCTGCAAATCCAAAGCAACACACAAAATGATGGAGGAACTCAGCTGGTCAGGCAGCATCAATGTAAATGAATAAACTGCCGATATTTTGGTCCAAGACCCTTCTTCGGGACTGAAAAGGAAGGGAGAAGATGACAGAATAAAAAGGTGTTGGGGAGGGGAAAGAGGCTAGCTGGATAGGGGAAGCTAGGTAGATGGGGGAAGGTAATGGGCAGCCTTCCCATCATCGAAGACATCTTAAAGAGGTGTTGCCTCAAGAAAGTGCATCTGTAATTAAAGACACTTACCACTTCTCATAAATACAATCAGGGAGGAGGAACAGGAGCCTGAAGTTCCACAATCAACATTTTAAGAACAGCTTTGTCCCCTCTGCTGTCAGATATCTGAACGGTCCATGAACACTAGCTCGCTACAGCTGTCCTGCATCCAGTTATGCCTCTAACTTCACATGATTTGCTTTTTCACTCTTATGATAGCCTTCCATAAGTTATACCGGGACTTCTTGTAGGGTTCTAGATTGCCAGTTTTGATTGCCATAGATCTAGCTTTCAGCAGACAGTAAATCTCCTGGTTCATCCACAGCTTCTGATTTGGTTATGTTTAATATGTTCCCAAAGTTAATATGAGTCCTGATAAAGCCAGTGACAACTGAGGCATATTCATTCAGATCGAAATATGAATCCTGAGATATGGTACAGTCCCACCGAACCAAAGCAGTCCTATAAGCACTCGTCCGCCTCCTTTGACCATACCTTCGTGGTTCTCACCATAGGTGCTCTGGTCCTCAGTCTCTGCCTTTATGCTGGGAATAGAAGTACAGCCAGGTGATCAGACAAAGTGTGGGTGTGGGATCACACAGTATGCATTCTTGATGGTGGTGTAACAGTGATCATGTGTGTTGATTCCTCTGAAACCACAGGTGATGTGTTGGTGGTAGTATGTCTAGAGACCTCCTCAAGCTGCCCTGGTTGAAGATATTTCTGCTGAAGAATGGAAATCCCAGCCTTGCTGTGGTGATATTCTGGAAGTGTTACAATGTCTTGAGGGTCACCTTTCAGCAGTTTTGCCTGAAAAACTTGAAACTTTGGTGGCTGCAAGTTAGTAGGTCCTAAACAGAAGGTTTTAATTACTTATTTATCAGCAATTTTGCATTTATGTAGAATCTGGAACCTAGAGGAGAAAAGATCAAGACGAAGAATTGATTGAGAAGATAGCAAATCTGGGGGCAAGAGGTGAATCTTAAGAAGGGTATAAACAGAAGTAAAAGACAAGACAGGAAGAATTCTGGAGAATACTCCTTGTCACAATAGGAAGGTCAGCAAAGTGCTGAGGATGGGAACTAGTGCTCACAATGTTTGTGGCCATTAACAGAGGGATGGAGAATTCCGGGTAGTTACAGGACTGAGATTATGGAAGACTTTAAAGCAGGGTTGGATTTTTGATATAACCATCAAATCTGGCCTATCTCAAGAGCAGCTATGTTCACTTTTGATAATCTGACAACTTCATGGTGTGTAATCTTTATGAATAGCTTTACCTGGAATTTAGGGTATAATTCTTAAATCAAAGTTTCTTTCACAAGATAGTGTCTCTCCACTATAGTGCATCTGTTTCATTTTTACATTAGTACTTATTCCCATAAGGGGCTCTGTACTCCAGTCCTAACAGGGAGAGCTTGGTTTATTATCATTGTTAATTCTCATGTGGTTTATGCTCTTCCTGTATGTATGTAGTGGTTAAAGTTTTATTACACTGTCAGCAAGTTTTGTTGAGTTTTCAGCTCATAAATCTGTTTGGTAAAATTTCTGCCAGTTCCTTTTTTAAAAGTTGTATAAAGTGCAAAAAGGCCTTTGCTCTGACTGATGGTTATAATTAGAGTTTTTCACTATACTGCAGCCAACGGTCAAAGGAACAGACTTCAAAAGCTCAAAAAGTTCAGTAGACTGAGGATAAGTGTAGATGGGCCAATGCAACACTCACGACACGCTGGAGGAACTCAGCAGGTCGAGCAGCATCCGTGGAAATGATCAGTCAAAGTTTCGGGCCAGAACCCTTCGTCAGGACTGACCCGCATGGGCCCCAGCTATGTCTGCCTCTTCGTTGGTTATGTGGAACATTCTGTGCTCCAAACCTATACTGGCACTGCTCCCCAACTTTTCCTTCGCTACATTGACAACTACATTGGTGCTGCTTCCTGCACCCATGCTGAGCTCGTCAGTTTCATCGACTTTACTTCAAACCCACCCAGCCCTCAAATTCACTTGGTCTATCTCGGACACTTTTCTCCCCTTTCTCGATCTCTTGGTCTCCATCTCTGGAGACAGACTGTCCACTGACATCTTCTACAGGCCCACTGACTCTCATAACTACCTCGACTATACCTCTTCCCACCCTGCCACATGCAAAAATGCCATTCCCTATTCCCAGTTCCTCAGTCTCCGCCGCATCTGCTCCCAGGATGAGGCTTTCCGTTCCAGGACATCTCAAATATCCTCTTTCTTTAAGGATCGTGGTTTCCCTTCTGCCGTCATCAGTGATGCCCTCACCCGCATCTCCTCCATTTCCCGCACTTCGGCCCTCACCCCATCCTCCGGCCACCACAACAGGGATAGAGTTCCCCTTGTCCTCACCTACCACCCCACCAGCCTCCAGATCCGGCACATTATCCTCCGCAACTTCCGCCACCTTCAACAGGACCCCACCACTAAGCACATCTTTCCCTCTCCACCCCTCTCCGCTTTCTGCAGGGATCATTCCCTCCGCGACTCCCTGGTCCACATGTCCCTCCCCACGGATCTCTCACCTGGCATTTATCCCTGTAAGACCATAAGACAAAGGAGCAGAAGTCAGCCATTCAGCCCATCGAGTCTGCTCCGCCATTTTATCATGAGCTGATCCATTCTCCCATTTAGTCCCACTCCCCCACCTTCTCACCATAACCTTTGATGCCCTGGCTACTCAGATACCTATCAATCTCTGCCTTAAATACACCCAATGACTTGGCCTCCACTGCTGCCCGTGGCAACAAATTCCATAGATTCACCACCCTCTGACTAAAAAAATTTCTTCACATTTCTTTTCTGAATGGGCACCCTTCAATCCTTAAGTCATGCCCTCTCGTACTACACTCCTCCATCATGGGAAACAACTTTGCCACATCAACTCTATCCATGCCTTTCAACATTCAAAATGTTTCTATGAGGTCTCCCCTCATTCTTCTAAACTCCAAGGAATACAGTCCAAGAGCGAACAAACGTCCCTCATACGTTAACCCTCTCATTTCCAGAATCATTCTAGTGAATCTTCTCTGTACCCTCTCCAACGTCAGCACATCCTTTCTTAAATAAGGAGACCAAAACTGCCCACAGTACTCCAAGTGAGGTCTCACCAACGCCTTATAGAGCCTCAACATTACATCCCTGCTTCTATACTCCATTCCTCTAGAAATGAATGCCAACATTGCATTCGCCTTCTTCACCAACTCAACCTGGAGGTTAACCTTAAGGGTATCCTGTACGAGGACTCTCAAGTCCCGTTGCATCTCGGAACTTTGAATTCTTTCCCCATTTAAATGATAGTCTGCCCATTTATTTCTTCTGCCAAAGTGCATAACCATACACTTCCCAACATTGTATTTCATTTGCCACTTCTTTGCCCATTCTTCCAATCTATCCAAGTCTCTCTGCAGACTCTCCATTTCCTCAGCACTACCGGCCCCTCCACCTATCTTCGTATCATCAGCAAACTTAGCCACAAAGCCATCTATTCCATAATCCAAATCATTGATGTACAACGTAAAAAGAAGCGGCCCTAACACTGATCCCTGTGGAACACCACTGGTAACCGGCAGCCAACCAGAATAGGTTTATCCCCACTCTCTATTTCCTTCTAATCAGCCAACGCTCTATCCACGTATGTAACTTTCCCGTAATTCCATGGGCTCTTATCTTTTTAAGTAGCCTCATATGTGGCACCTTGTCAAAGGCCTTCTGAAAATCTAAATATACAACATCCACTGTATCTCCCTTGTCTAGCCTACTGGTAATTTCCTCAAAAAATTGTAATAGGTTTGTCAGGCAGGATTTTCCTTTAAGGGAACCATGCTGAGTTCTGCCTATCTTGTCCTATGCCTCCAGGTACTCTGTAACCTCATCCTTGACAATTGACTCCAACAACTTCCCAACCACCGATGTCAAGCTAACAGGTCTATAATTTCCTTTTTGCTTCCTTGCCCCCTTCTTAAATAGCGGAGTGACATTCGCAAACTTCCAGTCCTCCAGACCATGCCAGAATCTATCGACTTTTGAAAGATCATCGCTAATGTCTCCGCAATCTCCACAGCTACTTCCTTCAGAACACGTGTGTGCATTCCATCTGGTCCGGGAGATTTATCTACCTTTAGACTATTCAGCTTCCTGAGTACTTTCTCTGTCGTAATTGTGACTGCGCGCACTTCTGTTCCCTGCCACCCTTGAGTGTCCAGTATACTACTGATGTCTTCCTCAGTGAAGACTGATGCAAAATACTCGTTCAGTTCCTCCACCATCTCCTTATCTCCCGTTACAATTTCTCCAGCATCATTTTCTATCAGTCCAATATCTACTCTCACCTGTCTTTTACTCTTTATATACTTGAAAAAGCTTTTAGTATCCTCTTTGATATTATTTGCTAGCTTCCTTTCACAGTTAATCTTTTCCCTCTTAGTGACCTTCTTAGTTTCCTTTTGTAAGGTTTTAAAAACTTCCCAATCCTCTGTCTTCCCACAAATTTTTGCTTCCTTGTATGCCCTCCTTTGCTTTAACTTTGGCTTTGACTTCTCTTGTCAACCATGGTTGCATCCTTCTTCCATTCGAAAATTTCTTCTTTTTTGGAATATACCTGTCTTGCACCTTCCTCACTTCTCACATAAGTTCCAGCCACTGCTGCTCTGCTGTCTTTCCCGCCAGTGTCCCTTTCCAGTCAACTTTGGCCAGTTCCTCTCTCATGCCACTGTAATTTCCTTTACTCCACTGAAATACCGACACATCAGATTTCGGCTTCTCTTTTTCAGATTTCACAGTGAACTCAGTCATGTTATGATCACTGCCTCCTAAGGGTTCCTTCACCTCAATCTCTCTAATCACCTCCGGTTCATTACACAATACCCAATCCAGTACAGCCAATCCCCCAGTGGGCTCAACAACAAGCTGTTCTAAAAAGCCATCTCGCAGACATTCTACAAATTCTCTCTCTCGAGATCCAGTGCCGACCTGATTTTCCCAATCCACTCGCATGTTGAAATCCCCCACAATTATTATAACACTGCCCTTCTTACAAGCCTTTTCTATTTTCTGTTGTAATTTGTAGTCCACATCACTGCAGCTGTTTGGAGGCCTATAAATAACTGCCATCCGGGTCCTTTTACCCCTGCTATTTCTTAGCTCAACCCATAAAGATTCTGCACCTTCCGATCCTATATCACCTCTTTCTAATGATTTAATATCATTTCTTACCAATAAAGCCATGCCTCCCCCTCTGCCTACCTTCCTATCCTTCCGATACACCGTGTATCCTTGGACGTTCAGCTCCCCGAGACATGCATCCTTTAGCCACGTCTCAGTGATGGCCACAATATCATACCTGCCAATCTGTAGCTGTACGACAAGATCATCCACCTTATTCCTTATGCTGCGTGCATTTAAGTATAACACCTTAAGACCAGTATTTGGGACTTTTCGCTTTGATTTCACTGCAACTCATCCAATGGCTACAAATTTGCCCCATCATCTGCTTGTCTTTCCTGACATCTTTACTGCTCACTATCTTAGATTTGTTTCTGTTTTCCCCTTCCTCCACTCTGTCATTCCGGTTCCCATCCCCCTGCCAAATTAGTTTAAACCCTCCCTAACAGCTGTATTAAACTTTCCCGCCAGGATGTTGGTCCCCTTCGGGTTCAGGTGTAACCTGTCCATTTTGAACAGGTCATACTTCCCCCAGAAGAGATCCCAATTATCCAAGAATCTGAAGCCCGGCCCCCTGCACCAGTCTCTCAGCCACGCATTCATCTGCCTGATCCTACTATTCTTGCCCTCACTAGCACGTGGCACAGGTAGCAATCCCGAGGTTACTACCCTGGAGGTCCTGCTTCTCAGCTTCCTTCCTAACTCCCAGAAATCTCTCTTCAGGACCTCCTCCCTTGTCCTATCTACGTCATTGGTACCAACATGTACCAAGACAACTGGCTGCTCACCCTCCCCCTTCAGAATATTCAGGACCCGATCTGAGACGTCCCGTACCCTGGTACCTGGGAGGCAACACACCATGCGAGTATCTCTATCAGGCTCACAGAATCGTAAGCGTAAATGCTACACCTGTCCCTTCACCTCCTCTCTTGCCACCATTCAGGGCCCCAAACAGTCCTTCCAGGTGAGGTAACACTTCACTTCTGAGTCTGTTGGGGTCATCTATTGCATCCGGTGCTCCCGGTGCGGCCTCCTCTACATTGGTGAAACGACGCAGATTGGGGTCCGCTTCGTCAAGCACCTCCCAGGATCTCCCAGTAGCCACCCACTTCAATTCTGCTTCCCACTCCCATTCAGATATGTCCATACATGGCCTCCTCTACTGCCATGATGAGGCTAAACTCAGGTTGGAGGAGCAATACCTCATATACCATCTAGGTAGTCTCCAGCCCCTTGGTATGTACATTGAATTCTCCAACTTCCGGTAATTCCCTCCCCCTCCCTTCCCCATCACAATCTCACTCTGTCCACTACCTCCCTCATGGTTCCGCCTCCTTCTACTATCCATTGTGCTTTCCCCTATTCCTTCTTCACCTTTCCTGCCTATCCCCTCCCTGCTTCCCCTCCCCCACCCCTTTAGCTTTCCCTTTACTGGTTTTTCACCTGGAACCTTCCAGCCTTCTCCTTCCCACCCTCTCCCCACCTTCTTTATAGGGCCTCTGCCCCTTCCCTCTTCAGTCCTGACGAAGGGTTCCAGCCCGAAACATTGACTGATCATTTCCATGGATGCTGCCCGACCTGCTGAGTTCCTCCAGCATGTTGTGAGTGTTGCTTTGACCCCAGCATCTGCAGAGAATTTTGTGTTTAGATTGGGCCAATGTAGTATCAAGGCCAAAAATCATCTAAAGTTATTTCACCTGTTGTCTTCCCGTAAGGGAATAGTTGCTGAATGCAAATCAGACAGTATGCTGTGATATGTGACATCTTTATGATTTCCAGATTTCTCAGAGTAGGTCTGCGTCCATTGTGCAAACAAAGTTCGACCCAGCATTGCACATTTAACAGTAAATGCGTCAGATGAGAAGTTGAGGGGAAGATTCATTATGTGATTCCATTTGAGATCATTTTGTCTTCCAAGGTATTATTCTAAAAATTGTTGATGAGACAGGAGTCCAGATAATTGATTTTGATGCCAACTTCTGTCCGCCCATCTGTGCATTAGGATGAAAAGTTTCAGTTTGAGTTGTTTATGATTGAAGTACAAATGTTTCTTGCTGTCCAGCTGAGCGCTTGATCCAGTTTTGATTCATTCCCTCATGTTGAAGATAGCTTTTTGTTTCAGGGAGTGGTCTTACCTCAACTATTCACCTGCTGGGACCACTATTAATTTCTGGGTGTTCTGAGTTTTTTTTAATGCAGTCTTGCATTGAGACAAATTGCTCTGCTTTAACTTGCTTTATCATTTGCAGTTTATAAGTACATTATTAAAATTGCTCTCATGTTCCTATTGGTATTCATTTTTGCCAGCTCACACGCCATTTGTACTTTGTGCTTTAATACGCTTTACAACAAGTTTTTCACTTTATTTTTCCACTGCTTTGTAAGAACTTGCATCTGCTTGTAATGTGATTGAACTAAATCCAGTTGTAAACTTGGCAAAGCCTGTCTGATATTTGGATGGCTCCTATTCGGGAACACCATGTCAAGCAATCATAGAATTTAGAAGTTTAGTTGAATTAGATAGTTGCATGTAACATCTTTGTGATTTTCATGTTGTTTTTAGTAAGTCTGTTACTCCATTCCAGCATAATTTCTCTGGTATCACTGTAGATATCCAAGGCATTTTGGAGTAAAATTTACAGCTAATATCATAATTGCTATCAACCAAGTTTCAATATTGTCAACTGTAGCACTTTTACCTCCAGTTCAGAATTTCCAGGTTCAGGTTCCAACTCCAGAAACCTGGGTTATGGTGCAGTGCTAAATAACTACTTTGTCAGTGGTGCTGTCTTTACAGGTGTCCCCCCGCTTTTCGAACGTTCGCTTTACGAAACTTCACTGTTACGAAAGACCTACATTAGTTCCCTGTTTTCGCTAACAGAAGGTGTTTTCACTGTTATGAAGAAAGGCAGCACGCAAAAAAAAACAGAGCGTGATAAAAAAAAAGGCAGTGCGCGCCCCAAGCAGCCGCTCTCCCCGGGAACTGTATTCTTGCCGGCATTGCTTAAACACGTGCCTGTGAGCAGCCGTTAGCAGGATGAGTTCTAAGGTGTCGGAAAAGCCTAAAAGAGCTCGTAAGGGTGTTACACTTTGCGTAAAACTAGACATAATTAAGTGTTTCGATCGTGGTGAACGAAGTAAGGACAAAGTGAGTTTGGCTTGTATAAGCTGACAAAGATGATGTTGAAGAGGTTTTGGCATCCCATGACCAAGAACTGATAGATGAAGAGCTGATGCAATTGGAAAAGGAAAGGATAACTATCGAAACCGAATTCAGTAGCGAAAGTGAAGTCGTCCAGGAGCTGAATGTGAAGCAACTGCGTGAGATTTTCGCTGCAGTGATAAAGAGGCGATCCTCTGATCTGGGCCAACATTTACATGACGGGCGGCACCTAATTAATTAGCATGTTTATTTCGGCTTTTTTCTTAAGGATGTGCTGTGTGCCTCCCGGCTACTGTTGTACCCCTGCATTCTTCGCGGATCGGTATCGGTCGGTGGCCTGGAGGGTGGGGGCCACTGCACCACCCAACCTCCGACAACTCAGCCTAACACACCATCATCAGTGTGCTCGGCGCTGTCTTCCCGATTCCCATAAGTGATACTACACTGTACATACATTATTTCTACTTTATATCGGCTGTGTATTTTTACGTGTTATTTGGTATGATTTGGCAGCTTCATAGCTTAAAGAGAGCGCTTGCGCCATGTATTTCAAATTTAATTGTTAAAATAGTCCCATTTGTGCTGTCACGTGAATGGGAAAGATTCCACAGCACTATCTTGAACAAGAGCAGATCACTATCTTAAGCAAGAGCACAGTGGTCCTGACAAATATTTTACCTGCTTATCATGAAGGAACCCATTTGGCCCATTATGTCCATGCTAACTCCCAGCAGAGCAATCCCATCAGTGCTATTCCTGACTCCTTTACTTTCCCATGACCCTCCCATTTATTTTCTCTAACGTGCCCTTTGATTCTGCTTGTCACCAAGTTCCAGTGTCTAGTTAACCTCTCAGCACATCTTTGGGGCCGGATGGAAATTGGAACAGCCAGTGGAACCCTTCACAGTGGCACTGGAGGTCAGGAATGATCCTGGGTCTCGGGAGCAATAAAGTAGCAATGTGAACTGCTGCATCACTTTCCCAGCCAAGCATATTCTTGACCTAAGATAATATTTGCAAAATTAAGTGTTATGATTTCTACATTAGAACAGTGACTATGTTTTAAAATACTTTGTAAAGAATTTTGTTACATTTCATTGTTAATTTTATATTGAAAGCTTGAATGCATTTTAATTATTGATCTGATGATCATTATTTGTATTGGCTTGCTCTGGGCTTTGGCTGTGTGCCTAACCTGAGAGAAGGAAAAGTCTATAAAGTGTGGTGTAGAATTTCATGAGCACATTTATATGCAAGCCAGACAGGATCCTTTGTGATTAGTCATGTTTCTTTTCATCTTGTTTAAATACAATATATTAATGACTTAAAATAGACCTTTGTGGTATGCAATATTTCTTTAAAATCAAATATAATTGGAGTAGAAAGGCAGATAATTCAGCAGAGTTGTGTGAAATGATGAAGGGTCTTGGCCCTAAACATCAACTGTTTATTCCTCTCCATAGATGCTGCCTGGTCTGCTGAGCTCCTCCAGCATTTTGTGTGTTCCTCAATGGTTTCCAGCATCTGCAGAATCTCTTGTGTGTATGAAATGTTCCCATTTGCAGTTGTCCCTTGACTTATGGTTGATCTCTGCCACAAAGTGGGGAAAGTCCCAAAATGACTTGGGAATTTGATTGTCACCAACCACTGCCTGCTGCCATTGCACATTTCAGCTTTGAGGGCAGAATCATCTCCTTTAAGCTGGCCTCTATTTGGAGATTGTGGGGTGGTTGAGGTTGATTGATGACTTAGTCCATCCAGCTAATAATAACATTATCTGATCGTCATTGTAAAATTTCTTCTGACCACTGTACTACCTCTGACCAAGGGCAATCTAGGGATGGAAGCCTTTCTTGTATGGATTTGGCTTCAAACAAAATGCCCATGCCAGAGGAGTTGTTGCATGATGAACATTGACTTCAGTAAAAGTGCTGATGTGATGTGATAAAAGTTCAGGAGGTATCATTATCTGGTAACTTTGCAAACTCTCAAGCTGTTGTCAACACCACCCAGGTCTCTCATCCTTATTAGGAACCTTAATCTTAATGTCACTTATTTGGTCACAATCAGTTTAATTGTGTCAGAACAGTCTCACAAACATCTATGCACAGAATCCTGTGCTGAATCTCACAATCACCATTGGCACATTGATAGGTGTGATTACTAAAGTATCATGTACTAAACTATTGCCAAAGTCTCCCTTTCCATGGTGCTTGTGGTGGATCAAGTGCAGGCTGATGGAGTATATTAGTCTTGTCGGTGTTATATTGGAAATAGGTCATCTTATTCTTGTGCAATAAAGTCCAGTGTGAACCAGAGGTGGTCCTGGTTGTGCCATTATTAGCATTCTGTTTGTCAGTAATTGAAATTTCATTCTACACATGAAGCCGAGGTTAAAAAGATGAGAACAACATCTTCTGTTCTGTTCTGTCTTCTGTTCTGTTCTGTTCTTCTGTTCTGTCTTCTGTTCTGTTCTGGATGTCAATTCAATCAGAGGCATTCTTTAGTGAGAGAAAACAATTACTTGGTAGGTGTAGGAGAAAGGGTGTACAACTAGAAAGAACTACTATAGTCACCAGCTGTCATGGGGTCCTGAGGAGCTCGAGTGAGGGAAGTACTGTAGGTGACAGTACATTTCCCTCTAAAATGGAAACCTGTAATGGACTGACATGAATCTTTGCTGCACTTCACCCTGTAGCAACTAATCCTTTAAGTACCTCCATTTAGATAGAGACTAAAGCTGTACACAGGTCTTCAGTGTAGTCTCAAAAAGGCCCTATACACTTGCAGTAAGATTTCCTTTCTCTTGAAACAAATCCTCACAAAATGAAGACAAACTAACACTGGCTCATGGAAACCGGAGGTCCATTAGCCAATCTTCACTGGGGAATTCAGAGGTGGAGAAGGTCAGCAATTTAAATTCCTCAGTGTTATCATTTCAGAGGACCTGTCCTGGACGCAGCACAAAAGTGCAATTACGGAGAAAGCACAGCAGTGTCTCTACCTCCTTGGTAGTTTACAAAACTTCGGTATGGCATCTAAAATTTTGACAAACTTCTATAATTGTGTGGTGGAGAGTATTAATGACTGGTTGCATCACAATCTGCGTTGGAAACACCAATGCCCTTTAACAGAAAATACTACAATAAGTAGTGGAAATGGCCCAGTTTATCATGGGTAAAGCCCTCCCCACCATTAAGCACATCTACACAGACTTGATGAAGTGTCTCAACCCGAAACGTCAACTGTTTAGTTTTTCCCATAGATGCTGCCTGGCCTGCTGAGTTCCTCAACCATATTGTTTGTGTTACTACATCTACACAGAGCACTGTGTTGCGGGAAAGCAGTATCCATCATCAGGGATGCCCTGTACCCAAGTCATACTCTCTTCTTGCTACTGTTATCAGGAAGGTGGTACAGGAGCCTCGGGACTCACACCACCAGGTTCCAGAACAGTTGTTATCCCACAAACATCAGGCTCTTGTACCAGTGGAGATAACATCATTCAACTTCACTTGCCCCATCACTGAACTGTTCCCATAGCCTTTGGACTAAGTTTCAAGGTCTCTTCATCTCATGTTCTCAATATTTATTGCTTATTTATTATTATTATTTATTTTGTATTCACATAGTTTGTTGCCTTTTACACGTTGGTTGTCTATCTGTTGGGTGTGGTCTTTCATTGATTCTGTTACGGCTCCTGGACTTATCGGGTATGCCCGCAAGAAAACAAATCTCATGGTTGTATATGGTGACATATATGTACTTTGAGCACGTGGCCAAGTGGTTAAAGCATTCGACTAGCTATCTGAAGGTCGTGAGTTTGAGCCCCAGCCGAGGCAGCGTGTTGTGTCTTTGAGCAAGGCACTTAATCACATAGTGCTCTGCGACGACGCTGGTGCCAAGCTGTATGGGTCCTAATGCCCTTCCCTTGGACAACATCAGTGTCATGGAGAGGGGAGACTTGCAGCATGGGCAACTGCCTGTCTTCCATACAACCTTGTCCAGGCCTGCGCCCTGGAGAGTGAAGACTTTCCAGGCGCAGATCCATGGTCTCGCAAGACTAATGGATGCCTTAATGTACTTTGATAATAAATTTACTTTGAACTTTGAATTGCTTGCTACACTTATTGTTAAGCACCTGGTGTACAAGCAGAGCCAAGTCCTTTTGAACATCATCAGCACCCAATCTTCCATCATTTAAAAAAAAAACTCTGCCTTCCCCAACCCCACACACACACACACACACACACACACACACGTACATTAAAGACAGCACATTTTGCCACACTGTATTCCACTGTAGAATCAGAGTCACTGAGCACTACAGCACAGAAACAGGCCTTTTGGCCCATCTAATCTGTGCCAAACTCTTATTCTGCCTAATCCCCTCGACCCCACAGCTGGACCATAACCCTCCATACCTCTCCAATCTATGTACTTATCAAAATGTTTCTTAAATGTTGCAATCAAACTCACACCCACCGGCAACTTGTTCCACACTCATATTACCCTCTAAGTGAAGAAGTTCCCCTTAAATATTTTACCTTTCACCCTTAACCTATGACCTCTAGTTCCAATTTCACTGAAAATCAATGGAAAAGGCCTGTTGCATTAACACTATCTATATCCCTCATAATTTTGTATACCTCTATCAAATCTCCTCTAATTCTCTGCTCCAGAGAATAAAGGCTTAACCTGTTCAGCCTTTCCCTATAACTCGGGTCCTCTAGTCCTGGCAAAATCCTTGTAAATTTTTTCTGTACTCTTCCAAACTTATTGATATCTTTCCTGTAGGTAAGTGACCAGAACTGCACACAATACTCCAAATTTGGCCTCACCAGCGTCTTTTGCAACTTCAATGTAACATCTCAGCTCCTGTACTCAGTACTTTGATTTATGAATGCTATTGTGTCAATAGCTATCTTTATAACCCTAAATACCTATGACATCACTTCCAAGGAATTATGGATATTTGTACCCAGATCCCTCTGTTCTACCACACTCCTCACTAACCTTCCATTCATTATGTAAGTCCACCCTGGTTTGTCCTCTCAGAGTGCAACACCTCACACTCATCTACATTAAATTCCATCTGCCATTTTTCATTCCATTTTCCAGTTGGTACAGACCTCAGTGCAAGCTTTGATAGTCTTTCTCATTGTCCAGTCTGCCCCAAGTCTTGGTGTCATCCACAAATTAGCTGATCTAGTTTACCACATTATCACTCAGTTCATTAATGCAGATGACAATTAACCGTGGACCCAGTTTGCATCCCTGCGGCACAGGCCTCCAGTCAGAGAGCCAGCCTTCTACTATCACTCTTTGGGCTTTCCCACAAACTGAAGGCTGAAACCAATTTACCACCTCATCCTGAATGCCAAGCAACTGAATCTTCTTGACCAGCTTGTCATGTGGGACCTTGTTAAATGTTCTTGCCTTATCATCTACTCATCCACTCCATATCCACTTGAAGCTTCCTGCTCTTGCTTTGTACTCACAAGTCATGATACTAAACCAGGTATAAGCAACTTGATAAATGACATTGTGTTCCCTCAGCTCAATATTTGATATAGACTGCATATAACTGGGACCTAATTACCGATCCCCATTAATCTGCTAACCTTAGAAGGATCTGTTTGTTCTAACCTTTTGCTCTCCATTCAATAACCAGTTCTTGTAAATTCCCAAATGAATCTCCCCTGCATTTCAGAGCTGAAAGGAAATACTCTTCATCTGCAGCTCTATTGCACACCCGTCTTAATAAAACTTCTTTTGCACAGATCCCCTAATGATATTTACTCTGCTGAACAAAAAAAAATAAACAGATTAAACTGCCCATACAGGGACTGGCAAGCAAATGTGTTATTCTTACTTATGGGCAATACAACTGAATCTTGCTTTGTCAGAACCCCAGTACATTGGATTACTATCATTCAATTCAGCAACGAATATTTTTAAGTTTTATGCTGTATCTGTGTTTATCACCAGCATAAAATAAAACATTTTGAAAATACGTCAAAGATTTCAGGATTTTAAAAAGTTATGAACAATCTAAAATGTAAGTGATGCTTGCAACTGATTAAATTAATAAACATCCAGTCACTTAGAAAAAGCTCCAAGTTGGAAATTTAGATGTTTATATTCCAGAAATACTCTGATCAAACCAGTCAGCTGAGCTGATACACAAAGGTTGATCTATCATAGCTTCGCTATACCTTATAAAAGACCTCTATAAACACAGTTCCGAAATAATGCTTTCTCCTTTCCTTTTTAAGAAGGTTGAGATTCAGTTAAGGCTACAGGAGCTCCTCTTTTAACTGACCTGATGAATCATTTTGGAAACACAGGTCCAAACACACAGTACTGGTAGTAGAAGTTAAAATGGTGACTTGCATGACATCATTCATGTTTCCATAACAACACCTTAACTGTTCTGCTGCTATTACCTTCACCCATGCCTTTGTTAGATCTGACTTTTCCAGCACCTGGCTGGTATCCTCATCCTACGTCCTGTAAAATTGATGTTATCCTAAACAGTGTCTCAATTTGCATAAGTTCACTTATCACTGCCTTGCTAGCTGATACCCCTGACACTGGCCTCTTGTTTATCTCTGAATTTAAAATGCTCCACCTTCAACAGTCAACTTCTTTAACCTTGAACTGTAATTGTTCAGAATATCACCCTGGCAATTCTTACCATTTTTCCCCTGTTGTGTACATACATCTATTGATGCTTCTGGACACATCTTCAGTGATGTTCCTGGAATCATCGGGTGTTTCGGGTCTTTCAACATCATACAACCTCCTCCAGGTGACCCAGCCGGGGCTGATCAGACCCCAGCTTGTGTCCAGATGGCTAGCTACTTATGACTCCATGGCTCCCCTCTCTTGAGCCACAGCCATCTTGAGGCCCTCTCTGAACTTGAAGGGGTTGGCGATAAAGGCAGCACGTTTTCGGGCCCTTTCACAACACCGCCTCCGATGCCACTCTGCCCGGCGGAGGACCCTGATCTTCTTTCGTAGTATGCACATCAGCTGGGCCAAGCCAATGCGCTCCTCTTCTCCTGCCTCCTTGTATTAGGACTTCAGTGCTTCAAGATATTCTGTGAAAATATCCAAGATCCTAAACTCTAATGTGCATTCAGTATATCCCCTGACTTCCCCATTTGCTCCAATGAGACATTCCTTAAAATCTATCTCTTTAATAAGCCATTTGGTCATCCATCCCCAAGCTACCTAATGTGCTCAAGCACAAGTGCTGTTTAATGTTCTTAGCCAAGTGCCTTGGGATGTTTTGCTAGACAATTAGAAATTATTGTTTCACATATGCACTTTTTGGAGGTGATGTTCAGGAGGATTCATCTGTGAAAACTGTTTTACCATCCATGTTTTGAGAACAAAAGGCAGTATATTAGCTCATTTGCCTTTGTATCACCTTCAGCCCTCAAATGCAGGCAGAGCTAGCATGGGAATTTGCCTGTGGTGCACACTCCCTCAAAAGTGTAGGCATTCAAATTGCAGCCTCTTGTCAAGGGCTGAAGTCTCAATGGTCCTTGTGGTTAACCTGCACAAAAGAAAAGCCTCTTGTGGGTGTCCTGTTCCTTCAGAGCCCTTAGGATCATTCTCCCACCCCTCCTTATCCCCTTCCCATCATTGTAATATTGATTTATTACCAATCTTGTCCCATGCTTTTCTGACTTCCATTGGTATGAATTTAGAGAGAGTTCACACAAACCAAGATACATGCCAATAACTTCAAAAACTTGCAGGACATCAATAAGAACAATGTGGTGAAACCACTGTTGTTAATATGACCATTGTCGTGCTTGGAGAAACCATTCCATGGTCTTAATTTTCAGTTAATTTTCAAGTTTCACTCAGTAAAGTTCCATGGTTCATCCGCAGAAAGCTTTTTTTTTGCATAGTCATAGAGAAATGCAGCAATGCAGGTCAACAGGTGTCTGACATTAGTAAGAGCAAAATAGAAAATAAACTGAATCTGAAAGTATGCAGATGTCACTGAACAGGTGCCTTAAAGTGCAATTGAATTGTCGGTGTACTAGATAAAGCGAACCACAAAGAAATATTAAGGACTCAAAGTCAAATCTGTTGCCAGTGATAGGTGTGCATTTGGTCATCATATTGAACATCCATGCTGTTTTTTTTTACCTCTGGTGAATAATTAATTGGTAACACTTTTACCTCATTCCTCTGTTGAAAGCACAACTATAATATTTATGACATTAAAAGCACTTCAAAATAACATTAATTTATCAAATAATTAGACAAACTCCTCACCCAACCTTTGGTTCTTTTTTGATGCAAGAATGCTTAGATTGTTTGTCGGCTTATGAATTTTTTGATACCTATTTCAGATTTTCATAATTAATCTGTTTGCTTTCGTCTGTAAAAGTATAACTAAGGAAACCTTGTCAGAACAATATGGAGCTCTGGCACCTGGAGATAACATTGATAGAGTCCCTTAAGGGAGGGAGGTAAAGGATGTATTGATGGAGTGATGTGGTAGGTTGGAAATAAGTTGATATGGACTATAAATACCAGCATGGATATTAGTCCTAAAGGCATGTTTGTGTTGTAATCACTACTTATGTAATTGCTGTGCAAATGCCCTGATATGATGTAAGCACAGAATATATTGGTCTCAATATGGATTACAGAAAAACACTCTGCCCTCCATAAAATTTGAAGATAACATTCTAGAAATACACTGAAATGCATTAGACTGGTAAACCAATCTTAAACTGATTTCATAATTGCTGTTCTCAACCATTATGCCAAAGATGGATTACTTCATATTTTTATTAAAATAAATTAAATATCCAGTCATATAAGGATAACCAGAGCAAATAATCATTGAGATCAGTAATAAATATCACTTCATTTTGTGTTCCAACGAAAACAGCACAAAGTGAGACAGAAGCCAAATATAAGAAATCTTAACTATGACATAAATTCTGGTGGGACCTCATAATGATAGAATTTGGCTTCATGTCTGCTTGGTAAATAACTGCTGGGGTGTGCAAAGTCTCCTCCCTACTAAGACATAGTTCAAGACATTCAACACAGCTGGATTGAGTAGAAGTACAGTACTTACATGTTATGGAATTTGTCTTCACTGCCTTCCCATCTCCTGATAACTAAGACATTGGAGAATGCATTGTGTGCTTCAGGGAGAGACACAGGTCTCAGGAGTGGAAGACCATGGGCATTCTTAGCTTTCCCTGACCTACAAAGACTGGAATCCCATTTTACTTGTAAACAAATGTATTAGGCAATCAATTGACGAATCTTCACTTTCTGCTTGTGCAAGCAGTTTGGACAAGAGATTACATCAGTTGTGTACCTACATCTACCGATGCCTCTGGACACATCTTCAGTGGTATCAGTAGATGTATGTACACAACTGATGTAATCTCTTGTCCAAACTGCTGTGTGTTGTGTATAAAAACAGCAATATTAAGTATGAAACTAAAAGAGTCACTTATTTTGTGGGACAGTAATTAATGATACTTCCTGATAATGTTACTTATCTTTGCATGAAACTAACCTTCCAATCTGGCCTGCTGTTCATATTTCGCCAATATTTCGAGCAAAGATCCTTCATTACATTATGAAGGGTCTCAGCCTAAACCATCAACTGTTTATTTCCTCCATAGATACTGCCTGACCTGCTGAATCCCTCAGCATTTTGTGCCCGTTGCTCAAGATTTCCAGCACCTGCAGAATCACCTGTCTTTGCATATTGATATTTCCTCATTTTTGTTTTAATTGTAAGCAATGACCAGGTGCATCTGAATTATTCCAAGCTTTATCCAGTAAGCTTTTATTTCAAATGTGTTGTTTAATTGATCATGTAAATGAATTTGTAACCAAGATTTTACTATACAATGGAAACTCCTGAATTATCAGTATAGAACTATATACTGGGTGAGTCAGTTCTTTCCCATTATTGTGTGTAGGAAGCTTTACTGGGGGATTTTTCACTGGTTGAAAATTTGCCCTTCATGTTCACAGTTTGATTGATGACATGTACTCAATCTTTTTATACTAGAGTGCCTCGGAAGATCTGACCGGAAAGTGGAGTTGCCAGCCTCTGTGATCCATCTTGCCAAGCAGAGGACACGACCTGAATTAGCAGCCCGTTTCCTCACCAGACACCTCTTCCCAGACAGTGTGCTTCTCAGGAGTAATGTGTATGGAGCAATTCGGAAAGGAAAAGCTCCTCTTGACTGTAACAAGATAAATGCTGTTCGAGGTGAGCTCCAGCTGACTGAATTTGATGTCATTCTCAATACAGCCTATTTCTCAATTTTAAATGGAGATAATCTGAATTTGGTATAAAATGAATATAGTCATATTCATAAAATGTTTAATTTCAATATGAAATAAACTGGAGAATTTTGAAAAGATCTTCAAGGCCAGTTGCATAATTGCAATGTTAAATCTCGGCCTGAAAACCACACGTTTTGTGCACCATTTAACATGGAGGTGTGCTGATAAAGCAAACCCCGTTTCACTGGATAGTGTTGTCTCTCAAGTGTTCTTGCAGTTAGACCTCTTTCGGGAAGTGGAAACTATTCCATCACATTTCTGGAAATAGTGCTTTTCAATTATTGTAGGATTGGTGGTGTCACCCTTGCTAGTCCTTGACCTTTTGTGGTGATGCCATTTGTGTGTGTGGTCCAGATGAACCTCCAGTCAACAATACCCAGAGGATGTTAGTGGGGCAAATTCAGATGGTGGTAATTCCACTGTGAAAGATAAGGCAGCAGGGTGACTCGCTCTGCACTGGAAGTTATCATCAATTAGTCCCAGTATGTTACCATGTAACCCAAGCATCAGTCTTATCCTGGTCTTGCTGTAATCGGATATGGACTGGTTCACTGAGGTTTGCTGGGCTTAGTAACGAATGATTGGTCTTCTGAGATTGTGATAGAGGAAATAAAAATGAATGTAGGATTAGTATAAATGGATGTTCGACAACACTGTGGACACAGTGGATCAAAGGGTCTTTTTTCCATGCTATACCTTTCCATGAAAGTCCAATTGTATAAAAGCTGGGTTCCAGAGCTTTACAGTAATTTTATTCCTTTGTATCAGGCATTGATTATGAAGAGGTTATGATTCTTTTAACACTTACTGTAAGCCCAGGTCTACATCTGCATCCTGCAGGACCTACAGTTCTGTCAGTGACTGCATTACCCACCCATAGTATAATTCCACCCGTGTTACCCTCATCCTCCTAACGTCCTGCCTGGTACGGGGGAGAGCAGGTAAAACAACTAAAGAAAATGTGTGATTGACAACCTATAAAGGGTTATTGTGCCCATGTTTGACCCAAACACAACTCTGAGCACTCCAACATACATTCCTGACCACAGCTCAGTTGCACAGCATCCCAGACTTAACAGATCTGTTCTACTGGTGGAACAAAGGACAAGAATGGTGAAGGAAGAATATTGCTTGATATTCATATACACAGAAGCATGCCTATAACAGGGTGGTACACAACTAGCCTGTCATGTTTAAGGCCTTCTTAGCCTTAGGAACAGTCCTCAGATGTTAGGGAGGTGACTTTTCAGCATTGACACAGCTGGACTTTGTCCTTCAGCTGTGCTTGTACAATGTCTAGGTCACATTCCTGTGATTTATAGGCTTTTTCACTTTCCTTCCCTGAGGCATTTTTAGTAAAACAACTGGATTTATAAAATAACCGAGTTGCCCTCATCATTTTAATTAAAAAGTGACTGTAGCTCGACCATACTCATTCCAACAAGCAGTAACACAAAATATATTAGCCTATTGTTTTCCTCCAGGTATTAATCAACCCACTTTCCATTATCAGGTGTTGTAGTTTTACTCTAGATTTCCAACATATGTTTTTTCTTGTATTTCCACTCAAATCCTTCTCCAGATGTTCTGGCATTTTCAATATTAATTCTACAATCTTCTCCATAAACACGTTTCTCAGAGATTTATGTGTTTCTTTAATCATTGTAAAATGCCTGAAAATAAAACTTCAAAAAAATTCTAGAAGTCATTTATCATGTAAAAATGTAACTTTGACTGGTTTCCATTGATCCACAGAATTTCTAGCGGAATACTTTACTGGTTTTGACCTGGCTGAGGATGGCAAGGACTGGAAAGTGTGTGTTGATGCAATTAATGGTGTCATTCGATGTCTCAGATATGAACTGAAGAAGACGCCACAAGGAAGGTCATTCCTAAAGCATTATTCATCACCTGTCCCAGGCCAAGCTGAGATGGAATGACATGAAGCAAATGAATGCAAGCTGTAATTACATGATCATAGGCGCAAACCCAAGTATTAATTGTATGCTGTTCTGAGGTGTATGGAAGAAATAATGGAAGGAACATTAAAGTGAACATTCCATCATTATCCTAGAGGTGATTTTGTTTACTGTTTCTCAATATGCTTAGAATGTTACAAAATCAAATCTCAAGAATAATTTAGAATGATAATACAAAAACTGTTTATGCCATGTTCACTTTATCTGCAGAGAAAACATCTACATTAAAAACTTCTTTAAAAATGGAGACCAATACAAACAAAATATTCATTACACAATTGCATGCATTCCTGAAAATAAAAATAAAAAATAGTCTGTAATTGGAAAGAGCCCGGTACCCATACTTTGTGAAAGGTTGATCATCTATTTTGTCACTGAAATAAATGCCATCATAATTATAGTTATGAGGTTATAAGCACAGGCAGCAGTATCTTTTCATTAATTCCATGGTTATTGATCTCCAAAATACACACAGGACAGCTTCAATGCTCTCTGTTGAAGATTCCCAACATAATGAATTTTAATCTAATTTGCCAAACAAAGTGGTGGCAAGTCAGTCTTAATATATGCTCGTTGTGTTCCAATTACATCACCAATAGTCAACTAAACTTTTCACTCAGGCTGAAGCAGGGGGAGTTGTCTTTAATTTCCTTGATAGACTGAATGAAGACAGAAAAGTATCTTACATTGAAAACACTCAGGAACATTTATTTTACTATGGAAAGCTTGGTCTTCCCGAGTACAGAAATTCTCCATCTGCTCTTCTCAAGCACAAGAACCATGTGAGATGGCCCCACATACCTACCAATGTCTGTAGGATTATTGAAGTCACAGCTGTTTGCCAGATCTCTGCCAGCCACCTGCTCAATACCCACACACAGTTAAAACTGAAACCCTGGGCACTAATTTGCTGAATTCATTGGTAAAACTGTTACAGGTAATAAGGATTAATATGTTAAAAATTTGTGATCATCACTGTTCTATGCCTGAGACACTATTGGTGCTATTTTTCAGATAAGAACTTAAATCAAAATCCTATCTGCCCTCAAGGTCTTAAGGAACAATATCAAAAATTTTAACTGGTTATGTTGCTTTCTGACATTATGTGGAACATTGTGTGCAGATTAGTTTCACCATTTTCTGCGTTGTAACAGCGACTACACATTTGCATTGTTTGTAAAGCACTTTGGGAATCTCGATAGGTAGTACTTAGCATCATAGAAGGAAAGATCACAAGCTGAGGAATTTTGGACCAGTTTGTCCATACTAGTTCTTATCCAATTAATTTTACTCCCTTGTTCTTTTTTCTGTAACCCTGAAATATTTCCTTGATGTATATCAAATTCTCTTGGCAGTTACCAATGAACCTGTTTCCACTGGCCTTTTGAGTAATGCATCCCAAATCACAGCAATTATAAATGAAAATCTTTCTCCATTCTTTGAATGGTATCTGGCCTTTGGTTTTTTCCTGTCTTTGTGTTTAGACTTTGAAGGAGACTACTAACTGGAACTACAAAGATCTATTTTGTGGAGCTTTTTTAAAAACATTGATCTACATTTTTTTAAATTAAAATTAATTTTGCCTATTTACATGTGTATTAGTTTTTATTCAAAAACGCTTATACATCACACTGGCTTAACTCTAGCATGTTTACTGTTTTGTGGCAGCTCCCATGTTTTTAATTTCAGACTTAACAACTCATCTACTTACTCTTCTCATTTGGATGTGACCAATTTCTGCTGTTTTTTTTAAATGGATCTGAAAAGAGTACATACAAGGTTTTATACAAAGCCACAGATGGTCAAACACATGATTAGTGAGCTATAAGGTCATTGGTTATTAATGGGCATGTTTGTACATTGAAACTGCAGCCAAAAACAGAACCTTGTTAGATTTTACATTAGAAAGTGATGGGTGCTTTCATGGTTAAATTGTATGTGCCATGTCAAAGTACAATATCAAGGATTTTGGTTTACTCAGAGGTAACTAACCATCACGCAGTGTCAACCAGACATTGAATTACAAACGGACAAAGAAAGCATAGCTGGATGAACTTTTACAGAGTAACTGTTACTGGGTAGCTTTTAACTCTGGGCTTCTAAAGAAAAAAAAGCCCTATTTGATTAAAAATGTGCTGCAGCAAGAATAACGAACGTGTTGTCTCAGACTCAGGATGTAACAAAAGTCAGTGGAATACTTTTTGAAAAATAACTTTAGGAACAAAATGAATAAAAAGCCACTGAATGTAAACCCAAGCCCTGACGTTGACCAGAGAGGTTACAGAGCAGCTCTGTGTTGCAACCATTTGGATTATCAAAATTCACTCTTACAGACTTCACAAATCACTTCCCAAAATCTTGAAATCCAGAATAAAATAAGCTCTCACAGAATGTGTGCTGAATAAAAGGGACATAAATCAACACAATACAGTATTTTTTTAACTCCAGTCTCTTGACACATGCAGAAAATGCGGCTTCATGCAACTGCCACCTTCCCTCCCCACCGAAACATGGGATCACCTATACTGATATGGGATCTTCCTGGACTATTAGTAGATAATTCTGAAGATTTCATCAAAGTGGAACTTTTCTTGACATTAACCGACATAGAAGGATATCCGATTCACTCTGTTCATTAGGGCAAGACAAGTTCATTCAACAACGTTTGTTAATTGAAGAGTTCACTTATTTTGGTCCATGCTTCTAAATTTTCTCTTAGGCAGTCAGATTTCTGAAGTAACCTACCAGACAAACTCATTGTTAACTCCCCCATTCCCCCTCACCATTATTTAAAAGTTAACATGAAATGAAAAAAATCAGAATGTACTTTGTGATTAAATGTGTTAATGTTGATATGAAAACACTGTAGGAAATTCCATATGTAATGACAAGTAGTCTAGAGGATATTAGCTGTTCCAGAGAAATTTGCAGCACGGATATTGCATCAAATTTGTTTATATGGGATAGTGGAACTAAGGAAGAATAGCTGACAAGCATTCAAATTGCAAAAGCTGCAGATGCTGAAAATATGAGATTAAAACCAAGAACTGATGGAACTACTCAGCCAGTCAGACAGTAACTATACAGAGAGAAAGAAATTAACATTTCAGATCTTCAGAATCGATGAAGACCAAACAGGATGTTTGAGTTCAGAGAAGACAAATGTGCACAATAATGGCATGATGCGATAGGAGTCCCGAGTGTTGGAAGCAGTGACGTTGGGTAGTTCCAGGACACAGGTATCAATGGGTATTCATTTGTTACATCAACCATATATATTAATGCAGCAGATGGAAATTATGTAGCAGAGTCCCTTGTTCTTGAAACATGACTTTATAGACAAATCAGCCCCAAATTATCTTTTATTCTGACTCAAACCTTTATGTATTCTTAAACTGCATTTAGCTTACAAGTCCTGCTCAAGTACCTTAAAACCATAAGACAGGGGAGCATCAAGTCTACTCCAGCATTTCATTATGGCTGAATTATCTCTCTCAACCCCATTCTCCTGCCATCTCCCAGAAACCTTTGATGGCCTGGCCAATAAAGAATCTATCAACTTCCACTTTAAAAATACGAAATGATTTGCGTTTCACAGCCATCTGTGCCAATGAATTCCTAAGATTCACCACCCTCTGGGCTAAAGAAATCCCTCCTCACCTGTTCTATTCTGAGGCAGTGCCCTCTGGTATTAGACTCCTTTGTGACAGAAAACATTCTCTCCATCTCCTCTCTTATCTTGACCTTTCAATATTTGATATGTTCCAATTAAATCCCCCCTCATTCCTCTAAACTCCAGTGAGTACAGGCCCAGAGACATTAAATGCTCCTTGTATGTTAACCCTTTCATTCCTGGGATCATTCTCACAAACTTCCTCTGGACCTTCTCTAATGCCAGCACAACCTTTCTTAGGTAAGAGGCCCAAAACTACCCAAAATACTCCCAAGTGAAGTCTGACCAATGTCTTATAAAGCCTCAGCATTACATCATTGTGTTTATATTCTAAACCGTAATACATAGCAGCAGAATTGGGCTATTTGGTCCATCAAGTCTCCTCCGCCATTTAATCATGGCTGATCCATTTCCCACTCAATTCCATTCTCCTGTCCTCACTCCATAACCTTTCACATCTTGACCAATCAAAAATCTATCAACTCCTGCCTTAAATACACCCAGTGACCTGACCTCCACAGACACCTGTGGCAACTAATCCCACAGATTCACTACCACCTGGCTAAAGAAATTCCTCCTCTCTTCTGTTCTAAATGGATGCCCCTCTATTTTGAGGCTGTGTTCTCTGACCCTAGACTCCCCCACAAAAAGAAACATCGTCTTCACATCCACTCTACCTAGGCCTTTCAACATTTGATAGGTTTCAATGAGATCCCCTCCCCTCATTCTTCTAAATTTCAGCGTACTGACCCAGAGCCTTCAAATGTTGCTCATACATTAACCCTTTCATTCCCAGAATTATTCTCATAAAGCTCCTCTGAACCGTCTCCAATGTCAGCACATCCTTTCTTAAACAAGGGGCCCAAAACTGCTCAAAATACTCCAAGTGAGGCCTCACCAGTGCCTTATAAACCTCAGCATTACATCTGTGCCTTTATATTCTAGTCCTCTTGAAAGGAATGCCAACACTGCATTCAACCTCCTCACCACCGATTCAACCTGAAAATTAACCTTTAGGGAATCCTACAAGAACTCTCAAATCCCTTCACGACTTGGACTTTTGAATTTTCTCCACGTTTAGAAAATAGCCTATGCTTTTATTCCTTCTATCAAATGGCATGGCCATACACTTCCTGACACTGTATTCCATTTGCCACCTCTTCCCAATCTACCAATCTGTCCAAGTCCTTCTGTAGCCTCTCTATTTCCTCAACACTACCTACCCCTCCACCTATCTTCATATTGCCTGCAAACTTGGCCACAAAGCCATCAATTTCATCATCCAAATCACTGACGTATAACTTAAAAAGAAGTGGTCCCAATACAGAGCCCTGTGGAACACCACTAGTCACCAGCAGCCGATCAGAAAAGAATCCTTTTATTCTGCCAATCAGCTAATGCTCCATCTATGCTAGTATATTTCCTGTAATACTCTGAGCTCTTGTTTACCAGCCTCATGTGTGGCACCTTGTCAAGGACCTTCTGAATATGCAAGTACACAACATCCACCAATTCTCCTTTGTCTATCCTGCTTGTAATTTCTTCAAATAATTCCAACAGATTTGTCAGGCAAGATTTTCCCTTAAGGAAACCATGCTGACTTTGGCCTATTTTGTCATGTGCCTGCCAAGTACCCCGAAACCTCAAACATCTTCCCAAACACTAACTGGCCTATAATTTCCTTTCTTCTGCCTCCACACCACCCCCCCCCCCCACCTTTTCCAGTCCTCCAGAACTATGCCGGTATCTATTGATTCCTGAAAAGTCATTAGTAATACTTTACAATTGTTCCTGTTATCTCTTTTAGAACCCTGGGGTGTAGTCCATCAGGTCCAGGTAACTTATCTACCTTCGGACCTTTCAGTTTCCCAAGCACCATGTCCTTAGTCATAGCAACTGTCTCACTACTGCCCCTCGGCACACTCAAAATTCTGACCTACTACTACTGTCTTCCACAATGAAGAAAGATGCAAAATACTTATTCAGTTCATTGACATTTCCTTGTTACCCCATTACTATCACTCCAGCATCATTTTCCAATGGTCCAATATCTACTTCCACCTCTCTTTTACTCTTTATATATCTGAAAAAAACTTCTGGAATCATTTTTGATATTGGCTAGCTTACTTTCATATTTTATCTTCACCCCCCCCCATGTTTTTTTTTGTTGTCTCCTGTTGGTTTTTAAAACCCCTAACTTCCCACTAATGTTTGTGCCCCCTCTTTTGCTTTTATGTTGGCTTTGACTTCCCTTGTCAGCCATGGTTGTGCATTCCTGTCTTTGGAAAACTTCCTTTTCTTTGGGTATATCAATCCTGTGCCTTCCAAATTGCTCGCAGAAACTCCAGCCATTGCTGCTCTGCCATCGTACTGCTGGTGTCCCCTTCCAATCAACTTTGGCCAGCTCCTCCCTCACGCATCTGTAATTCCCTTTACTCCACTATAATAGATTAGATTATGAGGACACACAGTCCTCTTTTATTGTCATTTAGTAATGCATGCATTAATCAGTATGCATTAATACTGATACGTCTGACTTTAGCTTCTCACACTCAAATTTCAGGGTGAATTCTATCATATCATGATCCCTATTTCTAAGGGTTCCTTTACCTTAAACTCCCTAATCACATCCAGTTTGTTATGAAACACCACATCCAGAATCCAGTAGGCTCAGCCACAAGATGCTCAAAAAAGCCATCTTGGGGCATTCCACAAAATTCTCTCTCTTGGGATCCAGCATCAACTTGAGTTTTGCAATCAATCTGCATATTGAAATCGCCCACAACTAACGTAACATTTCTTTATTGACGTAAACACAAGGAATTCTGCGGTTGCTGGAAATTCAAGCAACACACATCAAAGTTGCTGGAGAACGCAGCAGCTTTATTGACATGCTTTTTTGAATCTCCCACTGTAATTTATAGACCACTTTCTGCCTACTGTTCAGAGGCCTGTAAGTAACTCCCAATAGGATCTTGCAGTTTCTTAACTCTACCCACAAGGATTCTACATCTTCTGATCCTATGTCACCACTTCCTAAAAATTTCATTTCTTTTCTAACAGCAGAGCCACTCCTCCTCCTCTGCCTACCAGCCTGTACTTTCGATAGATTGTGTATCCTTGGATATTAAATTACCAACTACGATCGTCATTCAGCCATGACTCAGTGATGCCCACAACGTCATACCTGCCGATCTCTAACTGCACTACCAGATCATCTACGTTATTTTGTATATTGAATGCCTTCAAATATAGCACCTTCAGTCCTGTATTTGTCACCCTTTTCAATTGTCTCCCCACTTACACTGCAACCCATCCCACAGACTGCAATTGTGCCTATCATTGCTTGTTCTTCCTAACAGTCTCACTATAAACTACCTCTGCTTGTAAACCAACATCACTATCCTCAGTCCTATCACTCTGGTTCCCATTCCCCTGCCAAATTAGTTTAAACCCACCCCAACAGCTCTAGCAAACCTCCCCATAAGGATATTGATGACCCATGGGCTCAGGTGCAGCCCATCTCTTTTGTACAGGTCATACCTTCCCCAGCAGAGATCCTAGTCCTATCGAAATGAATGCTAACATTACATTTGCCTTCCTTGCCACTGACTTAACCTGCAAATTAAACCTTAGGGAATCTTGCACAGGAACTTCCAAGTCCGTCTGCATACATGATTTCTGAATTTTCTCCCCATTTAGAAAATAGTCAACATCTTTCTTCCTTCTACTAAAATGCATGACCATTCCCTACACTAAATTCCATCTGCTATTTCTTTGCCAATTCTCCAAATCTGTCCAAGTCCTTTTCCAATACTCCCTGCTTACTCAACACTACCTGCTCCTCCACCTATCTTAGTATTGTCTGCAAACTTGGCCACAAAGCCATCAATTCTGTCCTAAAATGATTGGCGTATAATGTGAAAGAAGCAGTCCCAACACCGAGCCCTGCAGAACACCACTTGTCACCAGAAGCCAACCAGACAAGGCCCCTTTATTGACGTTCTTGGTCTCCTGCCAGTCAGCCAATCTTCTACCCATGCTACTGTAGTATCTTTTCCTGTAATCTTGTTTAGTATTTCATGTGTGGCACGTAATCTACTAAGTCATCTAGAATCACAGCACGCACAAATAAAATGAACACATCCATAGAACAGAACCACGGGGCCATTAAGGAAGCCAAAGGGCCTGTTGCGCCAGTGCTAGCTCTTTGAAAGAAATTTGTCTCATTCCTCTGTCCTTCAATCAAAAATTCCTCCAAATAAGTATTCTATTCCTTTCCTTCAAATTATTAAATCTGCTATCATTACACTTACTGGAAATACATTCAGTGGCCACTTTATTAGGTAACTTCTGTTACTAATAAAGTGGCTACTGAGTACATATTCATGGTGTTCTGTTGTTGCACCTATTCACTCAAGGTTCAACATGTTGTGCATCCAGAGATGCTTTTCTGCACACCATTATTGTAATGTGTGGTTATTTATGTTATTGTCACCTTCTTGTCAGCTTGAACCGATCTGGCCATTTTCCTCTGACCTCTCTCATTAACAAGGCGTTGTTGTCCCAAAAGCTACCATTCACAGGGTGGTGGTTTGACTTTCTCTTTCGTCCCTCAAGATTGATGTGTGTGAAAATTCCAGGAGATCAGCAACTTCTGGGATACTCAAAAATTACCCCCCCCCATCCCATCTGGCACTGACAATCATTCCAGAGTCAAATTCACTTAGATCACATTCTCATTTTTCTGAACCTCTTGACCACGTCTGCATGCTTTTATGTGTTGAGTTGCTGTCACATGATTGGCTAATTAGATATTTGCATCAACAAGCAGGTGCACCTAAAACGTGGCCACTGAGAGCATATTACAGTTCTGAATAATTTCCTGGTAAAACTTTTTTTGGATGAACCACCTTGTCCACTGGTTGCTGATCCTCCCACCAGGGTGATATTTTACTCTAATTAACATATCAACGTACTTACGAACAGAAGAAAATCTGCAGATGCAACACACACAAAATGCTGGAGGAACTCAGCAGGTCAGGCAGCATCGATAGAAAAGAGTAAACAGTCGATATTTCAGGCCAAGACCCTTCATCAGAACCGAGAGGTGGGAGAGATGCCCAAATTAAACGGTGGGGAGAGGGGAAAGAGGCTAGCTGGAAGGTAAGAGGTGAAGCCAGGTGGGTGGGAAAGGTCAAGTACTGGAGAAGAAAGAATCTGATAGGAGAGGAGAGTGGACCATAGGAGAAGGGGAGGAGGAGGGGACTCAGGGGAAGTAATAGGCAGGTGAGAAGTAAAAGGTCAGAGTGGGGAATAGAGAGGTGGCGGGAAATTCTGTTCACCAGGAGAAATCAATATTCATACTATCAGATCGAAGGGTCTGAATATAGAGTGTTGCTCCTTCACCCTGAGGGTGGCCTCATCATGGCACAAGAGGAGGCCCTGGACTGACATGTTGGAATGGGAATGGGAATCAAAATTAAACGTTTGGTCACTGTGAAGTCCCACTGTGGCAGATGATGCGGAGGTGCTTGACGACCAGTCCCCCAATTTACAATGGGTCTCACCAACATAGAGGAGGCCACATCGGGAGCACCGGACACAACAGCTGACCCTAGAAGATTCACAAGGTGAAGTGCTGCCTCACATGGAAGGGCTGTTTGGGGTCCCGAATAGAGGTGAGGGAGGTGGTGTACGGGCAGGTGTAGCACTTAGGCTGCCCACAGGGATAAGTGCCTGGAGGGAGATTAGTGGGGAGAGATGAATGGAGAAGGGATTCATTGAGGGAATGATCCCTGTGGAAAGCAGAGAGTAGCAGGGAGGTAAAGCTATGTTTACTGATTGGGTCCCTTTGGAGATGGTGGAAGTTGTGGAGGATAATGTGCTGGATGCAGAGGCTGATGGGGTAGTAGTCCCACTGTGTAGCTTTGACTATCTCCACCTATCTCTAACCAAAATACGAGATGCTATTTTCCATCCATTACTCTTTGAGAAACTTGGTAGATTCTGAGTCACATGTTTCAATAAACTGTTTTCAAATCCATTTCAAAGTCATTAAAGTAGAGGCTGTAAAGGTAAGAGCCCAAAGCTGCCGGATATTTTATGCCGACTCTTGTGCTGTCACTCCTTTATGGATATAGTTTTATATATCCTGAGGAAAAAATGTACATTTATTAGCCCTCCTCTCACACAAATCAGGCCAAATTTGTATGGCTAATCGGAAGTAACTCAACCAGTGCTTACCTATAACAGAGCATTTCAGGAAAGGATTTTTTTAAAATTCCTTTTATTGGGACTTTTTTCCAACAGATTAAATTTCCATGCAGGAACTTGGGCCCCCACTCCCCAATTAAAACAAATTGCACCCCAAGGGCTTCCCTCCCCCCCAGGTGCAGGCACCAAATGCCCTGGCTTGAACCCTCTGAAACTCTCCGAGTCATGCCCCACTTGCTGTGAATGATTTGAAACGAAGGTGTGAAGTGTATACCATCACAGACAAACACACGATTTGCTCCATCCGCAGTCCCACCGTGTTGGGACTATTACCAGGTTACTGTATTCAGACTGTGATATTGTCTAGTTTATATAGGCAGTAAAACTAATGAGGAGAAAAGGATATTCTGCCCCACCACACTCTAAATCTTCACCCATACCCCAAATCCATAGCCTTTCACACCATACAGACTCAAAACATCTCATCAGTCAATCCTGAAAGCCCCAACTGAACAAGCATCCACAGTATTATAGGATAAATGTAATGAGGCCCTTCGTCGGTTGGATGTGGTGACCTTGTTGTGTACGCAAGCCAGGGCAGTACAATATGGAGGGCAAGCTGAAGCCCATGCAGCAAGCTCCCCCTCTCCACACAGCTGATGAATCCAAAGCAACGGCAGAGACCAACAGTTTGGCACCAGTGGTATCACAGGAGTTGCCAGTCAGTGTTTAATTCAGCATAGGACTGCCTTAGGGATGCTAGCTCTGGACTTTTCCCTCAAGGTTTACTCTGGAAGCCTGCCCCGAGTGGGCATAGCCGCAAGGCAGCGGAGGTTTGAGATCAAGCGTTTTCCTTCTCCTAGATGAGTGGCTGACTTTGGCTGACAAACCCCATCTGCCTGAAGCAACTGGTTTTAAGGCACCAGTAACCCGCCTTTGCCCCTTCTCCTGTCAGTAGGAACAGTTCTGCCAGGCTTGATAGCTAAACCACGAGTGACGGACAGGATCTGGACTTGGCTGTCAGAGGTTATTTAGGATGGTGGCCATTGGGTGCATTTAATAGGAAGTGGGAGTTCATCCCCACTACCCATCCCCTCATTATGACAACCTTAAGAAACCAGATATGTAAAATACATTGATGGTTTAAAAAGGAGGCATTTAAATAAGTTCTGCATAAAGACAATGATACGTAGATCATAGGATGTGTAATCAGAACCAGCTACATTTTTTACAGTGCAGCCATTTACAAGGTGCTTAAAAACCACAGATCCTGCTTCCAGCCATTTTAAGTCTTTGATATACAGTATTTAATTTTAAAAACTGATTAGTATTCCAAAATGTGAGTTTATCAAGACAGCATGTTAGTGAAATGAACAGTTTTCACCATGCCTCTCTGAAGCCATGCCAAATGTTGCTTTGAAACATCAATGCTCATAACTGTATTCAAACTTTAGAGAAATTTAGAACAATGTTACATGAGAGATCAAGGTTTTCTTTTAAAGATACTATTATCCCAGCTGGTTTAGTGGAGAATGAATTGTTACCACAGAAGGTCAACAAAGTAACACATAAAATGAAAAGTTAAACTTTTAACAGCACAGAATGTTTTCTTTATATTTTGTTTCAGCCAGAAATTATGGGTAAAAACTCAAGTTTTAACTATTAATTTTCTAACATATCCTTAGCAACTGAAATAACAATTATTTTTAAAAGCAATGTTTTGATTTGAAGTACAGTTTGAACAAACAACTATTGCTTGTTTCATAGCAGCTCTGAGGTGTATCCAAAATGATGTTTCTAAAAAATTGAACACAACTTCATTAAGCCATTCAATATTTAACCATGTTTCCATTTACTCACAGAAAGCTGACCACTTTAAAATCCCCAGCATTTGTCTTTAAATTAAATCCCAGGCATATAAAAGAATTAGATATTAACATGGCCAAAACTACTCTATCTGGTACCTTTCTTCATGGTATGTGGAAGAAACCTCTCCAGATAAAAGGTAAACCCAACGAAGAGGGAATACTTCAAACTCCACAGTAGCAGGAGTATTCTGAAAGTGCAGGGAGATTTTGCACCTGTCAGTTCATTATAAAAGTACATCCAGTCTGCACACAGATTTTTATTGCTCCCAGCTTACAGTGGCAAGTGGTCTCAATCTTGTAATTGAACCTGTTTCATAAAGTAAGTAATATCAGACAGCATAATGCTGTCAATAGCAAAACAAATTGCAGTGGCTTTCTACATTTATATTAGTGGTTAAGAAGGCATCTGGTGTGGAGATCTTCAGTAGTCAGGGAAATGAGATCAAGAGCCACAAGGTAATGCCACAGCTCTATAGAACTAGCAAGGAAGGGCTTTTCTCTATGGAGAGCAGGACAATGAAAGGTGGCTTGGGGGAGGTATAAATGATGATAAGAGGCATAGAGGCATAGATAGAGAGGACAGCCTGAGACCTTCTCCCAGGGTGAAAATGGCTAATGTGAGGGATCATAACATTAAGCTTTTTGGAGGAAAGTATTGGGGTGCAAAATGTCAGAGGTTGTTTTTTTTTATTTAAACACAGAGTGGTAGGTGTGAGGAATGAGCTGCCAGGAGTGGTGGTGGAGACAGATACATTAGGGACATTTAAGAGACTCTCAGATATGCACATGGATGGATGAAAAAAATGGCAGGCTATGTGGGAAAAAGGGTTAGACTGATCTCACAGTGGGTTAAAGGGTCAGCACAACATTGTGGGCCAAAGGGCTTGTACTGTTCTCTGTTCTATGTTCTCAGCAATAATGCTATGGTGTCATTTCTGGAAGAGTAGCAAACTTCCAGTTCCTTTCCTCTACATTTGCCAATTGGCACTGCAAGTTTCAATACAATTTGTAAGGCAATATTAATGAGCATGTCTAGCCTCAAAATCTAGTCTATTAGAAGTATCTTCATAACTTTAGAGTACACAACCATAGGATTTACTATCTGCAGCACTTATTATAATGGTGATTCAGCTGTTGAACAGGTCATCCATCTGCTTGTTTTACAAGCATCCATTTATTCTAATATTTGGCTTTACTAATTTGATACAAGTGGCTATACCAACATATTAGGAATGACTTCTATGATACTATACCAATATCTAGTTTGTTTTCTTCCACAGCTGCCAATGCAACATGCAAGAAACTGTTGAAAACACTCAAATTATGGGAGAATATTTGTTATTCTATGAGCTAGCATAGACTAAATGGTCCAAGGGTGGCATAGCAGCATAGTGGTTAGCAAAACAATTTATAGTACCAGAAACCCGCATTCAGTTCATCCCACTCTTGTAAGGAGTTTGTATGTTCTCACCATGACTGCCTGGGTTTCCTCCAGGTGCTCTGATTTCCTCCCACAGTCCAAAGGCATACCGGTTGGTAGGTTAATTGATCGTTGTAAATTGTTCCATGTTTAGGCCAGGGTAAATATTTCAGCCACATACTTCAAACTCAAATGCTTTTTAATCTTCATAATTTGATGCTCTTAAGCCCTCATAACATTCTGGTAAACAGAACTAAGGCCCTCCGAAACCTACAAATGCCTTGGGTGAATCAGCCAAAATCAAGTGCAGTCACCTAAGAGGTGCCTAATCAAGGCTCTAAGCAATAGTGGAAATTGTCCACCCCATGTTTTCCAGATTGCTTTCAGATAGAAATCCAGTATTCTGTGAGTCTTTGATTTTTTGTGTGTAGAAGTTCAGATTTTAGTGATTTGTATGCATGCTTATTCAGCTTTTCTTTTCTCTTTTGCCAATAAATCAACAACTCCCTTTGGGACCACAAACAACTTCAATGCCCCCAGGTAATATTGATGGCTTAGCTGGAACTCGCTAAAGCACAGTTGGGAGAAAAGGACTGATTTCAAAATTTGTGACACTCTTGTTTAATGATTGCAGCTCCATCTGTAACTCCCCACTACTTTATCTTACAACTTGCCTTGATCCTCCTCAATTATTCCACAATTTTTTTCAGGCAGTTATCAGCCTGAATATTTTTATTGTGCAAACTTAGTCATTCCAACTGCACATGATATTATTAATATAGCAACCTCATGCTAATATGTTGGGTTTTTTCCCCATTCTTTTCAAATTAGTATTTGCCCTTCTTTCCTGCACATCATTGCTACATCGAGTTTATTGTCATTTTAACCGTACACATATATACAGCCAAGCAAAACAACATTTCTCCAGACCAGGGTGTACATCACAGGATGTATAACACACACAACACAAAGTAATATTACCACAAATAAATTAACAAATAATAAAATGCATTTACATCTGAATTTAAAATAGTATAACACCACTGGCTCTTCAAACGTTGTGAGACCTGGGTGGTGGCAGTGAGTTCAGTAGTCTCCTGGGCTGGGGGAAACTGTTTCCCATCCTAATGATCCTTGTCCTAATGCTATGGTACCCCCTGCCTGATGGTAGGGGTCAAAGAGATTGTTGGATAGATGGGAGAGATCTTGGCATCCATTAGTCTTGCGAGACCATGGATCTGCGGCTGGAAAGTCTTCACTCTCCAGGGCGCAGGCCTGGGCAAGGTTGTATGGAAGACTAGCAGTTGCCCATGCTGCGAGTCTCCCCTCTCCACGATACCAATGTTGTCCAAGGGAAGGGCATTAGGACCCATACAGCTTGGCACCAGTGTCGTCACAGAGCAATGTGTGATTAAGTGCCTTGCTCAAAGACACAACACGCTGCCTCGGCTGGGGCTCGAACTCACAACCTTCAGGTCGCTAGTCCAATGCCTTAACCACCTGGCTACGTGCTAATCACTGACCATGCTAAGGGCCTGCCTACGCAGCACTCCTGGTAAGTATCTTAAATGGGTGAAAGAGAGACCCCGACGATCCTTTCACAGTCCTTTGTAGGGTCTTGGGGTCAGATGTCCTGCCGTTCCTATGCCAGACGGTGATGCAGCTGGTCAGGACGCTCTTAATGGTGCTCCTGCAAAAATTGGGGATAGGGGTCTTCCTTGCCTCAATTTCCTAAGGAAATGGAGAGGCTGCTTCGGTCTCTTGAGCTAGTGAGGTACTAGGTGAGATCGTCTGTTATGTGCGCTCCTAGAGACCTGGCACTTTTGACTCTCTCCATGGAGGAGTTGTGTTTGTGCAGCAAGGAGTGGTCAGCCTGAACCTTCCTAAAGTCCACAATCGTCTCTTTAGTCTTGTCCAAATTGAGACTCAAGTTGCTGTGCTCACACCATTCTACCAGCTGCTCTACACCCTTCTCAAAGTTGTTGTTGTGTCATCTGTGAACATGATAATTCAGTTGGAACTGAAACTAGCAGTATAACCGTGAGTCAGCAGTGGGCTAAGCACGCAGCTCTGGGGGGGGGGGAGGGGGCATCCGTGCACATTGTGATGGAGCTAGAGGTGTTGCTGCCAATACAGATGACTGTGGTTTTTCTGTCAAGAAGTCCAAGGTCCAATTAGAGAAAAAAGTTGTGGAGACCCAATGAGGACAGTTTAGTTTCTGAGGGATGATCATATTAAATACTGAGATCAGGTCGATAAGCAGCATCCTACCATATGGGGCGCCATTTTCCAGGTGGGACAGGATGGATTGGAGGGTAGATCAGCACATCAGCATTATAAAATTATTTAATTCTTCTTCTTGCACCATTTCTCATATTTACCTATAATTTTGCAATTTTATTGAAAGGGGCAGATCTGGAGGAGCCCAAGGTGCACAAATAATTGAAGATTAAAGGCTATTATGAGAATAAGTCAGATTATCAGATGACTAATAGATGCATGTTTTTTGGAGCTGCCAAGGTCATCTCTGATCAAAACACCCAAGTGCCCGCCCCAGTGACAGCCAAGTATATGGACAGCTTATAAAGGATTGACAGTCAACATCCAAACCAATTTTTACTTCTGTATTTCCTTGACAGAGAAGGGAACCATACAACCCATTTGGTCACGAGAGAGAGAGAGACTACAGATCAAAGTAAAATTTATTATCAGAGTACACACATGTCGCCACATACAATCCTAAGGTTCTTTTTCTGTGGGCATACTTAGCAAATCTATAGAACAGTAACTGTGAACAGAATCTGTAAACTGTAAACATCAGTAACTGTAAACTGTAAACAAACTGTGCAAATGCAGATAATAAATAAATAACAAGCATGGAATAACAAGATAAAAAAGTCCTTAAATAAGTGTAGTTGTTCCCTTCTGTTCTTGAACCTGGTGGTGCAAGTCCTGAGGCTCTTGTACCTTATACCTGATGGCAGCAGCAAGAAAAGAGCATGGCCTGGGTGGTGAGGTCCCAGAACCGAGCCTTGTGGGACACCACTAGTCACAACCCTCCAATCCGAATGTTCTCCCTCCACCACCACCCTCTGCTTTCTGCAGGCAAGCCAATTCTGAATCCACCTGGCCAAACTTCCCTGAATCTTTTGGAAAGAGACAGCAGCTGACAAGCCCAGGATCCATGGCATTTGGTTTGCAATAAAGAATTAGCTTACCTGTCAACTCTCTGAACTTCCGGTGGGGATCAGTGAATGCCTAATGATAACCCGTTTGGTACTTACCAACAATCAGATGGCAACCACTGTGAGTGCTAATCCACTGGACTCACGGGTATGAAATAGAGGCCTTCTACACTTGCCAAGACATGATACTGTTCACCGTCCCCAAGGAGGATAAGATCGTTCTCTTAGGGAACTTCAGTGTCAGGTTGGTCGGGACTTCAACCATTGGAAGAGTACCATAGGAAAGGAGAACATTAGAAACAGCAACTCAAGTGGTGTATAATTCTCACCATATGTGCTTGAGCACAATCTTATCATCATGAACATCTCTGCTACCAGAAAAACAAATTCAAGACATTTTGGCAGCACCCCTGATCTAGACCATGTCATTGTCCGAGCTAGGGATCGCTGTGATGTGAACATCACCCACCTGGACAGATCATCACCTGATCCTCTTCAACATGTCCATCAGACTCATGAAAAAGAGAAGGGTTCATAAGGAGCAGATTGAGTGGGCCAAGATTAAAACTTGAGAGTCTTCTTGAAACTACCACCCAATAGTATCTCCAGGCGTCATTTGGGAAAAATCTCCAACAGGAATATCCAGAGGTTATTAAGGAACATTGGGATCTGCTTAAATCCACCATCATCAATACCTGCAAAATCATCCTTGGGTACAAGTTCAGAAAACATCAGGACTGGTCTGGTGATAATGACATGGAGATAGATCAACTTATCTCCAAGAAAAGGAAAGTGTTTTGTGCTTGACAGAAGGACTTTGGCAGCAAGGCCAAAAGGGAAACCTACTCCAGAGCCAAGGTAAATGTTCAGTGTACGGTAAGGGAGCTAAAGAATCTTTAGTGGACTGAGAAAGTCCTAGAAATCCAGAGACTGGCAGATCCTGCTGACATGAGAGGCTTCTTCAGTACTACCAAAGCAGTCTATGGTACCAGTTCTTTTGGATTTAAACCCCTTGCACTTAAAGAATGGGAAGTACTACCTTAACGGATTGGAGGAATATCACCAATCAATGGCGAGAGCACTTACAAAAACTTCTTAATCGGAACAGCACTGCTGAATCAAAGGTTACTAACCAAGTTCTCTAGAGATCTGTGACAGAAGGCTTGGGGGAATATCCCAATATGAAAGAGGTCCATGATGCCACCAGGGGCCTGAAAAGCAACGTTGACTGGTCCAGCTGGGACCCTAGCAGACCACACACAAAATGCTGGAGGAACTCAGCAGGCCAGGCAGCATCTATGGAAGAAAGTACAGTCGATGTTTTGGGTTGAGATGCTTCAGCAGGACTGGTAGACCAACACTCCTGCACCACATTCATGCCTTGCACCTGAAGGTCTGTGAAAAGGAACAAATGCCCTCAGGGATGCTCTAATAGTTACCATATTCAAGATGTGAGACAAGGTGGACCATGGCAAGTACAGAGGCAACTTCCTCCTGTCATCAACAGGCAAAGTGTTTGCATGCATTCTTGTCAACTGACTCCTTCCACTATCTGAAAAAGCACTCCCTGAATCATAATGTGGGTTCTGCCTATCTAGCGGTACCGCAGATTACAAGGTGCCAATTACAAAAAAAATGCCGCAAACAAAAGCAATCCGCATATTTGACTTTCATAGATTTGACAAAGGCATTTGATACAGTAGACCATATACTATCAAGATATTGCTGTCCTGACATGTACTTACAGATACCAAGGCTACTGCATGACGGCATGTCAGCTACAGTACTTAGCAATAGTGGCCCTGAATCAGAACCTTTCAATGTCAAGACAGGAGTTAAACAGGACTATATCATTGCACCCATTCTATTTGCCATCTTTGTTGCTGCTATCCTTCACTTCATTGGCCAAGACCAGCCACAGGGAATCCCAACTGTGTACAGAATGGACAACTTGCTTTGCAACCTTAACAGCTTCAAGACTAAAAACATGGGTCAGCACCACCACCATCATGGAACTTCAGTATGTGGATGACAACACCATCACAACACACTTAGAAGAAAATCTCCAATGTATCCTGAATGCCTTTGCCATCCCAAATGGTTTTGTTTTGAATATTAAAAAAACACAGGTCCTATATCAGCTATCACCCAACCAGCCATATATCCAGCCCTCTGTAAAAGTTGACGGTATCGTCCTTGAAAACGTAGACAACTTTCCCTACCTTGGCTAGGGTAGTGCTGGTGGAGCCTACACAAGAGTCTTTGAAGACACTCATCTATGGGTTCAAACAAAACTTTTGGTCTGTAGAAAAGTTGTCCTCCCTACATTACTGTATGGAGCTGAACCATGGACCAACTATACAGTAAGCACTTGAAAGCCCTGGAACAATACCACCAATGATCCTTACAAAAGATTTTAAGGATCAGCTGGAAGGACAGACGCACTAACACCAGCATACTGCAGGAGGCCAACATGAACAGCATCTCCATCACGATAAAGCAATACCAACTCCGATGGATAGGTCATGTCATCCAAATGTCTAACTCGCTTCTCCCCAAACAAATCCTTTACTCCCAGTTGAAGGAAGGTCAGTGAGCCCCTGGTGGGCAAAGGAAACGCCTGAAGACATTGCATTCAATAGATGCACCTGGAGAAGATCTGTTCAAGAGGGAACTCTGCTACATGAGAACAACCTCCACTGCATCACAGAGAACAAGCAGCAGCTGCTGCAAAAGGAGAAAATAAACAACCAAGAGACCGAACCACTAACCACAGGCACCTCTTACTTGTGTCCACACTGCACCAGAATATGTAGATCCTTGACTGGGCTCTGCAGCCACCTGAGAGACACATTAGTAAACAACCTCTTAGGAGAGCATCATACTTGCTTCGACTGAGCACACTATTAATACTACAGAAAACCCAAGCACAAGAGTATTCCCCTGCTGCCTTCAATCAGAAAGGTTAGTATTAGGGTCCTCCTCGACCACTCTCTTCAATGACCATAGACTTGTTCCATGAATCACAGTGTGGATTCATCTCTCTGGAGGCTTAGTGCACTTGATTTTCACCATACATTAGCTTCAAGAGAAATTCACACAGCAGTATCAACCACAATATGTGGTCCTTTATAACATCACAAAAGCCACTGGCTGTCAAGAGGGACTGTGAACTATTTTCTCAAAAGTTGGGTGTTCTCTGAAATTGTCATTATGTGCCACCTGTTTCATGGGGAGGATCTTTACCAACAGATCAGTACCCAATCTCAGTGTGGTGGCAACCGTTAGTCTCGTGAGACCATGGATCTGCGCCTGGAAAGTCTTGCTTCAGATTGTATTAGAGCAGCGTCTGTTGTGGCTGTAGAGACCCACATGGGAGTGACAGTCTCGGTTGCAGCGACTGCACTTGAAGGCGCTGTCCTCCAGTGTTGTCTTGGTGCTGTTTTGCTGACAAGTGCGCTTTTCTTCAGCAGCAAGCCTCAGCTTCTCTTCTCCTCTTTTTAGACCTCTGCGTAGTTCCAGCCTCCAGTGAGAGCGATCGCTTGCGATGTCCTCCCACCTCTCGACGTTCATTTTCAGTGACTTCATGTCTCTCTTGCAAACGTCTTTGAAACGAAGATGGGGCCACCCTTGTGCTCTCTTGCCAGAGGCCAGTTCCCTGTACAGCAGGTCTTTCGGGATCCTCCCATCTGGCATGCGGTGTACGTGGCCCAGCCAGCGGAGATGGCGTTGTTGGAGGAGGGTGAAGCGGCTGGGTATCTGGGTGCAGGCCAGGACCTCATTGTTGGTGACTCGGTCAGTCCATGTGATGTCCAGGATGCATCTCAGTGTGAGCTGGTATTAAATAAGACTGTGACATCACCACAAAACTCTCTTCAATCTTTCTAACCTTAATGCTACACATTACATCCAGCAAAGCAGGACAGTGTCAAACCCACATTGCCTGCAATCCAGAACCAAGAATTCCCTAACCTCGTCAATCTGCAGAATACGGACATCACTTGGTTTAGATGCACATTTGGAGGCCAATCTCTATATCATTGATACAGACACATGAGAGTGTAGATGCTGGAATCTGGAGTAATAGATAATCTGCGAGAGGAACCCAGCAGATCAAGCAGCATTTGTGGGAGGAAACATTGAGTCAGATCTCTACATCCAAATCATCAAAAAATCCCTTGCTGAAGCATGAAGAGGATTGTCCTCACATGACACAGATTGGTTACTTGTTTCCATTATGCAATGTAGCACCCAACGATAAATGCTCAAAATGAAACACTGAGAAACATGGAACACAACCCTTACCTAGAAACCACTGCACAGCAAAGATGATACTATTAAATTCCAGTACTGCCTTCAATGCTCCAGCAGACACCGTCATTGAAGACCAATTCCTCAGTCCAGGCACAAAGCCCATGATTTGCAAGCAGCAAAGTTCCTTGCTCTCCTGTACACCTTTGAGCCACGCTCTATTTCAGCATACAAGCCAAAGTCCTTAAGAAGTACCTCCACAAAATCTTCATCCACCAATCAGTGAATCAAAGTCACTGCATTTCAACTGCTCGAACCTCCAGGACTAATGCTGTAATTACACACAACTGACTTTGAAGGCCAGGCCAAAAATTCTACCTGCCCAACACCACACTTCCAAATAGGCACTCTAAGCTCCATCAAGAAAGAGCTTCCCAAACAGAGGAAATAATTCAACATTGCTTCCAAAGCCTCCATGAAAAGGTACAGCTTCCTTACATTAGGACCAAAATAAGACATAGGAGCAGTATTAGGCCACTTAGCCCATTGATTCTGCTCTGCCATTCCATTACGGCTGATTTATTATCCCTCTCAGCCCAGTTCAATCCATAGCTCACAACCACTCAATTTGGCAGAGCAATTTCAAATCCCTTTGTGTGGAGCACGCATAAGCACAGTGTAAATGAAGGTCAGAGTGCCCCACCTTACAAAAGTTACTCCACTGGATGTCACCATGTCTTTATTAGTCAACTCAGAACCAAGAGAACTGGAGTGGTAACAACTCCTGCTCAATTCCTATTAAAAGAAGGTGGAAAAAAAGAGGAAGAAGAGGAGAAAAGAAAAAAGATTGTTCAGGTTTAATGCTTTGTACAGGCTTTTAGCTGGCCATAACTAGTTCCAGTCCTCTCCCTGATAGAGAAAGCAGAGGTCCTTGAAAATTATTCGGAGGAGGATTACATTGAATACCTATCTTGATTGAAACTTGTTATGAGCACAGGCTGGAAATAAGTGACTTTTTAAACTACGAACTCTAGGGGAACTGCCTCCATGTGGTGGAATCTAAAGCTAGGTATCATTAAGATAAAATAGACACAAGGAAAATAAGGAATTCAGAGAAAAACTTTTATTGTGAATGCATTGAGAATATTGAACCCACAACCACAGGAAGACATGACATAAATAACATGGCTATATTTAAGATAAAATTTAATAATGTATGGGAGAACAGAATAAAATCAAGATTTCTGCTACATTTTCATCAAATACAAATTGATTGACTTAATTGGATTAATTCTGTCAATCACACATAAGTGTGATGCCTCTGATCGGTATGCTTCTGTTAAAATTGTATCCTCTCTACTGGCTGAGCATCAGGTACAGTTTTGTTTTTCTGTTCACTTGAAAACAGATCGGAATGATTTAATTTTGAGCTAAAAACGAAGGGCAGATAGTCTCCACTGTGAGTTTAATGCTCCCTAAGGAGTCACTCTTGATTGTCACAACAGATAAAATGTACATTTAGTGCAAAAAGAATAAAAAAACTGGATAACTGAAAAGCAGTTTGCAAAGATTCCATCGCCTCTTCAGGTACCAGGGATTAAAGGACAGCTTCATTTATTGTATGGTAAATTTAACATGCTTGGGAGAAATAGGCATCTACAGATCTTTGGTTTCTAATAACTTCCTTACCCCATGACTTGGTCTGATGTAGGACTGAAGTTGATGATAATAAAAGGTCAACATTGATGAATCTTCTTGAAATGACCTGGATTTGGCCTTTGGCCTTTGTTTAGTAATTGTTCCATACAAGTCAACTACAATAAAATCATTATCGTCAGAAAGTTTACAGGTTCTGAGAGAGAGAGAGAGAAAAAAGTGAAAGATAAATTAACGACAGTATTGGGCACAAAACTCTTCTCATTTGACACAATAACAAAAATGCATTGCCGGTACATATGAGGAAGAAAAAGCACAATTCCCAATATTTACAAAAGAGGAAAACCGTACAGAATAACTTAGGGCAACTTCTTAAGACATTCTACAGATTTTGTTTACAAATGGATTCACTATAGAAAAAAATCAATTAATAGATCATTTTAATTCATTTAAAGTAATTTTTTGTTCAAGTAAAGCCATTATTATTTGATGTTCATGTTAAGCTAGTAGAATTATATTTACATTTTCTGCTTTAAATACTTGGTATTTAAGCATTATTTTGCCATTTTCTCCAAATTTGCAAATACCTTTCAAGAAAAAAATAAGCATTAATTCCATGGATAAAATGTTTACACAATGTGATCTCAAGAAGAAATTGAATATGCTCTTGGAAAGCAAAAGATAAAATTGAATGAGTAACACACATCGAAGTTGCTGGTGAACGCAGCATCTATAGGAAGAGGCGCAGTCGACGTTTCAGGCCGAGACCCTTCGTCAGGACTAACTGAAGGAAGAGTGAGTAAGGGATTTGAAAGCTGGAGGGGGAGGGGGAGATGCAAAATGATAGGAGAAGACAGGAGGGGGAGGGATGGAGCCGAGAGCTGGACAGGTGATAGGCAGAAGGGGATACGAGAGGATCATGGGACAGGAGGTCCGGGAAGAAAGACGGGGGGGGGGGTGACCCAGAGGATGGGCAAGAGGTATATTAAGAGGGACAGAGGGAGAAAAAGGAGAGTGAGAGAAAGAATGTGTGCATAAAAAAGAGTAACAGATGGGATACGAGGGGGAGGTGGGGCCTAGCGGAAGTTAGAGAAGTCAATGTTCATGCCATCAGGTTGGAGGCTACCCATACGGAATATAAGGTGTTGTTCCTCCAACCTGAGTGTGGCTTCATCTTTACAGTAGAGGAGGCCGTGGATAGACATGTCAGAATGGGAATGGGATGTGGAATTAAAATGTGTGGCCACTGGGAGATCCTGCTTTCTCTGGTGGACAGAGCGTAGATGTTCAGCAAAGCGGTCTCCCAGTCTGCGTCGGGTCTCACCAATATATAAAAGGCCACATCGGGAGCACCGGACGCAGTATATCACCCCAGTCGACTCACAGGTGAAGTGATGCCTCACCTGGAAGGACTGTTTGGGGCCCTGAATGGTGGTAAGGGAGGAAGTGTAAGGGCATGTGTAGCACTTGTTCCGCTTACACGGATAAGTGCCAGGAGGGAGATCAGTGGGGAGGGATGGGGGGGACGAATGGACAAGGGAGTTGTGTAGGGAGCGATCCCTGCGGAATGCAGAGAGAGGGGGGGAGGGAAAGATATGCTTAGTGGTGGGATCCCGTTGGAGGTGGCGGAAGTTACGGAGAATAATATGTTGGACCCGGCTGGTGGGGTGGTAGGTGAGGACCAGGGGAACCCTATTCCTAGTGGGGTGGTGGGAGGATTGAATGAGTAGTAATTTTATAGTATTTGTTAAATACTTAATGGTGATTCTCTAAAACATGCATTTTTAATTTTAAAAACTTAGCTAATTGAGTCCATTTTCAGATGTTGGCTGATCTATTATATCCTTAGTATTTTCTGATGGGATTCCACTGTTTTTTCATAACACCTCTCAATTACATAATAAAGCACACCAGTGTCAAGCAGAGTAACAATAACACCACTGTTATGTAAACAACATTTTCCACACACAACTGGTTAGCAATCACCTAGCATCTAAATTTTATAGTCCGTATACAAGTTAAACCATTGCATAGACTTGAGATGCACAAGTTTACAATTGCAGAAATTGCCATCTGTACATCAGTCCTGAAACATCATCGACTGTTTATGCATTTCTATATTATAGATGCTGCTTGACCTGCTGAGTTTCTGTACTTGCTTTGGATTTCCAGCATCCCTTTCTTCTGTTTATCATCTGTACAGCAATTTTTAAGATTTGTTTTAAGATACCAAGTGCTGCTTTAACCAAACTACCCCCACTTTCTTCTAGGATCCTCATACACTGTTTCTTTCCCGGGGTATTCCTCTTCCAAGAAAATTTTATTTCAATTGAGGCTTAACCAGTGTCTTGAACAGAAGGTTCTGTATTTAAGATCTTAACCTAAATTCTACAGTGACATTAGGAGCCTTAAGGGCTTATTCTTGCCTTTTTTAACTATGGATGATGATTCTTTTCTTGCACTTGCATTTCTTTCTGAATTGCATTGAGATGGGTACACATTAAAGCTTTCCTCCTTTCTTTATTATTATGTAATAACTCACAATTGATCCTTATTCCACTTGTTCTTGTACCTTTTTACATCACTCTGCCAGTTTTCAATTTGTTGGTAACTGGATTACCAGTCTTCATTTGAGTGTTAATCAGTTTGCAACGTTTATGACTAAATTAAATTTAGGGAAAATTAACACAGCCCCAGCTAGAATGCCATCCAAAAATGATCAGTTTTTCCACAATGCTTTATTTTCCTTTCACCAGCCCTTCAACAGAATCACTACATTCCCTTTTCCATGTTACAGGATCCTGATTTTCTCAAACAATTAGTTATGCCCTAACTGAAATAGCTTTTATGTAACCTACACACAATGCATTGCTCTGTTTTCAGCTATTCCCTTAAAATGTTATCTTGACCTTTTCTCTATAAATCAGTGCTAAGATTCCTAATAAATCTTTAGGTATTTATTTGAATTATCCTTAATTATGGTTTTTGCCAATTAATACCTATTGCAAATGATACCTGTTTTCTCGATTCCCCTTTGAACACTTAAAACATTAATGACAGATAACTGCTTTTTAAAAGTCCTAATAAGCCTATCGGCTAAAACTTCAATATTATAGAATCCAAGACAGTTGTAGAACCCTTATCTTCTTCAGCACTTTATATCATTGGTGTGAATAGTCAGCCATTAAATTTCTACCCTCTTACTAAACATATTTGCATAAATTTGAACCAAGCCCTGCTACCTGCTTTACTTGTGTCCATTCCATAATGTTTTGGTTGTTCCCATACGTTTACCTGCATTTCCGTTTGATGCACTGTGGGTGTACTTCAGGGACTGCGGTGGTTCAAGAGGCAACTCATCACCACCTTCTATAACTAGGGGCGGGCAATAACGCTGGCTTCGCTGGCGACGCCCACATCCCGTAAATGAATATTTTTTTAAAAATGCCCTTTCGACAAAATAAGGAGGAAATGTTTATGTACATTGAATTCTGAGAATGAAGCATGGACAGAATACTTTGCATTAGGTTCATAAAGATTGCAATACCAGCAAAGTGAAAAGTAGTTTGACTTTTGTCGAAAAGCAGTGATTGTAAATTTAATGTAATATCTAGATCTGGTCACGGTCTAATTATGATTTCACATTTTTTATTGAATTACTTACGTTTTGTAAGTAAGATGTTATTTTCTGAAAGGCACACGCGAATGCATCTCGACAGAGGCTATATTCTGCCAGACATACATTGAATGCGTAGTTCAAGTTTGCTAGCCTAAAACTCCCTCCCTACGTACTCTTAAACAACCCTTTGCTGGTGTGTAGTCCTGAGTGCGCGTGACAGTGTAGTGCGGAGAGCGCCAACGCCGCTACCTATTCATTTGATAAAACGACAAAGGTTTTGCGAAGACAACGGGGCCCGGCGGCTCTCCGGTGGGCTAGATCAGGCACTGTATAATTGACAGCGATCTCTGGGGAGGCAGAGAGGGCTAGCGAGTCCAAGTCAAATGCCGCCTAATTAAACGACAGCAATCTCCACCACCCAGTCGCCTGCTGCCGAAGCCGCTTATTTAGATTAATGACTTGTATTTCCGCTTTGTCAATGGAGTGAGCCACTGCTGTCTGGGATCTGCCTTTAGATTTTGCAAACGGCTTTATTTTGTAATCATTTTTATTTACATATTAGGAGGAAAACTCCCGCTTCCTTTTCCCCAGTTATTTATGTAAATGAAATCCCGCTGCCTTTAGAGCAAAAACAAAAAAATAGGCAAGCAAACGATTGTTGCGATTGATGTTGCTGCTGCAAGGCATCAGGTTTTGTTTTTTTGTTGAGAGCGAGGGACGTGCGATTTCCCCACACATGAACCCCTTGTACTAACGTTCCCAGTATCGGTTCGCTTGCTGTACATTCTGGCTCACCTACGTTTTCCGCGTACAGGCTCTCGCCAAATACGCCGCAATAAATAAATCTGCCCTCGTGACAGTGCTTAACGTCGACAATTATATCTCACTATCAGCAGCTTGGTTTCATCAAGCTTCATACACGGTTAATCTCTTCGTTCCTCATGTTTAAACTGTTCGTCGAAATAGAATCACAAGCCTGATGTTAAGTAGCTCGTGGGAATATCTACTTAAAAACGTTTGCCGTCATTTGTCATACACGATGTTTATCTTTGTATCAAAACCAAATTAATGATTACCAAACGAGGGACGGCTCTTTGACATGTTCACAGATTATTTTACGGAAAAGTTCACGAACAAAATCGTTAAATGGAGCAAAAGACTATGTTTTTTTTCATCGCCGCGCGTAATAAACAAACAACAATATATCTTTAGGCAAAGCAGAGAGAGAAAAAAATATTTATTACTTTACCATAAGTCTTGACGATGTTAGCGGGTACAGATTCAAAAATATTATCATTGTAATCGATTAACGTAACTTTGCAGCATGCAGCCACAAAAAGAAACATACCTTAAAAGCTACCAATCGAAATCATTTACCACTATTTATTAATTGCAACGTATTTGAAAGGTTCTATTTCATTAAAAACTTCAGCTTACTTCTGCCAACCACTCTTTGTCGAATCTTATTCCATACTAAATTTCATTGTGCTCACGTCTGTTAGTCAACCAAAATCTACTTGAATTCGCCTAATTACATCCTATTAACAACTGCTATTACCAGTAAGGTCGCCAGAACCCACTCGACTGCTCCCTCACCATCTGCCTACCCCATGGGCAGTGTTTTATGTGACTTTAAAAATTGTTGAAAGAACATTCGCAAACATCCCCCCCCCCTCTGCTTGGGGGGGATGTTTACTTTAATGCTTACATCTTGCATAATTTTAGGTGAATGCATATAGAATTGATAACTTACCAACTGTAAAGCAGGCTTGAAAAGTACTACCACCAGTTTATTTTGCCAGATATTATTCTCATTATTAGCATTTTCTCCCTAGATGGAAGAAGCTTTCTTTTGGGGGTGGGAGCTTTCCAATACTTTTTTTTGCAATTTTTTAAAACCAAAAAGGGCAACATTCAATCTTGTTGCATATTTTATCTAATCTTGACAGATTCAGCTTTAGAACATCCTCTTTAGAGTATATAGAAGCATAAGAAAAATGCTTGAGAAGATTTGCTTTTAGGCTCATGGGACAATTTCAATTTAACCTGTGGCAAGTTGCCTCCCTTGTCCAACTGGAAAACGATTCTTGATTTATTTTATTTTATTTTAAAAACTCATTGTGTTTGAAAGATTTTGCAAAAAAACAAGAAAAATAAACCACTACTTTAAAAAATCATGTCTTGACATTCCAGAATAATGTGAAATCATACATTGGTTCTTTCATATTGATTAAAGTGTCTATGGTGCCTTTATTGGTCTCAGTAGTTAAGGAGAGCATACTTGAATTTTTATTTGAAAATCATTGTGTATAACTTTCTAAAAAGTGTTATAAACAAGTTTTAGTTCATTATCTACTAACAAGAACACATTGTTAAAGATACACTAACCAAAAAAATGGTTTTATCAAGCTGCAATCCAATCAAAGGATTTAGATATCATAAAGCATGTTGCAACTATTATCTGGGTCTAGATATCAGATTACAGGGTTGAATGTGACCAGGAGCAACTACTTAACAGTGATAAGTTTAAGAACACATATTATTTAACTTTAAAGTTAGTGGATTCAGTCCAGTAAAAACCCTCCCAATTATTGAGCATATCTACATGAAACATTGCCATGGAAAAGCAGCATCCATCATTGGAGATCGCCACTGCCCAGGCCATGCTCCTTTCTCACTGCTGCCAGCAGGCAGAAGGTACAAGAGCCTTAGGATTCACACCAACAGGTTCAAGAACAGTTACCCCTCAACCATCAGGCTCTTGAATAAAAGGGGTCAACTACACTCATCTAAGGACTCTTATCTTGTTATTCCATGCTCGGTATTTATTATCTGCATTTGCACAGTTTGTTTACAGTTTGCAGATCCTGATTACAGTTACTATTTTATAGATTTGCTAAGCATGCCAGCAGAAAGCAATCTCAGTGTTGTATGTGGTGACATGCATGTACTCTGATAATAAATTTTACATTGAACTTTGAACTTTTTCCTGTGGGTGTGGCCATGTGTTCAATTTTAAATTAGGAAGATAGCAACCTAAAGCTTACCAAAACATGATTAAAGTTAGTTACTAACAGATTCTATTTATGTTTACATAGGTTGACTATCAGGACTGAGAAGCCAACAATTACATAAAGGACCATCTGACAAAAATACTGAAAATGGGAATTTTATGAATGTCACTTCAGCTTAGGGGAAAAAAAGGCTTTGGATGTATCAAATGCTAATATGTCTTATTATGGTGAATGAAGCTGTCAGCATTATCATGGATCAGCTTCTTACTGGGAATGGGCTGAGCTGATCCTCTCCCTGGGAAATAGTAACTGAAAACACAGGAAAAATATGTGCCATGTGTACATAAGGCAATGATAAGGATTGAACAGCTGCTGATATTTGATCTGAAGAAAATGATTTGAGGGGAAAGCTTTTTGACACAGTGAGTGTTTGATAAGTGGAACTCCCTGCCAGAGGAGGTAATAGAGCCACTATGATTAAGAGACATTTAGATGGACACTTAAATAGGCAAGGCATTAAAAAATATTGACTTAATGCAGACAAACAGAATCAGTGTAGATGGACAAAATGTCAGCATTGAATGTGGTAGGCTAAAGGCCATGTCTTGTGTGGTGCAACTCTGTGACATTATGATGTGTAATAACACTTGGTAAATGACCTAAAAACTGTTCAATGCTTAAATCATTATGTCAAGGAGCTTGTACTCAGTATATCCACCTTATCTGGTTTGTTTTCCCGCATTAACCAATGTTGTTCTGCATATTATTTATATTATACACATGCTCTTTTTTTTTGTTGAAGGGGTTTAATTAGTACTTTGTAATTTGCATGGCAGTTTCCACACTAGATTATGATCATATTGCAAACATGTCAGACTTGGAACAATGTACTAGCAAACCATAAGAAAATATCTTTGTTTGCTTTTAACTGTCATGGATAGACAAGGGGACATAATAAAAGACACAGAAGTGTCTTTATCCATATATTTGTGTATTAAATAGTGTATTCAGTTGGGAAAATATCTACAGTCAATATAACAATATTTCACATGATATTTGTATAAAGTATTTAACAACTGTAGTAACACAACACTTTCCAATAAATTATTGGAGCATATTCTGAGTGGTGAGTGACAATTTTACTACTTAAATAATGAAATAACAATTTGTAATATATATTCTAAGCTTTAGAGAAAGGGGTTTCATTCATATACTACTGTTAACATAATAAAACATCTCAAGATACTTGCAAAGCATTCCCATATAAAATGTGGCACCAAGCACAAATAAATATTAATTCAGATGAACAAATATTATATCAATGAAGCAGATTTTACAAAGCATCTAGAAAAAGAGGAAAGATGGATTTCAAGGGAGCGAAGGTACATCATTTGAAAAGTAAAGCTTGGCAAGCTGTAAACTGTGGTGAGGTGATGGAAATGGTTGTTGTAATTAAGTCTAAATTGGAAGAACATGGAGATCTTGGAGAATTAGGTTGTGGGCGGAAATTGCAGAGATGCCAGGAGGTGCAGCAATGGGTGGATTTTAAAACAAGATTGAGAAACTTAAATTCAGGCATATTGGTTGCCTTGGAGATGGAAAGGGCCAGGACCAGTAAAAGGTACCATGAAGGTTAGTTTAGCTGCTGCGCAGTTTTCAGATGGCATTGCCTCAAGTGCAGAAGTTGGGAGTAATTTTCTCCAGAGGCCATATGGACTGTACGGCTAAGGCAAGGACACAGATGGACAGGTTTGCAGAACAAGAATTAAGTAATTTTGGTGATGGAAGGATATTTGTGTCAGAACTTTAAAATTAAATAAAATATCAAGATCACAAACTCTCTGGTTTAACAAGAGGCATTAGCTAAGGATAGGAATGGAAAGGTTTACCATTGAATAATATTCTGTAGCTAAGGATCAAACACAGCTGCTTTGCTATCTTAACCATAAGACATTTCTACTTATCCAGTATTGTCTTTGCAACAGGATATATGACAAATTTGACAACATGGGGCTGAGAGAGGGGATGGAGAGAGATGGTAGTGAAGTGTCCTGCAAGTTGCTAAGATGAACACATAATGTGCTTTGAATTTATCACTGAGCATAGCATGTTGATGAAAAATATGAGGGTCAGCAACAGACTCTTGCAGAACAGGGAGACCAGGAAAGGAAGGCATCAGAAGAGATTTTCTAACTATCACTAGACAAATAAACAAGACCAATCCATTTGCCTGGATTAATTTGCAGGATTAATCCAGATCAATGGATTAGATAAGGACTGCATAGAGTGGGGAGGATATTTCGAATAATGTAAGAATCTAGGACCAGGAGGCACAGCCTCAGAATAGAAGGACATCCCTTTAGGACAGAGACCAGGAGGAATTTCTTTAACCATATGGAGGTGAATCTATGGAATCATTGTTACAGATGGCTGTCATTGGGAATATTTGACGTGGAGTTGAAAAGCTCTTGATTAATGAGGGCATCAATGATTATGGGAAGAAGGCAGGAGAACAGTGTTGATCATCAGTCATGATCAAATGACAGAGCAGACCGAAAGGGCCAAGTGACCTAATTCTGCTCCTATGTCTCTTGGTCTTATCAGGGTATTGAAGGCAATATCGATATCTATTGCCTGTAACACACATCAAAGTTGCTGGTGAACACAGCAGGCCAGGCAGCATCTCTAGGAAGAATGTACAGTTGACGTTTTGAGCTGAGATCCTTGTTCAATTACCCTTGAGGAGGTGGTGGCTTGACTCCTTCTTGAATCTCTAGATTCCTTCTGATAAAGGTTCTTTGCCAATGCCAAATTTTCTACCAATAAAGGCCAATATACTGTTTCCCTTCCTTAACTGCTTGCTGCACCTGTATGTTACATTTCAATGATTTATATACAAGGGCCTCCGGGGTTGCTTTGAACGTCAGTACCTCCCATTCACTCACCATTTAAGGTACTCATTAGATTCCAGTTTATTTTTGTTAAAATGAGATACCTGACACTTCTCAGCATTCTGCTCTATCTGCCAGTCGTTAATTTATTCCGTCGATTCCAGCCTTTTTACATCTTCATCATTACTCACATTCCCACTTAGTTTTACGTCATTAGCGAATTTGAAAGCCCTATGTTTAGTTCCCTCATATTAAGAAGAAACTGTTCGTACATATTGTGAATAGTTATTGCCTAACAAGTTTTAATTCAAAGAACTTTGGCAATGCAAAAAAAAGAAACGGGGTTAAACAATGATTAGCGATTATTAGTCACCTGTACGTCGAAATATACAATGAAGTGTGTAATTTGCGTCAACGATCATCACCGTCCGAGGATGAGCTAGCTCCCTGTAAGAGTTGCCATTCTTCTGGCGCCAACATAGCATGCCCACAATTTACTAATCCTAATCCCCGTACGTTTTTGAAACGTTGGAGGAAACCAGAGTACCCGGAGGAAACCCGCCCTGCCACGGGGAGTACATGCAAGTTCCTTACAGACTGCAACAGGAATCGATCACGTAGCGCTGTAAAATGTTACGGCAACCGTGTCACCCTCCGGCGGGGATAAGAAAGGCAATACATTGAATTGGAATAAACAATTTAAATATCAACAAAAACATTTAATTCAATCAGAAAATATGATTTAACACATCGGTGTTGTTTTAGTTGAATTACTGCTCTCAGTATAACAGTAACAATTAGCCATATTAAGTGGGTAGTCATGAGTTTAAATAACACAGCAAGATTGCTGATAAATTTAGAAAATTGATGGAAACAATGATTTTGGAAAAAGTATCTCAAACTGCAAACTAGCTAACCACAAACTATTTGCACTAATTGTTTTACTTTATTAGGCTCTTCCGTCTCCCTGTTCCATATCAAAGACTTGAGTCCCGCACAGTGTTTATCTGAGTCATCTTGTACTGTGAGATGTTAAACGTGCAATTGGCCCGCAGATAGACACGGCAGGGCAAGGCATGACGCAATTGCTTAAAAATATAAATTACTCTGAACCCTTTGAGCCTCTGCGGGAGAAATGTACGAACTGGAGACTGATGTGAACTTGCACCGATCCTCCCAGCGCTCAGGCCTGAGGGGTCTGCGCAGGACAGTGCACTTCCAGTAAGCGTAAAGTCACGGTTCGTAGCGTGATATCAATGTGTGAGGGCTGTGCCCAGCATGTGGGGGAGTTCTATTGCAGTTCAGTATGGGCGGGATGGGATGGGATGTGATGCGGCGGGGCGGGGCGTGCGCAGCCTGTCGCTTCGCCGCGATTAGGACCCGGTTCCAGGTCGGAAAGCGACCGCAGATCACAAGGCAACCTTACCTTGACAGCCCGAACACCGCCCACCCCTAAAACCGGAGGGGGCAGGGTTAAAAGAGACGCGCTTTAAACCGGGGGTTAAAAGAACGAGAGAAGGACATGTAACTAGAGGAAGCTCACACACAAGCGAAGCCTCCTCCGCTGTCTTCTCGAACACCAGCAATGAATGACAACAACAAGGTGAGTGTGGAAAAAAACATCCTACAAGGGAGCCCTTCATAAAAGATTAAAAATGAGTCCGTGCCGTCAAATCTTCGGTAGCACTCTGACACTGATACATTGTCACCAGTTCCAAAGGCCAGGCTGCGGCGGTGGAATGGAAGCTGCAGGCTGGCTAGATCCTTCTGTTTATGTGAGAATATTTGGTTTTGTCTTAAATGGTATTTTGCATTTCGAGCTCGCGCTGTCGAAATTCTCCCGCTCCCCGAAGCCCCTCTTGGTTTATTCCGTTACAGTTGTTACTGAGGTTTTTTTAAAAAAAATGTCGTGTTTTTTTTCTTTTGTTGAACTGCCCTGGGTAAATAGACTCGCAGTCCCGTGAAAATCAAGGTCTCGCTCTCTGCTGTTTGCGTAAACCTGCACATTCACAAAACTCGTAAATGCGGCCACGTTAATTATGTCCTATCCGTGTTCGTTTAAATTTATTATTTAGTTATTGGGTATGTGCCGCCATCCCGTCAAAACATCGGCAGCTGCAGAAAGTGCGCTTGTTTGGTTATGGGCACACGTTTTATTATTTTTTTAAAATTTGCTTTAATAATAAAGGCGATTTATTGAGAGCTGTCAACAACTGCTTCCCACCATCGCACCTTTATGCAAATGTGCATGATTACGCGTCAAATCCCCTCCCCTCCCTCCCATCACACGAGGATGTGCTTGTTCTTACCGCTGACGGAATCGAGATTTTGTGTGTGTGATGTATGTGTTTTTATATAATGTGTGTGTGTGTTGAGGCGAGGAAGAAGCCCCGCCGCTGGAGGTTTTTCCGGCTGAGAGCCCCATTGGAGGGTACAGCTGGCTGCCCCCTTGACTGTTGAGTCTGGCCCCGGCCCTGGCCAGCTGGGTCAGTGTTTACATCGCCCCATCGGCAACCTGCAGTTGGTCGTCGGCGCCCCCTTGATGGACTCCTGTTCCAAACGTCACCGCTGTGCTGTCAATCGACCGTCGATATTTGGATTGGTTGTCCTTCCTTCAAGCATCAGGTGCGTGTGACATACCCCTTATCTCAGGAAAATTATGCGTTTTTAAAAATTTCTGATATGGCGATATCAGGGATGACAATAGGAAAACGAGCTTTGGCGAGTTTTGATTTTTTTTTTGGTGGCGGAGGATCTGTCGATTTAAGAGAAATGTTTGGGGCCACCTGGTGTTTGAGCCCTCCGCTCGAAATGTCCCGTGTTGCTGGTTCTGTAAACAAGCCTCTTTGGGTGTTGATTCATATTTTGTAAACCTCACGCATCTGCAGCATCTTGCGTTTGTTAATTCACTGCCGATTGATATTTTAAGTGACGGGCTTGTTTGAGAGGGTTGAGAGCGCTAGTGTTTTTAAAATTGTGATTATGGTGGTGGGGGGCATAAGAAGTGGCGTAGGACTTGGCTCTGGGGTCTTTCGAGTCCATTTCAATAATAACTCAGCCTTCATCTATACTTCCTGGTCCCGCTAAATATTGATTTCTTCAAAAATCTGATATTTAGAGTAAAATAAATTCACGAAACCGAACCTTCGGGCAATGTAGGGGAGATGTTGAAAGAACCCAGTGTTGTTTCATTACTTAGCGGGCGTATGTGCTTTGTCTACAGACCTTGTCAAATCCTAATCTTACAAACTTCAATCATTCAGGGAAGAAATTCTGCCAAGGTCATCCTGTCTGGTGTTTCAGTGACCCTAAACACACCCATGTATTGACTCTGAACAACTTTCAAAGTGCGGGGAAATTAAGAATGGGCAATAAATGCTGCCACATGAGTAGATTGTTTTTTTTTAGAAAAGTTTATTGGCTGTATAATACACTTTAAACGGAATGAAAATAAATGGCTGACCCAGTTTTCAACGAAAACAATTTGCACAGCTAATGACTTACTGGTGGCTTGTTTCAACTTTAAGAGACTAGGAGTTGGTGGTTTTGGCAGATCTCAGTGAATTTTCTTTTCCTCTCACTATCTCCCCAAATGGGATGTGCAGAATGTCCTCAAAGGTCATAGAAGAGAGTTGCTGAAATAAAGAGGAAACATGAGTGAGGAGGTTACAGGAGGAAGGTGCAATAGTGATAGTTCCGTTTTAACTATTATTTCTTTTGAGGCTTAGAGAAGCTAATATCAATGGGTCCTTGAGTTGGCACTAATTTTTAAAAAAGATCAATAGAGTTGATCTTCAGATTGGACTTGGTAAGGCTGCACTCTTTTCAACAGCAATTACTAGCCAATATACAAGGAAACATATAGTTTGTGAACTAAAAATTCCCAGATGGGGTTCTTTAAATTCCTAGGTGGCTCCCAAGTGAACAGAATGTGTAAGCTTAACAGGTGCCATGGGATTCTAAAGGAACTCTCTGTCATGTACAATATTCAGTGTAATTAGATGCACCCTAATTAAGGGAATAAAAGCAGTTTTCTATGCTGTTGGAAAACAAATACATCGATCCACTAATCTGTAACCAGAACACAGCAGAGGAAAGGTCATTGAAATCAGAATCTATACTGAGAACGGTTACAGATACCTGAATAGTGTGATGGAATATGCAGTGTGATCCAGAACTACATTATTCCAGTGATCAATTCCCTTATGGTCACAACCTTCTGAAAAAACTTTATCTATTTTCGAAATATTCCACAGAAAATCCTAAATCTGGAAGTTGTTTTAAAAGAAAACCACACACACAAACACCCCCCCCCCAGAAAATGTTCAGCAAATCAGACAAATCAATGCTTTGTTTTTGACCTTAGTTTTTCCTTCCCCTACTACTTCAAGACATTGTTGCTATTGCTTCATTAAAATATATTAAAATTTATGGTGGCTTGGTGACAAACAGAAACCATAATACAAATGGACAACACAAAATAGAAGTGTACTGGATAAATTGACTAAGCCTTCAGGATACAGTAAACAGGAAGGCTGAAGGTCCTGTCAAAGGGTCTCGGCCAGAACCGTCGACTGTACTTTTTTTTCCATAGATGCTACCTGGCCTGCTGAGTTCTTCCAGTATTTTGTGTGTGTTCCTCAAATTTCCAGCATCTGCAGATTTTGTTGTTTTTTTTTTGAGATTAAAGAGGAATCGGTACCTGTGGATTTGACTTAAAAAGACACTTCCAATGAAATATCACATGAAAGGTTACTGCACAGATTATGAGCTTCTGACATTGGGGGTAATATGATGGTATGCCTAGGACATTGGTTTAACCTGCAGAAAATGGGATGCGGGTAGTTACATGGGTCATTACATGGGTCAGGTTGGCACATTGTAACTATTAAGGTGCTATTTGGATCAGTGCTGGGCCTCAGTTATTTAACCATCTGTGCAAGGACCAATATGTTGTAGCCAAATTGACTGTATAAAGATGCGTGGGAAAGCAAATTGTGAAGAGGACAAAAGATGTGTATTAGTTCAGAAAGTAGGCAAAACATGGCCTTGGAATTTTAAGAAGGAGGAATGTGATGTTTTCCACATTGATAGGAAGAATAGAGAAACATTATTTATTAAGGGAGAGATAATAAAATGCCGTGGTACAGAGAGATCTGAATGTCCTTGTTAGTGCAAAGTAAGCATATACAGTAGATACAGCAAGAAATTGTCTGTTTCTGGAGTTGGAGTAATAGAGCACAAAAACTTCAGCTCAACTGGTCCATGCTGACCATGGCAACTTCCTTGTTGCCCATATTTGAGCCGTGACCCTCTAACCCCATCCCCTCCATGTACTTATTCAGATGCCTCTTAAATATTGAAATTACACTTGACTCAACCACTTCTGGCAGCTCATTCCAGATGTTCTCTTCAGCCTGTTAAGAAGTATTTTCTCAGGTCTCTTTCTAATCTCTTGTCTCTTATCTAGTACCTGACTTCTCAAGGTTTGGATTTTCCAATCCTGGAGAAAGGACTACGACTTTCTACCTTGTCCATACCCCTCATGATTTTATAAACTGAGGTCACCCCTCATTACCCTGTGGTCCAGTGGATAAAGTTCCAGCGTGGCTAACTTCTCCTGAGAACTGAGGCCCTTGAATCCAGGCAACATCCTTGTCAATCTCTTCTATACTGTCTCCAGCTTGACAACATTTTCCTTATAACATTTTCCTATATACAATTCTAAAACTGCAGTCTTGCCAACACTATGCTGCAGTTATACAATGTGTCCCTATTCCTAAAATGGGTGCCCTGACCGAGGAAGGCCAGCATGCTAAATGCCTTCTTTACCATGTCTTCTGTACGGCTCGTTTCCCAAAAAAAACCTGTTCCACTTGTACTCCTTTTGAAAGCTAAAAAAACCTGTAATTTTTATATAGGATTGAATTGCCAGCCAATAAAACCCCTGAAAATAAATGGTCAATACTAGCTCATTTATTGAGATGCAGCATGGAACAGGCTCTACTGGCTCTTCCAGCCACGCCACCTGGGAATCCTCAGTTGAACCCTAGCCTAAACGCAGGGCAATTTACAATGACCAATTAACCTACCAACAGACACGCCTTTTGACTGCAGGAGGAAACTGGAGCACTCGGAGAAAATTTGCACATTCCACGGGGAGGACTCCTTAAAGTTGATGTCAGAACTGAACACTCACCTCTGATGCCCTGAGCTGTAATAGTGTCATGCTAACTGTTGTGTTATTGTGGCATCCATCTCTTATTAAAATCTCCCTGTCAATTTTTATTTTATCCAATGGCTATATGCTAATGTATAAACACCTACTAATTAAGTGACCTTGTGACTTATAAAGCATAGTAATATTGTGTATTGGCTAAATTTTCTGCTTAATTTTAATTCTATAAATCTGTTCTGTTGGGAAAGCTATTTTATCATGCAACATTTGCTGTGGATTACTGCATCGGATTTGACGGCTTCTAAATTCTGTGTCAAGTGAAGGTTGTATAACACATTACTTTTATTACCAAGATCAATTTGTACTTGGGGTTGGCTTTTGTTAAGTGTGAAACTGTGGCAACTATATCCAGTCAATCAGAAAGTGAGAGCCTTGGAGTAAATTACTACGACACTTATTCTCTGTCAGATAATAACCTTATTTTAATAAAGATGTCAAAAGCATACAAAATAATTTGTGTGAATAACCAATTCCACACACCTGTATCTTTCTCACATCACCTATGTTTGCAAAGTTGCTGCATTAATTTATGTAGATTTTATTAAATACTTTTGTCTGATTATTCAATCTGTTCCAGTGGTGCAGTGGTATCCGCACCCAGACTTCGGAACAAGAGGTTGTGGGTTCGAATCCAGCAGGTTCCTTGCATGCTTTCCATCTGTGCTGGGTTGAGCATTGAGCTAGCCTTGTTAAAAATAAAAGACAAAATGCTAAAGAAACTATAAGGTTGCTGCCTGATGAGCCAAACAAGGTGTGGGGAGGAATTTTACATGATTATTTAGCCACAGTTAATTTTCAAAACGTCAGAGGGTCTGTTAATTTCACTATAAACAACACATATTCAACTCAAAGTTTTTGAAATGAAGAAAAGTACTTAAGCTTGCTTTAAACTCGCCAGGTGGAGCTGCCTGCAATTTCCTTTAGTTACTTCACCAATAGCCCTATTTGGATTGTTGAAAGAAAAGATTATTAATCCATTTATGCACATTCCCCCCCCCCCAAGCATCCATGATTGATTCTGCAGATCTCAAAGTATGCTGTAAAAGTAGGGAGCATGTTCCTCTGAGTAACAGCCTTCTAAAGTTGTAGACAAACATGCTTGAAAAATAATACTTGCTTCCTCTTACTTGCTGTGATTTGCCAAGTTTAGTAAATAGGTCCTGACAGGAGTGCTGATGACCTTCCAAAATGCTATATCAAACATTCCATCCCATTATACTAGAGGCCTGTAAGATCTGCAGTTTTCATAATATTGCTGTTTAAATTGGACACTTCTTGAGTGATCTGAAGCATGGTCATCAATCTAGTGTAACTCCAGTGATCCTCTCACCAGATGCTGCCTGAACTGCTTGTGTTGTTTGTGTTGTATTGAAAATATTTGAATTATGAAGCTAATATAGTAATCCTTAGGAAAATTTGTTCTTCTGGAAAACATTTTATAAAGCAATTTGGCAAATCAAGAAGTCTACTATAATGGTTAAGATTAAAATTAATAATTTTATTTTGAATAAAGGTAAACTTTTAAATTTACACATTTTTCTGAGGCTACTCCCTGGAGGGTAAGGCTGCTTTTCATGCTGAGGTGAATGGGGAGACGAGAAGCTGAAGAGAGTTGGTGTGAGGCAGAGGGGCTGCTGGTGTTGGATGATAATGAACCTGGGCTGGGAACTTGTGATGTTGATGGCAAGGATTTTTTTGTGATATCTGCACTTCTGGATGGGTAATGAACAGGGCCTCAAGAGGTATCAGTAGAAGTCTGGGCAATCCTTGTTTTGATTTTAAAGAAAGACAAATTAGCTTTATTTGTCACATGTATAACAAGCATACAGTGAACTGCATCGTTTTGTGTTAACGATGTGCCGGGGCAGTGCGCAATTGTCGCCGTGCTGTTAGCGCCAACATAGCATGCCCACAATTTACTAACCCTTACTAATCCATATACCTCTGGAATGTGGGAAGAAACTGAAGCACCTGGAGGAAATCCATACGGTCATGAAGAGAATGTCCCAACTCCTTCCAGACAGATGTGGAAATTGAACCTTAGTCAGATTCTCCCTTCTCCACCTCTTTATCTCTTTCACCCACCAACCTCCCAGCTCTTTGATTCACCCCTCCCTCCTCCTCTCCTGGTTTCACCTAAACTCTACTTCCACCCTCCCCCCACCTGCTGATGCTGACCTTTCCCCTTCCTTTCCAGTCCTGATGAAGGGTCTCGGCCTGAAACGTCAACTGTTTACTTTTTTTTTCTGTAGATGCTACCTGACCTGAGTTCCTCCAGCATCTTGTGTGTGTTGTAGCAAATCATGCCATCTTGCAACACGGGGCCATGTTTAACGCTGTTATCCACAATGAGATTGTTGCCACTTGTTTGTGGGCTGCGGGGATGGGGAGGGGGCTGCTCCCACAGGCTGATCTTTGCAGGAAGTTGGTGTGATTCTGTGGCTTGTTGTTCTTTAACCTCTGTTAATCAAGCTGTAACAGAACCTTGTAATTCTAACAAATGACTCCAGTAACTTTTACATCATACTTTTGTACTTTGACAAACCCACCCAAGTCTGCCAGCTTGACATTTACTTTTCCCTTGTGTTTTTCAAGTTTGTAAACCTGCAGGATTTGTGAGCAAATATTGGTCATAATTTCATCCAAAAATCATTCCTTGTTGTATGGGTTACATTTCATGGGGCACTGAAGTGGTCCTTGGCTATCTTGCTGTTGTTCATCTTAATTTTCCAGAATGGTTGTGTTGATTCCAAAATGGCAAGCTTCATGATGCATTAATAGTAGGTATAATCTTCAATATAATGGAGAATGAGGGGCAAAAGCACATGGTTGTGACAGCTTCCCTTGTTAACTGGATATCCAGAGGTATTGTCAACAAAGAAAATTCCAATTTTCACACAGTATATTTCAATGAAGCCGGTGGAAAAAGGATTTAACATAGAAGATCCTACAAAGGACTGTGAGAACAGCTGAGGGGATCATAGGGATCTCCCTACTGTCCATCTGGGACATTTATCAGGAATGCTGCATGCATAGGGCCCTTAGTATCATTAAGGATCCCACCCATCCATCTAGCATTCTCTTTGATTTTCTACCATCAGGTAGGAGACTCCGACGTGCTGGAAGAACTCAGCAGGTCGGGTAGCATCCGTGGAAGCGATCAGTTGACTTTTTGGGCCAGAACCCTTCGTCAGGACTGAATAGGGAAGGGGCAGAGGCCCTATAAAGAAGGTGGGGGAGGGTTGGAAGGAGAAGGCTGGTAGGTCCAGTTGAAAAAACAGTAATTTGAAAGACAAAGGGGTGGGGGGAGGGGAAGCAGGAGGTGATAGGCAGGAAAACAATGGGTAGTAGGAGGAGGTGAAACCATGAGGGAGGTGATAGGCAGCTGGGGGAGGGGGCAGAGTGAAATAGGGATAGAGGAAGGGAGGGGGAGGGAATTACCGGAAGTTGGAGAATTCTATGTTCATACCAAGGGGCTGGAGACTACCTAGACGGTATATGAGGTGTTGCTCCTCCAACCTGAGTTTAGCCTCATCTACTACTCCTCAGGTTGGGAGAGCAACAACGTGGCCTCCTCTGCTCACAGCCTTCTCCTTCCCACCCTCCCCCCCCACCTTCTTTATAGGGCCTGTGCCCCTTCCCTCTTCAGTCCTGACGAAGGGTTCCAGCCCGAAATGTCAACTCATCGTTTCCACATTTGCTGCCGGACCTGCTGAGTTCCTCCAGCGTGTTGTGAGTGTTGCTTTGATCCCAGCATCTGCAGATTATTTTGTGTTTAAGAGACTCCGATGCATTAAAAACAAGAATGGTCAGAATGGCTTCTGAACTCTCTGCCGCACTGTATTCAAAGTGTCACTGGCTATGCTGTTCTGTACCTTACCATATTTAATATTAAAGCAAACAACAGGAATTCTGCAGATGCTGGAAATTCAAGCAACACACATCAAAGTTGCTGGTGAAAGCAGCAGGCCAGGCAGCATCTCTAGGAAGATGTACAGTCGACGTTTCAGGCCGAGACCCTTCGTCAGGACTAACTGAAGGAAGACTTAGTAAGAGATTTGAGAGGGGGAGGGGGAGATACAAAATGATAGGAGAAGACAGGAGGGGGAGGGATGAAGCCAAGAGCTGGACAGGTGATTGGCAAAGGGGATATGAGAGGATCATGGGACAGGAGGTCCGGGGAGAAAGACAAGGTCGGGGGGAACCCAGAGGATGTGCACGGCCTCCTCTACTGTAAAGATGAAGCCACACTCAGATTGGAGGAACAACACCTTATATTCCGTCTGGGTAGCCTCCAACCTAATGGCATGAACATTGACTTCTCTAACTTCCGCTAATGCCCCACTTCCCCCTCGTATCCCATCTGTTATTTATTTTTATACACACATTCTTTCTCTCACTCTCCTTTTTCTCCCTCTGTCTCTCTGACTATACCCCTTGCCCATCCTCTGGGTTCCCCCCCTCCTTGTCTTTCTCCCTGGACCTCCTGTCCCATGATCCTTTCATATCCCCTTTGCCAATCACCTGTCCAGCTCTTGGCTCCATCCCTCCCCCTCCTGTCTTCTCCTACCATTTTGTATCTCCCCCTCCCCCTCCCACTTTCAAATCTCTTACTAACTCTTCCTTCAGTTAGTCCTGACGAAGGGTCTCGGCCTGCAACGTCGACTGTACCTCTTCCTAGAGATGCTGCCTGGCCTGCTGCGTTCACCAGCAACTTTGATGTATGTTGCTTAATATTAATGCACTTTAGTTTGTTATTTATGTGTGATTTACCTGTAGATTTTATCCTTGCCCTCATAAGGTATCGTGTGTTAAGTGTCCTTTACACCCTGGTTCGGAGAAACATTGTCTCTTTTCTATGTACATGATATGGTTTTGTATGTTATAAACATGTATATAGTTAAATGACAATAAATGTGCCTTGAATAACCTTGGAAGAACAGCACTATCATCCAGCTTTTCCTTGTTAAATTGCCACACCACTAGCCTTTGAATATTTCTTTTGATCACTTGGATTTTCTGGATAGAAGTCTAAGAGAGGCTAAACTCAAACCCATTCTCGGCAATGCTTCTGAGCAGAAGAGTAGGATGATCTTTGCTGTTTGAAGCCTGGAACTGCCTTCTCAGCTTGCAAAATAAATGTGAGGGCTCTGCCAAAAACGTAACCCATTTCATTTGCATTAAACACCCGTTTAGGAGAGTGGCCATCTTCCTTAATGATTCACTTCTGTAAAAATTTGTTGCCTGTTGCCACAAGTAGAATATTACAGTATACATGCATCTTGAAGCATTCAAAGCAGTAAAGACTAGACTTAGAACATATTGCCATTTTCAGAAGGTGTATTACCCTCATTCATTCAAAGTCCTGGCAGAATGACTTTGTATCATCATGAAATACAGGAATATACTTGGCTGTCATCTTCAAACAACACACTCAACCCTTTTTCCATTTTTTTTTTGTTGTTGTAGTATCTGTCTTTTGTTAGGCATGAAGCATTTCCTGCACCAAGCAGCTCTGTAGACCCTTTGATTTGAAAGAGTTAATGGAAAATGTTCATTGTCCTATGCTTTTGTTAATTATATTCAGCTTGTTATTAGTTTGCCACGATTTACTAGCAGATAGGTATTCTGTAGGATTCCCAGGGTGTTTTACAACTAATACGAATGATACATAAAATAAATTGTGATTGTTATGATAAAACGTGTCACTGAAAGCACAAAGACATGAAGTTCTGCAAAGTGTATTTGAGTGGAGAGAAGTGTATGGTTTACTTATGGCAAGAAATATCTTTGTAAATGGAATACACATACCTGCAAGTGGCAGTATAGTACAACGATTTAAATCCTACATTTGCAAGTAGAGTACTGTTTTGTGTGCAGGTCATTGAAGTGTCACCAGGGAATAAAATGTTGCATGGATGAACTCAAGTTTAGCCAGTGTTAGTTATTTTCAGGGTAGCTGCTTGCCAACTTTGTTGGGAAAACCACAATAATTTTTTGGTTGTTGTCAATTCTTTCCTAAGGCTTGATCTAAATCAGTAGAATGAGTCATGATCTCTCATTTTAGTTGTTTGTACTTCAGAGTGCTACTTGGTATTTTGAGAATAAAAACTGCTATTATCTGTGGAATTAGAAATGATTGTTGATACATCATGTACTCGGGGGATACTTGTTCAAAGACATTGATGGATACTTTGTTAGTAAACCTACTGTATCTAAGGAAATGGTCTGTTTGTCCCAACCAGAGTTAAACGTGGATGTGAACACTAGTCCCCATCCCATGTTTCTCTTTCCATATCCCTTCACCTGTCTTACTTTCAGCCATCAACTTAAGCTTTTTTTAAAAATAAATTAATAATTTATCCCTCATTATCAATTTATTTTGTACTTCTAAACATATTAACCTTTTTATTGCTGGGATGTGAAGGTCTGTTTACTGTACAGAAATATATTGGTTAATGTGGTTAATAATTGCATGGAAGCAAAGCAAATGTAAAACTGCATGATTGCACACTGAAAATCGGACTGAAGGTGGGACATTTTGAATCTCAGACTGAAATGTGTATGCTTGCACAAAAATAGCAGTGGATGTTGGAGATGCTTAGTAGGTCAGCTGAAGTCTGTGGCAAGAGAAACTGGGCTAAAGTTTCAGACCTTCATTCTATTGTGTGTTACAGTGTGTCATCAGTTAAAACTCCATAGCCACATTCTCCTAGGTTGTTTCAAGTTAATTCAGTATCTCAGAAACCTGGGAGAAGTTTGTGACTGTGGCAAGCCAGAAAAATATGCAAGGGCACTTTCTTGGCTTGGATTGAGTTTGGGTAAGCAGCCAAGAGCATAGTTGTGAAGTGCCTGCAGCAGTCTCTGTACTTGCGTACTAACATGTTATTGCCTACAAAATTCGAGTTGCAGTGAGATAATGGTTTTTATTGTTGTCCCATCAAACCTCCACTATGACTGAGGCTGTATGTGGGGTGGGTGGAGGTTGCAGTGTTAGAGAGATGGGATTGCCTTCAAATCTCTGATGGGAAGGGCAGTGTGAGATCCAGTCATCATGTTGCAGATGGGTGGAAGTAGGTGGGAAGGTGGGAGGAATTGGTCTGGTGCATGGTGGGCAAGGTGTGAGTTAGAAAGCTGACATTGTCTGGCTAGGAGATTGGCAGCAGGAATGGCATAAAGTATCGAAATGCAATAGGGGGAGGGAGTAACAGTAAAGGGATTACTGGGATGGAATAGTACATTCTGAGTTCAGGGAGTGAACTGGAATTCAGGGGGAATGTAAGGAGGAGTGGAAGGTGTGTGCGTGTGTACACTCATTCATTCACTCACTCACTCACTTGTCAGCGCTGCAGGATTAAGACCAGAGGAGTGGCTAATGCTGTGACATCTCATGAGAGAGAGGAGGTCCATGTCACTCTGCAAGGCTTGAAAAGGGAGGTAACAAGGAATATTATCATTCCAGAGATGAATTCACTTTGACATCACTCCTAATTTGAGATTTGACTGGAAATGTGGGTAAGGTTAACTTTCAAATGCATAGCACTCAAATTCATCACCTGTACACAGTGATGAATCTTACAGTGTTATGCACTCACACCTTTCTCATCTTGCACCAGACCAATCCCACCCATTTTCCATCTAATTCCACCCCATCTGCAACTCGCGTATCTCATTAGTTTTGAGGATGCTGTTCCATCACACATTCATTACATATCCGGTCTAATTTGCTTAGCCAAGCAGCAGAGCAGGGAATCTGCTCTGGAGCTTTCCCAGTGTTTTCCTTGTACCTAACCATGAAGAGGTGTCGAAGATTCCAGAGGTACAAAGCTTTGCCTTCATTGCACTCCTGCCAGGAGTGGTTGCATCTTGTCTATGCTGCCCAGATAAGCAGTTAAATGGAATAGTATCCAGCCAGGTCCCATCCTCCTTCTGCAGCACTGGAGGATACTGTATTAACCCCTTTGCTTTTGATCTTCAAAGGATGGATGCATACGGTTGTATCCTGATGTTAGTTGGAATTCTGCTCTTGTTATCAAATGTGAAGATAGAAGAGTGATGTGAAGAACAAATTAATATTTTAATTCCAGTCACTGAAATCTCATTTCAATAAGATCTGAGGATGACCACAGTTGGCCACTATGCTTTCATTTGTGAAAGATGGCAACTATGAGGGGTGATTGATAAGTTCTTGGCCGAAGGAAGAAGGTGTCAATTTAAAAAAAAACTAGCACATTTATTTTTCAACATAGTCCCTTCCTACATGTACACACTTAGTCCGGCAGTCGTGGAACATACGGATCCCTTCTTTGTAGAAGTTGGCGCCTTGGACCTCCAGAAAATGGTCCACAGCAGGGTTGATTGATAAGTTCATGGCCTAAGGTAAAAGGAGATGAGATATTAACTTCAAACTTTCTGCATAATCACTGAGTTGAACTGTGTGTGCATGCAATGAGAGCTGTATAACTCATCTCCTTCTACCTTAGGCCACAAACTTATCAATCACCCCTCGTATGTAACACATTTTATAACAATTAAATACTGTTTTATTGCCGGCAAATTTGAGTTATAGTGAGACAACTTTTTAATCAATAACTGAAGTATAGATTAATATAATGCAATGATGCCTGGCAGTCAGACTTTCCTTCTGCCAGAAGTATAATGCGATTCTGATCCTGTTGGGGAACACAATGTAATTGTGTGAATTGATTATGGGGAGCAAGGACATGGCAGACCAATTGAATAATTACTTTGGTTCTGTCTTCACTAAGGAGGACATAAATAATCTTCCAGAAATAGTAAGGGACAGAGGGTCCAGTGAGATGGAGGAACTGAGCGAAATACATGTTAGTAGGGAAGTGGTGTTAGGTAAATTGAAGGGATTGAAGGCAGATAAATCCCCAGGGCCAGATGGTCTGCATCCTAGAGTGCTTAAGGAAGTAGCCCAAGAAATAGTGGATGCATTAGTGATAATTTTTCAAAACTCGTTAGATTCTGGACTAGTTCCTGAGGATTGGAGGGTGGCTAATGTAACTCCACTTTTTAAAAAAGGAGGGAGAGAGAAACCGGGGAATTATAGGCCGGTTAGCCTGATGTCGGTGGTGGGGAAACTGCTGGAGTCAGTTATCAAGGATGTGATAACAGCACATTTGGAAAGTGGTGAAATGATCGGACAAGGTCAGCATGGATTTGTGAAAGGAAAATCATGTCTGACGAATCTCATAGAATTTTTTGAGGATGTAACTAGTAGAGTGGATGGGGAGAACCAGTGGATGTGGTATATTTGGATTTTCAAAAGGCTTTTGACAAGGTCCCACACAGGAGATTAGTGTGCAAACTTAAAGCACACGGTATTGGGGGTAAGGTATTGGTGTGGGTGGAGAATTGGTTAGCAGACAGGAAGCAAAGAGTGGGAATAAACGGGACCTTTTCAGAATGGCAGGCAGTGACTAGTGGGGTACCGCAAGGCTCGGTGCTGGGACCCCAGTTGTTTACAATATATATTAATGACTTGGATGAGGGAATTAAATGCAGCATCTCCAAGTTTGCGGATGACACGAAGCTGGGTGGCAGTGTTAGCAGTGAGGAGGATGCTAAGAGGATGCAGGGTGACTTGGATAGGTTGGGTGAGTGGGCAAATTCATGGCAGATGCAATTTAATGTGGATAAATGTGAAGTTATCCACTTTGGTGGCAAAAATAGGAAAACAGATTATTATCTGAATGGTGGCCGATTAGGAAAAGGGGAGGTGCAACGAGACCTGGGTGTCATTATACACCAGTCATTGAAAGTGGGCATTCAGGTACAGCAGGCGGTGAAAAAGGCGAATGGTATGCTGGCATTTATAGCGAGAGGATTCGAGTACAGGAGCAGGGAGGTACTACTGCAGTTGTACAAGGCCTTGGTGAGACCACACCTGGAGTATTGTGTGCAGTTTTGGTCCCCTAATCTGAGGAAAGACATCTTTGCCATAGAGGGAGTACAAAGAAGGTTCACCAGATTGATTCCTGGGATGGCAGGACTTTCATATGAAGAAAGACTGGATGAACTGGGCTTGTACTCGTTGGAATTTAGAAGATTGAGGGGGGATCTGATTGAAACGTATGAGATCCTAAAGGGATTGGACAGGCTAGATGCAGGAAGATTGTTCCCGATGTTGGGGAAGTCCAGAACGAGGGGTCACAGTTTGAGGATAGAGGGGAAGCCTTTTAGGACCGAGATTAGGAAAAACTTCTTCACACAGAGAGTGGTGAATCTGTGGAATTCTCTGCCACAGGAAACTGTTGAGGCCAGTTCATTGGCTATATTTAAGAGGGAGTTAGATATGGCCCTTGTGGCTACGGGGGTCAGGGGGTATGGAGGGAAGGCTGGGGCGGGGTTCTGAGTTGGATGATCAGCCATGATCATAATAAATGGCGGTGCAGGCTCGAAGGGCTGAATGGCCTACTCCTGCACCTATTTTCTATGTTTCTATGTAATGGTCTCAGTTGCAATTTAGAATGTGACCTGCTGGAATATAACACAGAAGAGAATTTGCAGGCAAAATAGTGTGAAGAATATCCATAAAATATTTAGTATTTTCTTTCCTTTGAAGCAAAAGGCAGTCAGCTGAAATTCTGGAGATTCAGTGGAGTAAATCTCCATTGTCTTTTGACTGTTTTACCAAACTCTAGGCAATCGTTTGATGTACACAGAGTGAAAGAAACTTGATTTTATCACATGTTTATTGATAGATATAGTGAAATGCATAATTTGCATTAGTAACCAACACAACTGTGGGTATGCGGGGTAGCCCGCAAGAGTTGCCATGCATTCTGGTGCCAACACTGCATGCTCATAATGTTCAACAGAACAAGAGCAAAATAAGCCCCTTGCCTCCCTCCTACCTACTCGCTCATGCAGACACAGTTTTCAAACCCCAGGACAGGCCATCTCCAGGCCTCCAGCCTCCAGCGGACTTGGATCTGCAGATATTGGGTCTTTGACTTCCCCAGGGGACTCGCAGAGACTCGTAGTCCTTGGCTTCGGCCACTGGGCCGTGGGTTCCAGATTTCTGATTGACCTTTGGGCTTCTATCCTCAGTATCAATCCCATGATGATGATATATGAGGACTCCAGACTCCAGGCCTCTAATTCAGAATTGGGAGAGGTGGGGGTCTGGTTGTATCAGCTGTCGTCCCCGCTGGTCTGCCTACCTGACATCTGACCGTGGTCGTCCTTGGCCCATTGTCTATGCCTCTGGCTATTGAACATTGAGTGCAGGCCTACACTCTGGCCTGACCTCTAACTTCCCCACACTTCTTTCCCCGAAACAAGTCCTGTGACCCTGGGGGGGGGAGGAACTATTAAGTTTGAGTCACAACCTTGATGGAGACTGCAGTTTACACCATTGCAACATAGTCATAGGACCAACTGTATCTGCTTTTGGGTTGAAATGGACCTCACTGATCTTGCTCTGCAAGGTTTACTTTTACTTAGACATAGAAAAATGTATATTTTTAACTGCAACACTTAGTTTTGTTGTGTACATTTTTTTTCAAATATGGAGTCCAACTGGGAATTCCTTGGAACTCCAGAGTGTGCTAAACCTTGTATGTAAATAAACCACTCATTTGACTGTATGTTATTATCGAAACATACAGAACTTCATACCAAAATCTAAATGACTTTATGAAGAGTAGTATTTGTCAGTGATGGTCATTACATTTTTATTTTTAGCAAAAATAGAAGCTGTAAGTTAGAGCCACAAAAGACGGCAGGTGTTGGATCTGGAGCAACAGACAATCTGCTGGGGGAGCTCCGTAACCTATTTGTTGTGGGGATGGAGGGGGAGAAGTTAATGTTTTAGGTTGAAACTCTGCTTTATGATTTGAACTCTGGAAACCTGCCTTGTTGGATTCTGCACATCAGCTGCGATGTATAGGTTGCAAGAGAAATGGATCTAAGTATGGAATGTGGTGTTATGCCCTCTGCAGCTTTTGTGACAACCAAGAGTTAATAGTTCAACCATCCAAAGTATTATTGACTGCTAAATGGGCACAGTTTCAGATAAGTTTGATTTTTTTTTTATATAGGACCAGAGGTAGGAAATTTTATGGCTTTGTCAGTATTCCAGCAATGACTTTAAGGCTATGCTATGTTAAAAATAGCAGCTCCCAGTAAGGCCTATGTTTTTGAATGTACATGCAATGTTCTTGCATCTTAAAACTGTGCTTGTTTTGAATAAGTTTATAAATAATATATAACCTGAAATAGGCATTTAAGTTCAGCATGTTGCTTCAATTTACGCCTCGGTGAGATATTATGTTAAATCTTGACTGTTAGTATATGCAGTGTTGTTGTAAGACCGTTCTCAAGATCTTTGAGACCCTATTTTAAATGAAAGAAGTGAACATGACTGGGTGAGCGCTGGAAGTGGGATTTCTTCCGCTGTAGTCGGTGATGATTTGTGACAGGGTGAAGTGTTAAATCTGCTTCTTTTGTTATTTGTGTCTTCTGAAATTTTCAACATCTTCCAGTTTTCCATATCAAACATAAATACAAAAAATAAATGAAACTAAATTGTATAATTAACGTTAAGGGACAAATTTCTGTTGGGTAATATAAAATGAAGTTAACTTGCAGCTGCTAGACAAATATAACTGACAATTTCTGTGTTATGATCAATATGAGTATAATGGCTATATGAAACAGGAAAAATTGCAAATTTTACCTACTTGTAAGTTTTTTCAGACATCAGTGTAGTTCTTCTGCTTGATGTTATTGCCTCTCCCTCCCCATTGGTACAATGGCACAAAATTAGAGGCATGGAGGCTCTATAAGCATTTGCCTGCAAGTTAAACTGGTTCTGTCTGGCTCTCCATGCTTCCAACTGTCTAGCGTTTAGATTTTCCTACAACTTGGCTGTACATGAGTAAATGGTTCCTGGCAATTAAGTAAGTTGTCTTAATAGTTGAGTGAGTGGAAACAAAAATCAGTGATTGCACCACTGAGAGCCAATTGTCCATGTTTGTGCAAATAGAAATCTCCAGCTATTCAAATCCCATTTTCATGCCCCCTTCTTTGACTCTACTGCCGTTTTGGAAATTCTCTAGAAGCATTTTCAATGATATTGCATTTTGTCTACCATTTAGCAAATCTGTGAACTTTTCCCAAATAAAAGTTCATCTTTTGTCATCTGCATTAATTGTCTTCAAAAGCACTAATTGCCTTTTGTATTCAATTCCACACATTGGATTCTATTCTGCATCTGCTTCCAAGTCATAATACAGAGGCTCAAACACAAAAATCTAGATTGAAAGTCTAACACTGTACAGCATTACTCTGCATTGTTGGAGATGTCATTCTTTAGATGAGACAATAAGCCTGTCTGTTCTGTTGGGTGAAATTGAAAGGATACTGGCATTATTACACCCCAGAACAGAAGAGAGATCCTCCCTGTTCTGATAGTATTTATCTCTTGATCAATATTTCTAAAACTAACCTTATGAAATGCTGTCTGAGGAAAACTTGCTTGCTACAAAACAGTGCTTCAGTCATTGTAAAGTGCCTTTGAACACGCAGTATTGGTTTATACTCGTCACGTGGGCTTGGATACAGTGAAAAGCTTGTCTGTTCATACAGATCAAACAATTACAAAGTGCATTGAGGTAGAACAAGGTAAATTAATACCAATGCAGAATAAAATGTAAGGGCTACAGAGAAAGTGCACTGCAGGTAAATGATGAAGCGCAAGATCCTAACAAGGTGGAATTTATGGTCAGGAGTCCATTTTACCAAATGAGAGGTCAGTTCAGGAGTCTGATAACAGTGGGTAGAAGCTGTCCTTGGGCCAGGTGGTACATGTTTGCAGGTTTTTGGATCTTCTGCCCAATGGGAGAGGGGAGAAGAGAGTTGTCTGGGGTGGGTATGGGTTTTGATTATACTGACTGCTTTACTGATCTATAGTGAGAGGTATAGACGGTCCATAAGAGGAGGCAGGTTTTCACGGTGTGTTGAGCTTTGTCCGCAACTCTGCAGTTCTTTTGCAATTGCATGCAGAGCAATTGCCACACCAAGTTGCGATGCATTCAGGTTGTATGCTTTCTATGCTGCATTGATTAAAAATTGGTAAGGGTTGACAGAAATATGCCAAATTTATTTAGCCTCCTGAGGAGGTAGAGGCAGTGGTGAACTTCCTTGGCCATGACATCAATGTGATTAGACTACAGTAAGCTATTGGTAATGTTCAGTCCTGGGAACTTGAAGTTCTCAACCCTCTCAGCCTCAACATTGAGAGATGACCATGTGCACTGTTGCCTTTCCTGAAGTCAATGACCCAATTCTTTTGCATTGTTGATGTGCTACTAAGCTCTGTCTCCTTCCTGCACTCTGATACACTGTTATTTAAGATTGTGGCCCACTATGGTCGTATCATAGTGAATTTGAGCAAATGGAGTTAAAGCAGATCTGGTCGTGCGGCCTTGAATGTATAGGGTGTGGAGTAGTGGGGGGTTGGGGTGAAGGTGCAGCCTTGTGGATCACTAGTGTTTACAATAATCATCAGAGGTTTTGCCGCCAGTACAAAATGTGAAATGGCAAGTCTCTCATCATCAAAGAAGGGCATGTGGTTTGCAATACATTGAGCTAATCTGGTAGACTTCAATCTTGGTAGTTACTAATTAACCTGTTTAAAATCGTATGGTACAAGTCAGAATTTAAAACCAGCTTAAGCAAGCCATCAAACCATGCATTTAATTTTTCTTTTTTGTCAAAAGGTACATTTGATATAAAACAGTTAAAAGACTTGGATTAAATTAAACATCTCCAGTAAAATGAAATCAAGTTTAAAAAAAAATTCTGTAAGTTGCTTTTAATATATTAAGGAAAGGTGGGCATTTCATTGATCATTTATGTGCCTTCAGGATATTTCAAATTATTTACAAGGAAGTTCTTTTGAATTGTATGTACTGGTTTAATATACATTCTTGTTAAACCCTGTACAGTTTTTCAATTTCCAACCAATGCAACCAGCAGCTCTATCCTTAATCACTACAGTGACCACTTTGGGCATTTTTTGGTAAAAATCACTGTATAATTTGTTTTTATTGTGAAAGCTGCTTATATTTGCCTTCTACCTGTAATACTGTTGCACTGCTTTTTTGCATGTAGCCATAAACTCTGAATACTGACAGTATCCAGTTTTTCTTTCACTTTAAGTAAAACATTTTCATGTGATTGAAGTATTTTTAAGTTCTTCTATATAATAATCTAATTTTAATGTAGCAGAGTCTGAAACTGGGTTCATGTGAGATTTATGTATTCATTCCAATTTAAGATAATAGGATGGGTAGAAAATTTTTACTTGTATATGAATGAATATATTATAGAATGGATCCTACAAATTAACCTTTGTTGATCTGAACTTTTATTTGTGTAATTTTATACTACAATATGATTAAGTATTTGGGTAAGTGTAGGGATGGCGTGATAGTGTAGTGATTAGTGTAATGCTGTAACAGTGCCACAACCCAGGCTCAATTCCGCCACTGTCTGTAAGGGGTTTGTATGCTCTCCTGTGGGTTTCCTCCCACTTCCCAAAGATGGACGGATTAGTAGGTTGATATGTCACATGGGAGGTGCGGGCTCCTTGGGCTGGATGCTGGATCTCTGAATAACTAAGAAGGGTGTGAAATAAAGCAGTTCAAAATGTCTGCAGGTGTATTCAATTGATTTTGCTTACTATTTGGAAACTACATTTGAGTTTGCAGTCAAATACAAAATTGACCAAAATAGCTACCTGTTCTTGTGTTATCATTACTGTCTTGCTGCTAAGTTGGGCTCGAGGTGTTCTGTATGCAATCCATTACTGATAATTACTCATAATTATCAATTTAATAGATTCCATGCAGAAAAATCTGTGTTTGTGACCCCATTTCACATTATCACTGAACATGCTGTGTTTGCTTTAGGGAAACTTGAAGTTGCTGTGCTCCTGCCAACAAATGAAATGTGTTCAAAGATCATTGTGTTGTGTTTTTTTTAACAGATGATTGATATAGTGCATGTTGCTGCTCAATATGATACTTGTATGACTTCGGCTTCAGTTACAAAAGTAACATTATAAATGCATGTGTTTTAGGAAAATTTAAAGGATGTGGGCTGTACTTGCATAATTTCAGAGGTGACATTGCATGAGGGTAACATTTACTGTTCATCCCTGATGTCAGGAAGAAACTGTATATGAGGTGCAATTAAATGCAAAACAGACTTGGTCCAGGTGTTTAATCTCCTTTCCTGAGGGACATTATTAAACAGTTGGGTTTTAAAAGTTGTAGGGTTTCATCATTTTTTTTTTAAAAGTTCCGTATGTATAGAATTCAACTTTATGGGCTGTCATTGTTGGATATTCACTTTCAACCTTTTAGTTTATTAGTCTGTTATTACACCCATAACACCTAAAGTACTTGAATGACCAACATTTTAGTACTGGTGGAGTTAGCTTTCTTAAAATAGAGAAATAAGACTCTGTAATATTGAACAGAACAACATGCACAGAATGCTGGTGGAACTTGTAGGTCAGGCAGCAACTATGGAAATGAATAAACAGTTGATGTTTTGGGCTGAGAGCCTTTTTCAGGACTGTATAGGATGGGGGAAGAAGCTAGAATAATAAGGTGGGGTGGAAAGGAAGCTAGAAAATTCATGACCTCTACTGCAGCAATGAGGCTACTCTCAGATTGGAGGAGCAGCATCTCGTTTCATCTAGGTAGCTTCAAACTTGATGGCACAAACATCTATTTCTCCAATGTCTGGTAAGTTTTACCCTTCCTTCTGACTACTTCAATCCTCCCCCCCCCCCCCCACTGGCCTCCCTTAACTCTTTGCTTCTCTTTTGCCCCTCCCTTTCTCCCATGGAACATTCCCCTCCCCTCTTGGATTCCTTCTTAAGCCCTTTACCGTTTCCACCTATCATCTTTCCCCCTTCTTACTTCATCTGCCCCCCCCACCCACATGACTTCACCTATCATATTCTAGTTTGTACTTTCCCCACCCTCACCCTATTCTGGCTTCTTCCCCCTTCCTTTCTAGTCCTGATGAAGGGGTTCAGCTTGAAACATTGACTGTTAATTCATTTCCATAGATGCTGCCTGACCTGCTGAATTCCTCCAACATTTTATGTGTGTTGCTCTGGATTTCCAGCATCTGCAGAATCTCATGTTTATAATATTGGACAGACTTCCTTTTTTTAAAAAAAAGAACTGACAATTAATTATTTTAAGATGTGGTTGTTTTACATTGGAGCAACAATTAATGCAGATGCTCAGTAATCTAACCTTGTAAACAATTGAAAGTGTAATTGAAGGTAGGTGATTTCCACTTGTGCAGTGTGTAAGCTGGTTAGCCATTCAATCCACTTTAAAGCTGCATGTTACAATGGGATAAATCAGAGTGGAGTAGATATACTAGCAAATATTTCTCCCTCCATCAATCAGCATTGCAAAGACACATGATCTAATTGTCATCTCATCATTGCGGCATAGACATTTGCTCAAAGTGCAGAGTTCAAAATAAATTTATCATCAAAGTGTGTATATGTCACCACATGAGACTCATTTTCTTGTGGGCAATTGCAATGGAACAAAAGAAGAATAGAATCAATGAAAAACTACACCGAAAAAAAACCTGACAAACAGCCAATGTGCAAAAGAAGACGATCTGTGCAAATTCATAAATGTGGAAAACAAGCTGCAGAGTCCTTGAAGGTAAGTCCGTAGGTTGTGAAATCAGTAGAGAGTGGAGATGAGTGAAATTATTCATGCTGGTTTGGGAGCCTGATGGGTTGAAGGATAATAACTGCTCCTCAACACAGTGCTGTGAGACCTACAGCTCCAGTAGCCCCTTTCTGATGACGGCAGTGAGAAGAGAGCATGGCCTGGATGATGGGCTGTTTCCTCTATGCTCTATGCTGAGTCTGCAGCCACGCAGTAACTGAAGTGCTCCTGCAAACTTGGCCTTTGTGTGCAGCTGGAAAATTCCCTGTAATTTATTATGTGTTAATGAATATAATCCATAATTTTTCTAAATAATAAATATATCACAACATTTACTTTGAAACATATTGGAGCTTCAAGGTATTTACATTGTTAGTGTTTCAAGTTACAAAACTGTTACAAATTGTAACAATATACACTGAATGGAAATCATTTTTAATAAACAGCCTGGCCGCTGAAAACCAATTAGTTAAAACATTTTACTTTTGCCATTGTGCTTGTCAGTTGTTTTGACTGCCTGACATTGTTTGCTTTTGTGAGTTGTGGTTTGTGTTCGATTGATGTGCATATTACAAAAAAAAAATTAAAGTACAGCATAGTTTTTGGGCAGTGATTTTTAAAATTTATGTTTTATGTTCCTTCTCAGAGCAGTGGTTGAAATGTGCAGCTGTTTATATTTAAAAAAAACATTAGAGGAAACTTTGGGGGTCAATGATGATAGATGATTTCTTGTGACATTTTTCCTTGTAAATGTGCTCTGTGGTGGAGAGGGCACTTTGTTGTAACGTGAACAAAGTCACCAGAGAGGCACTGAAGCTGGTGGATACAAAAGTGGTTTGTTCAACAAAATGAGCTGCTCTTGGAGGAAGAGGCCTCTTGACCCAATATTACATGACATTTTTATATGCTAAAGATCAAAGGTAACAGCAGGATAATCCTAAAGTTACATTGTATCTACAGTGCGAACTCTGAATTACATACAGTTTTGCATCTCCTTCCTTACACTCCAGACACCTAAAATGAATGTTAATTGGCATTGCCTGGTTTAGTATTAACTCCAGTCCACAGCTCTGTGAAAACTATTGTTCAGAGCTACATTTTAAATTCCATCTGCAATCCACTTTCAAATCTGAAGAATGGCTGCTGTTGAACTTGATGTTTGTTATATATCCTAACTCCAGAATATGCCCTAACACTGTGATGGACTAGTATGTATACACTATATTTTTGAAGTCTTCTCCATCCTTGGACATTGGTGTTTTCATATCAGGCCCTGATACAACCAGTCGTGATGTACTCCACTCTTTATCTGTATATGTTTGTAAAGTTTTAGATGGCATGCTCAAATTTAAAAGATGTATCAAACGTCTGACTCCTTACTTTCTCCAAACTTAAACAAAACATAATGGAGGAGAGCCAAAAAAAAACAGTAGGTAGATTGGGATCCTTCTAGTACAATAGAATAGCCCTCCTAGCCAATAAAGTTGAGAAAGTTATCATGCGTTGAGCGGAAGCAGGAACGTTTCCTGCTTCCGTTGGAATAATCCCAAAGATTGCCATAAATGAATTAGGTTGTAGGTCTAAACCTATGACTTTTGATAACATTCTAAAAATATCTCTCCAAAAATTATTTAACTTAATGCAGAACCAAATCATATGAGTTAAGGTAGCCACCTCAGTGTTGCATCTATCACAGGTAGAATTTGTATTAGAAAAAATATGCACTAGTTTATCTTTTGACATGTGCACCCTGTGCACTACCTTGAACTGAGTCAAGGAGTGACAGGCACAGATAGATGAACTATTAACAAAATGACAAATTTTATTCCATTGATTATCTGAAAGTGACTCTTGAAGTTCCAATTCCCAAGCATGTTTAACCTAATTGTTAGACACCATTCGTAAATTCAATAGCCATTTATATATAATGGCTATCAATCCTTTTTGAAATGGTTTAAGCTGAAAGATAACATCTATCATATTTGGTATATGAGCAAATGGGTAATTCGGTAACAAATCATGTATTTTAAAAAAAATTGTGTATTAGATAAATCATATTTGTCCATTAGCATTAAACAATCCTCTAAAAACAAATCTAGATAAGTTTTTATTCCCTTAGTTTTTCATGTTAAAAAGGCCTTATCTAAAATTGATGGTTTAAAAAATAGTTAAAATGGATATTTTAGAAAGAACAAAGTTATTTAAGTCAAAAAATCTGTGAAACTGAAACCAAATTTTTAATGTATGTCTAACAATGGGACTAAGATCTTTTAAATTTGAGCAAACTTGGTGCCCTTTTACTCAATATTTTCATGTGATCTAATTCTTTTTACTTTTTCAGTTAATTTTTTTCTTCTCCGCGAAGTTTTAGATTTGACCAGAAGGATTTTTCCGTTTTTTTTTTAAATTGTATCCTCAAAATGGACTGCCCAGTCCCTTTTTTTTGTTTTAGGTTAGTTTAGTAGGTTTTTTTTCCCCTCAATAAGAGAAATCTTGAGTTTTTTTCTATGAACTGTTAAGAGGAGAAGTGATTCTTTTCTTTATATTATCTTAATACTATATATGATTTTGATAGTGTATATTCCTTTGTACTATTATTGAAATATGTATTTGAGATAACCTCTCCTGATTTGCATTTATCCTTTTTAAATCAATAAAAAAGATTGGAAGTGAAAGTTTTAGATGGCATGATGAATCTGTGCCAACTTTTAAGAAAGTAGAAGCATGGCTTTGCCGCCTTCATAATGGCACTTGTGTGCTGGTCCCAAGACAGATCCTCTGAAATGATAACACTGAGGAATTTCAAGTTGCTGACCCTCTCCACCTCTGAATCCCCAATACCAACTGGCTCATGGACCTGCTGTTTTCTCCTCCTGAAGTCAATAAGCAGCTCCTTGGATTTGCTGACATTGAGTGAGAGGTGGTTGTTGTTATGGCACCACCCAGCCAGATGTTCAATCTCCCTCCGATATGCACATAGTCTGCACATTGTTTGTCCTTCTACAGCATTTACCACTACACTGGATTTGTACAAGTACTTTGGGACTACCTAAAATCTTAGTGATCATTCCAGGATAGGAGGCAATAAAATATTCTCTTGAAATATTAAATCAAAAAAAATTGGAGCATAAAAATAAGAACTTGTCATCAAAATGCTAATTGACCCTAGTTGGGAGATGTGATTATATGTTTTTGACTAACTTTAGAGAGGTGTTTTCTAACATGAGACTGGTCTTGCAAGGTTGAGTAGTTCATGGTGAAATATGGACCAGTGAAGATCCTATTAGTGGGTTTTGAATACATATTAGAAATGTATAGAGCATTCTTTATACAGTGGGCTGGATTTGACATGTTACCCATGGTTGTAGACCAGATGCAGCTGAACAAGTTGACTCTCTGCATTCTTGAGGCCTCTGGTGATCGGTAGCGAGGCCTTGGGAGGATGTTGCTAAGCCTTTGCTCCCCCAGCACTTGGACAGGATTGATGGAAATTGGTGCAGGAGGTGGAGCTTTACCCCTTGTTGAAGCAAGGAAGCTTTGTAATGGGTTATTAAGTGTATCTGATATTGAGATTGGTTTAAAATCCTTTAAGTAACTGCTTTGGAGTTCATAACTATGAAATAAGTGACACCATTAAAACACTAACTCCTGCTAGAGGCTTGAAGAGGCCGGTTCCTTAGCAAGCTGAGGAATCCCAGCATGATCAAACCTTGCTATTGGATCATATTGACAGATATACTGGCAGATTCCAGACTTGGAATGAGTTTGCATAAATTCATAAGTTACTTGGCTGGGAAAGGCTGATCACTGCTGCTTCACTGGAATGCTGACTTTGACCAGAACTATTTGGTCTAATCAATAATGCATGTTCCATATTGGTTGGCAGAGGATCGAGATCTGAAACTTGGGCAGGATGCTTTTCTGTTGCCAAATACCTTGCATTCCTTAAGATCATGAGTCTACTAATCGTGACTGGTAGAAATTAAAAATCAGTTCTTGTAAATAGTAATGGAGTTGCTAAACAATAAAACATTTTTTTATATTTAAAAAAAATGAAATGAAGAATAATAGTCCATTTGGCCCTGCCACTCAACATTTTCATGACAAATCCTGTCTCAATACCATATTCTTAATTGTTCTCATGCCCTTGGATGCTGTTGACTGATGTCTGATAAGGTTGACTGATAAGGTGCCACACAAGGCTTCTTAACAAGATAAAATTCAATGGTGTTACAGGAAAGATACTGGCATGGATAGAGGAATGGCTGACAGGCAGGAGGCATCGAGTGGGAATAAAGGGGGCCTTTTCTGGTTGGCTGCCAGAGACTAGTGGTGTTCCTCGGGTCTGTATTGGGGCTGCTGCTTTTTACAATGTTTGTCAGTGATTTGGATGATGGAATTGACAGCTTTGTGGCAAAGTTTGCAGATGATAAGATGAGTGGAGGGGTGGATGGTGCTGGGGAAGTAATGCAATTGCAGAAAGATCTAGAGAAATTGAAAGAATGGGCAAAAAAGTTGCAGATGGAATACAGTGTTGGATAATGTATGATGCATTTTGCTAAAAGGGACAACAGTGCAGAGTATTATCTAAATGGGGAGAAAATTCAAATGTCAGAGGTGCAAAGGGACTTTGGGATTCCTCGTGCAAGACTCTCAGAAGCATAATTTACAGGTCGAGGCTGCGGCAAAGAAGGCAAATGTAATGTTGGCATTTATTTCAAGGGGAATAGAATATAAAAGCAAGGAGATGATGCTGAAGCTTTGTAAGACAATAGTCAGGCCGCAATTGGAGTATTGTCAAAAGTTCTGGGCCCCATATCTCAGAAAGGATGTGTTATTGGAGAGAGTCCAGAAGAGGTTCAGGAGGATGATTCTGGGAATGAAGGAGTTAACATATGAGACCCATTTGGCAGCTTTAGGCCGGTTCTCACTGGAATTTAGAAGAATGCAGGGGATCTCATTGGAACCTACTGAATGTTGAAAGGACTAGATAGAGTGGATGTGGAGAGAATGCTTCCTATGGTGGGGGTACCCAGAACTAGAGGGCACAGGCTCAAAATTGAGGGGCAACCTTTTAGAATGGGTAAGGAGAGATTTTCTTTTAAGCAAAGTGTAGTGAATCTGCAGAATGCTCTGCCACAGACTGCAGTGGAAACCAAGTCTATGGGTATATTTAAGGCAAAAGCTGATAGTTTTCTGACTGGTCAGGGCATCAAAGATGTGGTGAGGAGGCAGGTGTATGGGGTTGATTGGGATCCAAGATCAAACATGATGGAATGGCCAAGTGGATTTGATGGGCTGAATGGCCTAATTCTCCTATGTCTTATGGTGACCTCGTTGAAACATATCAAATGGTGAAAGGCCTTGATATAGTGGACATGGAGAGGATGTTTCCTATGGTGGCCAAATCTAAGACCAGAGGACACACCCTCAGGATAGAGGGCCATCCTTTTAGAATGGGGAAGAGGATTTTCTTTAGCCAGAGAGGGTGAATCTTTGGAACTCTTTGCCATAGGAAGCTGTGGAGGCCAAGTCTTTATGTATATTTAAGGCAGAGGTTGATAGACTCTTGATTGGTCAGGGCATAAGGTATACAGAGAGAAGGCAGGAGATTGAGGCTGAGAGGAAGATTAGATCAGTCATGATAAAATGGCAGAGCAGTCTTGAGCCAAATGGCCTGATTCTGCTCCTAAATCTTACGCTGTTATGGATGTACAAGGAGACCCGTGTCCATTTTGGTAGCTCAATGTTTCTCAGTCTTCCACTTATACTTATTTTTTTCATTCTAAGTTGGATAATCATTTTCATCAACATTTTATTTAATACGCCATTATTTTTGACAGCTCAATCAACTTATCAAAATTCCTTTAACATCTCCTTTGCATCCTCACAGTTCACAATCTCACCAGTTTTCATGTCACTGACAAACTTCGAAATATTATATTAGGTTCCTCCATCAATATTGATGCTGGTTCCACGTAGTCACCCAAAAGTCACTACCTACCACTGTGAAAAAGACCTATTCATTCCAAGCTAAATAGGCAGCAAAAACTGGTTGCAGTAGTAACTTTCAAAGGGTATTAGCTGATAGAACAGTTGATAGAGTTTTGCAGGATTCAGAAGGGCAGAGATCGGATCTCATAGCTCTTTGAAAGGTGGGCAGAAGTATGTTTAGAAGATAATTTGAAAGACTGCAACTGACTCACTTTTCTTTAGAGCATGTCTTCTAAAACAATTTAATCTGAAAATGTTTTTGTTTGGTTGTAAAAGAACTGACTTCACCAGAAACCATAAAAAGTTACATATGTTCTGAAAATGACCAATTTATTACTCTCAGAAGAATTTCAAAAAATGAACAGATTTCAGAAGAATTGGAAGGAAAGTTGATGTGTGCATGTTTTTAGCACTTGACCAGATGTTCTTTTTGTATTTTTGTATGAAAATATATTACGTTATGTTAAGATTTTTAAAATCTTAGGGGAGTAATTAATGTTGTAAACTGAAGTGTTATTAACAAGATGTTTTAACATTAAAATATTTAAGTTGATATCTAATTATGCTAGTAAAGTTAAAGGGATGGAGTAAAGTTGGGTACCCTGCAAATGATCATACTCCACTGACTAGAAATGCATAGAGAGGATCTTTAATCATTGTGTGTACGTTGCAAAACAGTTTGCTATTAATTGGCAAAAGGTTGGCATTCACGTTCAGATGATGGATGTGTCATTCTATATTAAAAAAGGACAGTACTTGTACTTGTGAATAGAATGCTTCTGAAATTGGAATAGCTTAAAAATGGTTTGTTTTACAGATGAGCAGAATCTTAATGCACGTGTGTGAGAAAGAGGTATCTGAAACTACTGTTGTGCTCCCATAACCCTAGGAGTCTGAAACCAGTCACTAGATGAATACAATGCTTAGGGTAGATTTTAAAAATATATATAAAATTTGAAATAAAATAAATTTCAACTCTCTGGACAGAGTCAGATTGGGACTATTTGTGCTAGAAAATTCCAAAGCACAATAGGAAACATGCAGAAAATAAAATTCCATAGACTATCCTGAACAGGAGTGTTAAAAGTTTGTTTTGGTACAGAGCAATTCAAAACGGGTCAGAAGCATTCGGCAAAGTACCAATTTTTAAAGTGATTCAAAGTTAATGCATAATTTGAGATGCTGGTTGCCATTGCAGTCTCTTCCTATTGTACTTTCATTCAATGTTACATCCTTTTAAAAACTTTAATGTTATATTTACCTTAAAAGTGAAGTTTTAAAACTATAAGTAAGATCTGGAATGCAATAACCTTTTGAAAGTAGAGTAAGGTTCCATGATTTACTGTTGCTTGAATGCTGTCAGTATATATTTTTTTTGAATTAAGCTTTAATTGATCAGATCATTAAAGGGGGCTTGTAAATTATCAGCATGATTTTTGGCCTTTTTGACAAAGGCAAGTTTTAGAATTTCACCTGTAGATGGTGTTCTTTATGCTGTAATTCTTGTGGAGGTCACGTTAAAGCATAATTAGCCTGGGCCGGTTGTAGTCAAATGAGACCACTGGAGACATCTCTGCTTACTACAGATGAGATAGGCAAGGATAAGTAAGGAAGTGTGTACTCAAGCTAAATGAGTGAAGCCTCTGTAGTGAGACTTTTCCCGAAAGGTCTTCCTAAAACATAGTGTCCCTTTACGCAACAGGAGGTGCCAGAGACAGATGAGATAGAACAACAGATGGATAATTTTCTATCGTCTGTACTAACTTCAAAGTATCATTGGCTGTCTGTTCGAAGTTTCGATTGACTTTACCGTCTCTATTGTGAATGGCTATTGATTTTGCGAGTAATGAACTCAAACTTGTACAATTTACTATGATTAATATCTGTAAGTGAGGGGCTAATTCTGTATAAAAATAGCAGTTTTCTGTACACACCTCAGCAGTGTGGGTGATGCTGTTTTCTTTGTGTGCAAGTAAAATAAATCAAGTATGCTGGAGTTGTAAGAGCGTGTGTGTTCTGGGCCTGGTTGTTTGGGTGTTTTTGTTTTATTATCAGCAATGGACAGTTACTTCAACAGTATGAGACTTTGACAAGGAAAAGGATGGACAACCACGGGAACAGGCTTTTACTTACTTAACTACCCCCATGCACTGAAGAGGATTATGCTGCAGATATATGCTAGAGCGGCAGTTTTCTCAGCATACTGGAGGTCTTGTTTGAGAAGGCATTAGCTGTCACAGCTGGTCCTAAAGTGGGGCATTCATGTATCCGGGATGAGCCTTGGAATGACTGCTCTCAACTTATTTTCTTTCTTTTTCCAGGCCCAACCAAAGTTTTTCTTTCACAGTTAGATTCCTAAATCTATCCGGACAGGCAAACAACTGATGATGTCACCTCGACTGGTGACGAGAGATACAGCGAGCAGCACTACAAGCAAGTAGCCAACCTGAGCTACCATTCTCCTCTTTCATTTCAAACCCATCTCGGTCCATGCCTGCCAGATCCTCTCTGATGCCATCAAAAATATCCTTTCTCCAAGTTAGAATCTCAATCCTAAAACCCCTTCACCATAATTATCTTGAAACTAATGGATCTATGATCACTAGATCCAAAGTATTTCCCTACTACACCTCTGTCATTTGCCCTGTCGCATTCCCTAATCAGAGATACAGCACTCTCTCCAATTGGTACCTTTACGTAAGTTAACACGTTTGACAAACTCTATCTCATCCAGCCATTTTATGGTATGGGATTTGTGGAACCTACCATCACTTACCATCATGACTTTATTTTTCTTGCAACACACAAAATGCTGGAAGAACTCCACCGGCCAGGCAGCATCTGTGGAAAAGAGTAAACAGTTGACGTTTCAGGCTGAGACCCTTCATCAGAACTGGAGAAAAAAGCTGAGGAGTCAGAGTAAGATGGGGAGAGGGGATGAAGGAATGCAAGGTTGTAGGTGATAGGTGAAACTGGGAGGGGGGTGGGAGGATGAAGTAAAGAGCTGGGAAGCCAATAGTGAAAGAGGTAAAGGGCTGGAGAAGTGGGAATCTGATAGGAGAGGACAGAAGGCCATGGAAGAAAGGGAAGGGGGAGGAGCACCAGAGGGAGGCGAAAGAGGGAGATGAGGGATTGGGGGGTGGGGTTTGTGGGTATCCATTACTGGAAGTTTGAGAAATCGCTATTCATGCCATCAGGTTGGAGGCTATCCAGATGGAATATAAGTTGTTGCTCTTCCAACTTGAGTGTGGCCTCATAACCATAGTAGAGAAGGCGATGGACTGGCATGTCGGAATGGGAATGTGAAGTGGAATGGAAACCCTCTCCCACTGCTCCCCCTCTCTCATCTCTGCTACCCACCAATTCTTCGACCACCCAGACCCACTACTACAGCCACGTATCCTTCCTGGGATCATGTCTTTGCCACCATCTTGTACTACATGGCTTCCAGATCCATTTCCAACTTGTCAATTTGGACCCTCTGAGGACTCCAGGTACTCACATCAATAACACTTTCCATTTCCATTCCAACATGTCAGTCCATGGCTTCCTCTACTGAGGACACTTTCAGGTTGGAGGAGCAACACCTTATATTCCACTTAGGTAGCCTCCAACTCCAACCTGGTGGCATGAACATTGATTTCTTGAACTTCCAGTAATGCCCCCTCTTCACCATTCCCCATTCCTGTTTCCTTCTTTCACCTTATTTCCTTACCTGCCCATCCCCTCCCCTTCCCCTCTCCTATCAGATTTCCCCCTCTTCAGCCCTTTATCTCTTTCACCAATCGACTTCGCACTCTTTACTTCCTCTCCTCTCCCCCACAACCCCCCCCCCCGTTTCACCTATCACCTCCTCCCATCCCTCCACCTTCTTACTCCTCACCTTTTTATTCCAGTTCTGATGAAGGGTCTCGGCCGAAATATTCACTGTTTACTCTTTCCCACAGATGCCGTCTGGCCTGCTGAGTTCCTCCAGCATTTTGTGTGTTGCTTAGATTTCTAGCATCTGATCAGATTTCCTCTTTATTTTTCTTGCAACTGTTGACTTTCTGTCTGTAAATTTGCTCCTGTAAATCCTGCTGTCTATTGTGGTCTATAATATAATCCCATTGTGAAAATCTATCTTGGTCCAGATTTTGCTGCCTTTTCGGATTTTGCTTTCTTGTTTTCAAATGTTTTTATTGTGAAACAATATCAGCCTAACCACAACCAACAATGTCCTAAAGTACATTGCTTTTTTTTCTTTTCTTTCTTATAACAACATAATGAAAATCAAATGAATGTATGTATAGTAAACAAACAAAAAGCAAAGGAAACGAGACCTGGGTGTCATTATACGCCAGTCATTGAAAGTGGGCATGCAGGTACAGCAGGCGGTGAAAAAGGCGAATGGTATGCTGGCATTTATAGCAAGAGGATTCGAGTACAGGAGCAGGGAGGTATTACTGCAGTTGTACAAGGCCTTGGTGAGACCACACCTGGACTATTGTGTGCAGTTTTGGTCCCCTAATCTGAGGAAAGACATCTTTGCCATAGAGGGAGTACAAAGAAGGTTCACCAGATTGATTCCTGGGATGGCAGGACTTTCATATGAAGAAAGACTGGATGAACTGGGCTTGTACTTGTTGGAATTGAGAAGATTGAGGGGGTATCTGATTGAAACGTATAAAATTCTAAAGGGATTGGACAGGCTAGATGCAGGAAGATTGTTCCCAATGTTGGGGAAGTCCAGAACGAGGGGCCACAGTTTGAGGATAGAGGGGAAGCCTTTTAGGACCGAGATTAGGAAAAACTTCACACAGAGAGTGGTGAATCTGTGGAATTCTCTGCCACAGGAAACAGTTGAGGCCAGTTCATTGGCTATATTTAAGAGGGAGTTAGATATGGCCCTTGTGGCTCCGGGGTCAGGGGGTATGGAGGGAAGGCTGGGGCGAGGTTCTGAGTTGGATGATCAGCCATGATCATAATAAATGGCGGTGCAGGCTCAAAGGGCCGAATGGCCTACTCCTGCAACTATTTTCTATGTTTCTATGAAACCCTACCACTCTGTCTACTTTCCCCTTCCCAGCCATACCCTACCCTCACCCCTCCAGTATGTGCTGTTTAGGTCCTACCGCCCCCCACACTTAGTTCAGCTGTCAGTCTCTTCTAAATACAACAGTAGTGGTTGCCAGATTTTTTCAAATTCCTTGAGTCTGTCCTTGATAACTATCTCTTCCTCTCTAGATGCAGAGTATCCATTAATGCAGCCAGCCATTGTCTGAGTGGTGGAGTTTCCTCCTTTTTCCAGAACATCAGTATGAGTTTCTTTCCATTAAGTAGGATTTTGCTTTCTTATTGCTCAGCATTGAAGTCAACATTTGACTGCATCCCCACTCAGCTTGTCCGTCAATTCATCGCAGTCAATTATAATAAAGACAGTGATGATACAAGAAATTGCAGATGCTGGAACAAAAAAGGGTTGGAGGAACACAGTGGGTCAGGCAGCATCAGTGGAGGGAAATGGGAGTTGACATTTTGGGTCAAAGCCCTTCAGTAGCATGAGTGTCTTGATGTGAAAGATGAGTTTAAAGGCAGTGCAATTTACTGCTGTCGCTACTGCATGATGTGTTTAGCGCTAACAGTTTGGGATGAAGTTCAAGGCACAGATTTGGTAACTTTGTGCTACTATTGCACGCACTTGCTGTGCCACCATCTTGTTGAATGTAAGTACAGTGGATTTTGGTTAATTGGGCCATTGGTTAATCAGGGCAGCTGCTTATTTGGGACAACTCTTAAAGATCAAATCAAGAAAACAGACAGGACTTCCTGTGTTTATTTGGGATGCTATATGCTTAATTGGAAGAGGAGACTGTTGTCAAACATTTTTAGTCGGGTGCACATATACACCATGCTTAGAGCAAACAGTTTTTAAATAGCGTTAGTTGCATATGCTTAGGTTATGCCATTAATTTGGGTCAACTGCTGCCAAATTAAAAAGCAGTGATTTTTGACATGACTTCATGCATGAAAGCAACGAAGGCACTAGATGCCCGTGCTGATTTTGTTCATTTACATTCAATCAAAAGAACATGGCAGTGTACACTGTATGATTTCATCTATCAATAACTATTGGGAACTAATACAGTTTTATAATACATTTGTACTATTGGTGGTGTTCTAATTTGCTATTCAAATGATAGTTCATCTTTAAACTATTTCCATGAAACTGCAGCTAATTGCAGCAGCCGCTTATTTGGGCCAAAATGTATTGATCCCAATGTGTCCCAATTAACCAGAATGCACTGTATTATTTTTCCTATTTGCTGATAGGTAACATGAATATTTTACCCTCAGACTTCTGCGATAAGTCACTTCCTTAGAACTACAACAAATCTCTACCATTTGTATTATTTAGTACAATTGCCTTCCAGTTGCTTTAATTCTTGCTCATGGTCTCAATTTCCAAAAAGGTTATGCAGAAGTCCATCTCTTCCATCTACTTTAGTTGGTTAACCAAACGTTTCAGTAAGGTTTGTGGACAAATTCAAATTGGCTCTTGCTATTCACCGTGTTCTTAATTATAGATAACAAAACTTGCCAACTGTTTGTAAATTCCTGCTTTATTTTGGCTTTCTGAATCAAGTAGTTTTAATTTCCAGTATTTGAATCCAGTGGGTTGTGAAAGTTTTGCAATATTGTAAGTAAAGCATTTGCATACCTTAAAGTCTCAAGGTGGAGCTATCTGTTCCTAGAAATTAATTAAATATAGCACAGTTACTTTTTCTAATACACTTCTTTTTCCCTTGGGTCAACTATTTGGTTTTTAGTCCTTGATTCCTTTTAATGGCTGATATTAATTAATTCTATGTTTGCCATGTCTTTATTTTCACAGTAATATTACCCTTGTCTTACTGCCATGACCACTTCTGTTCTTGGAGAATTGTAAAAAAAAATTGTACTAATCTTTGGTTATTGAAATTTCTTCACTCATTTACAACTTATTTTTGTTTACTATATTGCTCCTTCATCCTTTCACTATTACATAATATTTCCATTTAAATTTTGCATATTATTTTATTTGGTAAGGAGAGCATTTTTCAGATTAGTCAGTGTGATTTTTGTTTTGGTATATGCTCTGTTTACTAAGTTATTTATTAAATCTTTCTGGGGTGCCTTTCAGGATGATGAATCATTTCACTGTGATCCATCCCTACTTCATTTTGTTAAAATGAGCCATACCAAAATCTGGACATGGAACAATTTAAATTTATATCATGTCTTTCCTGGCCATTGCAATGCATGTTGCAGCTAATTAAATTGCTTTATAATAGAGAAAGCATAACAGGCAGTTTGTGCAATCCAAGTGCAACATCAGTGATACTTGACAGAGCCTTGCAGCCTCTGCCAGCACTTGGCTGTTCCCACGCAAGTTCTGCAGGACTGTTGGTAGGTGTAGATACCAGTGCACCTGACACTCTTTTTGTTGCACCTTGCTTTGCTTATCCCATTCTACAGCCAAACAGGATCAGAGTCTCCTTTCATTTCAAAGATTTTCAAGCTGAAGGTTAAAGGTAGGATTTTTAAACTTGTTAAAAATAATTTCTTTACCTTAATCATTTAAATAATTTGTTACTAAAACTTATAGTAGCATTAATTATGTCTTTAATAGACGTTTAAGAAAAGCTTTGTGGGATTTGACAGAGATGAAGCCCTGATCTCATCAACACTGGATTGAAAGAAAGTCTAGGCATTCTGCAGGCATAGCTTCAGTATTCCCCCAGCAGAAGCCTGCATTTTGTCTCAATATTTACCTCTCAACTAACATGGCTGAAAGAAACGCCAGCATGATTCAACTCTGTCTGCTTTTAGTGATTGGAGAGATAAATATTGGAGAGGATGGCAGAAAAATGGCATTCACCTTAAAAAGTCAGAGGGACTAGACTGAAATATGGCAGCTCTGGTTACATTAAACCGTTGCTTCTCCCCACCCCCCCCCCCGACCCCCAACCATCAGACTCTTGAACCAGAGGGGATAACTTAACTCATTTTCACTCGACCTAAAACTGAACTGTTCCCACAACCTATGGATTCATTTTCAAAGACTATTCATCTCATGTTCTCCATTTATTGTTTATTTATTATATACATGTTCTTTTTGTAATTTGCAGTTTGTTGTCTTTTGCACATGGCTTGTTTGTACATCTTGTATGCTGTTTTTCATTGAGTCAGTGGTGTTTCTATGTATCTACTGGGAATGCCCACAAGAAAATGAACCTCGGGGTTGTATATGGTGATATGTATTTACTTTCAACTTCAAATCTGAATTTGTAGGCATGCAGTCTTATCACTGGGGAATAATTTTGAGATGTGTTGCAGCAACACTTTATTGCATTTGTTGATGGAATCTGCTTTTTATTGTATCAAAAGTACAAAACCAAAAGGTTTGTGGAATGTTACATACCTCATGGAGACCTTGTGACTTTCTTGTGAGAACAATGTAATGGTCTTTTGGAGGTCACCTGATGTAATTTTCCCGCAGATGTGAGGTCACGTGATGACAAGTTCACCACGGGTATAAAAGGGAAGCGGGTATAAAAGGGAAGACCCCTGGTGACGCAGTTAGTTTTCCAGTTAGAACGTCAATGAGATACTCCGCTCCGATGTGTATTTGCATTATGATGCAGTTTTGATTTTAAACAGATTTTTACGTTCTGTTGTAAGGTACAGAAGTCTGGGCCGGCAGTTTAACCAATCGCTGCCAGGTTTGTTAATGTATCTTTTCAGTAACATTGGAGAGTGAAGACGGGAACCTGAAGGAGACGTTCGACGGGTCTGGAAAGGATCAACCATTATTGAATTTGTTCAAGAAAGAGTGATCTGCATGAGATAACCTCTGCTAAAAGTGGTAGAAAAGACTGTGCAGGATCTATTCTATGGAGGAGGAAGGTCAGTGCCTTTAAAACCATCTTATTTCCGTCGTCAATCCTGTGGACAAGGCAGGATCTGGCTGGGAGTGGCAGTGACGTCGTGTCTTCGAGGAATTCGTTACTTCATGGAAGTCTCTCCTAATTGACTATATTAATCTCTTGGACTTTAAAATTTACCATTCGAAGAACTGTGTTTGAATTTCTCCCTTTAAGACCTGGTTTTGCGTTTATCGCTTTAAGAATTAGTACTGAGTAACGGTTTACTGAATGGTCGCAGAGCCGTTTACTTCCAGTTAGGGTTTTCGTTTTTTTTCCATTGTTTATCAGGGTCTAATAAATGTTTGTTTGTTTATAAGTCCTGACTTGAGATATTCATTGTTGCCGATCACGTGACAGGAAAGAGTGGGGAATATGGTGTTGAGGCCAATATTGGATCAACCATGGCCTTATTGACTGAATCATTGAACTGACTTGTAGATGACTGGCCAACTCCCTTTCCTGTTATGCTTTTGCACAAAGCTGTGCAACCATCGCTCAAGTGCTTTATTCTCTGAAAATGGAAGGATTCGAAGACCTGAAGCTTTCATCAAACAGCATTGTACTAGTACAAGTAAAAGGAAATGTCGTCTTTGATGTAAGTCTTGTGATTTGTTTGAAACTTTAAAAAAAAAATGAGTGAAGTAGTTTTTGTATATAGGCAGTATAAAGGATGATGGTATGGAAACTCTTCCATGAATTCAGCCTCTGAGAGATTGCTCCTGATATAAAGAGAGTGTGTTTTCAAGAGTCTTCCTTGTAATGTTGGAGGGCAGTGTGGTGCAGCAGAATCAGATTTCTGGAGGAGCTCAGATGTTGAATGCATCCTTTCTTGTTTCAATAAACTACCCAGTCTTGGATATTGGTTTCTGAGGGTGTGCGAACGCACACATCATCTGCAGTCTGTAGCTCAAGTGTTGCGATTCTGGAGTGCTTAGCTTTGAAGTGTAATCACCATACATTAAGGTTCTAATTATCTCTGAAGAATATTCCACCTTTTGAAGTTTATTTGATTTGAGATGCAATATTGGGCAAGAAATGGAGGAAAAATTATTTGGGGTAGTGATGAAGCCATGACCCCAGTTCTCACTAAGATTTATTAGTATTGTGGCTTGCATTCCATTGTGGAGCAAATGTAAGCTGGAAACCAACTTTAATGGGCATCTAGATTTGAGGAGAGTCTTACACAGTTTCTCTTGATTAATGGTGTTAAGGCTTTTGCGAGGTCAAAGAAGTCCATGTACAGTGATATTTTTTGAGTTATCATTTGATGTCGATCGTGGTCCACTTTGCATCTGTATAGATGGAATCCATACTGATATAGGTACAACTCTTTGGTCACCGGGAGAAAGTGGTTAAGGAAGACACCATGATGACTTTCCCACTGTAGTTACCACAGTTGGATCTTCTCCCCTGAAGTGGAGTATGACATGGATGGATTTGGGGGGGGGGTGGTGTGGAGGGGAGAAGGTTGGTAATGGGTAATCATCTAACTGCAGAATGTCTGTAACTACTTGTCACTTAACCTGAATATCATGCTTTCAAACCATGTGCCACAGAAATGAAGGCACAATGTTTATAGGCTTTCTTCTTTCGAACTGTTATTGCAATTAAAACTGGTTGAAGCACCCAAGTTGTAATGGGGACAAGTGCATTGGCAGTTTTCTCAGCTAGTATTTTTATTAGACAGTATTTGTAATAGTCAGAACTATTCTCTCTACCTTCTGTTTTACCCATAACAAAATACTGGCTTCATTCAAGTCTAAACACAAGTAATTTTTTTACCAATGTGAAATGACGGGCACTTGTATCCATATATAGTAGTGTTAAAATCCTGCTGGTTATATTTATATATAGCAGCATGACTTAATTGATGATCCTTATTGCTTTCTTTAACATCAGCCTCCACATTTTAAGCCACATGTGGTGAATTGTGGACACCATGGTGGCCTCTCGTATCACTGTTTCCCAGACATTCAGTGGATTCTGTTTAGACTGGATTTTTCCTCGCGACTCATGGATGCCATTTCTCTGTTTCTTCAGGTGATCCATAGTAATGTGAAGTAACCGTCAGTAGCAAACTGGGTTTTTCTCCATGTGTTCATCAAGGCTCTTGCACATCTGAGTTGAGGGAGAAGTTTTTATGTCTTTTTAGGCTTCCTTGTGCCTTCTATAATTATTACCAAGTTTATTTTCATCTAGATTTTAGTTGTGTGCTGGTATAATACGTTCAACTCCAAGAATACACTATTCCTAAATTTGTGTACTACAATTAGCTTATTTTAAGTAAAACTGGGGAAGTTGAAACATACATTCAATAATTTTAAGAGCAAATTGAAGATTCATGTCTCAAACCACCTCAAAAAAAAATAGTAATCAATTTCGAATGGGATTTTGTTTTGGGAAAGTGAGCCACTCCATTAAAATCTGTTTTGACATATTCAATACATTGAAGGAAAAGCTCCTGGCATTAAGCAATTGGGTTCATGATATTTCATAGGAATTGAGGATGCAATCCTTTAAAAACTAAAAGGCATAATGAGAGAAGCTAATGGGTGACAATGCATTTCTTCAGACCCAACAGAAACTAATGTTTGTTCAGCACTGGCACATGAGAACGAGTGAGTTTCCACCTGTCGAGGAATGTTGAATTTTGTATGCCTGCTAGTATGAAAGTATGACCAAACATCTTTATGGAGGAGATGAAGTCACCCTTCTTACACGGAGATATTGGTGGTATAATTAAGGGATATGTTTCCATTATAATTTGAAAATTGTTATACATAAGGTTTTGTTTAAAAGCCCAGTGTCTGGACATTGGCACAATTGGCGCATTGTTTGTGGACATGAGTAGTTTTATCCGAGGTTGGATCAGGCTCATGATCATCTCTAGATGAAAGGGCAGCCTTTTTTAATTGGATGGGGCTTGCTGTTTTACTGGTGTTGTGTATTTGTGCCACTGGTCACACAGTGTGTATTTTGATGCTTACTGACAGAAGTTGGAACTTTCAAATACAACTGACGATAAGGGTGGATACTTGTAGGACCACATGTTATTTTGGATTTGTATTCATTTTATAGGACACACAAGACAATGTTGAGACCTGACTCAGCAGCTTCAAACACCACCTAAAATCCACTGTGTGTGCTTAACTTCATGGAGAGTGCTTTCAATTCAAGGCATCGTTATTGGTATAGGAGCTATGTATCTGCTATCTGCTTTGTATTCTGTGTTGCGTATGTGTTATGGTAGTTTGTCACATGGAGGGGGCCTGGTAAAAGCAAATGGAATAAGTTACATATTTCTGCTCTGTTCTGGGCAGTTTGGGGATGGGGACTGGAGGATATTTTTTTTACCACTTAATTCTGCTTAAGTTTCATCGCTTCAAGATCGTATGTTTTGTTTGTTGCTAATGAAGGATCAAAAACAGTTCTTGTGATTGGAGGGTGCATTGTACAAGGATAACAATCTGTGGGGGTTGCCAGCAGAGGCAATTGGTTAAGTAGAATTGGCTGCTACAATTGGTATTAATGTAGGGTTGGGTCAGAGAAGCAAAGATGTGTTGCCTGTAAAGGGCCCACTTCTAGAGACTCTTCAAAAACCCACTTCGACCTGGACCTCTTCTGAATCTGTACTTGTAGCTTCATGTTTTTCAAGGCAGTCAATACTTAGGTTATGTAAAATGATCCTTGGCTGCAAATACACTGAGTTTCTATGTATAATTAGCTGGGAATATTAATACTTCACTTAAAAGTAGGAATAGTGTAGCATATGTTAGAGGAGCTCATGTCCCTGATATTATTTAAGCAAAGTGCCACATTTTTGGTTCTTGAGCAGACCCAGCAGACCGCATAGTTAAAATAACCGGAATCTCTAGTTACCATTCTGGTCCTGTAAACTCAATTTTAGAACATGATATCAACAACAGTTCTTTATATTGGTTAAGGGATACTTCAAATTTAAGAAATGTACTTTAATAGTGAAGTACTGTAATGTAACTCCTGCAAATGGGCAATTCAAAGCAAACAACAATATCACTTACTAGTCAATATTTATATAGATTGTGAGACTGAGTACCACCGAGGAGCAAAATGCACTTGTTCAACAAATCAAAACTTCCCTGCTTAATCATCCGGGCTTATTTGCTGAAGATGTGGATAAAGGAGCGACTGTATTTGACAGTGGAAGGAAACTTAGAGCCAGATCAGAGCCCCAAAACAAGTCTCAAGATTTTGAAATGAGTATGTATTGGTCTGGATTGCAGAGTCCCACCAGCACCATCTGCACCTCCTGTGGATGCCTGGTGTACTCGTGGGCTCCCAACTCCTTTGTGAGGCAGATCAGCCCTTGGGTAATGAGTAGACCGGAGGAAGCAGAAACTAATTCCTTGCCTGCTGTCTGCCCTAATGAACAACTGACTTCTGATGTAAAAGGTCTCTTCCATAGTTTCTAAATATCTCTGATATTGAAAGACATTACGAGACAACTCAAAAATGTTTCAATTTAAAGGAAATGTTACTTAAATATAAACCCATTTCAAGCCCACAGACAACTTGTATTAATTGAAGCCCTTTGCTTTTTTTTAAAAAAAAACACTTGCCCTCACTAGCTTTCTAGTGAAGAACTAGGTCTACCTGTGAGGACTGTAGAGTTAAGTAGCTGGATATGGTGTATCTGGCCCCTTAGTTCAGTGTATTATGGAATGCCTCTGGACTCTTGTTTGGAAGATTTGGGAGATAAAGTACTGGTGAAGTGATTAATTTTCTGTACCTTTCCACTATAGCAAGCTGGCCACTTTGACCAGGACTTTCTACAAGACAGTTTCTCAAAGTTTTACAGTATGCCAAGTAAAAGTAGTATCAGTGGTCTTTTAGTTACTGTCTGCAGCATGAATGGCACCAGGAACAAAATTGATGCCTGCACTCTCTATTGGGTGGTGGCTGGTAAGTGGGCATCATTGTGCTATGAATCAGGAGGAAGGGGCAACAAATATGGGTACTTGTTGAGAGCTGTGAAATACAAGTGTTCAGAGGTCATACATGAATAACAGATGCTTGCATCATTTTTGCTTGTGGTGATAAAGTTTAAGGGAATGGGGGACTTTCAGATCCCTGTAAACAATGGATTCAGTACTATGTCTGTGACTGCAGTGTGTTTGAATAATGTCTCTCAGCTGCTTTCTTTAGAGCAAGATAAGGGTTAAAGTTCGCCCAGATCCACGTAAGATGTCTCTGGGCTTTTCACACCTTCTGATTTTGACAAAAAGCAGTACCTGACGGAAATTAGACAGAACATTCCTTTCTTAATTAAAGCACACATTTGACAGATGTTCTTATCTTTGTCATTAAGTTGTGGCTCCAGCAAACCAGGTAGGACATTTCTTTCCTTAATTAAGGTGGCTGGAGTGTCTAACAAATTGATTGTACTTTTGTATCAATAGTCCATTGACTTGGCCAGAATAGTTATCAAACTGATTGTTCTTTTGTATCGGTGGCCTTATAACTTCTGACAATTCTGATATCGGGCAGTGAACTTGTAGAACTGACGGGGAGATGAGAAAGGTTCTCTCCCTGAAGTCGAGTCCAAGTTCACTTGCCGGCTGATCTCAAAGAAATAAACCGGTGAAAAGATTAGTTACGATATTTTTGTGCTGTCGTTATTTGATCCAGCAAAGTTACGTTTACAGTGGGTGTAATGTAACTGAATTATAAATCTTCATTAAAACTAAATATATCAAAGGTTATAGATAAATTGTATCTATATGTAATATGCAGATAATAAGTTCTTGTTTAAAGTTGATTCTGTTTTGAAAAATATAAAATATTTACTGATCTTAAATCTCTAGTGTCAGAGTTTTTTCTACAAAAGTATTCATTAGTTTGAAAGGCTTTTCTGATAATTGGCTGTCTGTAGTAATAATTTTAAAGAATTATGTTTTTTGTTTTGCCTACTTTTCAATGCCACAGTATGACAGATTATCTGAAGTGTATTGAGATTGCAAAGTGCTTACAGCCACAACTAGATAAATAAGGTTAAATGATAGGAACTTTATGTTTGTATTAAATCTGTGTAAAGGATTTGCAGCAACAAACAAAAACCATAGAAATATAGAATCATGCAGTACTGCGTCTTGGACCTCCGGCCCAATGAGTCCATGCCAACCATGGTGCCTACCCAGCTGGTCAAAATAATGAAGATTTCAGTACAATCGAAGGTGTCAAACCTGTGCAACTAAATATTATCTCATTATTCAGTAGTAAAGAAGGCAAATGCAGTGTTGGCATTTATTTCAAGGGGACTAGGATATAAAAGCACCAATGTAATGCTGAGGCTTTATAAAGCATTGGTCAGACGTTATTTGGAGTATTGTGAGCCTGGGCCCCTTATTGAAGAAATGATGTACTGGCATTTGGAGAAGGTTCAAGGGAAGTTTACAAAATGCTCCCAGGTATATAAAGGTTAATGTATGAGGAGTGCTTGGCTCTGGGCCAGTGCTTACAAAAGCTTAAAAGATTGAGGAGGGGAGGGATCTCATTGAAACCTATTGAAAGGCTTGGGTAAGGTGGTCATGGAGAGAAGGGGAGTCTAGGACCAGAGGGCACAACTCAGAATAGAAGGATGTCCCTTTAGAATACAGATGAGGAATTTCTTTAGCCAGAAGGTGGTGTATCTGTGGAATTCATTGCCACAGCAGCTGTGGAGGCCAGATCTTTGGGTATATTAAAGTGGAGGTTGATAGGTTCCCGATTAGAAGGAGTATCAAAGGTTATGGGAGAAGGCAGGAGAATGGGGTTGAGAAGTAAAATAAATCAACCATGATGAATAGTAGATAGGCCAAGAGGCCTAATTCTGCTCCCATGTTTTATGGTGTTGTAGTTAGCCTGACATCGTATTATTAAAGCAGTAACTGGGCAGGTAGAAAATAACAAGATTGGGCATTGTTTGTGGATTGGAGTAATATGCCGGCACAGATTGAAAACTGGCTCGGTCTCTTCAGGATTTTATGGCTCCTGTCCCGAGACCTGGGAGTTAAATGGATAAATCTTTCTTTTAGAGAGCCACAGGAATACACCCCACTGCATGGTTTGGTTAAAGCCTGAAAGTGAGGTTTAACTCCCTGCAACAAAACTTTCTCGATGTTAAGTAGCAGACACAAAATGCTGGAGAAACTCATCAAGTCAGACAGTATTTATGGAGAGAAATTCTTATTGTTAAGCCCCCTGATAAGAGTATTGTGGCAAACTCAAGACACAATCTGCCTTACTTTATAGTATGGTATACCTCTTATTAAGGCAAGTGATATGTGTATTTAATAAGATTGTAAATTGATGTTTGTAGTTTTTAATCTGTGAGGAGAACAGGATGACTTTTCCAGTAAAAATGCCAAAATTATTAATTCTATACAAGGCACTTTACGAATTGCTTCTGAATAGATTTCAAGTTTTTTTTTTAGTTTCTTGGAGTTCATTTAGAAGAGAATACTCTAATTAATGGATGAACTACAACAATTGTTCATCCCAGTTTGGCAAAAGAATAAATCACGGAAGGTAGTGCACCCGTGGCTGACAAGAGAAATTAGGAATAGTATTAATTCCAAAGAAGAAGCATACAAATTAGCCAGAAAAAGTGGCTCACCTGAGGACTGGGAGAAATTCAGAGTTCAGCAGAGGAGGACAAAAGGCTTAATTAGGAAGGGGAAAAAAATTATGAGAGAAAACTGGCAGAGAACATAAAAACTGACTGTAAAAGCTTTTATAGATATGTAAAAAGGAAAAGACTGGTAAAGACAAATGTAGGTCCCCTACACACAGAAACAGGTGAATTGATTATGGGGAGCAAGGACATGGCAGACCAATTGAATAATTACTTTGGTTCTGTCTTCACTAAGGAGGACATAAATAATCTTCCAGAAATAGTAAGGGACAGAGGGTCCAGTGAGATGGAGGAACTGAGCGAAATACCTGTTAGTAGGGAAGTGGTGTTAGGTAAATTGAAGGGATTAAAGGCAGATAAATCCCCAGGGCCAGATGGTCTGCATCCCAGAGTGCTTAAGGAAGTAGCCCAAGAAATAGTGGATGCATTAGTGATAATTTTTCAAAACTCGTTAGATTCTGGACTAGTTCCTGAGGATTGGAGGGTGGCTAATGTAACCCCACTTTTTAAAAAAGGAGGGAGAGAGAAACCAGGGAATTATAGATCGGTTAGCCTAACGTCAGTAGTGGGGAAACTGCTGGAGTCAGTTATCAAAGATGTGATAACAGCACATTTGGAAAGCGGTGAAATCATCGGACAAAGTCAGCATGGATTTGTGAAAGGAAAATCATGTCTGACGAATCTCACAGAATTTTTTGAGGATGTAGCTAGTAGAGTGGATAGGGGAGAACCAGTGGATGTGGTATATTTGGATTTTCAAAAGGCTTTTGACAAGGTCCCACACAGGAGATTAGTGTGCAAACTTAAAGCACACAGTATTGGGGGTAAGGTATTGACGTGGATAGAGAATTGGTTAGCAGACAGGAAGCAAAGAGTGGGAATAAACGGGACCTTTTCAGAATGGCAGGCGTTGACTAGTGGGGTACCGCAAGGCTCAGTGCTGGGACCCCAGTTGTTTACAATATATATTAATGACTTGGATGAGGGAATTAAATGCAGCATCTCCAAGTTTGCAGATGACACGAAGCTGGGCGGCAGTGTTAGCTGTGAGGAGGATGCTAAGAGGATGCAGGGTGACTTGGATAGGTTGGGTGAGTGGGCAAATTCATGGCAGATGCAATTTAATGTGGATAAATGTGAAGTTATCCACTTTGGTGGCAAAAATAGGAAAACAGATTATTATCTGAATGGTGGCCGATTAAGAAAAGGGGAGGTGCAACAAGATCTGGGTGTCATTATACACCAGTCATTGAAAGTGGGCATGCAGGTACAGCAGGCGGTGAAAAAGGCGAATGGTATGCTGGCATTTATAGCGAGAGGATTCGAGTACGGGAGCAGGGAGGTACTACTGCAGTTGTACAAGGCCTTGGTGAGACCACACCTGGACTATTGTGTGCAGTTTTGGTCCCCTCATCTGAGGAAAGGCATCCTTGCCATAGAGGGAATACAAAGAAGGTTCACCAGATTGATTCCTGGGATGGCAGGACTTTCATATGAAGAAAGACTAGATGAACTAGGCTTGTACTCGTTGGAATTTAGAAGATTGAGGGGGGATCTGATTGAAACGTATAAAATCCTAAAGGGATTGGACAGGCTAGATGCAGGAAGATTGTTCCCAATGTTGGGGAAGTCCAGAACGAGGGGCCACAGTTTGAGGATAGAGGGGAAGCCTTTTAGGACCGAGATTAGGAAAAACTTCTTCACACAGAGAGTGGTGAATCTGTGGAATTCTCTGCCACAGGAAACAGTTGAGGCCAGTTCATTGGCTATATTTAAGAGGGAGTTAGATATGGCCCTTGTGGCTATGGGGATCAGGGGGTATGGAGGGAAGGCTGGTGCAGGGTTCTGAGTTGGATGATCAGCCATGATCATAATAAATGGCGGTGCAGGCTCGAAGGGCTGAATGGCCTACTTCTGCACCTATTTTCTATGTTTCTAAAGTACATTTTGTAACTGTATTTATTGCTGACAAATTTTAATTTGGTTCACAGTTTGAACTACTCTCCTGAAGGTACTTATTGCTGGTACATTCAGTACATGTGTAAAATTTGACATCTTCAATTTTGGTTTACTGCTGTCAGATTAAGATTTGGACATTTATTTTTTTCAAAAAAACAAATAATTAACTTTATCATTGATGTGCTGAAGAGTCTTGGCCGGAAATGTTGACTGTACTTTTTTTTTCATAGATGCTGCCTGGCTTGCTGAGTTCCTCCAGCATTTTGTGTGTGAAACTTTATCACTGTTACATTTGTTCCAGATTTGAAATATTTGCAATTGCTGTAGTTTTGGGATAGTGCCAGATATCAGCACCGACTGTTGCACTAAAGCAAAGCTAGTTAAGTAGATCTTATTGTCAGTGATCTATTAGAACTGCATTGTCACCATATTACAATAAAAGTTGTGCTTTGTCATGGACCAGAATCTAGAAATGTTATGATTCCTGATGTAGGGTTTATACCTAAATTGGTGACAAGCCCTTTCCTCCTACAGATGCTGCTCAGCCTGCTGAGTTTCTTCGGCAGATTTGTTTGTTGCTCCAGATTCTAGCATCTACAATCTACTTTCTATTGACTTCACTTGCTGAATAAAAAATGAATGGAAGGATTGGGAATTTTTATCCTGCACTGTATTATCTGAACATGTGGTGCAGTAACTTGTTTGCATTGGGGGTCATGTCTAAAATATAATTCCATTAGAATATACTGTACGTTTAATAGTTACAAGTCAATTTGGGTGGAAGGTATCACTTAAGAGAATACTAAAATTTGTCATTGCTGAATTATAATTACTTGGGTTGTGACACCACTATTTTGGAAAATTTTCAAAAGGCTAATTGAAGTAATTAAAAATGGGACATTAAAAAAATTAATCTTGTGATCATTTAAACATTTGAAATTTTTTTTGACTTTTTTGTTCTCAAGCGCACATTGGATTTAGTGTCCTTCATGGCACCTGTGCAGCTTCCATGACAGGTGTGAATTGTACCTTGATGTAGGTTTCATTGGACATTGGGCAGGAAGAAATAAAAAGTTAAATTATATTTGTTTTGATTTATATTAATCAGCTTTTCATGTATATGTCAATCCAATCAATTTCGTAGTAAAATGTTTTCTTTTCCAAGATGTTTACTTCCAAGGTGAATTGCAAAGGAGTCTGACTTTTGGTAAGGTAGGGCACAAGAAAGGGAGAACAAATCTTGTGCTTTAACGTGTGCATTACACTGAGATACACTCAAACTTCTATAAATATATCGTGGATCTGACAGGCTGCATCACTGTCTGGTATGGGGGGGGGTGGGGGGCTAATGCACAGGACTGAAAAAAGCTACAGGGAGTTGTAAATTCGGTCAGCTCCCTCTTTGGTACTAGCCTGCAAAGCACCCTGGACATCAGAAAGGCAGCGTCCATTATTAAGGACCTCCAGCACCCAGGGCATGCCCTTTTCTCACTGTTACCATCAGGTAGGAGGTACAGAAACCTAAAGGCACACACTCAGCGATTTAGGAACAACTTCTTTCCCTTTGCCATCCGATTCCTAAACGGACATTGAACCCATGAACATTACCTCACGTTTTTAATATATATTTCTGCTTTTTGCAGTATTTTTAATCCATTCAATATATACTGCAATTGATTTATTTTTTCTTCTATATTATATATTGCATTGAACTGCTGCTGCTAAGTTAACAAATTTCACGACATATGCCAGTGATAATAAACCTGATTCTGAGATGGAAGGGAACAATTATTTATTGTAGGCGTGACATATTTTGAATGGGGAAGGAGGCTGGGAGCAGAGTAGTGGAAATCCTCCACTCTGGTAGGGGGAACAAATACCAAGTTCTTCATAAGACTACGGCTAACATTCGGATTGAATAATCCAGAAGAAGAAAGCAGCCACTGGAGGTTGCAATAAATGTCCAAAATCTTCAGTCTTTTTTTTCAGGTTCCACAAATGCATTAGTGAACAAATGACTCTTTGGGTATTTAATATAACTCGTTGTGATGTAGAAGTATCTATGCTAGTTCCCAGCAGAAAAGTTTCATGAAATCCCGTTTGTTGTTATTTCAATTAAACCTGCAATTTATTCTCTCCTTTTGTCACTTAATTACACCAGGGCAGTCTGCTGCAGCCGGTTAATCTACCGGTACCTTTTCATATGTAGGAGAAAACAGGATTCACATAGTGATGGGAGAATTTGTAATCGTCACACAAACAGCATCTGAAATTCAGATTGAACCTGGATCACTGGAGCTGTGAGATGAATTATTTTTGCTTTCTTTAAATTGATCATTCCAACACTTTTTTAAAAAAGTCATTGCTGTAAAAACTTAATTTCAGGAAAGCGGACTTCCTGATTTATTTGCAACTGATTGCCATCTTCATCCACTTTTTCATTCACACAGCAGTTGTCACTGTGCAGGTTTCCTGAATTCTAGTGTCTATCAAGGGGTTTTGTGCACAAGAATTGGCTGCTTTATATGTTTGTAAGTGGCTTTGGAGCTCATTGCTATAGATGATGTCGATTTATAATTTTCTTTCAAAATGGTGGGTTTTCTTTTATCTCAAATATAATAGAAACATAGAAACATAGAAAATAGGTGCAGGAGTAGGCCATTCGGCCCTTCGAGCCTGCACCGCCATTTATTATGATCATGGCTGATCATCCAACTCAGAACCCAGCCTTCCCTCCATACCCCCTGACCCCTGTAGCCACAAGGGCCATATCTAACTTCCTTTTAAACATAGCTAATGAACTGGCCTCAACAGTTTGCTGTGGCAGAGAATTCCACAGATTCACCACTCTCTGTGTGAAGAAGTTTTTCCTAACCTCGGTCCTAAAAGGCTTCCCCTCTATCCTCAAACTGTGACCCCTCGTTCTAGACCTCCCCAACATCGGGAACAATCTTCCTGCATCTAGCCTGTCCAATCCCTTTAGGATCTTATACGTTTCAATCAGATCCCCCCTCAATCTTCTAAATTCCAACGAGTACAAGCCCAGTTCATCCAGTCTTTCTTCATATGAAAGACCTGCCATCCCAGGAATCAATCTGGTGAACCTTCTTTGTACTCCCTCTATGGCAAAGATGTCTTTCCTCAGATTAGGGGACCAAAACTGCACACAATACTCCAGGTGTGGTCTCACCAAGGCCTTGTACAACTGCAGTAGTACCTCCCTGCTCCTGTACTCGAATCCTCTCGCTATAAATGCCAGCATACCGTTCGCCTTTTTCACCGCCTGCTGTACCTGCATGCCCACTTTCAATGACTGGTGTATAATGACACCCAGGTCTCGTTGCACCTCCCCTTTTCCTAATCGGCCACCATTCAGATAATAATCTGTTTTCCTATTTTTGCCACCAAAGTGGATAACTTCACATTTATCCACATTAAATTGCATCTGCCATGAGTTTGCCCACTCACCCAACCTATCCAAGTCACCCTGCATCCTCTTAGCATCCTCCTCACTGCTAACACTGCCACCCAGCTTCGTGTCATCCGCAAACTTGGAGATGCTGCATTTAATTCCCTCATCCAAGTCATTAATATATATTGTAAACAACTGGGGTCCCAGCACTGAGCCTTGCGGTACCCCACTAGTCACCGCCTGCCATTCTGAAAAGGTCCCGTTTATTCCCACTCTTTGCTTCCTGTCTGCTAACCAATTCTCCACCCACACCAATACCTTACCCCCAATACCGTGTGCTTTAAGTTTGCACACTAATCTCCTATGTGGGACCTTGTCAAAAGCCTTTTGAAAATCCAAATATACCACATCCACTGGTTCTCCCCTATCCACTCTACTAGTTACATCCTCAAAAAATTCTATGAGATTCGTCAGACATGATTTTCCTTTCACAAATCCATGCTGACTTTGTCCGATCATTTCACCGCTTTCCAAATGTGCTGTTATCACATCCTTGATAACTGACTCCAGCAGTTTCCCCACCACCGACGTTAGGCTAACCGGCCTATAATTCCCCGGTTTCTCTCTCCCTCCTTTTTTAAAAAGTGGGGTTACATTAGCCACCCTCCAATCCTCAGGAACTAGTCCAGAATCTAACGAGTTTTGAAAAATTATCACTAATGCATCCACTATTTCTTGGGCCACTTCCTTAAGCACTCTGGGATGCAGACCATCTGGCCCTGGGGATTTATCTGCCTTCAATCCCTTCAATTTACCTAACACCACTTCCCTACTAACATGTATTTCGCTCAGTTCCTCCATCTCACTGGACCCTCTGTCCCTTACTATTTCTGGAAGATTATTTATGTCCTCCTTAGTGAAGACAGAACCAAAGTAATTATTCAATTGGTCTGCCATGTCCTTGCTCCCCATAATCAATTCACCTGTTTCTGTTTGCAGGGGACCTACATTTGTCTTTATCAGTCTTTTCCTTTTTACATATCTATAAAAGCTTTTACAGTCCGTTTTTATGTTCTCTGCCAGTTTTCTCTCATAATCTTTTTTCCCCTTCCTAATTAAGCCCTTTGTCCTCCTCTGCTGAACTCTGAATTTCTCCCAGTCCTCAGGTGAGCCACTTTCTCTGGCTAATTTGTATGCTACTTCTTTGGAATTGATACTATCCCTAATTTCTCTTGTCAGCCACGGGTGCACTACCTTCCTTGATTTATTCTTTTGCCAAACTGGGATGAACAATTGTTGTAGTTCATCCATGCAACCTTTAAATGCCTGCCATTGCATATCCACCGTCAATCCTTGAAGTGTCATTTGCCAGTCTATCTTAGCTAATTCATGTCTCATACCTTCAAAGTTACCCCTCTTTAAGTTCAGAACCTTTGTTTCTGAATTAACTACGTCACTCTCCATGTTAATGAAGAATTCCACCATATTATGGTCACTCTTACCCAAGGGGCCTCTCACGACAAGATCGCTAATTAACCCTTCCTCATTGCTCAAAACCCAGTCCAGAATAGCCTGCTCTCTAGTCGGTTCCTCGACATGTTGGTTCAAAAAACCATCCCGCATACATTCCAAGAAATCCTCTTCCTCAGCACCTTTACCAATTTGGTTCACCCAGTCTACATGTAGATTGAAGTCACCCATTATAACTGCTGTTCCTTTATTGCACACATTTCTAATTTCCTGTTTAATACCATCTCCGACCTCACTACTACTGTTAGGTGGCCTGTACACAACTCCCACCAGCGTCTTCTGCCCCTTAGTGTTACGCAGCTCTACCCATATCGATTCCACATCTTCCCGGCTTATGTCCTTCCTTTCTATTGCGTTAATCTCTTTTTTAACCAGCAACGCCACCCCACCTCCCCTTCCTTCGTGTCTATCCCTCCTGAATATTGAATATCCCTGAACGTTGAGCTCCCATCCCTGGTCACCCTGGAGCCATGTCTCTGTGATCCCAACTATATCATAATCATTAATAACAATCTGCACTTTCAATTCATCCACCTTATTACGAATGCTCCTTGCATTGACACATAAAGCCTTCAGGCACTCTTTTACAACTCTCTTAGCCCTTTTTAATGCTTGCCCTGGATTTGTCGGCCTGCCACTTTTACTTTTCCCCTTTGTACTTTTTGCTTCTACGCTCACTTTACACCCCTCTGTCTCTCTGCACTGGTTCCCATCCCTCTGTTGTGAACTAACCTCCTCACACCTAGCCGCTTTAATTTGATTCCCACCCCCCAACCATTCTAGTTTAAAGTCACCTCAGTAGCCCCCGCTAATCTCCCTGCCAGGATATTGGTCCCCCGAGGATTTAAGTGTAACCCGTCCTTTTTGTACAGGTCACACCTGCGCCAAAAGAGGTCCCAATGATCCAAAAACTTGAATCCCTGCCCCCTGCTCCAATCCCTCAGCCACGCATTTATCCTCCACCTCATCGCATTCCTACTCTCACTGTCGCGTGGCACAGGCAGTAATCCCGAGATTACTACCTTTGCGGTCCTTTTTCTCAACTCCCTTCCTAGCTCCCTATATTCTTCTTTCAGGACCTCATCCCTTTTCCTACCTATGTCATTGGTACCTATATGTACCAGGACCTCTGGCTCTTCACCCTCCCACTTCAGGATATCTTGGACACGATCAGAAATATCCCGGACCCTGGCACCAGGGAGGCAAACTACCATCCGAGTCTCTGGACTGCGTCCACAGAATCGCCTATCTGACCCCCTTACTATCGAGTCCCCTATCACAACTGCCCTCCTCTTCCTTGCCCTACCCTTCTGAGCTACAGGGCCAGACTCTGTGCCGGAGGCAGGGCCACTGTCGCTTCCCCCGGGTAAGCTGTCCCCCCCAACAGTACTCAAACAGGAGTACCTGTTGTTAAGGGGCACAGCCGCCGGGGTACTCCCCATCACCTTCCTTTTCCCCTTCCCCCTCCTAACCGTGACCCACTTGTCTGCCTCCCGTGGCCCCGGCGTGACCACCTGCCTTCCACTCCTCTCTATCACCTCCTCACTCTCCCTGACCAGACGAAGGTCATCGAGCTGTAGCTCCAGTTCCGTAACGCGGTCCCTTAGGAGCTGCATCTCGATGCACTTGGCGCAGATGTAGACGTCCGGGAGGCTTGGAGACTCCAGGGCCTCCCACATCCGACACCGAGAATCTGTTACTGGTGACTTCTAAAAGGTCTTTTTCATCTTTGAACTAAGATTAAAATTCTGTACCTGTTCAAACTGGGTCTAGCCATTATCTCAGGACCTGAAATTCTTCTTTCCATTTAAAATGCCTCAGATGGGTTTGGTAAGGCTGTGATGATCCCCTTCAAGTTGTAGCAATATTTTATACATTTAGAGCAGCTCATTATTTCTAGCCACCAAGTCTGATGCATGGAGATCATGTAGAAGTCTTAAAGTAATTTGACCCATGAAGTGCTGTGAATAACTTATCCCTTCAACCAGACACCCACCCTCCAGTCCAGCTCCCAGTCAAAACCACCCCGATAAGAAAGTTTGACTTACAAATATACTAAGTACACAAAATATCAAACACACAGCTTGTTGGGCAACATCGGACAAAGGAGAAGTTAATCTTTTTCATCAAAGATCCCAAATTGGAACTATTTTAGACTTCTCACTTTATTTCCACTGTCTGCAGTTTTGTGATCATTTTTTGTGATCATAAAAAAAACCTCAACGGTAGAATCAGAATTATTTGTCAAATTACTGTTAAGTTCATATAAAAAGAACTATCATTGTTTTAGAAATGGAATATTTTTTGGAACTTTAAAGGATGGTTAAGAAAGCATATGGAGCATTGGCCTTCAATCATGGGACTGAGTTTAAGATCCGAGAGGTAATGTTACAGCTATATAGGACCCAGGTCAGACCCCACTTGGAAGTACTGTGCTCAGTTCTGGTCACCTCACTGCAGGAAGGATGTGGAAACCACAGAAAGGGTGCAGGGGAGATTTACAAGGATGTTGCCTGGATTGGGGAGCGTGCCTTATGAGAATAGGTTGAGCAAACTCGGCCTTTTCTCCTTGGAGCGATGGAGGATTAGAGGTGACCTGATAGAGGTGTACAAGATAATGAGAGACATTGATAGTGTGGATAGTCAGAGGCATTTTCCCAGGGCTGAAATGGCTGGCATGAGAGGGCATAGTTTTAAGGTGCTTGGAAGTAGGTACAGAGGAGATGTCAGGGGTAAGATTTTTTTACGCAGAGAGTGGTGAGTGAGTGGAATGGACTGCCGGTGGTGGAGGTGGAAATGATAGGGTCTTTTAAAAGACTCTTGGATGGCTACATGGAGCTTAGAAAAATAGAGGACTATGGGTAAGCCTGGGTATTTCTAAGGCAAGGACATGTTCAGCACAGCTTTGTGGCTGAAGGGCCTGTATTGTGCTGTAGGTTTTCTATGTTTCATGATGCATTAGAAAGCTGTCTAGCTTTGATTTGTATTTGCTTTTTACAAGACTCCTGATTTTTTTTCTTTTAATTGCCTGGTTGCCATTCTGACAGTTCGCCTTTTCATCTTCGTTTACTTCCTAGCTAATGTTCAGCTTCAGGCATGAACTGTTTAGAAATAAGTTAAAATATATTGGCTTAAAAGGTATGTCATGACTTTAAGCTTAACCCACATCCCTGAGAGGTAAATCATAAACTCTTAAACCCATTTAACCCATATATATTTTTAAAAAGTGTAATCGTGCCTTTTAACTATTGCCGAGTGCCATTGAGTACAAACTTCACATGTGCCAACTGTTAATAAAACTAATAATATAACAAAAACTTTCAGAGTAGTTCATCCTCTCATGTAACTGAATTCCAGAAGCTGAATGTAGTGTACAGTTCAAAGTACGTTGTATTATCAAAGTACACATCACCATATATAGCCTTGAGATTAATTTACCTGTGGGCATACTCAACAAATCTATGGAATAGTAACTATAAGAGGACCAATGAAAGATCAGCTAGAGTACAGAAGGCAAATTGCATAAATGCAAATATAAATAAATAGCTATAAATAACAACATGAAATAACAAGTTATGGAGTCCTTAAAGTGAGATCATTGGTTGTGGAACATCTCAGTGGATGGGCAAGTGAGTGTAGTTATCTCCTTTGTTCAGGAGCCTGATGGTTGAGGGGTACTAACCGTTCTTGAACCTGGTGGTGAAAGTCTTGAGGCTCTTGTACCTTCTGCCTGAGAGCAGTATTGAGAAAAGAGTATTGCTTGGGTGGTGGGGATCTCTAATGATAGATGTTGCCTTCCTACGACAGCATTTCATGTAGATGTGCTTCATGGTTGGGAGGGCTTTACCCATGATGTACTGGGCCGAATCCACTACCTTTTGTAGGATTTTCCGTTCAAAGGCATTGATGTTTCCATGCAAACAACAGGAATTCTGCAGATGCTGGAAATTCAAGCAACACACATCAAAGTTGCTGGTGAACGCAGCAGGCCAGGCAGCATCTGTAGGAAGAGATGCAGTCGACGTTTCAGGCCGAGACCCTTCGTCAGGATGTTTCCATACCAGTTTCTACCATGTGTTATGTGTTCATGCTGTTTTAAGGACATTGGAAAAAAAATTGCATAAGAGTGGCCTGTCCCACCCCTTGAGCGACAAGTCACTAGCTTATCTACCCCAACATTACTGCAGTACACCATTTCCCTAACCCTTGATTCCTCTGATGAATATTGAAGGAAACCAACAACTGAGGATCCCCAGCCCTCCAGGGCGGGTAATTCCAAAGTGCACGTCCCCATTTCAAAATGGAAATGCACAGTACCGATCTGATACACAAGAGGTTCTGCAGAAGCTAGAATTCCAGAGTAACACAAAGTGCTGGAGGAACTCGGCAGGTCAGGCAGCATCTGTGGAAAAGAATAAACATTCGATATTTTGGACCAAGATCCTTAATCGGGATTGAAAAGGAAAAGGGAAGAAGCCAGGATAAGAAGATGGGGGAGGGGAAGGAGTACAAGCGAGAAGGTGATAGCTGGGGGGAGGGGAGATGAAGGGAGAAGCTGGAAGGTGATGGGTGGAAAAGGTAAATGTGGTGATATCATGTGCAATGATGTGCCAGTACGTGATTGGACAGAGCACTGAACATGCACGGGATTGCCAGAATGTTCCGGCACGTGGCTGGGTTAAGACGTGTTTGTTTATTACTGTAAATAAAAGTTCTCTAATTCTTCCAGAATATGATTCTTTACTGTTAACCCACGGTACGTTTAAACAGAAGTAACATAACAGTAAAGGAGTGAAGAAGTGATCTGAGTGGCAATGAGAGTGGACCTTTGGAAAAGGGTAGGAGGAGGAGCACCAAGGAAGGTGATAGACAGATGAAGGGGAGAGGCGAGAGTGTGGAATGTAAGAAGGGGAAGGGAGAAAATGATCAGAAGTTAGAGCAATCGATGTTCATGTCATCAGGTTGGAGGCTACGCAGACTGAAGGTGAAGTGTTGCTCCTCCAACCTGAGAGTGGCCTCATCATGGCAGTAGAGGAGGGCGTGGACCAAAATGTCGGATTGAGATTGGGGATTGGAATTAAAATATTTGGCCACAGGGAAATCTTGCTTGCTCCAGACAGGTGAAAGTGCTCGACAAAGTGGTCCCCCAACCTATGTCTGATCTCACTAATGTAGAGGAGGTTGCATTGGGAGTACCGGATACAGTAGACAACCCCAGCAGACTTGCAAATGAAGTGTTGCTTCACCTGAATAGAGATGAGGGAGGAGGTGAATGGGCAGGTGTGGCACTTCTCCTTACAGGGATAAATTCAATTTTAATTATCATTCAACCATACATGACTACCCTTGAATACAGCCAAATGAAACTGCGTTCCTCTGCGGCAAAGGTGCAAAACACTGTACTAACAGTCAAAACACAACACAAGGCACATTTAGCACATATAAAATAGCAAGTAAACATAACAGTCACAGAGAAAAATGTATGTATATAGCCCAAGTGACAGGTCCTGTTAATTAATGATGCATGGGTGTTGTCAGCAGGAAAAAGCGGTACTCAACAGTCCACAGTTGAACGTATGCAAGCATACAATCCACCTTGTAATTCCACAGATCCAACACTGGAGGGCGACACCAATAGGAGGACCCAGCACCTGCACCCACCCCACCCCTGACCCAGCATGGACATCGCACTACACTGCCTTCTACATCTGCTCTCCTGGACTGCTGCAACTGAGTCCACGCTCTCTGTCCCACCAATAAACAAGGAAAACAGACTTGCACCATTTTACATTATCAATGCCAACAGGGTTTTGCAACCTCAAGGGAAATGCCCAAGACCACCACTCGCTGGTATACTGCACCCCACCTTTAGGCACTGACTCCGATGTCTGCTACAAGAGGGCAGTAACATGGTCCACACCATGTCAAACTCCTCCACCAATGAGCAGCTCACTGATAGGGTTGACCTTCAGTACCCAAGGTTCTTGATATCTAGCATTGCCCTGCGATTGTTTTTTCAAAAAAGACATTTTTAAAGGAGACAAAAACACCTTTGGTTGTTCCCCAAAGGGCCACAGTGATCAAACTTGCCAGATAAATGCCAAGAGGGAGATTTTTGGTGAGAAATCAATGGCCAAGGGAATCACTGAGGAAGCAATCCCTGCAGAGATTTGGTGGGGGGGGGGGGAGGATCCTGTTGAAGATGGCAGAGGTTGGGTTGGATACGGAGAGTCATGGGTAGTAGGTGAAAATAAGGGGAATACAATCCTTGCCAAGGTGGTGGGAAGATGGGTTGAGGGCAGATGTATGGGAAATGGAGATGAGAGTATCAATGGAGGAGGAAGAGGAACCCTATTCTTTGAAGGGGGAGAACATCTCCGAGGTTCTGGAATTTGAAGGATGATAATATTTTGAGACAAACTCTTCATTTGCATATGAGTAAGGGGACCTTTTCTCTCTTTCCAGATAGTGCTTGATTTCTAGCAATCATGCTTTAACTTTCAGCAAAACAAATTTTAAATAGAGTACATTCCCCAACATGTGGTCACTAGCAATTTTGTCCTAATCGCATGTATATCAAATCTTAATTTCCTGATTAGTCTAGATTGGTTTATCCATAGTTAAAATGGCATCATATAGGGAGCATGTAGAGCATGTTGTCTGTTAGTGTGTGGCCTGTTCTCCAAACCGATCCCACTCTTGAGCTTCTTTTGATTAATTTTCAGCATTGACATTGAAGATGGTTTTCATTTTTATTCTATGTATTCAAGCAAAGTAAATTTTCCAGTAATTTATATTTTTACTTTGGAATCCCGTATAGTCAGCGGACAGACAAAATGTATGTGCCTGAACTTGAATTTTGCAGGCATCCCTCTAAGCTATGGGAATGAAATGAAAATCTATTCACCATAGGTGGATTTCATGATTTACCACATGATTTACTTAAATCTAAATAAGGTGTGTGGTTTATTGCTAGCTTCTATAATGTAAACTCTTATAGACAGGCAGAATGAAGTACCTTTCACTCGAATGTTCATATTGCTCTTTAGTATTGTGCAGGTACTGCCACTCTTGTATTTCAAGTGTCCCGAGCTGCAATCCTAACCTGGTGCCATCTCCATGGAGTTGATTGTTTTCCCCATGCTCACGTGGGGTTCTCTTGGGTGCTGTAATTACCTCCTACATACGGAAACTGTGCTAATTGTTAGGTTAATTGGTTACTCTGCATTGCCTCTAGTGTGCAGAGGATAAAAGCTGGAAGCTGTAGTGGGCCAGAATAGGTTACAGGCTAATAAGCTAATGTTTGGTATCCATAGGGGTACTCTGAAAGCAAACACTCGATGGGCTGAATGGCCTTCATCTACGCCCAAAGGAACTATGAATTAAACATGTGCAAAACTTTTATAAAGTTAAAGTTTATTTTATATAAAGGACTTGCTGTTAAGAAACGTAAGAAATGTACAGCACATTACAGGTCCTTCGGCCCACAATGTTGTGCTGGCCATGTAACCCAGTGGCCCCCAACCACCAGGCCGTGGACCAGTACTGGGCCGCAAAGATGTGCTACCGGGCCGCAAGGAAACAATATGAGTCAGCTGCACCTTTCCTCATTTCCTGTCACGCACTGTTGAAGTGGAACACCCCCCCGCCCCCCCCGTCAGCCAGTCCGCAAGAATATCATTAATATTAAACTGGTCCACAGTACAAAAAAGGTTGGGGACCCCTGATATAACCTACCCTAGAAGCTGCCCGGAATTTCCCTACCATATAGTCCTCTATTGTTCTAGGCTCTATGTACCTATCTAACAGTCTCTTAAAGGACTCTCTTGGAGCTGCAGAACCTGTGTGGTTGGTTGGTATGATGGTGCATACTATTGAATGTCAACGGATGGCCTTTTACCTCTTCTACCCCACCTTCTCATTTTCCATTCCCCATTTTGGTTACCCTCTCACCCCTTCTGTTTTCCTGCCCATCACTTCTTGGTTCCCCAGCACCTTCCCCTTATTCCACGGTCTACTGTCCTTATTAGATTCGTTCTTCAATCCTTAACCTCTTCCATCTATTATCTCCCAGCTTCTTGCATCATCCCCTCATTTTGTCTCACCCATCATCTGATGGCTTTTACTCTTTCCCACTCCCTCAACCAACTTGCTCTGGCTTCTGCCCACTTACTGCCTGGTGAAGAGTCTTGGCCTGAAACATCAGTTTATTCCTTTCCTTAAGTGCTGCCTGACTTGCTGAGTTCCTCCAGCATTTTGGTTGTTACTTAGAACAATGCAGGTCCTTTGGCCAACCTACATAAACCTACTCAGTGGTCAATCTACCCTCCCCTCTTACATAGCCCATAACCTTACATTTATATCCATGAACCTATCTAATAGTCTCTTGTATCAGCCTTACCACCACTCCTGGCTGTGCATTCTGGGCACCTACCGGTCTGTTTCGAAAAAGCCGGCCTCTGACATCTTCGCAAAACTTTCCTTCACGCACCTTAAACAATATTCTCTGGTACTGGCCTGTGCCACACTGGAAAGAGGTGCTGACTGTCTACTCTATGTGGGATTTCCCTGAGCACTGGGCAATCTTTGTGGAGAAAGAAAAAAAAACTTGGTTAATATTACAGGTGGATAAACCTAGAGTAGATCCGGCCATTTCTAATACAAATGGGGGTTGGGGGAACAAGTTAAAGGAAATAGCTGAAATGACTGTTTAATCCTGAAGGCTGCAACATGCTAAGTCAGATGAGGTTCTGTTTCTGAAGCTTGCATTGACTTCACTGGAGCAGAACAGCAGATGATAAATGATTGTGTGAGTGGGATGGGATACTAAGTGACTGGCATGTAAAAGAAGGGAGCTACCTCTACAGATGGAGGAGTTGCTCTGTAAAGTGGTTACTCACCTGCATCGAATAGGGCTGAAGCAAGGATTTTTCCACCTATCCTACAGGAGATTCATAGCTTGAGCTCATATGACTTCCCATCACCACATCTTCAGATCTGAAGAATGAGTAGAAACGAAGTTGGTCAATGTAAGAAAGAGTTCGGTGCCGTGAATGAAGTGGACTGCTTCAAGTAAGCAGAGGACCCTCGAACCATACTGGTATGGGATGGAGATGTAGAGGGCTTGTTTGTCATTGGAGAACGTGAACCAGTCAGGAGCAGGAAACAGGAAGCTGTCAGAGGCGGAGGGTGATAAAATATGTTGCAGGTGTAAGTGCAAAGGGTAGGAAGGATGAATTCTAGCTTGGGGGAAAAATAAATTTGGTGATGTGAGGGGGCTGAAACTTGGATGATCTTGCATGTGGATCTCAGGAAAGGGGTAGAAGTGGATTGCGAGAGGTTGGAATATGATGAATTGGAGGGTATGAAGAAGTCTAAATGAAATGAGATTGATACCTGGATGAGACTTGAGATACTGATGGAGAACTGTGAGTGGATGATCTGTCCATCGTTTAGACTTGTTAGTGCACTGGAGAAGGAAGGAAATGTAATTTTAAAAATAGTTTAACATAAACCACAGCATTCTAACATGACTTGAGTACACGATCTTCAGTTGTTGAGAGCTTATTGTTGAATTTTTCCAAGTTCTATGTCACAGCATCATAGGCGAAGAAATCCAAAAGGCCCTGGTCACTAATAGAGATTTTTCCATTTAACTTGCAGGCCTGCGATTGGTGTAAACATATTCACCACACTAAAGACAATGCGGATACCAGTGACAGTGAGAGCAAGATACAGTTCTGTAGCATGAAATGCTTAAACCAGTACAAGATGGATCGATTTTACAAAGAAGCTCCATCTAGCCTGCCAATGGATGTTACAGACTCTCCATCCCCTATAATAACAAACAATAAATTGGAGAATGGCGTGACGCAGCTCATTACAGCAGAGGCTTGGAATATCAATCCTACAGGTATCATGAGAAAAGCACTTTCCCCTTTAGTTGCAGTTCCAGCTTCTTCTATAATGACACCACAAACTGAACCTCCTAGTGGAGTCTCACTTAAGTTGGCTGCTACAGTACTCCAACCAATTTGTTTAGGAGATAATCCTATGGTCCTACCAATCCACTTGCAGGTGGCTGGTAGTTCAACGCCACAGGTACCTCCTGGTAGTAACGCACCATGGGTGATGACGAATCAAGGTGCAGTGCCACTGTCTGTATTACTGGAACAGCATTTGATTCAACATTTAAATTCTCCACTACTGTTGACTTCACCTACCCCAAGTCCTGTGAACTCTGCCCAGAACCACATTCTTCAAGGTGCTGCTGGTTCTTACATTCAGACCCAACCACTGGGGCAAAAAGCCTCAAATCAAGCACCAGAGTATGACTTGACACCACCCCTTCAGATCCCTGGTTTTCCTACAGTTCTACAGGATTTCTTTCCTCCACACAGCATACCATCAGTCCCGAATGTTCAGTTGGGCCCTGAGAATACGTCAACGGGTTTTTCCTCATTTCCACACCAGAACCTTGGTGGTGTGCTTTCTCCGTTAGTTCCCCCTGCCACTCTTCTTGTTCCATATCCAGTGATAGTTCCTCTTCCTGTCCCAATACCAATTCCCATCCCCATTCCTATCCCCATGGCCAAGGATTCAGATCTTAACAAACAAGCAGACATGCAGAGAAAAACTAACTTCAGCAACAGCACCACAAACAGAGCAACCCAGACATCAACTGAAAAAGAACAAAAAATCTCGGAGTGTCTTCAGCACCAGGGAGTACAAGATTATCAACACACCAATTGCAAGTTCAATGCTGAAGCAGAAGCTCTTGATCTTTCAATGAAAAGAACATTTGTAGTAAAGAAAAATGAGTTTTTTTGTCAACCGATTGAACAGGATGGAGTGTTGGATTTATCAATTGCAACCCCCAAGAAACTGAAAGAAAGTCAGAACATATCAGGTAATGCATCTTCTAATCCATCAGCTAATTTGTTGAATGAACCTCTGTCACATCCTAACGAATCCTGGTCCAATGGAGTACCACTGTTAAGTGCACAGAAAGTGGAAGGAGTGTTACACGCCTCAACTAACAGCTGCGAGTTTTCTAGCCAGCATAAGTGGGTAGTGGATCAAAATTACAATAGAATTAGGGATGACTCGCGAGCTGGCAGTAATACTGACACCTTGAACAGCACGGATACTACGAAAGTCATTGTGTCTGTAAAAGATGCCGGCCCAGCTATTCTCTGTGGTAAAATAAAAACGGTTGTTGGAGTATCTACGAAAAACTTTTCCTACAAGACAGATTTATCACAGGAGTCTGTGTTGCAGTGTTATGATGTCAAATCACAGCTTGATCTCAGAGACAGCAAAAAAAACAATAAAAATAGAAGCATAAAATTAAAGAAAATGAACTCGCAGGATTTCCATGTCCTTCCAATAAAAAAACAACGATTAGCTGCCTTTTTTGCAAGGAAGTAACATTTGCCATTTTACAGTACTTCAGGAAACAAATCCTGTAAAAAGGAGCAAACTGGAATACAGATTAGGTTGAGGCATCTGTTTTGAAATGAATTCCTGTCGTAATGAAGTTTTATGGAATATTTATTAAATAAACTTTTGTTTGAACCTTGCCGACAGCTTGTATTGAAACAAAATTAGAATAATTTTCAGTCCCCCTCCTATTCACACAGGAGCTTTGGTAAATGGCCAGTAGTTGTAAAAACAATTACAAGGTGTATTGTTTCATATCCTGAAATATTTCCTGTTGAACCCATGACTCTGCAGGTGTTAAATCTCTCTCCTGGCTTGGTTTAAGCGCTTGTATAAAAGTCAGTTCACTTCATCATTAACCTATTTAATGTCCAGGCCTGTGACTGGAAGCAACACGTATCAGCCCACATTAAAATTAATGAACAGTTGTTTCTTTGGTTTTCTTCCCCCTCCTCCAAGAGAGTGGTTAATTTTGTCTGAGTAGTATTTGCAGAAATTAAAACAAAATTCATGAGGGCAACTGTTCCATCTGAATCCATTCAATAGTGTATGGTGTAATGTCAATGTTGTACTTAATTTTATTTCACCATATTACATGTGCCTAATTTAGTATAATTTACAAGAATGATAAATGATTGGATTTCCACCTGGTTGTTGACTGTTGTTTTTGAACAGTTAAAAGGAATTGGTAATGTGTTACTTGCCGATTGTTATTGCTGCAGTCTAACCATGGGAGTCTCCAATAGTGTTTTAACAGCACTAATGGCCAATAAACTGGTATCTTTTGTATCGTTCTGAAATTCTGACTCTCCAGTAATCTGAAGAAAACAAGTTTGACAAATCTACAACTGCCACAGAAGTAAAATTGGCCAGAAGGCAACAGAACTGTCAGCGTAACCATGTTTGTATCCATAATTTTTGTGTGCCTCATTAAATGAGATGATGTCTGCCTAGATTAATATTCCAACACAGTGATTTCCATGAACTCTTGAAAATTCATCATGGATCTTCAAGCTGATTCAATCATCAGTCACTCAGTTTAACTTTGTATGAAGGTCTCTTGAGGATTCATACGAAACTACACTTGCATTCTACCTAAGCCAATCATGTAACATACAAAAAATGTAGTGTTAGAAATGTCTTGCATCTCGTGTAGAAGTATGTACTTTAAGAGATCAGTTAAGAGTGGATGGTAGTCATATTCACATTAACACAAACCCAGACAGCAGTTTCTGCAGTACTCCTGAGGGTGCTTGTGCAATATTTTAAATAATGAGCATATTGTACATGAATGCAAAGTTTTCACTTGTGTCTCCATTGTCATCATTGCAAACATGAGTGCACTGGTCACCAATGCTTACCATAGAAAGTTTATATTTCCTGTGTGTAATTTAAAAATATTTATTTTGTACATTTCTTTCAAGACTGCATTGTTTTCACTGGGCTCAGATCATCAGTTGCAAAATCAAACTGAATAACGAGTAAGATTAAATGTTTAAGATTACTGCAATCCCTTCAGTATTCTCTATTCAGCCAATTTAACAAGGCTACAGAAAATGAAGTCCTTACTTGACTGGGAGAGTTAAGTTTTCTTTTAAATTTGTTTTTTGGAGAAAAAAATCAATGTGATGATTATATTAAGTTTGCAGTTTATTCAGAATAGTTAAAAACCTAATGACTATAGTACTTCAAAATTGGCATATAACAAGACTTGTAATTAAGCCTTCTTTCAAGAATTCTGAACTTGAAAGTGATAACTAAACTGTATTCATCATAATTAAATGATTTTCTTTGGGGAAAATATGATCAGTGTAGTGTTAGAAAATGCAGTTTAAAAAAAAAAGTTGAGGGTAAAATGTAAAAACTTATTATGTAGCCAGAATGACATCAAAAATTAATTTGTTTCAGAAATTATGGTTTCAGAAATAGTTTGTATTGTATTTTAATTTTGCACTGTTTGAGATGAAAGGCTGAACCACCAAATTAACCATTTTATTTCAAATTGTGCAGTAGTTTTAGAAACGTGTATAGATGGTTTTGGAGAAAATTTAAAACATACATTCAACAAGATGTCAAATATTACTTTCAATTGATAACCATATGCAAATAGTCCTTCAAAAGTAATTCTTCTTACACCCTTGTGGCAAAAATTGACAGTGGATTAAAATGCATACACTTCACTAATTTTGAAGAAATTATTATGAAGGTATTAAAGAGATTTGACCACTTGATGTGTGTATACTGAAAGGTACAAATCTCGGACTAGTTTTTTTTGTTTCAGTTACTCTTTAGGTGGGGTCATTCCATTTTGATTTCTTCACTACGATGTATGGTATGTGGTAATTCTTAATCCTTTTATGGCGCATTAAATGTACAATCTAAACCTTCAATAGAAATCATTCTAGGAGCAATTTCATACAAGTCCAACCATGTATCAAATTCTTAATGCTTTTTGTTCTGCTTATATTTGCTTCATTGAACCAGTTACTTAATCCTACAAATTATGTTTGTAGGGTAATATGCAACTGTTCCTGAACTTAGTGGTGTGGGACTAGGGCTTCTGTACCTCCTACCTGATGGTAGTTGTGAGAAGAGAGCATGGCCTAGATGATGAGGTCTTTGATGGATGCTGCTTTCTTGTGGCAACACTCCATTATAACTGGGCTGTATCCACTACTTTCTGTAGCCTTTTCCATTCCTGGGCATTGATATTTCTATACCAGGCTGTGATGTAGCCAGTTAAAATATTCTCCATTGTGCACCTGTAGAAGTTTTTCAATGCTTTAGGTGAAGTGCTGAATATATGCGAACTTCTAAGAAAGTATAAGTTTGCTGCCATGCCGCCTTTATGATGATACTTTTTGTGTACTGGTCCCAGGACAGATCTTCTGATGGTAACACCAAAGAATTTAAAGGTACTGACCTTTTCCACGCCCAGTCCCCTAATGAGAACCGCCTTGTGCACCTCCAGCTACTTCCTCCTGTAGTCAATAATCAGCTCTTTCTTAAAGTTGTTCACTCAGTCCCCATATCTGCTGGCTCCACATTCTTCAATGGACAGGCTGCTCATTCTTGCTGCTGCATTCAGTGTCCTGTGCTCCTTGCCTCCATTTTGCAGTGACTCTGGATTCGCCTTTCACCCAGCTGTAGGCTCTCTGGACTTAATTGCTCTTGGCTCCGGACTTTCATTCCTGTCTTGCCAGCTGGATTACAGGTTCCAACAAAATTTAATGGCAAGGCACCTTCCATTTATATTCCTGGCTCACTGTAAACAGCCCATTCTTCCTCAATTGTTTGTTTTCCCTTAAGTAACCTTGAGACATTAAGGACCAATAAGTCTTGGGCTCACTTCCTTTCCATTTCCATGCAAATTTTGGTTGATGCTCCACAACTAGATCCCCCCCCCCCCATAAGATCTTCTCTCCTTGCATCTTTCTGTCATGATACTTACTTCTCCTTCCTTGAGTACTTTGCTTCCAATTACTACCTCGACACTGCCTTCGTCTCTTACTTGCATCTCAAACTTATAAACAAACTTTGACAAGTCTACAGCCACTCTGCCTCTCCTTTATTTCCCAAGGGCTCCAGCAAGGCATGTCACACAAGCAAAAGCTTCAACTGCTCCACTTGCTCATTATTTTCTTGTTCAGTATATTTGCAGGGAGCTAATTTCTCCTAGCCCCATCTCCATACTATTCCCCAGTCAAACACTCCTCATTCTTCGTCCACCTCTGAATCTATAAATTTCATTAATGGATTACTCTCCCCTCCAAACATGTACCATAAAGACAATTCACATGACTGGATACTGGGATGGAAAATTTCAATTGCATTCATTCAAGTTCTAGTAATTGTAGCATTTTGTTGCCTGTAAATATTCTATCTGAAAGAGCTCAAATATCTTTAATTTAGTTGAAACTGGATATGGATCCAACATAGCTTCTGAGTTGCTAATCAATTGGCAATATTACTCAAGGATTGACTTCTGGGAATTGTAAAAATGTCACATTGGTGCAGATGTAAAAATATGATTTAGAGGTAACTGTATCTAAGCACACTGTACCTAATTTGGGATTAATATGGACATTGTGCATGTTATTTGGGTGCTGCAGTTAACAAGGCAATACATCTTGGTTTGTTTAGAATTACAATTTATGAAAGTGCCAGGTCTACGGTGTACTTGATAAGAATTTTTGAAGGATTATATGAAATCCGGCTAAGCAAATGTGTTTAAGGTCCATCTAGGGACCAGATAACTCTTGTGCTGTGTTAATTTTGGTTGCCATTCTGGCTTTGCCTTATTCTCTCTCCCCTCCCCCCCCCGACCCCCTGACCCCAGTGATAATAGTACAAAATGTGCACAATGAGCTGTTGAAATCTGCCTTAAATAACAATGAGTGATAGTAAAATTAATTGCTTAGCAAAATGGAATAATGGTGTTTAGAAAATGTTATTTATGGCAAATTTTTAAATGTAATTTGTATTTTATTGTTAAACATTGAGAGAAATCTATATATTCTAAATTAATCTTAATTTTTTTCCAGAAGATGGCCAAATGAATTAGCATAGTTTGTTATTCAGCATCATTGTAAATGTGGTGTTCTTTAATAAATTATTATATATAGTTGTCAATCTGTAGTCCTATTATTGACTAAAACAGGGAATAAAATTACAATATGCTATGGTTTTCTAGATGTGATGGATGGGTGTGGAAATCTTTAAATGCTTCCTCTACCACAATACACACTTACCTTTGCTATTTTATCTGCCAGTCAATAATCCTTAATTTGGTGAGAGAAGAGCAAATTCTCTGAATCAGTATAATTTGGTATATATGCACACAGAACAATCCCATGATTGTATTGAGATGTATTGTACACTATTTCCACCCAAACTAAACAAAAGGACAGGAACTATAATGTTCTATACCTGTATATTTTTGTAGGGTTTTACATATGCCTGTGGTTAATTCTCAGATGCTAATGTGAATGATATGAAATTTAAGTCTCCCAGTATAAAAACAGTTAAAAGTTTGTGCATTTCAGAAAAGTAGTGCCATGTTTTGAACTCCAAAACGTGAAACTAATTGTGGGGGGAGGGGGAACCCAGAGCCGGGAGATGTGTGTCTTAGTTTCATTTTACTTTAGTGAGGTGCGCACTTATGACGTGATGGTGTAATTACATGTTATTCACGTACATTGGCATAACATTTGTAATGAATTCAATAAAGAATGCTTTATCAAACAATATATTTATAATGACTCAAATATTACTGAAATATTCAATGTACAACTCTCCTCCTTGTTTAGCTAACTCCAACTCAATATAGAATGCATCTCACCTTCACACACCCGTGTGTGTGTGTATATGTATATATACCCACACCTTTCTCTTTCCCCCCTCCAAGCAAACTATCGTGACATTGACAACACAGTAAATTTTAAATTGTCCCATTTTTAATTGTGAAGGATTTGTTATTCTTGTGGGAAAATGTCTACCCTGATAAGGTCACTCTGTTTGGCAGGTGAGACTTGTGTCTGTAAAACAATCTTGGGTTCTGTGGCACTTGCAGGAGTTGACTCTGGATTGCAGGAAGTCTTAACAGCTCTTGATTTTTTTTTTCTTTTCCAAGATGCTCTTGGCATTTTCTGGACAAGTTAGCAACCCAACACTGCAAGGCAAGCTACTCGATCTGCAGATCTATCTCAGGCCACCTGACAAAGCTTTCGGCCAATGTTTTCATTTTAACCATGCCTCGATGACTGGCATGGAGCTCCTCCAACCCTTTAGTGCTCAGTTCAGATAGTACACTCTCAATCCCCACATAAAGGCAACCCCTATGAAGGGCATTTTCATCCCAGTGCTGGTAAAACTGGGGGAAAATGGAATTTCTACATGTTCTAGCCTTTTGGTTTGCCATATTGACTTGAGCCAGTGTTTGGGTTTCCCTTTTGATCACCTCTGCCATAACAGGAAGACTTTCAATTTGCATTAGGAAGAATACACCAAGAAATGTCCTATTTTGTATGTAAAATTTTCAGGTATTTTCTTTTCCAAGGGTAAACGGGACAATCCATCAGCATTTCCACGATCAGTCGTCCTTTTGAACTTGATCTTGTAATTGTGTCCTTGAAGAAACAGCCCACCTCTGCATTTGTGCTGCTGCTGTTTTCAACACCCTTCTGTGGATTGAAAATGGACACTAGTGGTTGATAATCAGCAATAAAGATAAACACACTCCAGTACAAGTATTGGTTGAAATATTTTACACTTCAAACCAGACTCAAGGCCTCTCTATCAATCTGTGTGTAATTTTTCTCTGTACTAGTAAGAGAATGTGATGAAAAAGTTATGGGCCATTCACTTCCATCACTCATAACAAGTGACTACACCTATACCATAAGGTGAGGTAACACAAGCTTCACTGGAGGATATGGATCATAATGTGAATAGAGTGTCTGACATCACCATTTCCTTTGTCTTTTGGAAAGCCACTTCACACTACTTTGTCCATTGCCCTAGTTTCCTAATCTGCAGGGATGAGTTCAAGAGGTGGAACATGGTAGTCAAGTATGGCAGGAACCTATTATAGTAATTGACAAATCCTAAAAAGGGCAACACCTGTGAGATATCTTTTGGCCTTGGACCATCCACCACTGCTTGAATTTTCCTTATGTGTCAATGGTGACCACAGTAAGTGGGGCAAATGCTGCACCAAAAATAAGCATAGCAATAAAGCCCTTCATGAGTGTTTATGGTGAGAAACATGTAGGGCTCTTTTTCCATTTCTATCTGACTTGTTGGCCTTTCAATCCTAACAATTCTCTCAGCATCATTGCTTAAATTTGCCCTTCTTGGTAGAGGCCAGGTTTGTTAACATTTCTGACAGAATATTTGTGAAGATAGGATGAAATTTCTGTGTTTCTTTGTTATCTGTTATAAACTGTCGTATTTCTAACTGTTAGGGTTCCTGTGGAATGTATGGGTTTTCTCCGGTGCTCCAGTTTCCTTCCACATTCCAAAGACATACCAGTTAGGAGGGTAATTGGTCATTGTAAATAATCCTGTGGTTAGGCTAGGGTTAAAAATTGGGGGTTGGTAGTGCAGCTCGAAGGGCCTATTTCATGCTGTATCTCTAAATAAAATAAAGAGCACCAACAAAAGGCAGGGTTTTGCCCAATTTATGGTGCAGCAGCACACACCGTGAATCATTTTTTTGTTAAAATAGAGTTTACTTACTCATGAATATTGAGCAAGGTTAAAACAAAGGTACCTGGGGGGTGAAAATTCTTAAGTCCTTGAAAGTAATAGGGCAAGTCAAGAACACAGCTAAGAAATTAAGTGGCATCTTGGCTATGTAGTTTGAAATACTGGATATATAATTTTTAAAAATGTACCAAATCCTTACAAACTCCATCTTAGATCTCAATTGAAATAGCATAGCTGCCTGAACTGTGGAAATTAAGAACAATGTCAAGGCCCCTGGATTGCATAGAGGGTACCAGCATGGAGTTCAATTACGTGAAGAAATCAGATGATGACATTCTTTCCTTCAGAGCAGAGAAATTTAAGGGAAATTGAACAGAGGCATTCAAAATATGGGCCAGCTGGTGGTGGTGTGATATCAGCACTGGACTTCGGGGCGGATGGTCCTGAGTTTGAATCTGGCTGGGTATCTGCGCGGAAGCAAGGCCTGGCAATCTACCTCTGTATCTTGCCACAAAAACCCTATGGACAACTACACTATCCATAGGGTCACCATAAGTCAAAGATGACTTGACGGCACTCAATAACATAAAAAAAATATGGAGGATTTTGATCAATGAAGTAGGGAAAGTAATTATTTCCTCTGGAAATTGATTCCATAACATAGGTTATTTATTTGTTATAAAATGAAAAGGCTAAAAGGAATTTCCTCATGTTTAAGATTTAGAATACACTTCCGAAAATGATGCTGAGGGTGGAAGAAGTTGGGGGTACAGTTCTAAATGTGGGAGTATCTTTATGTCAGTGTAAGTGGGATGGGCGAAATGAATTTTGTGCTTTAAAATTCTGCCAATATGAATGACATTTATAAAGGAATAAAGTACAAATTATTTAGATCATACCAATGACTGAGGTTATTCTGATCGGCTGTGTAATTCTGGGAAAAAGTGCCTGACATGATTGTATGTTTGGTCAGTTTGGAAGTTTTGAATGCACTGTTCATAAGAACATTTTGATTAACCACATTGCCTGAGGAAGAACATTTCTGATCAGGAAGTGTAACTGGGACAGAAAATAATAAATATGATTTTTATGGAAGGGTAATATTTCATAGATCTGTTAAAAGGTTTCTTGGAGCAGAATAATTTGGAGAAATATAGTATGTGTATTCTGTGTACACATTACTCAGGAGAGGGTGGGTCACAGACTTTGCACAACTAAAACAAGACCTGGGTCAAAGCTGGATCTGTGGCATAGTTGCAGAGCCTGAGTCAGAAGCTCAGGTCCAATCCTGACCATAAGTGCTACCCACATAGAGCTTGCCCTGTGACTGTGGGATTACTTTGGCTCTTCTGGTTTCCTCACGTAGATGACTACCCATGAAGTCACCTATGGATAATCAGGTACAACATCAAACTCAAATGAAGCCATTAGAAACCATAAACTCATAGAAATAAAGTTTATAAACAAACATGTACCTGAATGGCAGCACCAGTATTGGAAAAGGGTATAGAGTTAGAGACACTGCACAGTAACAGGCCCTTCTGGCCCAATATGCCTATGCACTCAATTACACCCATGTGACCAATTAATCCACTACTCCTCATGTCTTTGGAATGTGGGAGGAAACTGGAGCATCCAGAGGAAATCCATGCTTCATACAATCTCCTTCCAGACAGTGGTGGAATTGAACCCAGGTTGCTTGCACTGTAATAGTGTTAACACTAACTGCTACAATACTGTGTGCCTGATGTTTGGAGAAGACCAACTGCCTTTTTGGTAACACTATCCAATTAATTCTACTTTTCTGCTCTTTCTCAATAGCCCTGCAACTTTCCCCCCTTTAATTATTAGAACATAGAAATCTACAGCACATTGCAGGCTTTTCAGCCCACAATGTTGTGCTGAACTACTCGAGAGACTGCCTAGAATTTCCAGCCCTCTATTTTTCTAATCTCCATGTACCTATCTAAGAGGCTCTTAAAAAAACCTATTGTATCCACCTCTACCACCATTCCATGCACCACACACTCTCTATGTAGAAAAACTTAGCCCTGACATCCCCCACCTCCCCCCCCCCTACTTTCAAGCATCTTAAAACTATGCCCTGTCATGTCAGTCATTTCAGCCCTGGGAAAAAGCCTCTGGCTATCCACATGATCTATGCATCTCATCATTTTATACACCCCTGTCAGGTCACTTCTCATCCTCTGTTGCTCCAAGGAGAAAAGGCCAAGTTCACTCAATCTATTCTCATAAGGCACTCTCTCCAATCCAGGCAACATCCTTGTAAATCTCCTCTGCACTATCTCTATAGTATCCACATCCTTCCTGTAGGGAGGTGACCAGAACTGAACACAGTATTCCAAGTGGGTCTAACTAACATTACCTCACGGCTCTTGAACTCAATCCCACAGCTGATGAAGGCCAACACAACATACACCCTCTTAATAACACTGTCAAACTGTGCAGCAGTTTTTGAGTGTCTTATGGACAAAGACCCCAAGATCTCTCTGATCTCCGATCCTCCACACTGCCAATATTCTTGCAAATATCTTTTGAAATGTTACCATTGTTCCTGGTTTCACCCTCCTTTCAGGCATAGACAACTTGTTGTATAATATGCATTTCTTTACATTACCTTTTCTTAAGTTTAAGAAATCACCTTACAATCTGGCTTCTGCATATTATTCTGCCGCAGGAAGTTTCTCTTTATTTACTCAAAAACCACTAATGAAATATCAACAGAAAATATTGAAAATATTCAGGTTATCACCTATGGAGAAAGGGTTAATTTTTCAGCTCAGTGATATTTCATGAGTTCAACATCTACTGCTTCTCTACAATGCTCCATCGATATCTAAATATATCCTTGAAAACTGTCACATTATACATTGTATTCATGCCAACTTTTGTCGATATGCCACAAGAGGCAATGAAGCACAAAACAGCAAACTGACCAAAATCATTTATTACTTGCCAAGATGCTGTATTATGTACAGTGCTTTAACTATTGCTTATTAGAACTGCAATAGAAAAATGTTCAGTTAGAACCAAAAATGGAACTGTTCATAAACAATGACAGACTATATTTAAATTACAACATGACTACACTTACACAAGTTACACAAGTTTATATAACTACAAAATGTTTATTACGTATAAAGCATTTTTGCCATAAGTATGTCATTACCAATGCAAAACAAATTTGCTTTTATGTTACTAAAAGGAAATTACCTTGGATAAAAAGGCAACCAGCAACAAAATAAACTATTTCACAGACTTCAAACTTGTGTAAAATAGTTATTTCTTCCAATTAATTTACTCATTATGAAATACATTCAAACTGTTACTGGCTAGGAAATTTTACATTCTTATCCCTGATTTAATTTATCTTCACAGGCACAGATAGTAAAATAGATTACTATCAATATGTTAGACCTCACAGTGTATAAAAACATGGCTAGTTGACTAATCATATAGTCAACAAATTATATAAAAACTTGAGGGTAAGAACATACTAGAAATGTGTGAAGGTCTAAAACATAACCTTCCAAAACATTGTGCTAGTTTTAGTTTTCAATTACTGCATAACAGTGTAAACTACTGTCTGACCCCTTCAAGGGTGACAGTATTAGCCTGGTTGATCATACGATAAAAATCATATGGTAGAAGACAGATTGCTCCACTGGAGCATAGGAAGAGCTAGGTAAGAATAGTCACAGGATTTGCTATCGAGGCAAGAACACCTGATCATTCAAAAATCCTTCTAGTAATCTAGAAGCTTTGCATAAATATTTTAGCACAGTAAAATCCTGATGTAGATATCCTTTGGATTTTAGCTATTTTGGTAACAAGAAACAACTGTATTTATGGATTATCAGAAACTTGCAAATATTGTAACACTACTGCACTTTAAGGAAGATACAAATGAAAGGTATGTAAACTGCAGACTGAAATGTGTCAAAAAATTAACAAATTTACATAAGTATAAATGCATAAAATTTAGCATTTTGAACTTTGAATATTTACTTTGAATTCTGCACCCTTGTTTGAATTACCAAAGCAACAATAAAACTTACACAAATATTCTTTGACAATGATTAAAATGGGCCATTTCAAATTCTACATTGCAGGATGAAACTGTACATTTTTCTTGGTTTAGAAGTCTCATTAAACAGCAAAGCAGCTGCTCCTCCAAGAGAAATCTGAAAATTGTTATACACAAGAGAGGATATTGATGGCTTTCAGGATCAAAACTTCCATCTAGCTGTTAAAAATGAAATGTTATTTTCTCTTAGTATTTTCCATGCTTCAATCTTTCAATATGATAACAAAGCTTCAAAGCTGGGCCCAACTTCAGCCCCATGTATTTCATTATCATGTCACTTCGCAGTAAGAGTAGTGCCTTCCCATCGATTTCCTGCAATACCATAACACATGTTAATACAAGAATTGCTGCCACAAAGGCAATACTTACAAACAGTAGAGATAAAGAAAAGTACTTCTGATAGCTCTGAAAACTACTTGCATGTTTTCTGAAGAGATCTGCATGTGGTGCCAACGCTAGGGGATCTGCATCCTTAACAAATTTCATGACTTCTTCAATTGACCAAGTTGAAGGATCTTTGCTATTAGTTCTTAGAGACTCTCGTTCTGTCGAATGAAGGTCAGGTCCAGTAGTAGAACTTGCAGCTACATTAAAAATTGTAAAATTACAACAAGCTGAACATTGAAAAGCTGTTGATAATTTTGTAATAATTCCTGTAAAATCAGCAAAACTGTTTTCATCTTCTGAAATCATTTATTGATCTGCTCTGTAGAAGTGTAATTACCTTTTAATTGATTGATTTTTAGGTAACCACAGCACTTGAAGTGTGTACTGACAAATGTCAATTCATTGTTTAGTTCACTTTAGTAAATTATTTCAGAAATATCCAGTTGTCAACCAGAATTTGCAAGAGTAAGCCAAGAGAAATTTTCTGTGAGTTAACAGTGAATTGAGAAAGGAAGCCAAAAAAGAATTTTATTTGTTATCTCCCACATCACTGCCATGTGTATGTTTTAAAGAAATTACAATACAAACATATTGCTTTGCTCCCAGTTTGAAGCCTATGGAAATCAGTACTGTCCCATTGACCCCATGAGCTCACTGGAGCAAATAGTAGTCCAGAAGGCACAGGAAAAAAGTGAGGCCACTCAGCCGATAGAGTCTGCTCCACCATTCCATCATCCCTCTCAACCACAATCTCCTGTCTTCTCCCCGTAACCTTTGACATCCTAACTAATCAATAACCTATCAACCTCTGCCTTAAATATACTCAGTGACTTGGGCCTCCGCAACCATTTATTATCCTACCTATGTCATTGGTACCAATTGTTCATCCCAGTTTGGCAAAAGAATAAATCAAGGAAGGTAGTGCACCCGCGGCTGACAAGAGAAATTAGGGTTGTTATCAATTCCAAAGAAGCAGCATACAAATTAGCCAGAAAAAGTGGCTCACCTGCGGACTGGGAGAAATTCAGAGTTCAGCAGAGGAGGACAAAAGGCTTAATTAGGAAGGGGAAAAAAGATTATGAGAGAAAACTGGCAGGGAACATAAAAACTGACTGTAAAAGCTTTTATAGATATGTAAAAAGGAAAAGACTGGTAAAGACAAATGTAGGTCCCCTACACACAGAAACAGGTGAATTGATTATGGGGAGCAAGGACATGGCAGACCAATTGAATAATTACTTTGGTTCTGTCTTCACTAAGGAGGACATAAATAATCTTCCAGAAATAGTAGGGGACAGAGGGTCCGGTGAGATGGAGGAACTGAGCGAAATACCTGTTAGTAGGGAAGTGGTGTTAGGTAAATTGAAGGGATTAAAGGCAGATAAATCCCCAGGGCCAGATGGTCTGCATCCCAGAGTGCTTAAGGAAGTAGCCCAAGAAATAGTGGATGCATTAGTGATAATTTTTCAAAACTCGTTAGATTCTGGACTAGTTCCTGAGGATTGGAGGGTGGCTAATGTAACCCCACTTTTTAAAAAAGGAGGGAGAGAGAAACTGGGGAATTATAGACCGGTTAGCCTAACGTCGGTGGTGGGGAAACTGCTGGAGTCAGTTATCAAAGATGTGATAACAGCACATTTGGAAAGCGGTGAAATCATCGGACAAAGTCAGCATGGATTTGTGAAAGGAAAATCATGTCTGATGAATCTCAGAATTTTTTGAGGATGTAACTAGTAGGGTGGATAGGGGAGAACCAGTGGATGTGGTATATTTGGATTTTCAAAAGGCTTTTGACAAGGTCCCACACAGGAGATTAGTGTGCAAACTTAAAGCACACGGTATTGGGGGTAAGGTATTGACGTGGATAGAGAATTGGTTAGCAGACAGGAAGCAAAGAGTGGGAATAAACGGGACCTTTTCAGAATGGCAGGCAGTGACTAGTGGGGTACCGCAAGGCTCAGTGCTGGGACCCCAGTTGTTTACAATATATATTAATGACTTGGATGAGGGAATTAAATGCAGCATCTCCAAGTTTGCAGATGACACGAAGCTGGGCGGCAGTGTTAGCTGTGAGGAGGATGCTAAGAGGATACAGGGTGACTTGGATAGGTTGGGTGAGTGGGCAAATTCATGGCAGATGCAATTTAATGTGGATAAATGTGAAGTTATCCACTTTGGTGGCAAAAATAGGAAAACAGATTATTATCTGAATGGTGGCCGATTAGGAAAAGGGGAGGTGCAACGAGACCTGGGTGTCATTATACACCAGTCATTGAAAGTGGGCATGCAGGTACAGCAGGCGGTGAAAAAGGCGAATGGTATGCTGGCATTTATAGCGAGAGGATTCGAGTACAGGAGCAGGGAGGTACTACTGCAGTTGTACAAGGCCTTGGTGAGACCACACCTGGAGTATTGTGTGCAGTTTTGGTCCCCTAATCTGAGGAAAGGCATCCTTGCCATAGAGGGAGTACAAAGAAGGTCCACCAGATTGATTCCTGGGATGGCAGGACTTTCATATGAAGAAAGACTGGATGAACTAGGCTTGTACTCGTTGGAATTTAGAAGATTGAGGGGGGACCTGATTGAAACGTATAAAATCCTAAAGGGATTGGACAGGCTAGATGCAGGAAGATTGTTCCCGATGTTGGGGAAGTCCAGAACGAGGGGTCACAGTTTGGGGATAGAGGGGAAGCCTCTTAGGACCGAGATGAGGAAAAACTTCTTCACACAGAGAGTGGTGAATTTGTGGAATTCTCTGCCACAGGAAACAGTTGAGGCCAGTTCATTGGCTATATTTAAGAGGGAGTTAGATATGGCCCTTGTGGCTATGGGGATCAGGGGGTATGGAGGGAAGGCTGGGGTGAGGTTCTGAGTTGGATGATCAGTCATGATCATAATAAATGGCGGTGCAGGCTCGAAGGGCCGAATGGCCTACTCCTGCACCTGTTTTCTATGTTTCTAAGAGAGAATTCAGGGAGTTGGGTAGGAAGCTGAAAAGCAGGACCTCCAGGGAAGTAATCTCAGGATTGCTGCCTGTGCCACGTGCTAATGAGCACAAGAACAGCATGATCAGGCATATTAATGCGTGGCTGAGAGACTGATTTAGGGGCCAAGGCTTCAGATTCCTGGATCATTGGGGACTCTACAAAAAGGACGGGTTACACCTGAATCCAAAAGAATCCAATATCCTAGCAGGCAGGTTTAATAGAGCTGTTAGGGAGGGTTAAACTAATTTGGCAGGAACCAGAGTGATAGGGCCGAGAAAGGGGAAAACAGAAATAAATCAAAGATAGCATGCAACAGAGATGATAGAAAGGAGAGGCAGGAGATGAGCCATAATCACAGCCAGTGGGATGAGTTACAGGGCAATAGAGGTGTGGTGCAGTTAAACCAGAAAGTAACAAATACTGGACTGAAAGTGTTATATTTGAATGCATGCAGCATAAGAAATAAAATGGACGATCTTGAAATTCAGCTACAGATTGGCAAGTATGACATTGTGGCCATCTCTGAAACTTGGCTAAAGGATGACTGCCATTGGGAGCTGAACGTCCAAGTATACACAGTGTATCAGAAAGATAGGTTAGTAGGCAGAGGGGGTGGTGTGGCCCTGTGCATAAGAAATAATATTAAATCATTAGAAAGGAATAATATAGGATCAGAAGGCGTGGAGTCTCTATGGGTTGAGTTAAGAAATGGCAAGGGTAAAAGGACCCTAATGGCAGTTATGTGTAGGCCTCCAAACAGCAGCTGGGTTGTGGATTACAAATTACAGCAGGAGATAGAAAAGGCATGTCAGAAGGGCAATGTCATGATAATCGTTGGGGATTTTAACATGAAAGTAGATTGGGAAAACCAGGTCATTACTGGACCTCAAGAGAGAGAATTTGTAGAATGTCTAAGGGACGACTTTTTAGAACAGCTTGTTGTTGAGCCCACTAGGGGATCAGCGGTGCTGGATTGGGTGTTGTGCAATGTTCCAGAGGTGATAAAAGAGCTTAGAGTTAAGGAACCCTTAGGGAACAGTGATCACAATATGATCGCATTCACTTTGAAATTTGAGAAGGAGAAACTAAAATCCAATGTGTCGGTATTTCAGCGGAACAAAGAAAATTACAATGGCATGAGTGGGGATCTGGGCAAAGTTGACTGGAAAGGGACACTAGCAGGAAAGACAGCAGAGCAGTAATGGTTGGAGTTTCTGCAAAAAATGATGGAAGTACAAGACATATATTCCAAGTAAGAAGAAATCTTCGAATGGAAGAAGGACACTACCATGGCTGACAAGTGAAGACAGAGCCAAAATAAAAGCAAAAGAGAGGAAGCCAAAGCTAGTGGGAAGATAGAGGATTGGGAAGCTTTTAAAACTTGCAGAAGGAAATTAAGAAGGTCATTAGGAAGGAAAAGATGAATTATGAAAGGAAGCTGACGACTAATATCAAAGAAGGTACTATATACTTAAAAAAAAGTGTTTAAAGGGTAAAAGAGAGTTAATGGTAGATATAGGACCAATACAAAATGACGCTGGAGATATTGCAATGAAAGGCGCAGAGATGGCAGAGGAACTGAATGCGTATCTTGCATCAGTCTTTACAGTGGAAGACATCTGCAGTATACTGAACATTCAAGAGTGTCAGGGAAGTGAAATACATGCAGTGAAAATTACAACTGAATAGGTGCTCAGGAAGCATAATGGTCTGAGGTGTACAAATCTGCTGGACCTGATGGAATGCACCCTCGGGTTCTGAAGGAAGTAGCTGGAGAGATTGCAGAGGCATTAACAGTGATCTTTCAAAAAATTGATAGATTCTGCCATTGTACCGGATGACTGGAAAATTGCAAATGTTACTCCACTATTTAAGAAGGGTGGGAGGCAGCAGAAAGGGAACTATAGACCTGTTAGCCTGACGTTAGTAGTTGTGAAGTTGTTGGAATCGATCATTATTGATGAGATTACGGAGTACCTGGAGGCAAATGACAAGACAGGCCAAAGCCAGCATGGTTTCCTGAAGGGAAAATTTTGCCTGACAAACCTACTGGAATTTTTTGAGGAAATTACAAGCAGACTAGACAAAGGAGATGTAGTAGATGTGGTGTACTTGGACTTTCAGAAGGCCTGTCACACATGAGGCTGCTTAGCAAGATAAAAGCCCATGGAATTACAGGGAAGTTACTAGCATGGGTGGAGCAATGGCTGATCAGCAGAAAACAGAGAGTGGGAATAAAGGGATTCTATTCTGGCTGGCTGCCGGTTACCAGTGGAGTTCCACAGGGGTTGGTGTTGGGACTGCAGCTTTTTATGATGTATGTCAATGATTTGGACTATGAGGTTAATGGATTTGTGGCTAAATATGCCGATGATACAAAGATAGGTGGAAGAGCGGGTAGTGTTGAGGAAATAGAGAGCCTGCAAAGAGACTTAAGTAGTTTAGGGGAATGGGCAAAGAAGTGGCAAACGAAATACAATGTTGGAAAGTGTATGGTCATGCACTTTGGTGGAAGAAATAAACAGGTAGACTATTATTTAGATGGGATGAGAATTCAAAATGCAGAGATGCATGCAAAGGGACTTGGGAGTCCTTGTGCAGGACACCTTAAAGGTTAACCTCCAGGTTGAGTCGGTGGTAAAGACAACAAATGCAATGTTGGCATTCATTTCTGGAGGTATAGAATACAAGAGCAGGAATGTGATGTTGAGGCTCTATAAGGCACTCATGAGACCACACTTGGAATATTGTGTGCAGTTTTGGGCTCCTTATTTTAGAAAGGATTACTGACATTGGAGAGGGTTCAGAGAAGATTCACGAGAATGATTCCAGGAATGAAAGGGTTACTGTATGAGGAACGTCTGGCAGCTCTTGTGCTGTATTGCCAGGAGTTCAGGAGAATGGTGGGGAGGATCTCACTGAAACATTCTGAATGTTAAAAGGCCTGAACAGATTAGATATGGCAAAGTTATTTCCCATGGTTGGGGAGCCTCAGACGAGGGCACGACTTCAGGATTGAAGGACGTCCATTTAGAACAGAGATACAGAGAAATTACTTTAGTCAGAGGGTGGTAAATCTGTGGAATTTGTTTCCATGAGTGGCTGTGAAGGCCAAGTCATTGGATGTATTTAAGGCAGCGATAAATAGGTTTTTAATTAGCCAGGGCATCAAAGGGTATGGAGAGAAGGCAGGGGAGTGAGCAAGACTGGAAGAATTTGATCAGCCCATGATTGAATGGCAGAGCAGACTCGAGGGACCGAATGGCCTACTTCTGATTCTATATCTTATGGTCTTATATCTCATCTTCTGGCTAAAGAAATTCATCCTCATCTCTGTTCTAAATGGACGTCCCCGAGGCTGTCTGGTCCTAGACTCACTCACTATAGGAATCATCATCATCTCTGCATCCACTCTATCTAAGCCATTCAACAGGTTTCAATGGGATCTCTCTCCCCCTCCCCCCCCATTCTTATAAACTCCAGCGAGTGTGGGTCCAGAGTCATCAAATGTTCCTTATACACTAACCCTTTTCTTCCTGGAACCATTCTCCTGAACCTCCTCAGGACCCTCTCCAATGGCAGCACATCCTTTCTTAGATAGATAAGGGACCCAAAATTGCTCACAATGTATGAAGCTGCAGCATAACATCCTTGGTCTTATATTCTAGCCTTCTTGAAATGAATGCTAACATTGCATACGACTTCCTTACCACTAACTCAGCCTGAAAGTTAACATTTAGAGAATCCTGCACAAGAAGTCCCAAGTCCCTTTGCACCTCTGATTTTGAATTTTCTCCATGTTTTGAAAAGAATCTACACCTTTATTCTTTCTACCAAATTACATGACCATACACTTCCCTCTACTATATTCTATCTGTCACTGCTTAGACCTTCTCTTAATCTAAATCCTTCTGCAGACTCCCTAGTTCCTCAACACTAGCTGCCCCTCCTTCCTATTGTCTGCAAACCTGGCCACAGAGCCATCAATTCTGTCATCCAAATCACTGACATATAACGTAAAAAGCAGTCCCAATATCGACCCTTACAGAACACCAATAGTTATTAGCAGCCACCAGAAAAGGCCCACTTTATTCTTACTCTTTGCTCCTGCCAGTCAGCCAAAGCTTCTATCATTGCTTCTATCTTTCATATAAGATGATGGTTTCTTAATCTTGTTAAGCAGCTTTATGTGTGGCACCTTGTTAAAAGCCCCCTGAAGATCCAAGTAAACAAAATCCACTGATTCTTCGTCTATTCTGTCTGTCATTCCTTCAAAGAATTCCAATAGATTAGTTGGACAAGATTTCCCCTTTAAGAAAACCATGCCGACTTTAGCTTACTTTATCATGTACATTTGAGTACTCCAAAATCTCATCCTTAGTTATGGACTCCCAACATCTTTCAAATCACAGATGGTTAACTAACTAGTCAGGCTAACTAGCTTATTACTTCCTGCCTCTCTTCCTTCTTAAAGAGTGGAGTAACATTTGCAATTTTCCAGGCCTCCAGAACCATTCCAGAATCTAGTTATTTTTGAAAGATCATTACTAATGCCTCCAGAATCTCTTCAGCTACCTCTTTCAGAATCCTGGGGTGTAGCTCATCTAGTCCAGATGACTTATCCACCCTCAGACCTTTCAGCTTCCCAAGCAACTTCTTAGTAATAGCAACTGCACTCACTTCTGCCTCCTGACACTCTCAAATTTCTGGCATACTGCTAGTGTCTTCCACTGTAAAGAGAGATGCAAGATACTTATTAAGATCCCCTGCCACTTAATTGTCCCTCATTACTACTCTTCCAGCGTCATTTTGCAGTGGTCCAATATCCACTCTGTTCTACTCTTTATATATCTGAAGAAACTTTTGATATTTTCTTTTATATCATTGGCTAGTTTATCTTCATATTTCATTTTTTCTCTCATTTTTTTAGTTGTCTTCTGTTGGTTTTTAAAAGCTTCCCAATCTTCTAATTTTTCACTAACTTTTGTTATACTATATGCCCTCTCTTTTGCTTTTACGCTGTCTTTGACTTTCCTCGTCAGTCACAGTTGCCTCATCCTCCCTTTAGAATACTTATTCATCTTTGGGATGTATCCATCCTTCGCCTTTTGAATTGCCTCCAAAAACTCCAGCCATTGCTGTTCTGCCATCATCCCTGCTAGTGTTCCCTTCCAATCAACTTTGGTCAGCTCCTCTCTCATGCCTCTGTAATCCCCTTTACTCCACTGTAATACTGATACATATGACCTTACTCTTCCTTCTCAAATTGCAAGGTGAATCCTATATTATGATCACTGACTCCTAGGGGTTCCTTTACCTTATCAAATCTGGTTCACTGCACCACACACAATCCTGAATTGCCTATTGTCCTAATGGGTTCAATCACAAACTGCTCTTAAAAAGTCATCTCGTAGGCATTCTACAAATTCCCTCTCTTAGGATCTAGCACCAAGCTAATTTTCCCAACCTACCTGCATATTGAAATCCCCCATGACGATCATAACATTGCCCTTTTGACATGCATTTTCTATCTCCCATTGTAATTTGTAGCCCACATCCTGGCTACCGTTCAAGCCAAATGTTGTGGGATGGAAGAGGTTCATAATTTTATAACATTAATTACTGGCAATGTATGAAATAATTAATACATTATCAGTAAATAGTAGATAGATAGATAGATATACTTTATTGATCCCAAGGGAAATTGGGTTTCGTTACAGCCGCACCAACCAAGAATAGAGCATAAATATAGCAATACAAAAACCACGAACAATCAAACAAAAAAATGCAAACTATGCCAGACGGAAATAAGTCCAGGACCAGCCTATTGGCTCAGGGTGTCTGACCCTCCACAGGAGGAGCTGCAAAGTTCGATGGCCACAGGCAGGAACAACCTCCAGTGATGCCCAGTGTTGTATCTCAGTGGAATATGGCTGGAGTCCAACAGCAAAAAGCTCAATATCCGGTCTACAAACACGTTCCTTGATCGTAATATGACCCGGATTGCACCATCTGTTGTTAACCAGAACAATAAGCACCCAATTCCTTTACGCTTACCGCTCTCAGTGCACTTCCAGTCAGCCCGAACAGTCTGGAAGTCGTCCATGGAAAAGTTTTGATCGGGTACGTCCTCGTGCAGCCCCGTTCCAGTAAAACACATAACATTGCACTCCTGAAATGTCCTCTGACGCCTGGCTAGCGCCGTGAACTCATCTATTTTATTACCCACTGAACTCCTCTTCTCCATAAGTCTCTGTTGTCTCCACCCGGTCCTCTTTCCTCACCTTTGTGATCCCCCTCTGCATCCTCTATGTTTTCCTCCAGATTTCAGCAGGGGTGTCCGCCACTCTGCTCACTAAACTGGCCAGCATAAGCTCAATCAGCTGGTCCCTGGAATAAACAGTGCGACCATGCTTCTGCCCCGCTAATGAGATATGTCGGAATGTAACTATTTCCAGCGCTAAAAACCCAAATAAAACTCTCTCTACCAGCATGTTAGAGAGGGTGCAACTTCAACATGTTACCGTGAAAAAAAAAATACAATAAGTAACATAAGTTAAAACAGTAAGAATTAGTCGGAACAGCTGTAACAGGCTGCATGCACGACCGGCGCATGTGCACTTTTATATAATGTTGTGTTTGGAGTGAGAATACATTCAGCTTTTTAAATGATGTTTTTGACTGGATAACCATGCAGTAACACAGCCAATAAAAGGAAGGCAAGATCAAGCAGAGTGACCATTTTGAAGTGGCCAGTTATAGACAAAATGGCAGCCAGGGCAGTTGAATGCTTCCCCTGCAAGAAATGGGAAGTCAGTGAACCTCAGGGTCCCCCTGATAACTGTATCTACAGGAAGTGCACTCAGCTGTGACTCTTGACAGACTGGATGAAGGGGGTACTGTTGGATGTACTCAGGATCATCCAGGATGCTGAGGACATTATATATGAAAGTTTTAGTGTGCTGGTCATGCTTATTGTGCAGACTACAAGGTGACCACAAGGAGAAGTAAGGGAGTTAACAGAGAGTGCAGAATTATACAATAGTTATTCCCTTCAGTGACAGCTGTATTTCTTTAGGTGTGTGTACGCGCGTGGGGGAGTGCCCTTTCAGAGGACAGCAGCAGTAGTTGGGTTAGTGGCACCATGCCCAGCTCTGAGGCAAGGAAGGGAAGGTGAAGTCAGGCAGAGTAATAGAGATAAGGACTTGATAGTAAAAGGTGCGGATAGGCATTTCTGCTGCTGCAAATGAGACTCCAGAATTGTGTGTTGCCTCCCTGGTGCCAGAGTCAAGGATGCCTCACAGAAGGTACAGGCGATTCTGAAAGGCACAGGTGAGTAATCAACTGGAGATTATGGTCCATATAGGTACCAAATGACATGGGCCCGAGTGGGATGAGGTCCAGCAAAGGGAGTAGCCACTGAGAGATGGAGGAACAGATACATAGACAGTTAATTAAAAGTGCAGAAACAACAGATTTGTCATAATGAAAGACTTTAACTTTCCCAGTATTGATTGGAACCTCCTTAATACAAGAGACTTAAATGGAGCAGAATTACTCCAGCGCACCTAAGAGGGGCTCTTAAAACAGTATGTGGAGAGTCCAACTAGAGGAGAGAACATAGTAGACCTGGTTTTGGGAAGTGAACCAGGTTAGGTGACAGACCTGATAGTGGGTGAACATTATGAGAAAAGTGACTACAACTCACTCTGTTTTAAGATAGTCATGGATAAAAATAAAATTGGAACTTGTGGTCAGGGGCTAAATTGGCGGGGGGTGGCAGAAGGGTAAATTAAGACAGGATGGGAAAAAAGCTAAGGGGTATTGACTGTAAGCAGCTGCTGACAAACAGTCTGACGTCTGGGAGTTATTTAAAAGTTAGCTGATCAGAAATCAGGATGGGAATATTCTGGTAAGGAGTAAAGACATAACGGCAAAGTAGTAGGATCTTTTATGGCCTGTGAGGTCCTAAATTTAGTCAGGAAGAAAAAGTATACACAAGGTGTAGGAAGCTGAAGTGATACTGGGTCCTTGTGAAATATAAAGTAAAAGTTCGGCACAGACTAGAAGGGCCGAGATGGCCTGTTTCCGTGCTGTAATTGTTATATGGTTATATATAAAGAAAACAGGCAAGTGCTCAAGCAGGTGCTTAAGAAGGGCATGAAATATCCTTGGCAAACAGGATCAAGGAAAACTCCAAGGCATTTTTTATTTGTGTTAAGGAAAAAAAGGATAACTAAAAAGAGGGTAGGACCACTCAAGGATAAAGGAGGGAATTTGTATTTGGAGTCAAAGCAAATGACTGAGGTGTTAAATGAATACTTTGAGGTATTTACCAGGGAGAAGGATTTGGAGAATAGGGAAAATAGAGTTGGACGTGCCAATATGCTATGATATTTTAAGGTTAAAGAGGAGGTAGTGCTGAGTCTTCAGAAAAGCATCAAGGTGAATCAGTCCCAAGGCCTGAATGCATAAAGCAATATGTGAGAGGATTGTTGGGACTTTGACAAATATCTTTGTGTCCTCGCTATCAATAGGTGACGTCTGACAGTACTGGAGAGTAGCAAATGTTGTTTTTGTTCAAGGAGGAAAATGGGGATAATCCAGGAAATAATTGGCCAGTGACCCTCATATCAGTGGTTACAGAGAAACTGCAGTGCAGTTAGACAAAAAGGCACAAGATTGTAGTGAGGCAATTGTGAGGTCAGGAGTCCAACATATATTAGGACACCATTCAAGTCTTATAACTGCAGTATAAAAATTATTAAAAAAGGTACATGCTTTCAGGCTTTTGTATCTTCTGCCCAGTGGAGGGGGGTGGGGGAGAAAAAAGAATGGTTGGTTGGGACCTTTAATAAGGCAGTGAGAAGTGCAGATAAAGTCCATGGAGGGGAGGCTGTTCTCCATGATGTGCTTTGCTGAGCTGTGCCTACAACCCTCTGCAGTTCAAGCTGACACAAGCAGAGCAATTGCTAAACCAAGCCGTTTTGCATTTGGATAGGATGCTTTCTATGGTGCATTGATAAATATTGGTGAGGCACAAAGGAGAAGATAAAGATGTATGGTATCCAGGGTGAATTGCAAGTTCGGATTCAGAACTGGCTTGACATAGAAGATAAGAGTTCAGGGGTGGAAGGCTGTTATTCTAGCTAGAGTCCGTGACCAGCAGTGTTCTGCAAGGATCAGTGCTAGGTTCTGTATTGTTTGTGGATGACTCAAAGAGTGGTGGAATTGTGGACAGTGTAAAGGACCATCAAAGAATATTGTGGGATATGGATACATTACAGATATGGCAGAGAAATAGCTGATAAAGTTTAATATAGGCTGGTGTGAGGTATTGCACTTTGGGAGATCAAATTAAAAGAGAAATTTTGGTACAGAGGGATCTTGGGGTCCAGCTCCATAGTTCACTGAAAGTTGCTATGGCAAGTTGATAAAGTGGTAATGAAGGTGTATGTTATGCTTGCCTTCACTGGCAGAGATGTGAGTAGAAATGTAAAGAAGTGATGCTGTAAAACACGTTTGGTCAGATCACACTTTGAGCATTGTATGCGGTCCTGTTCACCCCATGTAGGAAGGATGTGGAAACTAAGATGCTGCCTGAATTAGATTAAGGAAAGGTTGGACAAACTTGGATTATTCTCCCCAGAGCATCCGAGGAATAGATATGGTATGGTATTAGAATGTTTTCCCCAGAATAAAAAATGAGAGAGGAAGCTAGTGACTTGAAGGGCAAGTTTTTTTTTTAAAAAACACAGAAAATGACAGGTGCCTGGAATGGGTTACCAGAGGTAGTAGATGAAGCAGGCATTTTGGTGGAATTTAAGAGATTTTTCAATAGACACATGAATATAAAGGGAACAGAGGATGTGGATGATATATAGGAAGAGAACATTTAGTATAAATTGGCATGCAGTTTGACATATCGTGAGCAGTGCTGTACTGCTTCATGTCCTTATGTTGATAGTTACAAGATTAATAATAATTGAACTATAATTATGATTGTGCCAGCTAATGGAATAATTTGTGATTCTTCACTGGAATGTCATGGTCCAGATTCATCCAAGCAGATATTGCAGACTAGAAAAAGCTCATGTATTTCCACATGGATACTCATTTAAGTATTAACATTAGACTATTGGTCCATAAGGTATAGGAGAGGAATTAGGCCATTTGGCCTATCGAGTCTACTCCATGCTGATCTAATTTTCCTCTCAGTCCCAATCTCCTGCCTTCTCCCCGTATCCCTTCATATCCTGGCTAATCAACAAGTTATCAACTTCTGGCTTAAATATACATAAAGACTTGGCCTCCTCAGCTGCCTGTGGCAAAGAATTCCAGAGATTCACCACTCTGGCTAAAAAGATGCCCTTCTATTCTGAGGCTGTGTCCAATGGTCTTAGACTCTCCTACCATAGGAAGCATCCTCTCTACATCTACTCTATCAAAGCCTTTCACCATTCGATAGGTTTCCATGAGGTCACCCCTCATTCTTTTAATTCCAGTCAATACAGCCACAGAGCCGTCAAATACTCTGCATTTGACAAGCAGTTCAATCCAGGAATAATTTTCGTGAATCTCCTTTGAACCCTCTCCAGTTCAACATGTCCTTTATAAGATAAGGTGCCCAAACCTGCTCACAATACTTCAAATGAGGCCTCACCAGTGATTTATGAAGTTTCAACATTACTTTTATATTTTAGACCTCTTAAAATGAATGCTAGCATTACATTTGCCTTCCTCACCAGACTCAACCTGCAAATTAACCTTTAGGGAGTCCTGCACAAGGACTTCCAAGTCCCTTTGCACCTCAGTTTATTGTATTTTCTCTCCATATAGAAAATAGTCAATCCTTTCATTTATTTAACAAAAGTGCATGACCATACACTTCCCGACACTGTATTCCAACTGCTATTTCTTTGACCATTCTCCTAATCTGTCTAAGCCCTTCTGTAGGCTCTCTACTTCCTCAAAACTACCTGCTCCTCCAACTATCTGAATATCACATGCAAACTTTCAAACAAAGCCATCAATTCTATTGTCCAAGTCATTGACATTTCACGTAAAAAAAAATCAGCCCGAACACAGATCTCTGTGAAACAATAATAGTCAACAGCAGCTAGCCAGAAAAGGCTCCCTTTATTCCCACTCTTTGCCTCCTGCCAATCAGCCACTGCTTTATCCATGCTAGGATCTTTCCTGTAATACCAGGGGCTTATAGTTGTTCAGCAAACTCATGTGTGGCACCTTGTCAAAGGCCTTCTTAAAATCTTTGTCTATCCTGCTTGTTATTTCTTCAAAGAATTCCAACAGATTTGTCAGGCAAGATTTTCCCTTGAGGAAACCATGCTGACTCTGGCCTATTTTATCGTATGCCTCCAAGTACCCTGAAACCTTATCCTTAATAATCAATTCCAACATCTTCCCAACCATTGAGGTCAGACTTACAGGCCTATAGCAGTATTGCACCCATATTATACTGTCTCAGTACTTATACATTTGTGTGCTGTAGCACTTACTTTTTATTCAAAGTTATTTTGTAAATAACACTATTCTTTGCATTTCTGGTCAGATGCTACTGCATTTCATTTGCTTTGTACCTGTACTCGGCACAACGACAATAAAGTTGAATCTCATCTAATCTAATCTATAGCTTCCTTTCTTCTGCCTCTCTCCCTTCTTAAAGAGTGGAGTGACATTTGCATTTTGTCTTCTGGAACAATTCCAGTATCTAGTGATTCTTGAAAGGCCATTACTAATGCCTGCACAATCTCTTCAGCCACCTCTTTCAGAACTCACCATCTGGTCCAGGTGATTTATCTACCTTCAGACCTTTCAGTTGCCCAAGAACCTCTCTCTAGTTATGGTAACTTCACACACTTAATGCCCCCTAACACCTGGAACTTCCACCATACAGCTAGCACCTTCCACAGTGAAGACTAACGCAAAATACTTATTCAGTTTGCTTGTCATTTCATTCTTCCCCATTTACCACTTCTCCAGCATCATTTTCCAGCAGTCCGATATCCACTCTCGCCTCTCTTTTACACTTTAGTGTATAAACCCCTAACAACCCTGATTTAACCCTAACTTAATCACAGGTAATTTACAATGACCAATAACTCTACCTGGTACATCTTTGGACCGTGTGAGGAAACCAGAACATCCATGGGGAGGACATACAGAGACTCCTTACAGAGAATCCTGGAATTGAACTTTGATGGCCAACATCCTAAGGTGTAACAGCGCTATGCTACCATGGCAGTATTCATTTTGCCACTTCATCTGTACATTCCACCCTATCACAGACCTTCCTTTTGATTTTCTTCTCCCCTTCCTCCTCTCTCTGAAATTCAAGGAATTCTATTTTTTCTTAATTCTCAAAAGGTCACATTAATTTTCATTTTCATTTAGATCTTTTTATTAATTATTGAAAATCGACAACAAAAAACATTAATATAATCAAGTCAACATATCAATATGTATAATAAGAGTTAAACTATTAACCAAGCTAAACAGTATATCAATAATAATAATAATAATTTAAAAAAAACAAAATGTTAAAGCTTTTTTTTGGGAAAAAGAACCCCTGCTAACTAAAACAAAAAAAACCCTGCTAACAAAAAAAAACAAGAAGCACCCATTTGGAGCACAAACCCGGAGCTATACGCCATACAAGCTTCCATAAAAAAAAAGACATCAATCCGCCAACCAAATCCATTTACCCAAGAATCAGAAGGGGACCATCTTAATTAACACAAATCAAATGATAGTAGCGGGCAAAAGAACCCCAACTTTTCTCAAAGTCAAATCGAGGATCAAAAGTTTGACTTCTGATTCTTTCCAAACTAAGACATAGCATCACCCGAGAGAACTATTGTATCAAAGTGGGAGCAGAAGCATCTTTCCATTTTAATAAAATAGCCCTTCTAGCCAATAATGTAACAAATGCAATTACATGTTGGTCTGATATAGAAATACCATGAATACATTGAGGAATTATACCAAACAAAGCTGTCAATTTATTAGGTTGTAAATTAATTTTTAAAGCTTTAGAAATTGTAAAAAAAATATATTTCCAAAACTGTTTCAATACAGAACATGACCAAAACATATGTGTCAATGTAGCTATCTCAGTTTTACATCTATTAACATTAGGAAATATTTTAGACAGTCTCTCCTTTGTCAAATAATAACGATGTACAATTTTAAATTCAATTAGAGAATGACTGGCGCAAATCGAAGAAGAGTTAACCAACTTCAAAATTCGCAACCAATCCTCTGTTATCAAGGTCATGTTAAGCTCTCTTTCCCAATCTTGCTTAATCTTAAGTAGAGGATAATTATCCTGTTGTAATAGTAAATTATAAATTTTCTCAATAAAACCTTTCACTAAAGGGTTCATTTTTAAAATAATATCTAACAGGTCAGAATCTTGTATATATGGAAAATTGCTTAAATATTCTTGTAAAAAATGTCTAGCCTGAAGATATTGCAAAAAGTGTGAGTGTGAAAGAGAGTATTTAGTTGTTAATTTCTCAAAGGACATCAATCGGCCTTCTTGAAACAGATCCATAAAGGAATAAATTCCTTTATTCCTCCAAAGAGAAAAGGCAGGATTACTAAGTGAAGGTTTAGATAAATACTTTCAATAAATTAAACTAAGGTGGTATAAATTTTTTAAGATTAAAAAACTTCAGAAACTGGTACCAAATTCGTAATGATTGCTTAATAGAAACCATAGAACCATACAAACTACCACACAGAAACAGGCCTTTTGGCCCTTCTTGGCTGTGCCGAACCATTTTCTGCCTAGTCCCACTGACCTGCACACGGACCATATCCCTCCATACACCTCCCATCCATGTATCTGTCCAATTTATTCTTAAATGTTAAAAAAGAACCCGCATTTACCACCTTATCTGGCAGCTCATTCCATACTCCCACCACTCTCTGTGTGAAGAAGCCCCCCCAATGTTCCCTTTAAACTTTCCCCACCCTCACCCTTAACCCATGTCCTCTGGTTTTTTTTCTCCCCTTGCCTCAGTGGAAAAAGCCTGCTTGCATTCACTCTATCTATACCCATCATAATTTTATATACCTCTATCAAATCTCCCCTCATTCTTCTACACTTCAGGGATTAAAGTCCTAACCTATTCAACCTTTCTCTGTAACTGAGTTTTTCAAGTCCCAGCAATATCCTTGTAAACCTTCTCTGCACTCTTTCAACCTTATTTATATCCTTCCTGTAATTTGGTGACCAAAACTGAACACAATACTCCAGATTCGGCCTCACCAATGCCTTATACAACCTCATCATGACATTCCAGCTCTTATACTCAATACTTTGATTAATAAAGGCCAATGTACCAAAAGCTCTCTTTACGACCCTATCTACCTGTGACACCACTTCTAGGGAATTTTGTATCTGTATTCCCAGATCCCTCTGTTCCACTCACCTCCAATCTTTGTATCATCAGCAAATTTGCTTATCCAATTTACCACATTATCATCCAGATCATTGATATAGATGACAAATAACAATGGACCCAGCACTGATCCCTGTGGCACACCACTAGTCACAGGCCTCCACTCGGAGAAGCAATTCTCTACTACTATACCACCTCTCCATGTATAACTAGCGACTGAATTTTCCTAACTAATCTCCCATGCGGGACCTTGTCAAAGGCCTTACTGAAGTCCATGTAGACAATATCCACTGCCTTCCCTTCATCCATTTTCCTGGTAACCTCCTTGAAAAACTCCAATAGATTGGTCAAACATGACCTACCACGCACAAAGCCATGTTGACTCTCCCTAATAAGTCCCTGTCTATCCAAATGCTTGTAGATTCTGTCTCTTAGTACTCCTTCCAATAACTTACCTACTACCGATGTTAAATTTACCGGCCTATAATTTCCCAGATTACTTTTCGATCCTTTTTTAAACAATGGAACAACATGAGCCACTCTCCAATCCTCTGGCACCTCACCTGTAGACAGCCACATTTTAAATATTTTTGCCAGGGCCCCTGCAATTTCAACACTAGTCTCCTTCAAGGTCCGAGGGAACACCCTGTCAGGTCCCAGGGATTTATCCACTTTAATTTTCCTCAAGACAGCAAGGACCTCCTCCTTTTTGATCTGTACAGTTTCCATGATCTCACTACTTGTTTCCTTTAATTCCATAGACTTCATGCCAGTTTCCTTAGTAAATACAGACACAAAAAACCTATTTAAGATCTCCCCCATTTCCTTTGGTTCCGCACATAGCCGACCACTCTGATCTTCAAGAGGACTAATTTTATCCCTTACAATCCTTTTGCTCTTCATATACCTGTAAAAGCTCTTTGGACTATCCTTCACTTTGACTGCCAAGGCAACCTCATGTCTTCTTTTAGCCCTCCTGATTTCTTTCTTAAGTATTTTCTTGCACTTCTTGTACTCCTCAAGCACCTTATTTACTCCCTGCTTCCTATACATGTCATACAACTCCCTCTTCTTCTTTATCAGAGTTGTAATATCCCTTGAAAACCAAGGTTCCTTATTCCTATTCACTTTGCCTTTAATCCTGACAGGAACATACAAATTCTGCACTCTCAAAATTTCTCCTTTGAAGGCTTCCCACCTACCGATCACATCCTTGCCAGAGAACAACCTGTCCCAATCCACGCTTTTTAGATCCTTTCTCATTTCTTCAAATTTGGCCTTCTTCCAGTTAAGAACCTCAACCCTAGGACCAGATCTATCCTTGTCCGTGATCAAGTTGAAACTAATGGTGTTATGATCACTGGAACCAAAGTGCTCCCCTACACAGACTTCTGTCACTTGTCCTAACTCATTTCCTAACAGGAGATCCAATATTGCATCCCCTCTAGTTGGTCCCTCTATATATTGATTTAGAAAACTTTGCTGAACACATTTTACAAACTCTAAACCATCTAGACCCCTAACAGTATGGGAGTCCCAATCAATATATGGAAAATTAAAATCCCCTACCACCACAACTTTATGTTTCCTGCAGTTGCCTGCTATCTCTCTGCAGATTTGCTCTTCCAATTCTCGTTGACTATTGGGTGGTCTGTAATACAATCCCACTAATGTGGCCATACCTTTCCTGTTTCTCAGCTCCACCCATAAGGACTCAGTAGGCAAGCCCTCTAATCTGTCCTGCCTGAGCACTGCTGTAATATTTTCCCTAACAAGCAATGCTACTCCCCCACCTTTCATTCCTCTGCTTCTATCACATCTGAAACATCGGAACCCTGGAATATTAAGCTGCCAGTCCTGCCCCTCCTGTAGCCAAGTTTCACTAATTGCTATAACGTCATAATTCCACGTGTCAATCCACGCCCTCAACTCATCCGCCTTCCCCGCAATACTCCTAGCATTGAAATATATACACCTCAGAAGATTTTTACCACCACTCACAACCAATTAGTGGATTTGCTTGAACTTTTAACATCATTTATTTTCACCCCAGCCACACTGTCAGCTCTGGCACTCTGGTTCCCATCCCCCTGCAAATCTAGTTTAAAGCCTCCCCAACAGCACTAACAAACCTCCCTGAAAGGATATTGGTCCCCCTGTAGTTCAAGTGTAACCCGATCCCAGCTGCCCCAGAAGAGGTCCCAATTATCCTGAAATCTGAAACCCTGCCCCCTATACCAGTTCCTCAGCCACTTGTTCATCCTCCAGAGCATCCTATTCCTACCCTCACTGGCACGTAGCACAGGTAGCAATCCTGAGATTACCACCTTCGAGGTCCTGCTTTCCAACTTCCTACCAAGCTCTCTATACTCACTCTCCAGGACCTCCTCACTCTTCCTTGCTATGTCATTGGTACCGATGTACACCACGACATCTGGCTGATCACCCTCTTCAGAATGTCATGCAATCGAGCAGAGACATCCTTGACCCTGGCACCCGGGAGGCAACAAACTATCCTGGATTCTCTGTCACGACCACAGAACCTCCTATCTGCACCTCTAACTATTGAGTCCCCTATCACTACCGCTCTCCTCTTTCTCCCCCCTCCCTTCTGCACTGCAGAGCCAGACTCAGTGCCAGAGATCCGGCTACTGCAGCTTGTCCCAGGTAAGTCATCCCCCCCAACAGTATCCAATGCGGTATACTTATTGTTGAGGGGAATGGCCACAGGGGAACCCTGCTCGAAATCATAGGATCCTAAATCCTAAATCATAGGATTTATATTTAAAATAGAAATTTTGGCTAGTTGTACAGGTAAAGAAGCTCCTAATAACGAAGTTAAGTAAAATTGTTTCACAGCTTACAATTCCAGACCAACCCATGGTGGTCGTTCATTTTTATTGGTCCAATAGAACCAAGAACACGCATAACGTATATTAACCGCCCAATAATACATTCTTAAATTAGGCAAAGCAAGACCTCCGTCCATTTTTAATTTTTGTAAATGACATTTTCCAATTCTTGGTCTTTTATTATTCCAAACAAAAGATGAAATAATAGTCAACCTGATCAAAAAACTTCTTAGTTAAAAAAACAAGAATATTTTGAAATACATATAAAAATTTTGGTAAGATCATCATTTTAACTGCATGAATTCGATCAACTAACAAAAGTGTAAGAGGATTCCATCGAGAAAATAATTACTTCATAAAATCCACTAAGGGAACTAAATTAGTTCTATAAAGGTCTCCATAATTTTTAGTGATGATAATACCCAAATATTTAAAAGAATCCGTAACTTTAAAAGGAATATCATCATACATAAAAGCAGAATCATTTAAAGGAAATAGTTCGCTTTTATGCAGGTTTAATTTATATCCTGAAAATTTTCCAAATTCATTTAATAATTTCAATAAACTGGGAACAGATTCTTCAGGATTCAAAACATAAACTAAGAGATCATCAGCATAAAGGGAGATCTTATGAATAGTCCCATTTATGGAAATTCCTTGAATACCCTTAGCTTCATGAAGTGCAATAGCCAGAGGTTCCAGCACCAAATTAAATAACAAAGGACTTAACGGACATCCTTGTCTCATACCCCGTGGAAGTCGAAAAAAGGGGGATCTACAGTTATTAGTAATCACAGTGGCAATAGGGCTTTTATATATCATTCTAATCCACTTATTAAAATTAGTACCAAAGCTAAATTTCTCTAAAACATTAAATAAATATTTCCATTCAACTCTATCAAATGCCTTTTCAGCATCAAGAGAAACAACACATTGGGGAGTTTTCGAGGGGGATGAGTATATAACATTTAACAGTCTCCGAGTGTTAGAAAAGGAATAACGGCCTTTTATAAAACCTGTTTGGTCCTGAGAAATAATTTTAGCTAGTATATTCTCCAACCGATTAGCCATTATTTTTGAAAGAATTTTAGCATCTACATTTAATAATGAGATAGGTCTATATGAAGCACAATCCATAGGGTCTTTATCTTTCTTAAGAATTAAAGAAATAGAAGCTTCATAAAATGTGGAAGGTAACTCTCCTAACAAAAAAGAATCTTTAAGCATTTCCAACATATAAGGAGTAAGCAAATCTTCAAATTTTTTTATAAAATCCTATAGAAAAATCATCCAGTCCAGGAGATTTACCAGATTGCATTGAAAAAATAGCTTTCTGAATTTCTCTTTCAGTAAAAGGAGTATCAAGAATTTGTTGATCTTCAACAGATATTCTAGGAAAATCAATCTTTTGTAAAGAGGCATTCACTTTAGAAGGATCAGCTGGAAACTGAGATTTATAAAGTTCACTATAATAGTCTTGAAAAATTTTATATCTTCATAATTACAAGATAAACTATCATCTCCCTTACAAATTTTTAAAATTTGCCTTTTAGCTCTAACTGCTTTTAGTTGGGATGCTAATAGCTTATGACTTTTATCTCCAAACACATAAAATTGACTTTTTAATTTAAGCAAATTTTTTTCAATAGGATAAGTTAATAATAAATTATATTGTGATTGAAGTTCAACCTTTTGTTTAAATAAATCAATATTAGGAGAAACTGCATAAGTGTTATCCAAGTCTTTAATTTGTTTTGAAATCCTACCTAACTCTATTTTTGGTCACATTAAAACATTAATTATCTTTCCACAGGGACTGCTCAATTGACTAAGAATATTCACTATTTCCTCTATTTCAGATTTCCAGTATTTACAGTACAATATTTTGGTTTTGCTCTTCATATTCCCAATGGCAGGTTAATTGGCCAATGTAAATCTCCCCTAGTGAGTAGGTGAGTCATAGAACGTGGGGATAAATGATAAAAATTTAAGGAGAACAAAATGTGGGTTCATTGTAAGTGACTGCTTGATGATGGGTCAAAGGGCCTGTATCCATGCCGTGTCTCTTTATGGTTCCACGTCTTGAATCAAAAATAAAAGACAATGAATTACAAGTGGTAATTACAAGAAGCACTACAGAGATTAAGAACTTAAAGATGTACACGATACCATATAAAACCAACACAAAATCCTCAAAAAAGACATTGCTAATGTAGATAATGAGCAATGACAGGAGAGGTAATTGTCATACTAGAGAAAAAAGTTTTAAACATATTCAAAACAGGAATGATAGTAGACTGAGGGCTGTATAAAACAGAAAAGTATCAAGAAAGAAAAAAAATAAGCATTAACTAACAGGAAATGCCAGTATTAATTGAAAATGTTTAAAGGCAAATGAAATGCACGATGAAGCAAAAAGATAGAAGCAGGCAAGACTGGTATTGGCTTGCTAAACAAATATCCCTTTCATGATGGGAAAATTACAATATTCTACCTGTGTAATAATCTTCAATGTGTGGAAGGCAGAATATTGCATGTAAAACAAAATAGATATGGCAATGATAATGGTTCATAAGAGAGACAATTATGTTGTTGGTACTGTCTACTTCTTAATTCAAAACAAAATTGTGAATATATAGTCTATAATTTTCCAAACTCGTTAGAGACAGGAAATACACTCTAGAAATAGACATGTGAAGCATAAATGATCACAAGAGTGGTGAAGAAAAATAAGGTCCACATGGATTCCAGAAGACATTTGATCTGGTATGGCACTGAACTACTGGAAATTGAGCTCAATGTGGTTAATGAAAAATTATTTACTTAATGTTTGGATACAGAGAACTGTTAGGGAGGAAAGAAATGGGTATCTATGTACAGAAAACTTTAAAAGCAACATACAAGAATAAAGGTATTCAAAAAATAACTGATTGCTGTATTTTAGCCACCTTAAGATAGAAACTATGAGGAAGTTAAACTTCAGTTATGCAGAGCTATGATCAGATCAGAATTGCAGTACCACATATCATTTGGACATAGAACCTGAGTGAATGCATCAGTCTTGTATTAATAGAATGGAGATTCACTAGAACAATACCAGAGTTCCAAAGGCTAGAGAACATAAGTTGCCTGACATTTAATATTATAATTCACAGATTGAAGAACGTGTAAAATAATAAAAATGTCTGAAAAAGTAGATGGCGAGAAACTATTTACTCTTGCACCTCTTATGCATCAATCTCAAAATGAGAGTAGGCATATCATGAGTATGGCATTTTGAGGCAGCCTTGTACAGAAATATTGATGGAAAGCTGGAAAACTTCCAAAAAGCTGCTTCTTTTGGGGCAAATGGAGTTTTCAATAATGAAAGATTAATAAAAGATATCCAGCAGCATAGATCAAAAACACAGAGACATAGGAGTCACAATCTAATTCAGGTGCTTGGGATAGTAGGTCTGACAGATAGAATGGCCTACTTTCTGCTCTTTGAACAGACAAGCAAAACTATGAGCAGTGCACTTCAGATCAGTGTTATCACCAGAGTCAGTATTATGTACCATTAAATAGTGTTCAACAGCCAAGTTATTCTGTACAATTCATACCGCATGGACTTTCTCAGCAACTCAAACAAAACGTATTTTTGGTGTCTGGTTTCTCACCAAACTAAATAATCAAATCGAATTTGGGGGAGGGAAGAAAGCAACTAAGAAGGGATTCACTTATATTGAAGTAGAGTTCTCTATAATTAAAATAACCAGTTTAGTCCACACTTTGGTAAATCAGATTACCAAGGTGTGCACTTTCTCTTTGCATACAAACAGAACCTGAAACAGGATGATCCAGCACAGAAAATTGTACTGTCTTCTGTCTGAAGAAATACATAAATTCCTACATGACTCCATTGAGTCAGTACACCAGTCCATGTTCAAATGCTCAGCAGCCAGCCTAGGTGAGTGTTTCACCATCATCGTGGACTTAGTCCTTCAAGCATTTGATGATAATGTACCAAAATGGACTGCCTGGTTGAAACCGTGGGTGAACCAGGAGATCCACTCGCTACTGAAATCTAGGACTGCAGCATTCATATCAGGTAACCCTGACCTTCACAAGAAATTAAGATATGAACTGCATAAAGCTATCAGAGATGACAAGAGACCATACCAGTCCAAAATCAAATCCCAAAAGAGCTGTCTGTTGTGGCAGGACTTGTAGGCTATAAAAGTCAGGCAGCTCATTCCTTTCTGTTTTAAGCAGAAGGGGATCAGTATGTCACCCCCACACCAACAGCTTCCAATTCATATGAACCTACAGTCACCGCTGCAGGCTTAAGATGAATCTTCTGGAGAGTGGACCTGCCTAGTGCGTCTGATCCGAATTATGTTCCTGGCTGTGTCCTTAGCTCTCGCACGTGTTGATCAGTAGGTGGGGGTATTTTCAGACATTTTTAACCTCTACCTGCTTCTACCTGAGGCTCCCACCTGCTTTAAGATGATCACAATCACTGTACCTAAAAAGAATTGAGGTAATGTGCCTTAATGAAAACCACCCAGCGGCTCTGAAACCCACCATCATGAAGTGTTTCCAAGAGGTTGGCCTTGACATATTATTAACTCCAGCCCCCCTGACAGTTTTGACCCACAGCAATTCATTTACCACAATGACAGGTCTATGGAGCACTTCATCCCCCTCACCCTACATTCATCTCTGGAGCACCTGGACACTAAAGATACCTACGTTAGACTATTGTCTATTGACTACAGCTCTGCCTTCAATATTATAATTCCAAGCAAACTCATCACCAAAATCAGAGGTGTGGGAGTCAACACCTTCCTCTGCAAATGGATTCTTGATCCAGTAAGGAGAGACAACATCTCTACCACGATTATCCTTAACATTAGTGCTCCACAAGATTACACAACCTCCTAATCTACTCCTTGTACACTAATAACTGCATGGCCAGAATCTGCTGCAACACTCATCTAAAAGTCTGCAGATTATACCACCATAGTGGCCTGTATCTCAAATAACAATACACTGGAGTACCAGAAGGAGAAAGACAGCTTAGGAACATGAAGTCATGGTAACAACATTTCCCTCAATGGCAGCAAAACTGAAGAAAGGGTCAATGACTTCAGGAAAGGAGCTGGTGCAGAGACTCTTATCTACTTATCTAACTGGAGGTGGAGCTGAGGATGGTGGTGGTGTCTAACGGTGACACCTTTGCTTGCATCTTTGGAAACAGCCCTATTTCTAGCTTTGATATCTCAATTTTTCCCTTTCAAAGTTCTTTTGAAGACCCTGACCTGGAGTTACACGCTGACTTCGGTTCTTTGTAGGCTTTGACATCTCATCAGAATGACTGGATCATCCTGCCTTTAGGATACTTATTTGCAATGTATCTATCCTGCGCCTTCCCAATTCCTCCCAGAAACGTCAGCCATTGCTGCTCTGCCATCATCCCTTCAGTCAATTTTGGCCAGCTCCTCAGTTATGCCTCTGTAATTCCCTTTAATCCACTGTAATACTGATACATCTGACCTCAGCTTTTCCTTCTCAAATTACAGGGTGAATTCTATCATATTACGATACTGACACTCCCCCCCCTCCCCACAGGGTTCCTTTACCTTAAGCTCTCTAATCAATTCTTGTTCATTGCACAGCACCCAAATCAGAACAGCTGATCCCCTAGTTAGTTCAACCAGGAGCTGATCTAAAGAATACCAAGTAGTCTATCTCACCTGTGAGTTGCTTGACAGCAGTGAAGCTGGACGTGTTGCACATCGTTTTGTAGCTGCATCAGGGAATAAAGCATCAGAGGCAGTGCACGAGGGTGGTAAAGCATCAGAGGCAGTGCACGAGGGTGGTATGTGATCGAACAAACAGTGGAAATGATTGGCTCGGACGGCAAGACCCTGTTGAATACTGAGAGTCTAATTCATTGGTTCATTGGAGAGATCAATGCTGGGGGAGCTGCATTGCCTTGGTTGTTGCATGGGTAGGGCCTTCATGCCTCTGGGCTGGCTGTTGTGGCTGCTGGGGAAGGAGGCAACAGAGCTGCCACTGGATTCGGTGTTTGGTTGGGGACTGGCCCCTCATTTCAATGCTGCCCTCAGTGTTTGCTTAGCCAAAGATGAGCTGGATTGCATTCATCTACAACTGTACTAGGCGAGATGAGGAACCGCTATGGGCTTGTTCTACAGAAACGTGTCTTCAGGACAACATCCATACACCATCTATCTACATGCCGTGACACAGTGATTTCTGCTGTATATTTTTTAAAATATATTTTTTGTGACTTGAGTTTTTCTGCTATCATAATTACATGTGCAATATCTGCTGTGTGCTGAATGTGACTGTTGTGTTTTGCACCTTGGCCTCATAAGACCACTGTTTCATTGGCTGTATTGTATGCTTGAACGACAATTAAACTTGAACCAGAATGCATTCTGTCTGGATATATCATGATTTGGTATACCAATTGCTCCGCCTGTGACTGCAAAAAACTGCAGAGCATTCAGCACTTCATGGAATCCAGCCTCCCCTTCATGGATTCTGTCCATACCTCTCACTGCCTTAACAGATAGCATAATCAAATATCCACTCATCCCGAACATCCTCACTTCTCCTTTCTCTCATCAGACAAAATATAAAGCAATAAAACATGTACCACCTGGTTGAAAGACAGCTTCTACCCCACTGTGGTAAGTCTATTGGATTCCCTATTACAATAAGATGGACTCTTGACCTCAGAATCTTTATGATCTTCTTGCATTTACCGTTTATCTGCACTGCACTTTCCTCTTAATATTGTTATTGATTTACCTTGTACTACCTCAATGCACTGTGTAATGAATTGATCTATATAAACACTATGTAGGATAAATTTTTCTCAGTACTTTAGTACATGTGATAATAAATCTCAATAATATTCCTCTATTACCACAACTAAATTTATTAAAGTTCTAAGATTACTGGCAGGCAATCCACTGAGCTGATAAGTACTATTTTTTAAATGCTTCTGCACTATGCCACTGACTGTAAGAACTAGAACCAGTTTCAGTGAAGGTAAACAACTATTTTAAATTGGAATCTGGAAATCTCCATTCATTTCTTCCTGTTTTCTTTCCTATAACTATGTGATCCTTACATCAAGAAGAATATGCTTGAACAATAGACAACAAACATGTTGTCACAAAAAAAAAGTTGCACTAATTAATTCCTTACCTTCTATTCTCCTTTGCATTCTGGCTCTATTGACATCGTAGTAACCATTATTTGCTGCTGAGTTTGAAGTCATCCTTCGTAAAGTAGATGCAGAGTTTGAGGTAGAACAGGATGGTACAACTGAACTTCTGAAACCAAGTTTACTTCCTGAGTTACGAAATTCACTTGAATTTCGTTGAGAGGGGCTAGGTGGTTTAGCAGAGTTCAGAGCAGAATCCAAGGACTCTGAGTATTTGTGTTCCTTTGGTGTAATATTATCTTCTGCAGGCAATACCTCAGCTAAAGGTAAAAATGAAGAGGTGAGAACCTGCAGCCTATTAAAACAATTACATTAACACTTCCCTGATTTATGCTTTAGAACTATGCCCATTTAAATCATTTCTCACAAACAGCACATGTAGCTTCACCAAATTAAACCAGATTAGTCTTTCATTTGCCATACTGATTCATACATATGATAAAGTTTGAGTCACTGATTGTACTAGTGTCTTCAAGAGTAAATGAGAGTGATTCAGTGATTCAAAGAGATATATTGATACATAAAAAACTGGTTCCAGAGGATGACATTTTCAAATGATTAAAAATATGTATTACAAAGTAGTGCTTTAGCACTAAAAGCAACATAGAATAAGTGAAACACTTCTTGAACATATAAATAATATATATGTACACAATTACAATATCAATTACAATAGAACTAACAAAAGTTGGGCAGTCTTTCATTGATTCTGTTATGGTTACTATCCTATAAAATGAATCTCAGGATTGTATATGGTGACATACATGTATAGTACTTTGACAATAAATTTACTTAGAACTTTGAAAAATGTATTTCAGCCTCAATATTTACAGCAATTATTGCTTGGCATCTTCTGTTTGGAATCTGGCTTCAAAACAGAATCCATATTTGGAAGCCACCGAATAAGATTTCATTTAAGCTTTAAATGTAAATTGACCAATCACAGGTAGCATAAAAATAACTAATTGCTAAATACATTCTACCTTAACTTTGTAACTTATATTTCTAATTCAACTAGCATTAACAACTAATTTCATTTCGCCAAACCAAGCAGAATCAAATTTAAGCAGGAAGCATAAATATTCTACTTTGAGTCACAACCTATAATTGTTGTGATTTAATACAAATTCCTGCATCAAGCAGTTGTAGGGAAATTGCTGGAGAAAATTCTTAGGGATAGGATATATGATTAAGGAAATGTGTAAAAAATAATAGGGTTATTGTTACAGGGGATTTCAACTTCACTAATATAAATTGGATCCTTCTTAGTGCAAGGAGTTTAGATGGGGCAGAATTTGTTAAGGGTAACCACGAAGGTTTCTTAAATCAGTATGTCAATGGTCCAATGAGAGGCGGTGCTGTACTAGACCTGGTGTTGGGTAATGAGCCTGGCCAGGTGACTGACTTTTCAGTGGGTGAATAGTTGGGGAACAGTGACCACAACTCCTTAACTTTCAGAATAGCTATAGGCAAGGATAAGTATGGTCCTTATGAAAAGGTTTTAAATTGGAGTAGGGCAAATTACAAGGGCATTGGGCAGGAATTTAGTCAAGAAGAGAAAGGGAAAGTATGCAAAGCTTTGAAGTTAGGATCAAACGAAGCACACGAGGAGTATAAGGAAACCAAAAAAGAACTAAAGAAGGGAATTAGGAAAGCTGGGGCGGGGGGGGGGCAAGAAAAGTCCTTGGCAAGTAGAATGAAGGTGAATCCCAAGGCATTCTGTACACATATCAAGAACAAGAGGATAATTAGGGAGAGGGTGGGACTACTCGAGGATAGTGGGGGGGGGGAGACATTTACTTGGACGTGGAGAATGTGAGTGAGGCACTTAATGAGTACTTTGCTTCAGTATTTACCATGAAAAAGGATATGTGGACCAGGAGATCAGTGCTCTGAGTGTGTAAATATATTAGATCACTTAGGAGGTCAAGGAGGAGGAAGTGTTGGACCTTCTAATGGGTATTAAGGTGGTTAACTCCCTGGGCCTGATGGGATTTACCCCAGATTATTGAAAGAGACAAGATTGTTAGACCTTGACCAGTATCTTTTTGCCCTCTCCAGGCAAGGTAATGTCCTGGAAAATTAGCGAGTGGCTAATGTTGTACTTTTAAGAAGGGAACAAGGGAAAATCTTGGGAACTATAGTTTGATGAGTCTCATGTTAGTTGTAGGGAAATTGTTAGAGAAAATTCTTAGGGATAGGATATATGAGCATTTGGAAACTCATGGGCTAATTAGGGAGAGCCTGTATGGCTTTGTGTGTGGCTTGATTGAGTTTTTGACAAGGTGATAAGACAGATTGATGAGGGTAGGACAGTAGATGTTGTCCACATGAATTTTAAGTAAGGTGTAACTCATGCAAGGCTAATCCAGAAGATTAAGATGCATGGGGTCCATGGTGAATTGGTTGTTTGGATTCAGAAGACAGAGGGTAGTGGTTGAAGGGAATTATTTGAGCTGAAGGTCTATAATTAGTGGTGTTCTGTAGGGATCTGTGCTGGAACCTCTGCTGTATGTGATGTATGTAAATGACCTGGATGAAAATGTAGATGGGTGGGTTAGTAAGTTTGCGGATGATGCTAAGATGGGTGGAGTTGTGGATAGTGTAGAAGACTGGCAAAGAAGACAGCACAATATAGGTTACTTGCAGATATAGGCAGAGAAATGGCAGTTGGAGTTTAACCCAGATAAATGTGAGGCGTTGCACCTTCGTAGGGCTAAAGCAAGGAGACAGTACACTGTTAAGGGTAAGATCCTTAACAGTGTTGCTGAGCAGAGAGATCTTGGGGGTCCAGGTTCATAGCTCCGTGAAAGTGGCTACAGAGGTCAATAAGGTTGTTAAGAAGGTTTATGGACTGCTTGCTTTTATTAGTCGAGGCACTGAGTTCAAAAGTCAGGAGGTTATGTTACAACTTTATAAAACTGGTTAGGCCACATTAGTACTGCGTACAGTTCTGGTTGCCCCACTATAAGGAGGATGTTGGGACTTTTGAGAGGGTACAGAAGAGCTTTACCAGGATCTGCCTGGTTTAGAGGGCATTTAGTATCATGAGAGGCTGGATAAACTTGGGTTGTTTTCTCTGGAGCGCTGGAGGCTGAGAGGAGATCTGATAGAGGTTTACAAAACTGATAGGCAGAGATAGAGTAGACAGGGAGTATCTGTTTCCCAGGGTAGAAATGTCTAATACCAGAGGGCATGCATTGAAGGTGAGAGGGGCCAGGTTTAAAAGAGATGCAAGTATTTTCACTCAGAGGATCGTGGATGCCTGGAATGCACTGCCTGATATGGTGGCAGAAGCAAATACATTGGAAGTTTTTAAGAGATGTTCGGATAGGCACATGGATGTAAGGAAGATGGAGGGATATGGACATTGTGTAGGTAGGAGAGATTAATGTTTGGGTGTTTCTGATGTGCTTTTTAGCTGTTTCAGCACAATATTGTGAGTCGAGTGGCCTGTTTCTGTGCTGTACTGTTCTATGTTAAGCATCTCAGAAAAATAAATATTGGAAGGACGCAAGTTAAATTGATTCCTCTGTGATTCATACACAGTAAATTAAGGCAATGGAGACAGATCAACTAACTTCAGCCTCCTCCTCACTGTTTATAAAATAGTATGTATTCATGGTAAGGAAAAACTGAACTACATCTATTGCAATGTTAATTGCTACCAAATGGAGAAAATGGATGCAATAACATAAAAATTCCAACTTTAAGTTACGTACTAGTGGATACCTCTTTAGGATTCAAAATGGCAACTCAGGCAACTAAGCAAAACCAGCACACAAAAAGGGGAAGAATGTTCATCAGGGTAAATATATTACTTTGTATTCAAGTTAAACTCATTTAATCTAAATACAATTCATATTCAGTAATTAATAGATCATCTTCAGTAAAAAGTACAGTACCTTCAGAAGGATAAGATTCTGCTCTGGGAAGCTTTGGGGAGAGGGGAGCAGTATATGGTGGAGATTCCTGTGGAAATCGTTTTAGTCCCCTGCTTAGTGTAGCAGGATCTGATATCTCTTCTTTGGCTAAGGGAAAGAATTGCAATATTGTCATGAATATATTACATCAGTCACACCATTAACTTCAATAGAATACTGAATCTCAGACTGAGTGTAGACTTAAAAGTAATAAATTTGACGAGTTGCCTATTTTTTGCTTCGGAACTATCTTGGTTATTCAGAGCTATCTACCCAGAAGGAAAAAAAAAACAAGAGTTAATCCAGTTCCTATTTAAAAGCTTTAACTCAACCTGTATCAGCTTTCCAAAACTGCAACTCACCACATAAACTAACAATTGAGAAGTTCAGTCTCTGCACCTCTAGTTCCAATTTAAGAACTTTACTGCATAGTAGTATTAATTGACAAGAGAGACATAGTGAGGCATGTATGAGGATCCAATTACTAAATCTTCATATTGTACCTCTAGTTAATTTAACTACAGCTTAGATTAGAACTTCAAAAGTATCCTTGTTCAAAAATAACATTCCTCCATTTCATTTGAAATTAAAGCACTCCATACCAATTGCTTACAGAATATAATAGTGAAAAAAATCATTGCAAACGGTGCATTTTGATCCATTAAATTAAAAAGATACTGTGACACAAGAGGCCCTCACTTGTAATCAATATCACTTGAACATAACCACGTGGATCAGGAAGTGAATTTAAAAATGGTACTAGATTCTGTATTAAATTTTGCATCATCTTTCCACAAAAAGTCAGATATTAATATCATTTTCAAATGAACAAACTTAACTTTTAAGTAAATGCTTTGTAACATTGATACGAAACTGAGAAGCATAGGGTAAATTTAAATTCAAATTGCTTTTAGAGAACAATAACTGTGACTTAATATTCTCTGTAGCTATAATTGTTAGGTTTACATCAACACAGTACAAAACTTTTCATGTCTCAGCAGTTCATTCATTTTCCATACACTAATGCAGTTCCTAGAGACCCAATACCAGTTAAAACTATTTCACAAGATTGACAGTTTTGTGCATCTGAATATTATAAAAAGCAAGCTGTTGTCAAGTGAAAGTGGAGTCTGCGGGCTACGCTTTCATCCTAAACTCAACACAAGTGTTCAAAAAGAGAAACTGAGCTATCTTGCTACTATGTTTAGAGTAAGTACTGCTTCCTTCAAAGACATGTTTGTCAATTTCAAAACTTTTCTATGATTCATGATGCTTTAAATATTCATTAAAACTGTTTATTAAAGCAGCAGTTTTTAAAAACGTTCAAATATATTTAAGGCAATTTCTGTTTCTTTTGTAGATCTAAAACACATACATGGATCTGTTAAAATATTATTAGTATATAGTTGTAATACTAATGTCCAGTGGCACAAGTCGGCCCTTGAATCAACAAACAGTTGCAGTTTGTGTGTATTACAATGCTGATCTTGGTTCTTCAATACTGTAGTACTCCTAGTTCAATAAGCATAATGGATCGAACCTGATGCATCTGAAGTGGTACAAGTTTCCACTCTTTTAAGGGTATATATTGTTCTGCAGGTTAATGGTTCAAGCTTGCAAAATCATTTTCATATTAATTTCAGCAAACTTGTGAAGCTGAGGTCCTCTAAATTTATTTGCATTTTATAGGTCTTGATAGGTTTATTATTTAAAAGCATTTTAAGGGTTCATTGCCCTAAATGTTTATTGATCCAAGATGCTGCATTAGCTTGTGCAATTTGTGCATTTCTGGTGCCTTATTGTCTGAATTGCTGTAAATGTTTCAGTGCTGTGCATTTAAGGTACTCAATTTTTTGATGCATCTTAAATGCAAGTAGTGCATGGATAATCTAATGCTGTACAATACATATGTAATTAAATTATGCATGTACGACTGCATGACTTGTGTGTCTGAGATGTTGCATTTTTGGGGTGCTCTATGATTCTGAAGAACTGCATTAATTTAATGGGCTTCGTGTTTCTGATATACTACATTACTTTAGAGTGAATTATGAGCCTATAATGTTCTATTATTTTGAGGTGCTTCAGAGTCCTCACTTTTGTTGCAGTATGGTATACACCATGGGTCTGAAGTGCTGTTTTACTTCAAACTGCTGGTATGGATGATGTTTTATAATAATCCTGCTGTTGTTTATTTACTTAGGCTGCAAGATGCAGTATTACAGGTGTCCCCCGCTTTTCAAACGTTTGCTTTACGAAACCTCACTGTTACGAAAGACCTACATTAGTTACCTGTTTTCACTAACAGAAGGTGTTTTCATTGTTATGAAAAAAGGCAGTGTGCGGGAAAAAACCAGCGCGCCGCACGCCCCGAGCAGCCACTCTTCCCTGGATTCGGAACAGCATTCTAGCCGGCATTGCTTAAACACGTGTCTGTGAGCAGCCGTTTGCAAGATGAGTTCTAAGGTATCGGAAAAGCCTAAAAGAGCTCGTAAGGGTGTTACACTTAGCACAAAACTAGACATAATTAAGCATTTCAAACGTGGTGAATGAAGTAAGGACAAAGTGAGTTTGGCTTGTGGAAGTTGACGTAGATGATGCTGAAGAGGTTTTGGCATCCCATGACCAAGATCTGATAGATGAAGAGCTCATGCAATTGGAAGAGGAAAGGATAACAATCGAAACCGAATGCAGTAGCAAACTGAACGTGAAGCAAGTGCGTGAGATTTTCGCTGCAATGATAAAGTACGACTTTAATTTTGAAAGGGTACGTCGGTTTAGGGCATATTTGCAAGCTGGTTTGAGTGCTTACAAAGAACTGTATGATAGAAAAATGCGTGAGGCTAAGCAGTCAAGCAAGCCTTCCACATCAGATAACAAACCTCAACATCAAGGCAGGCAGACATAGGAGAAGATGAGCTGCCTGCCCTAATGGAAACAGAGGATGATGAGATGACACCCCAGTGTCCCGCCACTCCAACCTCCAGGCCGCGGACAGATACCGATTCGTGGAGAATGCAGCGGTAGCCGGGCGGCACCCAGCACATCTTTAAGAAAAAAGCCGAAATAAACATGCTAATTAATTAGGCGCCGCCTGGCATGTAAACGTCGGCCCAGATCAGAGGCGACGCAGTTGGCAATCACCTCTGATCTGGGCCGACAGTTACGTGCCAGGCGACACCTAATTAATTAGCATGTTTATTTCGGCTTTTTTCTTAAAGATGTGCTGTGTGCCTCCCGGCTACCTCTGTACCACTGCATTCTTCGCGGCAATGTATCGGTCGGCGGCCTGGAGGGTGGGGGCCACTGCACCACCCCAACCTGCGACGACTCAGCCTAACACACCATCATCAGTGTGCTCGGCGTTGTCTTCCCGATTCCCATAAGTGATACTACACTGTACATACAATATTTCTACTTTATATCGGCTGTGTATTTTTACGTGTTATTTCTTATGACTTGGCAGCTTCATAGCTTAAAGGTTACTGGAGAGCGCTTGCGCCATGTTTCTGCCGAGAGCGCTTGTGTAAGATTTTCGCTACAGCGAACAGTGCAGGCAATGGTTGTAGAAAAGTATTTCTACTTTATATTAGGCTGTGTATTTATTATATCATTCCTGCTTTTACTATATGTTACTGTTATTTTAGGTTTTATGTGTTATTTGGCATGATTTGGTAGGTTATTTTTGGGGTCTGTGAATGCTCACAAAATTTTCCCATATAAATAAATGGTAATTGCTTCTTCGCTTTACGACATTCTGGCTTACGAACCCTTTCACCTACCTTCGGATGGTGGGGGAAACCTGTAATATGAGGCAGAATCACAGTTTGAGGGTGTTTTTGGTACTTGGATTCTTAAATTGGTTGAGGTGCTTTTAACAGCCTCAGATTACATACTAATTTGGTATAGTTTATAGATCCATGGAGCTGCGACAATTTCTGCTTTAAGAGGTTATGTATTTATAATAATTTCAGATGTTCATAGGTTCCCTATGATTTCATGGCTTTTATGGATGAGATATGGTTAGAGTTGGATTTGAGGTTTTGTGCCTACAGGTCTGCAATACTCCATTCATTTGATGTCCCATGTAGGTGTACTGGCTGGAACTACGTTGTGGTCTATTGTTCTCTCAACTTATTGTAATTTTATGGCTCTGATGAGGGGTGGACCCGTAAAAGTCTGATTCACTGAATAAAAAGTAATTGGTGAACTTGAGTTTATGGATAGTTTGAGGGTGCTTTAATGACATGAATGCTGCATTTGTTTGAGATGTTTTGAGTGTCTGAGGTGCTGTAATACATTTATATGCTTTGAGGGGCTGATGGACAAGGAGCTCCAGAGCAACAAAGCACTACACACACTAACCAGAAGCCATGGATGACCGCATAGGTGCATGCGCTGCTGAGGACCCGTGACTCCGTCTTCAGAGGGGCTGACAAGGCAGCCCTAACAACAGTGAGGGCCAAACTGTTCTGGGACATTACAGGGGCAAAGCATGCACACGCCCAGCGAATCCACAGCCACTTCCAGGACAGCGGCGACACGCGGCGGATGTGGAAGGTCATTCAGGACATCACCAACTACAAGACAACACCACCTGCCTGTGCTGGTGATGCCTCCCTCCCAGATGCATTGGATAACTTCTACGCTCGTGTTGAGGCGGAAAATGACGTGGCGGTGAGGAAGACCACCCCTCCTCCAAATGACCAGGTGCTGTGTCTTACCGTGGCCAACGTGAGGAGAACCCTGTGCAGGGTCAACCCATGGAAGGCTGCTGGACCAGACAATATTCCTGGCAGAGTGTTTAGAGGATGTGCAGACCAGCTGACATCTTCAACATCTCCCTGAGCAGCACCATCGTTCCTACATGCTTCAAGGCCGCCATCATCGTCCCCATGCCGAAGAAATCTTCAGTGTCCTGCCTCAACGACTACCATCCCGTCGCACTCACATCCATCATCATGAAGTGTTTCGAGAGGCTCGGCATGAGGCACATCAAGACCCTGCTGCCCCCCTCACTGGACCACCTGCAGTTCCTGTACCGTCCCAACCGTTCAACAGACGATGCCATTGCCATCACCCTCACCCTCCACCTGGCCCTAATCCACCTGGACAAAAAAGACATATATGTTCGAATGCTGTTCATAGACTTCAGCTCAGCATTCAACACAATCATTCCTCAGAAACTGACTGGAACGCTGAGTCTACTGGGCCTGAACACCTCCCTCTGCAACTGGATCCAAGACTTCCTGACTGGGAGACTTCAGTCAGTCCAGACTGGAAGCAGCATCTCCAGCACCATCATACTGAGCACAAGGGCCCCCCAGGGCTGTGTGCTCAGTCCACTGCTGTTCACTCTACTGACCCACGACTGCGCTGCAACACACAGTTCGAACCACATCATCAAGTTCGCCGATGACACAACCGTGGTGGGTCTCATCAGCAAGAATGATGAGTCAGCATACAGAGAGGAGGTGCAGTGGCTAACAGACTGGTGCAGAGCCAACAACCCATTTCTGAATGTGAACAAAACCAAAGAGATGGTTGTTGACGTCAGGAGGACACGGAGCGACCACTCTCCGCTGAACATTGACGACTCCTCCGTAGAGATTGTTAAGAGCACCAAATTTCTCGGTGTTCCCCTGACGGAGAATCTCACCTGGTCCCTCAACACCAGTTCCATAGCAAAGAAAGCAGAGCAGCATCTCTACTTTCTGCGAAGGCTGAGAAAAGTCCATTTCCCACCCCCCATTCTCACCACATTCTACAGAGGTTGTATTGAGAGCATCCTGAGCAGCTGCATCACTGCCAGGTTCGGAAATTGCACCATCTCGGATCGCAAGACCCTGCAGTGGATAGTGAGGTCAGCTGAGAAGATCATCGGGGTCTCTCTTCTCACCATTACAGACATTTACACCACACGCTGCATCAGTAAAGCAAACAGCATTATGAAGGATACCACGCACCCCTCATATAAACTCTTCTCCTTCCTGCAATCTGGCAAAAGGTACTGAAGCATTCGGGCTCTCACGATCAGACTATGTAACAGTTTCTTCCCCCAAGCCATCAGACTTCTCAATATCCAGAGCCTGGACTGACACCAACATACTGCCCTCTACTGTGCCTATTGTCTTGTTTATTATTTATTGTAATACCTGCACTGTTTTGTGCACTTTCTGCAGTCCTGGGTAGGTCTGTAGTCTAGTGTAGTTTTGTGTTGTTTTAGGTAGTTCAGTGTAGTTTTTGTATTGTTCATGTAGCATCATGATCCTGAAAAACATTGTCTCGTTTTTACTGTGTACTGTTCCAGCAGTTATGGTCAAAATGACAATAAAAAGTGACTTGACTTGAAAGGGCAAAGAATTATTTTACTTACTTAGAGATACAGTGCAGAACAGGCTCTTCTGAGCCACTGAGCTACAATGCCCAGCAGCCCACGTATTTAACAGTAGCTTAATAACCGGACATTTTACAACAGCCAATTAACCTCCTAACTGATACGTCTTTGAACTGCAGCTAGGCTTGTGACTGCATTGTCACAACAATAGTGATTTACGTATCTATGCAAGGAAATTTACATACTAAAATGTAAACATGCACGAAATTACAAGTCAACATCTGTGACTCAGTCCTACTACTTAATTATTGAAATTGGTGTTTAAAATGCACCTGCAGATCCTAAGTGCTTTTGACACAAGCTGGAAAAATATGGGTTCTTCTTGGTTTGCCAACTCTCAAATCTAGCATATTATAAGTTTTCCTAGTTTATGGCAGAGCTAATTTTGGTTGCAGGATAAACAACAAGTTAAGCCACATCATAGTGAAACCTCTGCATTGGTGGAATGAGTGAATGCAACTGCATATTTTTCATTAAGAGCAACACCATTAAAAATACCAATTTCCCTGTGCATGAGAACCATCAACGAGGTATGTTGATATAACTTATGTTCCAAATCTTTGACTATTTACCAGTAAATCATATATATTAATCTCATAAATCTAATTACTTGTAACGTGAATTGGGAGCTTATGACAAATGACGCTAGAAAAAAATCCAGACTCTTTAAGACATTTACCATATACAGACAGTAAAAACAGAACTTTATTTTGTGAAATACCTCAATAATCTTTAGTGTAAATGTTCTACTGAATCACATACATACAGTGCAATGTTCAGGCTTAACAAAGTCCGAAGTAAATTTATTATCTAAGTATATGTAACATCACCACATAATACCGAGATTCATTTTCTTGCAGGTATTCACAGCAAATACAAAGAAATACAGTTGGCCCTCCTTATCCACGAGGGATTGTTTCTGAGACACCCCCGCGAATACCAAAAAACGCAGATACTCAAGTCCCTTATTTAACCTGTCACAGTGCGGGTGAACTTTAGGACCCAGGGCAGCACAGGACCCGCCGCCCGCGGTGTTTCTGTTCCATTGATATATAATATCTAATACAATGTAAATGCTAAGTAAATAGTTGTTATACTGTATTGTTTAGGGAATAATAACAAGAAAAAAAAGTCTGCACATGTTCAGTACAGGCACAACCATCTTAGCTCTTCTGGGAATGCTGATGCTGCCTTGGCATCAGCTGATCCTGATTCTCCTGTAATCTTTAAGTTCTTGAGGCTGTAACACTTTACATAGCCAGCCAGCCAGCCAGCTATCCCTAGCACCAACACTTCCACGAATTTCAGCTTCTTTCTGCATTATTGTGAGAATGCTCAATTCGTTCTTACGGCCCACTTTGGAATGCGACTTTTCAAAAAATCTAATATTTCTAATTTCTCGGCGAGAGATAGCACTTTATGTTCCCTCTTAGCCTTTGAGGAATTGCTTTGACCACGTAATTGTTTTTTAGGAGCCATTTTTTCCACAGAAACAAAGTAGCAAACGAATGAGACACGAAGCGAACAATGCTCGAACGAGTGCTGGAGAGAGAACTTCCGGGTTTTCCCGATTCGCGGTTGGTTGAATTCGTGCATGCGGAACTCGCGTATAAGGAGGGCCGACTGTACAAAAGAATCAATGAAAAACTGCACACAATGAAGACCATGAGCAAAAGACAACAAATTACGAGGGGTGATTGATAAGTTCATGGCCTAAGGTAGAAGGAATCAATTTTAGAAAACCTAGCACATTTATTTTTCAACATAGTCCCCTCCTACATGTACACACTTAGTCCAGCGGTTGTGGAGCATACGGATCCCTTCTTTGTAGAAGTGGTCCACGGCAGGGGTGATTGATAAGTTTGTGACCTAAGGTAGAAGGAGTTGAGTTACTAATTTCAAACTTTCTGCATTATCACTCAAAGATTTGAACTACATGTGCACGTAACAACAGCGTCTTGGACTCCAGGTGGTCCACAGCACAGGTGACTGATAAGTTCATGACCCAAGGTAGGGTTATAACAGCTCTCATTACATGCACATGCAGTTTGTCTCTTTAAGTGATAATGCAGAAAGTTTGAAGTTAATAACTCATCTCCTTCTACCTTAGGCCACGAACTTAATCGCCCCTGCTGTGGACCAGTTCTACAATGTAAGAAAAATAAATGTGCCTAGGTTTTCTAAAATTGTCTCCTTCTACCCTAGGCCACGAACTTATTAATCACCCCTCGTATGTAAATAACAACAAAGGGAAAAAAAACAAAATAATAAGTAATAAATATTGAGAACAAGAGTTGTAAGATCCTTCAAATTGAGCCCCTATATTGTGGAATCAGTTCATACTGTGGTGAATGAAGTCATCCACTCTGATTCAGTAGCTTGACGGTTGAGGGGCAGTGTGGGTCCTGAGGTTCCTGTACTTTCTTCCTGATGGCAACAGCGAGAAGAGAGCATGGCATGGATAAAGAAAGTCCTTGATGGATACTGCTTTCCTATGATAGCACACATCATAGATGTGCTCAACGATGGGTAGGGCTTTACCTATGATGAACTGAATCTACTATTTTTGCAGGATTTTCCAATCAAAGGCATTCATATTTCCATACCAGACCATGATGCAGTCAGTATACTCTCCACCATGCATCTATAGAAGTTTGTTAAAGTTTTAGATGATATGACAAATCTTCGCAAAATTCTAAGAAAGTAGAGGTGCTGTGCTGTGCCTTCTTTGTAACAGCCCTTATGTCCTGGACAGATCTTCTGAAATGATAACGCCAAGGAGTTTATATTTACTGACACTCTCCACCTCTGATCCCCTGATGAGGACTGTTTCATAGACCCTTAGTTTCCTCCTCCTGTAGTCAATAATCAGCTCTTTGGTTTTGCTGGCATCGAGTGAGGTTGTTGTGGCCTTCTGCCAGATTTTCAATCTCTCTCCTATATGCTGATTTGACACCACCTTTGATTTGGGCAGCATCAGTGGTGTCATCAGCAAACTTAAATACAGCATTTGAGCTGTATTTATCCTCACAGACATAGGTATAAAGAGAATAGAGTAGGGGTTAAGCACATAGTCTTGGGGTGCACCTGTACTGATGGAAATTGTGGAGGGAATATTGTTGCCAATCCGAACGAACTGGGGTCTGCAAATGAAGAAGTCAAGGATCCAGAAGGCATTGAAGCATAGGTCTTGGAGCTTAATAATTCATTTCGAAAGGGTAGTCGAGTAGAATTCAAAGCTGTAATCTATGAAAAACATCCTGATGAATGCATCTTCACTGTCCAGATGCCCTAGGTTGAGTGAAGAGCTATTGCTGCTGACCTATTGTGATGCTAGGTAAATTGAAGCGGATACAAGTTGCTCCTCGGGCAGGAGTTGATGTATTTTTATCACCAACCTCTCAAAGCACTTCATCAAAGTGGATGGAAGTGCTGATGAATGATTGTGAATGAGACAGGTTACAATGTTCTTTTTGGGCACTGGTATGATTGAAACCTGCTTAAAGCAGGTAGGGACTTCAGACTGCTGAAGCAAGAGGTTAAAGGTTATCAGTAAACACTCCAGCTAGTTGATCCGTACAGGTCTTCATTGCTCAGCCAGGTATACCATCTGGGCTAGATGCTTTTGGCGGGTTCACTACCTGAAAGATGCTCTCACGTCAGCTTCAAGGGACTGAAATCACAGGGTCGTCAGGGGCAGTGGGAGCTCGTGAAGGTGCCATGTTTTGTCAGTCAAAGCAAGCATAACAGGCATTGATTGAGCTCATCTGAGAGCAAGATCTTTTTGTCACATATGTCGCTTGGTTTTAATTTGTAAAAGGTGATAGCATTCAAGCCCTACCATAGCTGTTGAGCATCCTTCTGTGATTCAAACTTGGTTCAGAATTGCCACTTTGCATGTGACTTGGCTTTCCAGAGGTCATACCTGGACACTTGCATTTTACTTGCTCGCCAAACCTGCACGCCATTGATCTGGCCCTCAGCAGATTCTCAATCCCTTAGTTCACCCAGGGGTTTTAGTTGTGGAAGAGTTTGGATGATTGTGTGGGACCATACTCATCCTCGAGTAATTTTATAAAGTCTGTGTCAACCATGATGTATTTGTTCAGATCCTCTGTTGGGACTTTGAATACAGCCTAGTCCACCAAATCAAAGCAATCCTGCAGCTGCTGCTCTGCCTCCTGCACCCACCTCATAGTTATCCTTACCTCCGGAGCCTTGCTATTTATTCTCTGCCTGTATGCAGGTAGGAAGAGGACAACCAGATGATCAAATTTCCCAAAATGCAGTCTAGGGAATGATCAGCAGGCATTCCTATCATGGTGAAACAGTGGTCGAGTTTGTTGGGACCCCTGGTGCTGCAGGTGATAACGATAATTGGGCAGAGAGATTTCTTCAAGCAAACATGATTCAAGTTCCCAGCAATGATTTGTCAGGCATTGGAGTAGGCTGTTTCTTGCTTGCTAATTGCCACACTCAATACATCAAGTGCTTGCTTAACATCTGCCTTTGGTGGTACATAAACTGCGATCAGGATCACATCAAGCAGAATGGATGGCTCTGAATTATTAGTTATTCCAGGTCAGGAGAACAAGAGTGTGACAAAACCACTATCAGGAAGACATATTTAAATTAACCTTTAATTTAATGTCTTGCATCTGCATCATCTTCAATTTGCAATTGCTTCCTTTCAACAGGGATATTCACAATTATGTGTTGCTGATTCTGCTTTAAGGGTTATCACAAGGAACATACTGTTTGGAAACACTTTAGCATTCAATACTCATGGCATTAAATGTCTCACAATAGAAAGGCGGGTGTCAGAAAATACTTGAAGTTATTGGAAAATAAATTTAAGCTTTGAAGGGGTAGGAAAGAAATCACATTGTTGTTAAATGCAAAAAGATTTTAATCATATTCAGTGACCTTCTGTTCACCTGGTCCATGATGCTATTTTGAGAACCTTAATTTAAAGCAAATTAAGTTCAGGTTTTAGAAATCAAAATTCATTGAAAACAGTAAACCAAAGCTAACAGAAAGTTAACAAGCAAGAAAGGAGGTCTCGTTAAAATCTATTTAAACCAACTTGTTGTGTACCAGCCATTGAGGTCCATTGAAAGTGTTAGAAATTGATGACTGGAAGTTCACAAACGTACTTTGTGGATTTTCTCTGTATTCAATCCTAATGTAGTCAAATTAAAAATCATGCTCAAGGTTGTGTTCATAAAGCATCAATAAACTTGCAAGCAATTTCCACATTGTTATGTAATTACCAGTTCTTTTTTTTTAAATGACATCAGCGGCTAATAATGTTTTAAAGTATTCCCAATGCTATTCGCCTGGACTCATTCCTAATACCTTTGGTTGCTTAAGTGGTAATATGCCTTCCCTCCCCTTATACTATCATGATTTTGTCTGAATGACTCCTGTCTTACATTCTATCACACACTTGCCCTTGTATTCGTTTCTCCACTTCTCATTTTTCTAATATGCATTGCATTTGCAGTATTTTAATGTTAAAATAGTAATCATTTATCTCCAAACATGTTTCCTGATCTGTTTTATATTTCAGTTTCACAGGATGGGGAAATACTGTGTTCTTTCAAAAACTCATTTAGATTGACAGCAACAAGAATATTCCAAAATATTCACACAAATGATATGAGAGAATTGGATCTACTTAAATGCCAAATAATCTCCAGCCAAGTTAAATGTGATTCCCTCAAACAATAAGGCTGAGTGACAATGCTTTAGTTTTTAAACTTCAGAAAGTCTGGTAGCCACCAATTATCCTCTCATATTCTTCCACAAAATATGCAGCATTACTGTCTACTACTACAGCAAATTTTGTAAGTTGTCATATTTCATTCTCTTGATACTGAAGGACTGTTAACTCTTAGAGGGAAATGGTGCAATGCACAGTGAGAGTATAAACTAAAAGAGAAATTGTAAACCTAAATTCCCTTAGAATAGCCCTGCTACCAAGCAACTCTTGGTGATGGCGGTTGAGCCTACATGTAGAATATACACTGTACCCTTGCTACTTTCAAGGTATTGTTCAACATTGATTTATTAAGGATAGAAGGGGGAAATCAGTTGCTTTCTTTGCCCATGCTTGACCCATGCAACTCCCTTCTGCGTGTATACCACCATACTGCCAATTCCAGCGGGTCCAGACTGTGATGGGGGAATCCGGCACTTTATGAACAAGTTATGATTCTGTGGCTGTAACTACTGTAGGTCAGATAGTTACTGGGTAAGTCTGTGGTTCATCTTTCTCAATTTTGACATCAATCCTCAGATAATTGTGAGGCAGATTACGCACCTTACTGACCTATAGCTTTTGCTTCTGAATTTGATACCTAGATTGAAGATGGGCAATCTATTTGGTTTTACCTCCACTCCGTTTTAACACTGCAATAAAGATACAAACAAGTGGCCTGTTGGGCAGTTTCAGTGAGCAATTAAGTGGCCATCACATTGATGTCTATCATCGAACATACACATTCAAAACTGGGCAGGGATTGTAGATTTCCTACCCTGAAGGGCAAGAATCTGGAAATTCCATAGTCATCATTAAGAGTAATATTTTTTTAAGTTCCACAGTTGCCACGGTGGGATATGAAGTTGGGATTCTGGATTATTAACCCTGTGTCTGAGTTACTGAAACTTCTGTGGAATATTAAACTAAACTTATATTCTTTTTAGGAAAAATACTGTGACCATTTACCTTGCCCCTCATGATTTTATACACCCTTGAAGGTCACCCTTCAGCCTACTAAGCTCAAGCTTTACTATACTAAAGCCCAACAGTTCCAGTATCACCCTGATAAATCTTTCCTGTACCTTTCCAGTTTAATGACATCCTTCCTATGCCTAGGTGGCCAGAACTGCACACATACTCCAAGTGTGCTTTCACCAACAACTTGTAGAGATGTGACATGATGCCCCAACTCCCGTACTCAGTGCCTTGACTGATGAAGAATATATTTGGCATGCTTGTCTTCAATATCTCCAGTTTTAGAGATCTCTTTGCCTGTTTCCTTAAGTTTCTCTGTTGTGTAACATGGTCCAGAGCACTACCATTTACCAAGTCCTACCCAGGTTTAATTTACCAATATGTAACACCTCACACAAATCTGAAATTAATTTTATCTGACATTCCTTGGCCCAGTCTCCCAGCTGATCTAGATTTTAGGTAGCCCTCTTCACAGTCCACTATACAGGTTTCCCCCGCCATCCGAAGGTACAGCGTTCCTATGAAATGGTTCATAAGCCGGAATGTCGTAAAGCAAAGAAGCAATTACCATTTATTTATATGGGAAAATTTTGTGAGCATTCGCAGACCCAAAAATAACCTACCAAATCATGCCAAATAACATAAAACCTAAAATAACAGTAACATATAGTAAAAGCAGGAATGATATGATGAATACACAGCCTATATAAAGTAGAAATACTTTTCCACAATCATTGCTGCACTGTTCTCCGTAGCGAAAATCTCACGCAAGCGCTCTCGGCAGAAACATGGCGCAAGCGCTCTCCAGTAACCTTTAAGCTATGAAGCTGCCAAATCATACCAAATAACACGTGAAAATACACAGCTGATAAAAAGTAGAAATAATGTATGTACAGTGTAGTATCACTTACTGGAATTGGAACAGCGCTGAGCACACTGATGATGGTGTGTTAGGCTGAGTCGTCGGAGGTTGGTGTGGTGCAGTGGCCCCCACCCTCTGGGCAACGAACTGATACCAATTCACGGAGAATGCAGGGGTACAGCAGTGGCCCAGATGCACCCAGCACATCTTTAAGAAAAAAGTTAAAACAAACAAGCTAATTAATTAGGTGCCACCCGGCACGTAAATGTCGTCCCAGATCAGAGGAGACGCAATCGGCTCTGATCTGGGCCGACATTTAAGTGCCGGGCGGCACCTAATTAATTAGCTTGTTTATTTTGGCTTTTTTTCTTAAAGATGTGCTGGATGCGTCCCGGCTACTGCTGCATTCTTCGCGGATCGGTATCTGTCCGCGGCCCGGGGGTTGGGGTGGTGGGACACTGGGGTGTCATCTTATCGTCGTCTGTTTCCATCAGGGCAGGCAGGTCATCTTCTTCTATGTCTGCCTGCCTCATAGTCGAAGGTCGAGGTTCGTCGTCTGCTGTGGCTGATGTGGAAGGCTTGCTTGACTGCTTAGCCTCGTGCATTTTTCTATCATACAGTTCTTTGTAAGCACTCAAACCATCCTGCAAATATGCCCTAAACCGACATACCCTTTCAAAATTAAAGTCGTACTTTTCTGCAATTATTGCAGCGAAAATCTCACGCAGTTGCTTCACATTCAGTTCCTGGATGACTTCACTTTTGATCCGTTCGCTACTGCATTCGGTTTTGATTGTTATCCTTTCCTCTTCCAATTGCATCAGTTCTTCGTCATGGGATGCCAAAACCTCTTCAACATCATCTTCGTCAACTTCCACAAGCCAAACTCACTTTGTCCTTGCTTCGCTCACCACAATCAAAACACTTAATTGTCTAGTCTTACGCTAAGTGTAACACCCTTACGAGCTCCTTCAGGCTTTTCCGATAACTTAGAACTCATCTTGCTAACGGCTGCTCACAGGCACGTGTTTAAGCAATGCCAGCAAGAATGCCGTTCCAAATCCGGGGGAGAGCGGCTACTCAGGGCACGCGCTGCCTTTTTTCGTAACAGTGAAAATACCTTCTGTTTGTGAAAACAGGTAACTAATGTAGGTCTTTCGTAACAGTGAGGTTTCGTAAAGCGAACGTTCTAAAAGCGGGGGACACCTATACGACTAATTCTGGTGTCACCTGCAAAGTTACTAAACATGCCAAATATATTCTCATCCAAATTATTAATATAAACAACAAACAACAGGGGACCCAACACCAATCCTATGGCATACCACTGGTCACAGCCACCAATTTTAACCTTACACTAACATTTTCTGCTTCCTTCCACTAAGCCAATCTTGTATTCAATTGGTTTGCTCACTCTGGATCATACATTATGACTTGCCTATCATGCTGGACCTTTATCAATGGCCTTGCTAAAGAGTGGCTAAGGTACTAGGAATATACTGTGTTCCAATAATTCTCTAACATTGACAATTCACTTATGATCAGACTAAACAGTATTAGGTACATATCCAGTTATATATGGATACGGTGTATTAGAGGTATTGCCTTCAGAGTTCTTTAAAAGCAAACTTCAAGAAGAGTAGTTTTTCACATGCGTTTGCAAGATCCTTTTTTTCTGTGCCAATGACAATAGCTCATGCATGTCCTCAAACTCCAGGACTTTATTTTTCCCATTATGCCATGATTTATGGTTCACATAGTGACCAGCATCTTGTTCACACACAGAAAAGAAAATATGACACTTAAGGAGACATACTACAATTCCATTATTCATAATCTGTGCAATCAGATCTCTATTTATCCAGCCACATTCAAACTGCAACTTCATTATGTAACGAATATGCAGTTGGTCAAGTAAAAACAAAACTGTTTCAGGAATAGTGTACAATACTTGATTTGTTTGATGGGTAGCATTTGTTCTAGTAACATAGTACTTTAGAAGTATTGTTACACTATTAATACGTCAATAACATATTACAGGTCGACTTTCACTCATCCGACTACCTGTGATATGGTTCCTTCGATAATCCGCACTGATTTCAAATCATACCAGTCTGCTGCGCATTGTTTCAGTTGTGCTAGTTCTGTTCACGTGTTGGCGCGCTCTTGTAAGCAGGCAATTCCTGCTTGCTTTCCTGCGGGGGAGCTGGCGCGCGCTGGGTTGGTCCGCCTTCTCACCTGCCTGCCGGCAGTCGCACAGTGCCCTCCAGCATTGCCCAGCCAGCACTCCATTCTCTTCTGCCTACGACTCAGATCAGACGTGGCGACCCACTGAATTTAAGCATATTACTAAGCGGAGGAAAAGAAACTCACGAGGATTCCCTCGGTAACTGCCAGTGCAATGTAGTCTTTGGGGTAACTGCAAGTCTATGTCTTTGCTATCGCTTTGCTCACGCCTGAGTGCTGGTAGTGGGTGCACTTTATTTTTTGCCGGTGGGGAGGGGGGGGATTGTTGCTCGCTGCCGCTTATGTGCGGGAGGAAGGGGAGCTGGGGGGAACTTAGGGGTTCTAATATTTAACTGTCGTTCATTCTTCAGGGCATTCCTCTGTTTTCGTAGATGGTTGCGAAGAATAAGCATTTCAGGATGTATATTGTATACATTTCTCTGACATTAAATGAACCTTTGAATCCTTTGTTATTTTAAAGGTATGATGAGACGGTTAGCTATTGCTTGATGTGATCCTTCAGTAATTCGGCATTTTCACTAATCCGGCACTCTTCAGGTCCCAATGGTGCCGGATTATAGAAGGTTGACCCATAGTACACTATAGCACCTTTCAGCTGTTGAGAACAGTCCAAAATTGACTCAAAGTTTGTTTGTTCAGATCTTGCAATCATTACACAAGAGTCACTTGACCAAACTAAGGAAGCCTTTCCCCAAAAATCAGCGCCATTAGAAATGGAAAGATTTAAAAACACAAAACTCTACAGCACATTACAGGCCTTTCAGCCCACAATGTTTTGCAATGTAATTATGCTAGAAACTGCCTAGAATTTCTCTACCGCATTGCCCTCTATTTTTCTAAGTTCAATGTACCCATCTTAAGAGTCTCTTAAAAGACTCTATTGTATCCACTTCTACCATCTTCACTGGCAGTGCAGTCCATGAACCCACCACTTTCTGCATGAAAAACTTACCCCTGACATCACCATTGTACCTACTTCCAAGCACTTTAAAATTATCTCCCCTCACGTTAGCAATTTCAGCCCTAGGACAAAGCCTCTGGCTATTCACATGATCAATGCCTCTCATCATCTTACACACCTCTATCAGCTCTCATCTCCTCTAATCTTCCGTCACTCCAGGGAGAAAAGGCCAAGTTCACTCCAACTATTCTCATAAGGCATGTTCTCCAAATCTTGTAACAAATTAACCAAGTTCATCTCCAATTTTTTATTTTGGATTGAAAAATGTTATTAATTTGAGAGTTGTTGGTGTTTTTTTTTATTACTTAAATCACATTCTTGTTAATACCATGTCCCAAAATGAATGTTATGAGACAGATGAGATGAAACAAATAAATACAGTTATTTAAGCATTGCCTTGTCTTCCTAGATGACTAAGCTCATGTCATGGAAGTAAAACTTAAGATCCAATTATCTTCATTTCCAATCACTGTTGAAAATAAAATAAAACTTTGCTCCTAAGAATGGTCATTATTATTAGTATATCTAATTCCATTTCCTGACATATTATTTTGCAATTTTGCATCATACCCTGCAGTACGTAATATTGCATTTACCTTTAGAACAATAATTAAAATTGAATGCTCTTTACCTGATTTTACTCTTTCATATTCTGTTGGACTATGTGCATTTCCTATATATGGGCTGAAAGGCTGGCTGCTGAAAAGGTTCTCACAATGCAGACTGTAACAGAGTTTTTCCAGAAATCGTAATACAAATGAGACACTATTTACAGATGGAAGCTTCACTGTGTGCTTCTCTCCATCAAACGAGGCTGCAATGACAAAAAGGGAAAAAAGTGTGTTACAATGTACATAACAATAAGGAAAAATTTTTTAAAAATGAAATTAAATACAGAATCTTATTAAATTAGTTCAGTCTATGAATGGGCCTTGTAGTCCAAGACTTGTGTAGTTTTAGATCTACTTGCTTTTGTAAGTTCCTGAATGACATGGAACAGCTCCAAAGTATCCTACAATATGACAGAATTAAAAATGTTTCAATATTTAACAAATTTGGAAATGTAGTTCAGAACTCCAGTAGATAATACCGAACAGAATATATACCAAATGATGTTAACATCCCAAAACTGATCGCTGAGCGTCTTGCGATGAAGATGATCTTTGCATCATCAATAGGGACGGGAGAAGTACCGGATGATTGGAGGGTTGCAAATGTTGTTCCCTTGTTCAAGAATGGGAGTAGAGATAACAGTCTGACTTCAGTCATGGGAAAGCTGTTGGGAGAAGATCCTGAGAGACAGGACTTATGAGCATTTGGAGAGATATCATCTAATTAGGGATAGTCAGCATGGCTTTGTCAAGGGTAGTTCATGCCTTATGAGCTTGATTGAATTCTCTGAGGATGTAACACATTGATGAAGGTAGAGCAGTGGATGTAGTGCATATGGATTTCAGTAAGGCATTTGATAAGGTTCCCCATAAAAGGCTCCTTCAGAAAGTAAGGAGGTATGGGATCCAAGGAAACCTTGCTTTGTGGATCCAGAATTGGCTTGCCCACAGAAGGCAAAGGGTGGTTGTAGATGGTTCATATTCTGCATGGAGGTCGGTGACCAGTGGTGTTGCGCAGGGATCTGTTCTGGGACCCCTCCACTTTGTGATTTTTATAAATGACCTGGATGAAGAAGTAGAAGGGTGGGTTAGTAAGTGTGCTTGATGACACAAAGACTGGAGGTGCTGCGGATAGTCTGGAGGGTTGTCAGAGGTTACAGCGGGACATCAATAGGATGCAGAACTGGGCTGAGAAGTGGCAGATGGACTTCAACCCTGATAAGTGTGAAGTGGTTAATTTTGGTAGGTCAAATTTGAAGACAGAATATAATATTAATGTTAAAACTCTTGGCAGTGTGGAGGATCTGAGAGATTCTGGGGTCTGTGTCCACAGGACACTCAAAAGCTGCTGTGCAGGTTGACAGTGTTGTTTAGAAGGCGTATGGTGTGTTGGCATGCATCAACCGTGGGTTTGAGTTCAAGAGCCGTGAGGTAATGTTGCAGCTATATAGGACCCTGGTCAGACCCAACTTGGAGTACTGCGTTCAGTTCTGGTCACATCACTACAAGGATGTGGATACTATAGAAAGAATGCAGAGGAGATTTACAAGGATGTTGCCTAGATTGGGGAGCATGCCTTATGAGAATAGGTTGAGTGAACTCTGACTTTTCTCCTTGGAGCGATAGAGGAGAGATGACCTGAAAGAGGTGTATAAGATAACGAAAGGCATTGATCTTGTGGATAGCCAGAAGCCTTTTCCCAGGGTTGAAATGGCTAACACGAGGAGGCATAATTTTAAGGTGCTTGAAAAAGGGTACAGAGGAGATGTCAGGGGTAAGTTTTCCACACGGAGACTGGTGGGTGTGTGGAATGCACTGCTGGCAGCGGCGGTGGTGGAAGTGGAACAATAGGGTCTTTCAGGAGTCTCTTAGATAGGTACATGGAGCTTAGAAAAATAGAGGGGTATGCACTGGGGAAATTCTAGGCAGTTTCTAGAGTAGGTTACATGGTTGGTACAACATTGTGGGCTGAAGGGCCAGTAATGTGCCATAGATTTCTATGTTCTAAAACTTCTATATGCTGCTGGCCATCTAGTCATAACTGCCATCTGAATGTTAGAGTCAATGTCATTAGCAATAACATGTCATTTCATCTTGTAACCAAAGAATATAGCTTAATATAGCAAACTCAATCACTAAATGTTTTAAAAAGATATATTAGATCGAATTCTTGTGGTTTGGGATAAACGTGAACCTGTCCACGTGTAGGCTTTACAGTATGGAAAATATTTGTTCGAATATTCCTGATAACAGTAAACAGAACATGTTTAAAGTTTCTTTTTATCGGCTTCTGTATCTTTCTTCGAAAGTTTCATCGATTTACTGCCAAACGAGTCTTCGCTTCATACAATTCATATTTTGACAAAATTTTTCTTGTATCCTTCCCTCAATTTTTTCAAGCCTAATCACATTTTGTGACATTTTTTACTGATCTAAGCTAAACTTGGGAATCTGATAAACCTGTAGGATATGAATGTAAAGGATTTCCAGTACATTTGGAAGTAATGACTTTCTCAAATCAAGGGAGAGTTATTCATCCCATCAAGTCCATGTCAGGTCTCAGAGCACTCCCATACCTCCACTTTTTCTTATTTCTTCTCACATTCCTATCAACTGCATCCCAATTCTTATGTACTTACCCACATTAGGGGTAATTTGCACAGTTACCAATCTAGCTAACAACCAGTACCTTTTTGGGTACTAAAATGCCCTGAGAAAACCCATGTGATTACAGGGAGAATGTACAAACTCTACAAAGATAGCACTGGAGGTCAGGATTGAATCTAGGTCAATGCAGCTGTGAGACAGTCACTTTTCCTGCTGTGCCATTTCAGGAAAATATGCCACTGACTTCAGGTGCGTTAAGATAAAGGCTCATTACAGCATTTAACAATACCTCTGCTCAGCCTCAGACCTAAAGAGCTACAGAATCAGGAGGCTGAAGATGACAATGCAAAAATAATGTTACTGTTTATTTAAAATGATGTGTGCAGATCTGTAATCTAATGGCACTGTAATAGCATTGCACTAATTGCTACAGTGCTGTGATACCCCAGATGTGAGGCAATGTTTTGAGGGGGTGGGGTGGGGAGGGAGGCAAACAAGGTAGCGGAATTCACAACAAATGCTAGAATTCTAAGAAGTGCATGTCCACAGATCATGTGGTTAGTTAGCAAGTTTAAGTAAGCAAAAGGATTAGTCTTCTTCGATAGCCAAGGCATGAAATACAAGAGCAAGGAGAAACAGCTCAGTACGGCACTGGAGGAGTAGCTAAGAGAATTACATGCATGTCTAAAAGCCAGGAGAGTTTTAGCCATGACCAAAGATTGGGTGCACTGGTGTGTCTTCTTGGATTTGAAGAAACTGTGGGAGTAGTTAAGTGTTTATAACTATAATGGACATTGGTATATTAGATAATTTAGTAGAGAAGTGGGTAACCACAGAAAGTAATAAGAGGATGATTAAAAGTCAATATTTGTTTTCAAAGGATAGTACATTCAAACTGCTTGAAAGTATAGTCATGGCATAAATACTAATCACAAATGAAGTGTGTTTGAATAAGCTAGCAAAAGGGATACACTGGATAGTATTTCTTCAGCTGATATTGACAGGCAGGTTGAATAACCTTCTGTATAGCTGAGTTTTAATTCTATTATAGCAATTTGTAAAAAACATTGATTAAAAAAAACATCTTAAATCCCTTCAGCAAGGAATCACCACTGCAGGTTAACCGATTACTTAAAAGAATTAGTAGTAATAATGTCTAGAAAAACATTAAGCAAGTAAAAACTGGAAACTGAATCTGGACTCTCCTCTGAACTCTTTGATTTAGTCACAGTTTAAGAACTATTCTTGACTGCCCGTGGAGAATGAGTAATCTATGCCTAATCTGGTAGGCAAATTTTGCAAAATGGATCTCTGATTTTTTTTTTTGTTAGCACTTTAAATCCCATCACATGTCTCTATGCCGACAATGGGTCATCAGCATTTTCATTCCTTGGCCATCAACCTACACCGAGAAAACACTCCATCTTTTAACTTAGATACCTACAAATTCTTCCATCTTGGGAATGCTAAGTAAGTAAAGTTTATTATCGAAGTACATACATGTCATTACATACAACCCTGTAATCTTTTTTCTGTGAGCATACTTAGCAAATCTATAGAACGCTAACTGTAAACAGGATCAATGAACAACAAACTGTGCAAATGCAAAATATAAATAAATAGCAATAAATAACGAGTATGAAATAACAAGATCAAGATTTCTGAAAGTGAGACCATCGGTTATGGGAACAACAGAAAAAGAATGAGTGCAGTTATCCCCTTTTGTTCAAGAGCCTGATGACTGAGGGGTAACAACTGTTCTTGAACCTGGTGGTACAAGTCCTGAAGAACTTGTACCTTCGACCTGACGGCACAACGAAAAAAGAGCATGGCCTGGTGGAGAGGGTCTTTGATAATGGATGCTGCTTTTCTACAGCAATGTTTCATGCTCAGTGGCTGGGAGGGCCTTACTGTCTTACTGTGATGTACTGCACCGAATCCACTACCTTTTGTAGGCATTTCCACTTAAAGGAATTGATGTTCACATACCAGGCAGCAATGCTACCAGTCACCACACTTTCCACCACACATCTATAGAAGTTTGCCAAAGTTTTTGATGACATGCCAAACCTCTGCAGACTCCTAAGGAAGTAGAGGTGCTGCAGTGCTATCTTTGCAGTTATATTTATACGATGGGTCCAGGACAGGTCCTTTGAGATAGTGACACCTAAGAATCTGAAGTTACTGGCCCTCTCCACCTCTGATCTTCCAATGAGTACTGGCTCATGGACCTCTGGTTTCCCTCTCCTGAAGTCTACTATCAGTTCCTTGGTCTTATTAACATTGAGTGAGAAGTTGTTATTATTACACTACGCAGCCAAGTTTTCAACCTCCCTCCTGTATGCCGATTAATTAATTTGATATGGCCCACAACACTGGTGTCATCAGAAAACTTGTACATGATGTCGGAGCTGTACTTAGCCACATAGTCATAGGTGTAAAGTGAGTAGAGCAGGGGGCGAAGCACACATCGCTGTGGTGCTCCTGTCCTGATGGAGATTGTGGAGAGATGTTTTTGCCAATCTGAACTGACTGGGGTCTGCAAATGAGGAAATCCATAACTCAACTGCACAAAGGAGTAATGAGGCCCAGGTCTTGGGGTTTACTGATTAGTTTTGAGAGGATGATGGTATCAAATGCCGAGCTGTAATTGATAAAGAGCATCCTGATATTTGCATCTTTGCTGTCCAGATGTTCCAGGGTTGTGTGAAAAGCCAATGAGATGGCATTCACTATAGATCTGATGCTTCATTTTAAGCAAATTGAAGCAGATCCAAGCCACCAATCTGATATGCTTCAACACCACCCTCTCAAAACACTGGGAAGATGGTCATTAAGACAGGTTGCCACGCTGTTCTTGGGCACCAGTACGATTGAAGCCAGTCTGAAGCAGGTGAGTACCACACAGTGCTGAAGCGACAGATTGAAGATATCCATGAACACACCAGGCAATTGGTCAGCACAGGTCTTCAGTACTCGGCCAGGTACTCCATCCGGACCGGATGCTTTCTTTGGATGCACTCTCTTGAAAGCATCTTCAAATACTGAAATCAAACAATTATTGGGAGGCACAGGGGAGCATGATGGTTCCCCCCATTCTGGTGGTGAAAGCGAGCAAAGGCTGCACTGAGCTAATCTGGAAACTCTGCCTTCCCCTATGTTGCAAGATTTAACTTTGTAGGGGGTTATGGCATTCAAACCCACCCTGCCACAGCTATCGAGCATCCCTTGTTGATTCCAGTCTAGTCTGGAATCTCCACTCCACCCTTGAGGTGGCTTTTCGGAGGTCATACCTGCACTTCTTGTAGCGTTCTTGAGCTCCAGACTTGAATGCCTCTGTTCTGGCTCTCAGCAAATTCCAGATTTCATGGTTCATCCAGGGCTTCTGATTGGGGTAAACCCTGAAAGATTTTATGGGGATGCACTCATTCACAGCTGTTTTAATAGAATCTGTAACCACCCTGGTGTGGTCATTCACGTCCTCAGATGAGCTCTTGAACACTGACTGAAGGCAATCCTGCAACCGTTCCTCTGCCTCCCATGACCACCTCTTAGTTGTCTTGATTTCAGGAGTCTTGCTTTTTAGGCCCTCTTTGTATGCAGGTAGTAGGAATACAGTCAAGTGGTCCAATTTGCCAAAATGCAGTCTGGGAAAGAAATAATAATGTAGTAGTGGTCTAGTGTGTTGGGACCTCTGGTGCAACAGATTACATGCTGGTGATCACTGGGCAGTGTTTTCTTCAAACAGGCCTGAAAAAGTGTCCTGAAGAAGGGTCTTGGCCCCAAAACGTTGACTTTTATTCATTTCCATAGATGCTGCCCGACTTACTGAGTTCCTCCAGCATTTTGTGTGTGTTGCAAAAGGTATGGTACAAATGATTGTTATTTTCAATTGATGCAAGGGCCTATCTACATTTTGACTACAGTACCGAAGTACTAAATCAGCTGTAGTGTGTTCTTCAGTTACTAAAGGGTGATCTAAACTATGAAAATGTGAAACAGAAATCTACTTGAGTGAACCATCTTAAACTTTTACCAAATATACAACAATCTTTGTATTCCTTTATAAAATCTCATCAAAAATTAAGTATCTATAACTCTTTATCACTTTATAATTAATGTCATTGAAAGGACAAAAGGTATTCCCTCTCACCAGTTATTGCCTCTCCTCCATGATGTCCAGACTTCAGAAATGAGAAGACTGTTTTAGCCTGGTAAGCACAATCAACACAGCCTTGTACAGCCTGCTGAAGCACTGTTGGCACAGGGCCTGGCCCAAAGTGATCTGGAAGCTGCTGAACTTTTTTCTTATTCAGATGAGGTCCACAGTTTCCATGTTTGTTAACGTACACACAAACTGTAACAAAACAGCCACTATTAAATATCAAGACTTAACAACGAAACAATTAGTGATAATTTCCATTGCATACAAGGTGCCATGAGTAAAAGCAATTCTCAAAGATAAGGAAGGACAAAAGATTAGTACACTCGTCAGCTGCTTTTTTAGCTACTACATTAATGGACCTTTAAAACAGGGACCTGATTAAAAATTAAGCACAGACTTATGAAATGGGTTATTCAAAGACTGGATGTCACTTAGGTATTAAATTTACAATGCTCCAATACTTACAAGCCACTCAGTCCAAATATTTCTTTTAAAATATCAAATAGAACAACAAATCTAACAAAAAAATCTATAACTTAATATTGCCTTCTTTGGGGTTTGAATTGTGCAATTTACAATGATCAAGGCACATCTTTGTTGTGCATCACACAAATTTATGTAATTCACTTGATTAGAATTATGTAAATTATGTGAACTTAAAGAGTGAAGTGTAAATATTAATCATTTTAAATATAAGGAGGCATCAACTGTCATGCCACACAATCATCAACTGTTAAAGACTCTTGTCCTTCCTTGTATTTGACTATTATTAGAAATGAATAGAGTTGTTTACCTGTGGATAAAACTGATGGCGTCGTATTGGGAATACTAACAGCATCTTGGGGTCCTTGGGCACTGCTAACGTCAGTTTTGGCTATTGTTGCGGTGGGTGAAGGAGGATGCGGGCTCTGTACTGTTCGACTCTTTCTCTAAAGTACAAAAAAAAGTATCTTACAACTTTCCACAACCTGTGTAAAGGTATGCAAAAGGAATATGTTTTTATTTATATTTTAATAATGTGACATAACCAAAATGATTGCACATTTCATCTTTTGATCGTGTCTCTTTGGGCATGCTTTTGTTCAATTACGCTTTTCACAGTCTGCTTTATTAAACTTAGCATAAACTCACCTTTATCCAAAATTGTACTGTCAATGCTCTCACATTAAGCTTGATTCACATAAAGCTGTCTTTGCTGAGTTGCACTGGCACACGTTTAAGCAACGCTTTGATTTTCAAATTCTATTCACTTCAAAAAAAAAACATCTGCAGTGCCTTGCTTACCATCTTTCTCATTAACGATGACCAACAATTCTTCCAAGAAAACTTACATTTTTAAGATTCAAGCATCTTTCTTACCTTTGAATAGCTTCCTTCAACAGAATAAATGAATGGCCCAGTCTGAATTAGTAAATTGTTTTATTGTCATCACATGCATCAAGGTACAGTGAAAAACTTTGTTTTAACTTCAATACAGATTACTTTATTACAATAATGCAATGAGATAGTACAAGGGAAAACAAGAGAAACAAATTCTGGAATAACTCAGCAAGTCAGGCAGCATCTATGGGGTGCTTTGAGCCAAGACCCTTCAAGAGGACAGAAAAGGAAGGGAGAAGTCAGAATAAGATGGGGTTGGGGGTTAAGGGAAGGAGTACGAAGTAGGCAGGTAACAGATAAGACCAAGTGAGGGGGAAGTTGGGTGGCTGGAAGAGTAGGATGAAATAAACTGTGAGAGATAGGTGAAAGAGACAAAGGGCTGAAGAAGGAATCTGATAAGAGAGGACAGTGGACCATGGAAGAAAGGGCAGGAGCAGCGGAACCAGTGGGAGATGACGGACAGGTTAGGAGAAGAGAAAGAGTGAGAGGTAACCAGAATGGGGAGTTGAAAAAGAGAGGAGGGTTGGAAGGGGAAGAGATTACCCAAAGTTGGAGAAATCAGTGTTCATGCCATCAGGTTAGAGACTATCCCAGATGAACATGTGGTGTTGCTTCTCCAAACTCCAATAAAGGTAGATTATGGAATCACAAGGTTCACCTTGGCAGACAAGAGATCTATTCAGTAGTTCTGTAACAGTGGGATTAAAGCTTTCCTTGAGTCTGGTGGTATGTGCTTTCAAGCTTTGTATCAGCCTGACGGGAAGGAAAAAAATGTTCAGGGTGGAGAAGGGTCTTTGATTACGTTGGCTACTTTACCAAGTCAGCAAGGTGTGGGCATAGACCATGGAGGTGGCACAAGAGATTCTGCAAATGAAGGAAGACTTCAGCAACATACAAAATTCTGGAGGAACTCAGCAAGGCAGAATGAAAAGCCTCAGCCCAAAAAGTTGATTGTGTATTCCCCTTCATATATGCTGCTCCAACATTCTGTGTGTATTGCCAATGGAGAGGGGACTGGTTTCCATGATGTGCTGCACTACACCCACAACTATCTGCAGTTTCCAGCAGTCTTGGGCAAATCATGATGCCAACCCATGATGCATCCAGTCAGGAGCTTTCTGTGATGCATTCATAAAAATTGGTGTGGTTCATAGAAACATAGAAAATAGGTGCAGGAGTAGGCTATTCAGCCCTTCGAGCCTGCACCGCCATTCAGTATGATCATGGCTGATCATCCAACACAGAACCCTGTACCAGCCTTCCCTCCATACCCCCTGACCCCCGTAGCCACAAGGGCCATATCTAACTCCCTCTTAAATATAGCCAATGAACTGACCTCAACTGTTTCCTGTGGCAGAGAATTCCACAGATTCACCACTCTCTGTGTGAAGAAGTTTTTCCTAATCTCGGTTCTAAAAGGCTTCCCCTTTATCCTCAAACTGTGACGCCTCGTTCTGGACTTCCCCAACATCGGAAACAATCTTCCTGCAATCTTCCTAGATTCATTCAGTTGTCTATCCTTATGACACACTACCAGGTTCACACTGGAGGGAGGCTGTTCACCTGCTGTGAATGTGGGAAGCAATTCACTCAGTCATCTAACCTTATGTAACTCTCCCTTCGGCTAGCAGCTTAATACAGGGGGTGACACGCCCCAGCCCTGTCAAACTTAAGAAATCTTGTTTGGGTGGATGCTGCGCAATGTGTCCCCTGTAACAAATCAGTACCCCAAAATAACAAACAGTACATAATGTGATAAAACAATTGAGCTTCATAATTCTTACTTTGAGTATAGGGTTAGTGAAGTAAACAAATAAAAGAGAAAGGGCCCACTCTCTCCTTTCGCGTCTTCTCATCTCTCCCCAGCAAAAGACCACAAAAATCTCTCTTCCAGACTCACAAGAAAGAACATAGAAACATAGAAACATAGAAAATAGGTGCAGGAGTAGGCCATTCGGTCCTTCGAGCCTGCACCGCCATTTATTATGATCATGGCTGATCATCCAACTCAGAACCCAGCCTTCCCTCCATACCCCCTGACCCCTGTAGCCACAAGGGCCATATCTAACTTCCTTTTAAACATAGCTAATGAACTGGCCTCAACAGTTTGCTGTGGCAGAGAATTCCACAGATTCACCACTCTCTGTGTGAAGAAGTTTTTCCTAACCTCGGTCCTAAAAGGCTTCCCCTCTATCCTCAAACTGTGACCCCTCGTTCTAGACCTCCCCAACATCGGGAACAATCTTCCTGCATCTAGCCTGTCCAATCCCTTTAGGATCTTATACGTTTCAATCAGATCCCCCCTCAATCTTCTAAATTCCAACGAGTACAAGCCCAGTTCATCCAGTCTTTCTTCATATGAAAGACCTGCCATCCCAGGAATCAATCTGGTGAACCTTCTTTGTACTCCCTCTATGGCAAAGATGTCTTTCCTCAGATTAGGGGACCAAAACTGCACACAATACTCCAGGTGTGGTCTCACCAAGGCCTTGTTCAAAGTGGCATGCTGAATTTCTTTAGCCTTCCAAGGAAGTAGAGGTGATGATCCACATTCTTGGCCATGGCATCTACTAGGTTGGACCAAGGCAAGCGGTTGGCAATGATCACACCTAAGAACTTGAAGTTTTCAACTCCCTAAACTTCAGCACTGTTAATGTAAAGGGAGTAAATGCATTGCACCCACACCCCCTCCCAATGACCAAATCTTATGTTTGGCTGATACTGAGGGAAAAGTAATTGTCAAAACACCATGCCACTATGCTGTCTATCTCCTTCCTGTACTCCAATTCAATTGAGATTTGACCCATTATGGTGGTGACATTTGTGAACTGATAGGAGAAGTTAGAGCAGAATTTGGCCACATAGTCATGAGTGTACATGAAATTAAGTAGGGGGCTGAGGATGCAGCCCTGTGGGACACCAGTGTTGAGAATAATCATGGCAAAGCTGTTGCTATCTTGTTATTGATTGTGGTCTGTTGAATGGGAATTAAGGATCTAGTAGCAAAGGCATATGTTGAATCTCAGGTCTAGGAGTCTGGAGATGAATTTGCTTGAAATTATAGCATTGAAGATAGAGCTGTTGTCAATAAACAATAGTCTATTACTGGTATTGTTACCATCACAATGCTTGATAAAGAAATGTAGAACCAGTGATATGGTATCTACCATAGACCTGCTTAGGTGGTAGGCAAATTGCAGTATGTTGAGGTTCTCTGGGATGTTGGAGTTGATGTGTGCCACGACCAGGCTAAAGGGAGCCATGGCCACTTGAAATGATTTGTTTCTGCTTGAACACATTTGTGTTAAGTGCTTTCGGATGTTTTGCTGTAATATTGACTATTATTTGAAGGAAGTACACACAAAACTAAAACAATGCTCTTTCTATCACTGTACATTTTTCAGAAGTTTCTTTCTGAACGGTTCTGCCATACAACACATACAAAATTCTGGAGGAACTCAGAAGGTCAGGTAGCATCTATGGAAAAGAGTACAGTCGACGTTTTGGACCAAGACCCTTCAGCAGGACTAGGGAAGACATAAAAGGTGGGGGGGAGGGAGGGAGAAACACAAGGTGATAGGTGAACTGGGAAAGGGAGGGATGAAGTAAAAAGCTGGGAAGTAAACTGGTGAAAGAGATACAGGGCTGGAGAAGGGGGAATCTAATAGGAGAGGACAGAAGGCCATGGAAGAAAGAAAAGTGGGGAGGAGCACCAGAGGGAGGTGATATGCAGGTAAGGAGATAAGATAAGGAAGGGAAAAAAGGGAAAAGGGGATGGGGCAGTGGGGGGGGTATTACCGAAGTTTAAGAAATCGATGTTCATGCCTTCAGCTTGGAGGCTACCCAGACGGAGTACAATATGTTATTCCTCCAACTTGACTGTGGCCTCATTGCAACAGTAGGGGAAGCCATGAATTGACATATCAGAATGGGAATGGGAAGTGGAATTAAAATACGTGGTCACTAGGAGATCCTGCTTCTTCTGGCAGACTGCTTGGGGCCCTGAATGGTAGTGAGAGAGGTGGTGTAGGGGCAGGTGTAGCACTTGTTCGAGGAGGGAGATCAGTGGGGAGGGACAAATGGACAAGGGAATCGCGTAGAGAGTGATTCCCACGGAGAGCAGAAAGTGGGGGTAGAAAGATGTGCTTGGTGGCAGGATCCTGTTGGAGATTGCAGAAGTTGCGGAGAATTATGAGCTGGACATGGAGGCTGATGGGGTGGTAAGTGAGGACAAGAGGAACCCTATCCCGAGGGTGTCAGGAGGATGGGATGAGAGCAGATGTGTGTGAAATGGAAGAGAAGTGGTTGAGGGTGGCATTGATGGTGGAGGAAGGGAAGCCCCTCTCTTTTGAAAAGGACATCTTCATTCTGGAATGAAAAGCCTCCTCCTCCCGGTTTCAATGATCACCTTGTGTTTCTCCCTCCCCTCCACCCACCTTTTAAATCTACTCCTCATTTTTTTCCCCCTAGTCCTGCTGAAGGGTTTCAGCCCGAAAAGTCAACTATACTCTTTTCCATAGATGCTGTCTGGCCTACTGAGTTCCTCCAGCATTTTGAGTATATTGCTTGGATTTACAGAATCTGCAGATTTTCTCTCAGTTCTGACATACAGCTGGGATAGAGAACAAGTTATCTGCTTGCTCACCTACAAACAGAATGGAATTTCATTTTAAAAAATGTAAAGAGCAGAAAGATTAGGCCTGAAATGTTCATTTAAAATTGAATCAGTTGAGTAATAAGGGAAATAATAGCAGCTTTTATAATTAATTTCAAGATACTCTGCACCCCCACAAACTTTGCTACATTAGGATATCATTGGCAGACAGCATGAAAAAATATCAAGTTTCTTGACATTATTACTCTTATCAAACAAATACTCATCGAACATCACAAAAATGAGTTATGACTGGTATTTCATAGGCAAGTGCATTTATAATAGTGTGCTCAATTTTGGTTATCAGTAAACCTTCTTTCTGGTACTTGTATAAGTACTAAGTATCATTCCTTTCTATCTATTCAGCAAAAAGAGTTCTACAAAATTCAAATAAATTATTGAAGATCCTGTACAACCATTTACCAAAATATCTATGAACCTTTTGTCTCTGACAACATAACATATAACAGACACTTTGGGTATTGCATTTATAAATACTCAAAAAGTTTAAATAGAAGTGTCTGGACAAACCTTAAGTCCAGGCTTTGCTCCTCTTTTAGCTGGTTTGATTGGATCAGTACAAGAAACAGATTTAGGTGATAAATTACTTTCAGATGCTATGGTCTTTTTTGAAGTGGACTGCCCAGGTCGTTTTCCTCGAATGTTCTTACGGCCTTTCTGTGTTAGCACTTCATCAGGTTTCTGTGGTGACTGCATAGTCCTTTTAGTCAATCTTGAAGGAGTTGATGGAGTTGCAGGAATACTCTTTGAAATAGAAACTGTGAATAAGCAGAACATTTAAAAAACAGAATTCCTTAACATGTCAAAATCACTGGTATCTAATATATATTCCTCTTGTTCACAAGAAACAAATCATTCCATATTTTTCCTTCACAATCTAGCAAGACCAATCACTTCTCCATCTGTTTTATTGAATGCTATTGTCAGCCTGTCAACAATAGTATATTTACCTCTTCACCAGAAGTTATGAGGTCCAACTCTAGTCCTGATAGATAAATATAACGGATGTTTTAAGGCTGTATAGATGGATATACAATTTAAACCAGAGGAGAAAAAAAATCTGGTTTAACAAAAACTAAACTTGTGAGAAAAAGACATACGGTCCTGTGCAAAGTCCTAACACATATATATTTAGCTAGAGTGCCTAAGACTTTTGCACAGTACTGTAGTAAAAAATCCTAATTTCATAACATATGTGAGTGATGATAAACCAGATCCAGATACACATCTCTACTGTGGACTGAGAGTGGGAAAAGGGCAGGCAGAGGGGAATCATGGATGGAAAAATGGGAAGGGAGAGGGGAGAGAGCGGGAAGCACCAGAGAGACGTTCCATAATGATCAATAAGCCAACTGTTTGGAACCAAACGTCCTTGCCTGGTGCTTCAGGGCTGGGTGTACCTGGACCAGTGCCTGATACTATGCTACCTGTCACACACCCCTCCTGCAGTGTGCCACCCTCACCATTACCAACATTCTTTGCTCTCCACTCCACTTTGATAAACACAGTACTGTGCCAAAATCTCAGGCATCCTAGTTATATATGTGCCTAAGACTTTTGCACAGCACTGTGTGTGTGTGTGTGTGTGTGTGTGTGTGTGTGTGTGTGTGTGTGTGTATTTTTTTCCCTAATATACAAATTGTTAGTATTTAGAATTATTAACTCTAGTTTTTGAATTCTTCTGTCTGCTTGGGAGGTTGGAAAGAAGAAATTATTGGTTTAGTGCAGCTTCATTGGAAAATGGGTTTATGTGAGACCCGTTACTGAAAAGCTTGAAAAAAATAATTTAAGGTTTTGCTAAACTTGAAGAAAAATCAACTCTCACCCATTATTATTTGACTAATTAAGAAGATTAGTAATCCTCTGTTATCCAACAATCCACTGAGATGAAGAAAAATGAGAAAAATCAGAAAGGATTGCAAAATGTAACTGACAGAATCCATATGGTCCTTAAACCTGTTGCAATTTCTAACTGAGCCACATTCACAAAACAAGAGAAAATCTGCAGATGCTGGAAATCCAAGCAACGTGCACAAAATGCTGGAGGAACTCAGCAGACCAGGTAGCATCTATGGAAAAGAGTACAGTCGATGTTTTGGGCCCAGACTCTTTAGAGGGGTCTCATCCTGAAACATAGACTGTACTCTTCTCCATAGATGCTGCCTGGCCTGCTGAATTCCTCCAACATTTTGCATGCATCACATGCTTACCATTGGGTCTTTTGACTGAACGTCCTCAATGGAATTAAGAAAAGCTTAATTCACAAATACAGAAATTGGAAGCAATTGTTTATATTAGATCTTGAGTGCTATTTATAAATTACTGTGTGTGGTTTCCATGTTTTCCCTAAGGCCACATAGGCTTCCCTCAGATGCTTTAATTTCCTTCCACATCACAAAGAAATAACTAACTATAGTAAACTAACTCTAGTAAGGGTAGGTTCCAGGAGGATGTGATGGGTCTGTGAGAAAGAATGGACTAAGGGAAATTAGGGATCAATAGGAGTGATAGGTGTGCTCCAAGAGCCAGCACTGAGTAAGCCAAGTGGTTTTCTATGCTAAATGGGTATTTCCATGCAGTCTGCATTAAACATTTCATTTTTTGAGTGGAAGACAATAAAATGGTAAGGAACCTTAGTATTCATATGGGTTTAGCAAAGTAGCTTTTCATAAATACTTTATAGAAATACAATATAAAATAATTGAAGTGCTCATGATTTTAGATTGTACACAAAAGAACAGTTTTTAATCAAAGATACAGATGTCCGCCACTTTTTGAATGTTCGCTTTACGAAACCTCACTGTTACGAAAGACCTACATTAGTTCCCTGTTTTCGCTAACAGAAGGTGTTTTCACTCTTACGAAAAAAATCAGCGCGCGATAAAATCAGCCGCTCTCCCCCGGATTCGGAACGGCATTCTCACTGGCATTGCTTAAACACATGCCTGTGAGAAGCCGTTTGCAAGATGAGTTCTAAGGTATCAGAAAAGCCTAAAAGAACTCATAAGGGTGTAACACTTAGCGTAAAACTAGACATAATTAAGCGTTTCGATCGTGGTGAATGAAGTAAGGACAAAGTGAGTCTGGCTTGTGGAAGCTGACGAAGATGATGGGCATCCCATGACCAAGAACTGAAGATGAACAGCTGATGCAATTGGAAGAAGAAAGGATAACAATCGAAACCGAATGCAGTAGCGAATTGAACGTGAAGCAACTGTGTGAGATTTTCACTGCAATGATAAAGTACGACTTTAATTTTGAAAGGGTACATAGGTTTAGGGGATATTTGCAGGATGGTTTGAGTGCTTACAAAGAACTGTATGATCGAAAAATGCACGACGCTCAGCAGTCAAGCAAGCCTTCCACGTCAGCCACAGCAGACGACAAACCTCAACCTTCGACATCGAGGCAGGCAGTCATAGAAGATGACCTGCCTGCCCTAATGGAAACAGGCGATGATGAGATAACACCCCAGTGTCCCACCACCCCAACCCCCAGGCCGCGACAGATACCGATTCGCGGAGAATGCAGCAATAGCCGGGAGGCACACAGCACATCTTTAAGAAAAAAGCCGAAATAAACATATGAATTAATTAGGTGCTGCCCGACACGTAATTGTCGGCCCAGATCAGAGGCGATGCAATTGGCTTTTTTCTTAAAGATGTGCTGGATGCCTCCTGGCTACTGCTGTACCACTGCATGCTTTGCAGATTGGTATCGGGTTGCTGCCCGGAGGGCGGGGGTCACTGCACCACCTCGACTCCGACGACTCAGTCTAACACACCATCATCAGTGTGCTCGGCAAGCTGTCTTCCCGATTCCCGTAAGTGATACTACACTGTACATACATTATTTCTACTTTATATCGGCTGTGTAATTTTACATGTTATTTGGTATGATTTGGCAGCTTCATAGCTTAAAGGTTACTAGAGAGAGTGTTTCTGCCAACGGCGCTTGCACGAGATTTTCTGCCAAGAGCAAGAGCACTTGCGCCGTGTTTTTGCCGAAAGTGCTTGCATGAGATTTTCGCTATGGAGAACAGTGCAGCAATGATTGTGGAAAAGTATTTCTACTTTATATAGGCTGTGTATTTATCATATCATTCCTGCTTTTACTATATGTTACTGTTATTTTAGGTTTTATGTGTTATTTGGCATGATTTGGTCGGTAATTTTTGGGTCTGCGATTGCTCACAAAATTTTCCCATATAAATAAATGGTAATTGCTTTTTCGCCTTACGACATTCCGGCTTACGAACCGTTTCATAGGAACGCTCTACCTTTGGATGGCAGGGGAAACCTGTACTCCAAAAGCTGTACTACTAAAATGTAGGGGAAAAAACATTACTTTTTATGACTTTTCAAACTCAATTAACGTTAAGCACAAGTTTAACACTGAATTTATCTGGTGTTAACTATAGGCAACTCTAGGCCCATGTGTAGTTGACTTAACTGCCCTCTGAACTATCCTAGCAGTTCACAAAAAGTAAAACTCCAATAATCTCCAATCCAATTGTTCAGAAATCCCAGAAGTTAAATATCGGCTCACCATAGTACTTTTCCCACAGTCAATTTGAAGTCACTGGGGCCTATTCCCTCACTTTAAACACAGCAGGCACCATTTCCTCTGTTAGTACAAACACTACCATTGATGTCTGACACATGTTCAGTTATAGACAGTAAAAGTGATAATCCAGCTCCCTTGGTTGTGCCAGATTTGGTTCCACAATCCTCTTTTTAAGAGGAACCTTACCAGATTCACAGGAAAATTTATTGTTTGCTTGTAACATCTCTAGAAAAAAGCTAATTGAAAGTGTGTTGATGTACAAATCCAATAACATGCAACAGTCTGGAAAATGGCACTAGCAAGATTGTTGGAATATCAAGAGTCTTACTGAACAGATGTCAGATATCATACTTCGAATTTGTACTAAGAGAGGCACACCCAACTAAGACCTATAAGATTAAGTGATCAAATTCAAACCCTAGTCAAGTTTGATATAGATCATCACAATCAAAGCTTTTAGCCATTATCCCAGGCAATTCCATCATAGTGTTCTGCCTCACCAGCAAGACAGAGATGGGAGGCCATGGAATAAAATCAGGTGCTGTGGTCCCAGCAGTACTCCTCCCACAATTCCACCACATCTAAAACAACATTAGGTCAGATAATTCTCACTCTAACATTACTATTAAGCCAGGAAATCAAATGACATTCAATCATTGCAGAAGATCAAAAGAAACACCAGTCAGACATAAAAATGAAATTCTACTCAATGTACCATCAAAAAAAAAAGGATATGAACTAAATCTAAACTATAATAGGAACACAATGAGTGACACAGTAACGAAGGTTTCCTATGATCATGCCTCCGGCACTCACATTTGAATCATTTATAGAGTCATACAGCACAGAAACAAACCCACCAGCTCAAATTTGGCTCTATGTATTCAGTAATCAGAGACAAGATAAACTGAAATAACAGGAGAGCTTATGAACATCGACACAAAAGGCCCAGCACACAAATGCCGTAGAAGATGAATACCTGGAGTATGGAAACAGGCCACCGGCCTATTGCGTCTAAGTTGATCAGTGGGCAACCATCTGTATTAAACCAGTACTTAGTTCATTGCCTTCTATGATTGGTCGATTCAAGTGCTTATCTAGATACCTCTGAAAGACTATCAGCAACGATGCTTAAACTAATCTCTTAGGCAGTGTTTTTCAGGAACTCACCACTCTCTGGGTGGAAAAGCTCAACCCCCACCAGATCCCTTTGATGTCATTCTTCTTGCCCTAAATCTATGACCTCTGGAATTACCTGCCTCCAATATGGGGAAAGGTTTATTGCAGTCCACACTGCCTATATCCTCAATTTTCTAACCAGTTCCTCCATCTTAACCTCCTCCATTCCAGGAAAAACAGACCTAGCTTCTCCAGTCTCTGCTCAATTAAAATACTGTATCCCGAATAACATTCCAGTAAACCTTTGCTGCACCCTCTCCAGCACCAACAGATTTTTTTTTAATGTGTTAAGGTTGAGAGTAACATTTAGGCTTCAGCTAATGACTGGCAAGTAGCATTTGCACAATGTATCAGGCAAATGATTACAAGAGAACATTAAACTACTTCCCAATGACAATGGCATTACCATCAGAAGACCGTGTAAGGAATCTGGAGCAGCAGCTGGATGACCTTCGACTCATAAGGGAGAATAAGGCAGTCATAGATGAGAATTCAGGGAGGTAGTCACACCTAGGCTGTCGGAAGCAGGTTGTTGGGTGACAGTCAGAGGGGGGGAAAGCAAAGGTGAGCAGACAGGTAGTGCAGAGCACCCCTGTAGCCATTCCCCTGAATACTAAGTTTACCATCCTGGATACTGTTGGCCGGGACGACCGACCAGGTGTGAGCCACGGTGGCAGGGCCTCTGGCACTGAGTCTGACCCAGTGGTGTAGAAGGGTGGGACGGAGAAGAGGAGAGCTGTCGTCATTGGAAACTCTATAGTCAGGGGAGCAGAAAGGAGATTTTGTGGACGTGAGAAGGACACCCGCATGGTTTGTTGCCTCCCGGGTGCCAGGGTCTGGGATGTCTCTGACCGGGTGCACGACATCCTGGTACGAGAGGGAAAGCAACCAGAAGTCGTGATACATGTTGGGACCAACGACATAGGGATGAGGTCCTGAAGTGTGAGTTTCGGGAATTAGGCAGAAGGCTGAAGAACAGGACCTCAAGGGTGACGTTCTCAGGATTGCTGCCAGTGCTACATGACAGAGATGGTAAGAATTGGAGGAGATGGCAGTTGAATGCGTGGCTGAGGAGTTGGTGCAGGGAGCAGGGTTTTAGATTTTTAGATCATTGGGATCTCTTCTGGGGAAGGTGGGACCTGTACAGATTGGATGGATTGCACCTGAACTCGAGGGGGAGCAATATCCTTGCAGGTAGGTTTGCTAGCATGGTTCGGGAGGGTTTAAACTAATTTGCGAGGGGGATGGGACCCAGAGCGATACAGCAGTGCAAGAAGTGCATGGAGTAAAGCCAGATCTAACATACAGAGAGGATTTGAGGAAAGAGAAGCAGAATAAACGGTGTAAAGACAGTAAGGTAGAAGGGCTGAAATGTGTGTACCTCAATGCAAGAAGCATCAGGAACAAAGGTGATGAACTGAGAGCTTGGATACATACATGGAATTATGATGTAGTGGCCATTACAGAGACTTGGCTGGCACCAGGGCAGGAATGGATTCTCAATATTCCTGGATTTCAGTGCTTTAAAAGGGATAGAGAGGGCGGAAAAAGGGGAGGAGGGGTGGCATTACTGGTCAGGGATACTATTACAGCTACAGAAAGGGTGGGTAATGCAGCAGGATCCTCTTTTGAGTCAATATGGGTGGAAGTCAGGAACAGGAAGGGAGCAGTTACTCTACTGGGGGTATTCTATAGGCCTCCTGGTAGCAGCAGAGATACAGAGGAGCAGATTGGGAGGCAGATTTTGGAAAGGTGCAAAAATAACAGGGTTGTTATCATGGGTGACTTTAACTTCCCTAATATTGATTGGCACCTGATTAGTTCCAAGGGTTTATATGGGGCAGCATTTGCTAAGTGTGTCCAGGATGGATTCCTGTCACAGTATGTGGACAGGCCGACCAGTGGGAATGCCATACTAGATCTAGTACTAGGTAATGAACCGGGTCAGGTCACAGATCTCTCAGTGGGTGAGCATCTGGGGGACAGTGACCACCGCTCCCTGGCCTTTAGCATCATCATGGAAAAGGATAGAATCAGAGAGGACAGGAAAATTTTTAATTGAGGAAAGGCAAATTATGAGGCTATAAGGCTCGAACTTGCGGGTGTGAATTGGGATGATGTTTTTGTAGGGAAATGTACTATGAACATGTGGTCGATGTTTAGAGATCTCTTGTGGGATGTTAGGGATAAATTTGTCCCGGTGAGGAAGATAAAGAATGGTAGGGTGAAGGAACCATGGGTGACAAGTGAGGTGGAAAATCTAGTCAGGTGGAAGAAGGCAGCATACATGAGGTTTAGGAAGCAAGGATCAGTTGGGTCTATTGAGGAATATAGGGAAGCAAGAAAGGAGCTTAAGAAGGGGCTGAGAAGAGCAAGAAGGGGGCATGAGAAGGCCTTGGCGAGAAGGGTAAAGGAAAACCCCACGGCATTCTTCAATTATGTGAAGAAAAAAAGGAAGACAGGAGTGAAGGAAGGACCGATTAGAGATGAAGGTGGGAAGATGTGCCTAGAGGCTGTGGAAGTGAGCGAAGTCATCAATGAATACTTCTCTTCGGTATTCACCAATCAGAGGGAACTTGATGATGGTGAGGACAATATGAGTGAGGTTGATGTTCTGGAGCATGTTGATATTAAGGGAGAGGAGGTGTTGGAGTTGTTAAAGTACATTAGGTCAGATAAGTCCCTGGGGCCTGACGGAATATTCCCCAGGCTGCTCCACGAGGCGAGAGAAGAGATTGCTGAGCCTCTGGCTAGGATCTTTATGTCCTCGTTGTCCGCGGGAATGGTACCGGAGGATTGGAGGGAGGCGAATGTTGTTCCCTTGTTCAAAAAAGGTAGTAGGGATAGTCCGGGTAATTATAGACCAGTGAGCCTTACGTCTGTGGTGGGAAAGCTGTTGGAAAAGATTCTTAGAGATAGGATATATAGGCATTTAGAGAATCATGGTCTGATCAGGGACAGTCAGCATGGCTTTGTGAAGGGCAGATCGTGTCTAACAAGCCTGATAGAGTTCTTTGAGGAGGTGACCAGGCATATAGATGAGGGTAGTGCAGTGGATGTGATCTATATGGATTTTAGTAAGGCATTTGACAAGGTTCCACATGGTAGGCTTATTCAGAAAGTTAGAAGGCATGGGAACCAGGGAAGTTTGGCCAGGTGGATTCAGAATTGGCTTGCCTGCAGAAGGCAGAGGGTGGTGGTGGAGGGAGTACATTCAGATTGGAGGATTGTGACTAGTGGTGTCCCACAAGAATCTGTTCTGGGACCTCTACTTTTCGTGATTTTTATTAACGACCTGGATGTGGGGGTAGAAGGGTGGGTTGGCAAGTTTGCAGACGACACAAAGGTTGGTGGTGTTGTAGATAGTGTAGAGGATTGTCAAAGATTGCAGAGAGACATTGATAGGATGCAGAAGTGGGCTGAGAAGTGGCAGATGGAGTTCAACCCAGAGAAGTGTGAGGTGGTACACTTTGGAAGGACAAACTCCAAGGCAGAGTACAAAGTAAATGGCAGGATACTTGGTAGTGTGGAGGAGCAGAGGGATCTCGGGGTACATGTCCACAGATCCCTGAAAGTTGCCTCACAGGTGGATAGGGTAGTTTAGAAAGCTTATGGGGTGTTGGCTTTCATAAGTCGAGGGATAGAGTTTAAGAGTCGTGATGTAATGATGCAGCTCTATAAAACTCTGGTTAGGCCACACTTGGAGTACTGTGTCCAGTTCTGGTCACCTCACTATAGGAAGGATGTGGAAGCATTGGAAAGGGTACAGAGGAGATTTACCAGGATGCTGCCTGGTTTAGAAAGTATGCATTATGATCAGAGATTAAGGGAGCTAGGGCTTTACTCTTTGGAGAGAAGGAGGATGAGAGGAGACATGATAGAGGTGTAGAAGATAATAAGAGGAATAGATAGAGTGGATAGCCAGTGCCTCTTCCCCAGGGTACCACTGCTCAATACAAGAGGACATGGCTTTAAGGTAAGGGGTGGGAAGTTCAAGGGGGATATTAGAGGAAGGTTTTTTACTCAGAAAGTGATTGGTGCGTGGAATGCACTGCCTGAGTCAGTGGTGGAGGCAGATACACTAGTGAAGTTTAAGAGACTACTAGTCAGGTATATGGAGGAATCTAAGGTGGGGGCTTATATGGGAGGCAGGGTTTGAGGGTCAGCACAACATTGTGGGCCGAAGGGCCTGTACTGTGCTGTACTATTCTATGTTCTATCACCGATATCTCACCATTCTGTTGTTCACAGCTAAAGCAAAATTTAACTAGACCAGATACTCAGACAGTACAACTAAAGGATTATCTTTGCTTCTAAATTGGTAGTGTGTTGTGATACTCTACACCGATCTGGAAGAGTATATTTTTGAAATACTCAAGAAGCTGAATACAACAGATTATCTGTCACCTCTGTGGATTATGGCAGACTATAGCTGCAGTGTGTATTTCAGCCTCCCTGCAGTGTCCTAACCAAGGATTCTGTGACAGTATCTTTGTGACACTACCAGAAAGAAGGATTTTGCTGATGAATAAACACAAGAGATTCTGCAGATGCTGTTAATCCAGAGCAACACACAATGCTGGAGGAACTCAGCAGGTCGATCAGCCAGCATCAAAGGGGAGGAATAAACATTTTCAGCTGAGCCCCAGTCCAGATAACACACACAAAATGCTGGAGGAATTCAGCAGGCCAGGTAGCATTTATGGAAAAAAGTACAGTCAACGTTTTGGGCCGAAACCCTTTGAGTGACCCAGTCCAGATGAAGGATCTCGGCCTGAAGCTTCGACCACTCCTCTCCATAGATTATGCTTGACTTGCCGAATTCCTCCAGGAATTTGTGTGTGCCGTTCTTTTATCGACGAATCATAGTAAAAAATGGAAATCGTTGAAAAGTACAAAGGAAAATGTTTGATTATCAAGGCAAAGGAGGAATGGAATACTATCATCCACAGTACCTGCACTACATGCACATTTGTGGCTTAAATACCCCAACTGTCATTTGCGATGGGCAATAAATAGAGGCTTGACAGCAATCTGTTACTGCATGGATGAACTTAAAAATCTTTCATTAGCCAGCAAGAGGGATGGAAGATTATTCATTACAGAACTGAGAGGTTCAGGCAGAACGTAGCAACATGGAGGAGGAGAAGATGGCGGCACGACACAGCGCGCACAGCCTCTCTGGTGGTGATGTCTGTTATCTGTCAAGTAGGAGGCCGTGCACAATTCTGATTTGATGGAGGCAGACGTGACAGCACGGAAGAACACCTGGTGAAACTTCTGAAATGCCCGCTTCGCTGCCGCTGCTGCTGTGTGATCTGAAGTCTCCAGAGGGGAAGGCCCCAAATCCTCGGCTTTGCCTGTTGTTTGGCGGCCGGGGCTGGGGTCGAAGCACTCGGCAGAGATTGTGCTCGGTGTTGGAGGGTTGGTCGGAGGCTCAAGGTTTTCGGACGGAGTCAGAGTCGGACTGTGGTAGGGTGCTTCCAGGATGCTGCATCGGCAAGTTTGTGGCACTGGAAGCTCAAGGCAGGGAGAGTTTCTTCCTTCCACCGTCTGCGTGAGATGTTGGGGCTAATCGGGACTTTGAGACTTTTTTTTTTACCATGCTCATGGTCTGCTCTTATCAAATTACGGTATTGCTTTGCACTGTTGTAACTATATGTTATAATTATGTGGTTTTTGTCAGTTTTAGTCTTGGTCTGGCTTGTGTTTCCGTGATATCATACTGGAGGAATATGTATCATTTTCTAATGCTTGCATTTCTAAATGACAATAAACTAGGACTGAGTGTCCTCATAATCTAATCTAATCTAACTATACTTTCCCCCAACACCGTTTATTGTCTAACCCGAACAACTTCATGAACTAGATGAATTGCCTCTAAATAACTCAGCATGGAAAACTGAAGAATACTGAGGAGAAAACGAAGTGTGCAAATATATTAATTTGTTGAATTTTTAAGCAATGTCACAGAGCCAATTTATTTTAGTTCACAAGTAGGACCTTGGTAAGTAGTGCAAAATTTGAATTTGTAGTATTTCAGTTTGTTCATTTAATGATACACTGTCTTTTTCTGATCATTGTTTAAATTGAGAAATACAATTATTTTGCAATTGACATGAGGCAGCTGGTGACCATAGAGTATTAAGTGATATATGAAATATTATTTCACAATCAATATACCAAACACATCCATTACTGGTCCATTCAAACATCTACTTAAAAACACAGCAACAATAAGAAAACTATTTTGCTATCCACCTTAAAGAATAATTCACCCTTCTCACAATCAGCAACTGTTCTAATTAAATAATAATTTTAACAATGAACATGAGTAATTTTACTAAAATGTTAGATGAATTAAAACTTTAGCAAATGGTATGGTCTTGTTCCAAAACAAAAAAATCAAATCTACGAAGAAACAAATTAATCTTTCAAATTTTTAATTAAGTTAAATTCTATCACAATAAGCTCAGGACTGGAAATGTTTGATATTAAAGTTATACTGTATCATGCATTTATAATTAATAGCACAAAATACAAAAAATATTCACCAACTGCATTAGAATATATATCAATTTTTGAGAGCCTGGACTGGTGATAAGTGTATTGCAACACCATTTACTGCACATTTGGACTTAAGCACTCTTATCAAACAAAAGCTACACAGGCAACCAATAACAAAGGTAGCTTTGTTCATTTAAAAGAAGTAAAATAAGAAATATATATGCTTCAGTAACATTTACCGTGGTTTGATTTAGGTGCATCCTACCAACTCCTACGAGCTTAAAAGTCCCTCATTTCCCTTCTAAATTTTCTCTGTCGACTGTACTTTTTTTGCCTACCAACCCATCCACAAAGCTCATACTTGACTGAAGCTTGATATTTGCATTAGTTTGGGGATGTGGGGGGATGGTAGAAAAGTGATGAATTTTAAACTAATCTGTATACCGTGTGCAGGCTAGAGACAGTGCTCATTCCGTCACCTGCTCCCACTATCTTCACCCCTAATTTTGCACAAGGCTAAAAGGTTAAAATGGGTCACAGATTCACAAAAGGCAGAAACTCAAATTGGTCATCTGCATTTGCAGACAACGGTCGCCATTCTAAAATGTATACTAAATCAAAACCAGAAACACTTGCATCAAATTCTCATGCATTGGTAGTCTTATAGTCAGTAAAACAGGTTTTGACATTTACATAAATCTCTGATTATGTTACCAAATAGGGAAACAGGCAACATTCATTTCACAACTCTATCATATAGAACACACTTATTATAGCAACTAAGAATTAAAACCCAAATATGCCATTGCAAATTCTATAGAAATTAGATATGGTCAAATAATGGGCAAATATTCATCAATAATTAATTTTCACCTTGTTTTTCAAGTGATCATATTTTACAAGGTCACATGAATATTAAACAAAATGATCATAACTTATTTACCTAAAACAAATTAAGAGGAAGCTGTAAAGTGCAGTAGTTTACAGATTAGACTCTCAAGTCTTGACATTAAAGGAACGTATTTGACAGTTACAGGGCTGGAAATTTGCATGTAACTATCCCCTAGGTAATTTGCAGCATGTAAGAATTCATATCCATACACTAATTTGAATACTTCTATTCAAGTTTAAACTTGCACATAGAGCTACTTCTAAGCATCTTACCAAAACTTAAAATTTGAATTTGAAATTGAACTATCAATCTGCCATGTTTAACAAAAGATCAGCTACATTTAAAAATATTAAGATTGAATTCAAATTATAAATTCCAGGATTTATCAGTCAATATCATAGCAAAATAAATGTTTTAACAACCTCAAATAAAGAAAGAATTTAATCTACAACACTGAGCATTACATATTATTGTTAGGCATCTTGATATATACGATCAATGGGCAGGGTTAAATAAAAACATAAAAACTGTTTTGTTGGAAGGACAGATCAATAGTTCAGACCTTTTCAGAAAATGTCACCCTACTGCCTGCCAGTAAGTTCAATTGCTCATTCCACACTCTGTGCCCATGTTGTTACTAGATTCCCACGAAAACAAAGAGCCTCTGTCTTATTGGCTGATATTTGAATGCTGTGCCTTCCCTGCCTTTCACATTCAAAGTGCTTGTGTGCAACTATTGTGACTCCTGAGTATCATTTCAATATGCAACTCAACTAAGCATGGTCTGATCCTCCTGAGTTCTATGAAATAAATGAAAGCCCAACTAAAATATTATCAACTAGAGCTTTCAATTTATTCAACCTTTTTAAACAACAGTTGTGGATTTCCAAAGCCAACAATATTTAATAATTCTCTGACAATTAAATTTCTGAAACAAAGCAAATGATATTCCTCAAATTTTTAATGCTAGATTTTAATAAAGGAAAATGAAACACAATCCAAATATTCTAACCATCTGATTTTATTTAAGATTTCATTTAATGTACACTGTCATATGGGAAGAGTCTTAAGGTATCTTCAATCTAAGCCATAGAGCAACTGAAATAATTGAAAACTCAGTCATTGATTTAATTAGCTAATATAACATATAAACAAATACATGCACCATACAAGTTAAGCCTAGCTCTCAAATCACAATAATTCCCATCTAACAGAACCGTTATCCTCAAACCCTTCCGTCCCCATTTTTGTTTCTCTCTCCTTCTGATCCAACTGGCCCCATCACCCTTAGTCTTTCTCCTCTCCCACCCTTTCCCCCTTTGTCATCCTCTGCCCATCACTCACACACTTCTCCCAACAGTTCCCCAAATCTCCATCCCTGAATTCCATGCTTCACCATCTATTCTGAAACTGTCCGTGAATTGATATCAGTATAAAATCATCTGAAGATGTTATTATTTCAAACTTTTATCAAAGAATGACACCACGTCAACTTGGAAATCAATTTCTAGTTTTGGATCATCAATAGTTAAAAATCTTACACTTTCCTGATTATTTATCAGAATTCATTACAACATTCAAAGTTTATCAACAACTCTTCAAGGCAAACTAAGAGTAACCAGTAAATACAGGAAATTTTTTTTACTGGCTCCCATATCTGAAATTTTCAAGAAGGTTGTCTACAGCTAAGTAACAGTAAATTAAAAGTTTAAATTAAACTAAAAATAACTTGCATTTCTACAGCAAATCTAATGGCTTCAACATCTGCTACTGAGTTATAATCATTGCTGTCATGTCAGAGAAGGTGACAGGTAATTTACTTGACATTGTAATAAGAATTAAGGATAATCTTGTGAGATTTTGGTTGAAGTATGAAAATTGGCTAGGTAACCAACTGATAATTCTACAATTAAGCAAATCTTTGTTAAACATACCAAAATGTATCTTCCTCACAAAACTTTAAAACAAACAATATTCAGTTTAAAACTTACCCCTATTGCCAGGTGGCTGGAGACTATCTCCTGTCATAGCACACCATCCCACTGGAAAAATATCACGAGAGTCATATTTGCACCAGTAGTCGAAAGCACCTCTCCAACCATCAAATGTTATAAAAATGTCATCTCCTTTCACTTCACTGATAGTTGCTGGACAAATCAGATGAGGATTTTTCCGGTCCACAGCTTCCAGTTTCATACCAACTTTGAAATGATTATGCTGTGGACTGGGAGGTTCCTCCAAGAGAAGAGAAGTATAATTTTTAAGTGTACGCATTCATTTAAAACTCATAAAGAATATTACAACTTTAACTAAACATTAACTTAAGTGTAAAAGTAAGTAATAGAGGCTTGGCATCATTCTTCAGTTTTCTTGAATGCAAAATTTAACTTTTTCAATCAAGTATGATTTCAGTTACAAGGTTAAAACTTAAATGGTGTCCTTTGTTGAAAGGAACATGAAAAGCAAAGGAGGAACAAGAAAGTACTGAGGTTCAAAAGCAGATTCACTAATTGAGCAATTTTTATCCAACAGACTCATAAATATTTAAGTCTACACCTGTCCACAAAAAATCCTTGTAAGCATACCCAACTCTATCGCAACACTGCCTTTTTCAACTTCTTTACTCCCTCTAAAATGTCAGACAACTAATTTTAATTGCAGTAACAGATAAGCGCAAGTTTCCTGCAACTAAAGGGCCACTATCATCTTTGACATAAAATGCATATCCCTAGCAATCATTTAAGTGAGCTAAATCATTCAAAATTTTGTCATACCTAACTGAAGTTGAACTTCATCTACATATGCATCACATCACTACGACCAACTACTTCCAATTCTATAACATAATTGAAATTCAACCCAAACTCAGTTGTCAATTGTTGAAGTCCTCATCCATGCCAGAGTTACTGCAAGACAACTACTCCAATTTACATACGTTAGTCTCCTTGTTTAATCATGATGAAGCAGGGTAATTTGGGATAGGTTCTAAACATTTTTGTTGCTTGCAACCGATCTCATGTTAAATTTTGCTTAACTATACTTGGCAGGTTAAGCAATGTTCCAGTATTATTTTTTAATTATGTTTTCAGTTCCCCCCCCACCCCGCCACCCATAGCTTCCCTACTCCCAAACTCAGTAAGCTCCTCTAGCCCCACAATTTCAGATACATTCTAATTCTAGTCTGTTGTGATTTAGAACTATAGTTATTCCACCACTGGCACCTATGCCATTTAGTTGCTCAAAGACTAAACTCTGGACAAGCTTCCCTAAACTTCTTCACTTTTCAAAGCCTTTTTTTTTAGGCTCTTCTTAAAATTTGACACTTTGCCCTCTGCAGCTTGATCTGGTTAGGTATCTTGGTATAATTTATTTAGGATCAAATTTAAATCAAAGAAAATGAAAATATTAAGTTACACACATCAAAGTTGCTGGTGAACGCAGCAGGCCAGGCAGCATCTCCAGGAAGAGGTGCAGTTGACGTTTCAGGCCAAGACCCTTCGTCAGGAAGATATTAAGTTCTTCAGTTTGCTTTCAGAACAAAAAAGGTGTGGATCAAAAAAGGAACCACACAAATTTATATGTTTAACGGCTTGATTAATTTAGGAAAGAGAAAAATTTCTGGAGAGATCAATTTAAATTATAATTTAGGATGGAAAACTTATTTTAAGTCTTGCACTGTAGCTTAAACTTAGCCTGGATTGGCAGTATAATCAAATAGCAGTACAGCAGGGACTACATTTAGGAGACAAAAACCATTGCTGCCATTAAAAAAAAACTACCAAAACAGAATAGCCAAGTAACAGCTTGCATTAACAGCTACCATTAAGTGACATTTTATCACTACCTCTGAACTCCTGAATTCAGCTACTGATTTGATCATTTGTGCCAGAGATTTGGTTGGTTTTCCAGATAAACGTGCTCCCAATGTCATTTCATCTGTTATCAAACATTATTTAATGAATTTTAGGGCTCTGTGTAGTAAAGCATTAACCTTGTTGAAAATATTTAGCAATATACAAAATGAATTCCTCAGACTTAAAATAGTACTCCCAGCATCCTATACTGAAAAAAATGCAAGGTATAAATATCATCTTGCCATCAGTTAAATTGGACTAATGATCCTGTGTTTATAGTGTAAGTTTATTCACAAGTGAAAATACAACCCAAGTATATTACTGCTACAAAGCATCTTGTAAATCTTTGAAAGCATCTCGTCATTAGTACTATTTCCTACAGCTCAATACTTGCTTTTTAATGATGCTTCATTATGTCCTGAAGTTCTTCACAAAAAATGCATTCCTTTTCAAATGCTGTAACTGATACTGAAGTAAATGTGAGAAGTCTTTGAAATAAGATGCCACAAATGGATAGCAACCAAATAATCTGTTATGCTAGTGATGCTCGTTGAGAAATGGATTTTAGTCATGCCACCAGGGGACCTCCTTGCTCCTTACAAAGGAAGTTCATGTCCATTTCACTCTGCTAAATCTAAAGTTCCATCTAAGAGGGTGTTTAGAAAAATGAAATGCTGTCTTAATAGAGCACTGAAAAGTCAACCCAGTTCTGTGTATTCAAGTTTTTAAAATCTTCAGTATGATTTAAAGGATTTTCCTAAATCAATATCCTTTTAATTATTAGTTTATATTTTGAAAGAAGATTCAAATCTTTTCACCCTATGCCAAACACAAATAGTTTCAAATCTAACATCACCCTATGGCAAACACCCTTGTATTATTTACAAGGATGGGTGACACCTTCACATGAGAAGCAGAATCTTCAGAACACTGCAGCCTAGCAATAAAATATTAAATTTTATAATTAAAGGGGTAAGAGGGCAGTGTTGGTCAATGCACATCAATAAGAGTTCAACAGAAAATAAGGCATCAGATAAAATGGTAACAACACTTTGTGTATTATTTGAAAAGGACATTTCTTACCTTTTTAAATATAGATGCTGGGGCCATTTCTGCTCCATTTAATGTTCTAAGCAGAAACATCGGCCACGAAGAAGCATTCATTCTGAATCCTGTCCACCCATGCAAAACAAACATGAGGTAGGTTTCAAACAGTACTGAAATCATAGGGGAAAATAATGCCAATTCCAAGTTACAGAATAGATTTTCCATCGCAAGCGGCCAGTCTTTTATTTAGAAGTTTTAAAAGCTGTTTATGTCATTTCTGGTGCTCATAAGTAAATCCTTAAGATTACCACTTCGCAGGCATCAAAATTATGTTATACATTTAGATACCTTATATCTCAAATGAATAGCCCAGCCAAAGGTGATGGGAACAGTGAACTAAATTAAGAGACAAATTCAGTTTGACATCTTTTTGTGAAGACAGCTCCAATTTTTAACATGGACAAACAATGAAATAGAAATGTAGATCAAAAAAAGAAAACTCCAAACAGTTCAAAACTTCATGGCCAAAGGCCTTTATGTCACAAGTTGGTACCTACACTTGCCTGCCTTTTCACAAGCTTGAGACAAAGTCAACTCTTATTTTGAAAATAAATGTAAGCATTGAAAATGTTAAAAATATGCAAACCATCAGGAAAACAAATGGTACAATGCCCTTTATTGTAAGAGGATTTGACTATAAAATGCTACATGACTTTATGAGTGGAGATATCTTGCTCCATAAAGGCAAGATAACATCTGGAATATTCATCATTGAAGGATATACTTATTATAGATTGAGAGTAGCGAAGGTTCCCGAGATAGATTCCTGAAAGGTCAGGTAAAGCAGATTGTGTCTATATTCTCCATTGCAGAAAAATAAGAGGCTACTTCCTTGAAACACACAAAATTCTCAGCAGGCTTGGCAGGGTAGATATGGATCTGATGCATCCCATGCCTGAGATGGTGGAGAATAAGGAATCACAGTTTCAAAATAGGGATCTGCAATTCAGGATGGGGTGGGGGGGGGCGGAAGAGGGGAGGGAAGAATTCTTTGCACCCAGAAGACAGTAAATCTTGTTATGGCCATGGAAGCTGAATCATTGACATTCAATACAGATTTTTTAAGCTATTAAGGAATATGGGATTAATGCAGGAAAGAACAGAATTAAAAGATTCATCTAATTGAATGGTGCAGCTGCCTCAGAGGAATGAATAGCCTACTCCTGATAGTCTTACCTACATTCTACTAGCTTAAGTTCAAGACAAGGGTGGTGATCCTACAGCACCCACGCCCAAGATGGCACATGCAAAAATTTTGTTGGCAAGCAGCACATAGTGCCAACCCTCAATTCTTTAAACCCTATCCATAAATAAAAAGATAATGATTATCTTTACTGCCAAATAAATCATGATATTTTACAACCTGAGAACAGTGAGATGTTTGCACAGGAAACAGCTAGGTGGTTATGAGAGCACGTGATGTTGGATAATGTGTTTTAAAAACCTCACAGACCTGGTGCACCTATCAGTACTTGGTTAGTAAACAGATACAATAATAATATTTGGAAATTATATTCTTTCAATTATCTTTAACAAGATTAATATTAAAAATTTTGAAACTGATTTTCTAAAATGTTTCATTTATTTCAAGAGCAATATGCACTAAATGCTGGAGAAACTCAGCCAGTCAGGCAGCATCTATGAAATGGTGTAGTCAATTTTTTTGGACTGAGAACCTTCATCAGGACTTAATGAAGGGTCTTGACCCAAAACATCAACTGCTTACTCCATTCCATACATGCTATCTGACTGGCTGATTTCCTCCAACATTTTGTGCTTGCTGTGCAAGATTTCTGGTATCTCTGCTGAATCTCATGGTTGTTCTTATTCCAATCTGTCTCTTTTTATTTTATTAATAGTCAAACAATGAATACATGTAAGTAAGCAACAAGACTCATCCTCGTTCCTTAAAAAATTCCATAATTATTGTTACTAATTTGTTAACCAATGATCATCTCAGCTCCGTATTACCATGGCACATGAGAAAATTTTTCTTAGCAGACTGTCACCAATTCTCAAAAAGGTACTCCACCTCTTTTCAAGAAAGTTAGAGGCAGGTTATCGATTTTGGCTTAACTTCTGATAAAGATCAGACCAAAATCTAAATTGACTTTTGTACACCTTCTGATATGTGGATTCCCAGAATTTTCCTTAACCTTTATAACTGTTTAAGTAACAGGCTCTCATATTGAAATGGCAAATAAATAAAACATCAACAGCAAAATAGTTTTCATGGTAAAAATTCCAAGTTCCTGGTCCTTTTACAATTTATATGAAACGAAAAAATGTGAAACTTTCTAACCTGAAACAGATGGATCCCTGTTTTCAGCATTCTAAAAAATTATAAAGCTTGTCTGTTGGCCTTCTCCTTTCAATTTTCCCACATAATATTCTCATAGAAAAGCAGTTAGCCTTTATTCACAGCCACTCCTGATGAGATTGTAAACCACAGAGAAATGAACATCAGAAATAGAAGAAAAAAGATCTAGCTAATCTACGATGCCTGATACAAAACAAAGCTACTCTGGGTTCCCTAATATCCAGTGGAAAACTCATGGATCCCATGTACAAGAGTAATTAAGGTTGTTTTACTAGTTCTTTGATAAAGTAAAGAATAGTACAACTATAGCAACTTTTCTTTTCATTAGCTTAACTTAAAAATATCTAGAAATATAATTTTACAGAGTTTTAACAGCTAGTAGCAGGTGATTGGTGTCTCTGTTAGCAAAAAATAGAGTGAAAGGAAAGGAAAGGGAAAGAGAATGACACGTTTTCTCATGACTAACTATTGCAACATCAATTAACAAACTTGTGCCTCAAAGATTCAGCTCATGCAGAGGGTCTAGCTGATTCTGAGTTTTGTTAAGATTTTACAAGATGCATCCATATCAAAACTAAACTGCCAATAGTCAAACCATTAAAGCAACTGGTTCAAGTCTAATAAACATCACCAATATAATTATTGTGCTTTGAAGAATTAACTAACTTAAACTGAAAAGTTACATGTGAATGGGTCATATATCATGTTTATGCCTCATACCTGGGGGTTCCATTTCTTCCTCAAGAGAACCAGCTTAAAATATACAACCATAATTAAAGTGTATTGTCTAAGGGTTGACCATAATTGCTAATAATTTTAAATAAATCACTTGAGAGTAAATATCAAGCTGAAGTTTAAACCAAAAAGGTATTTAGCAGAACATCTAATCAAAGAGGTTGTCAGGAAAAGTAACCCTACCATCCAACTACACAAAACTGTCTTGATTCTTTTCCAAAAAGAAAACAAAGGAAAGCCTCTAAGATTGGTTGGGATCAGGGCATGATTTGCTTCCCCCCCCCTCCCATCTTCCAAGATCAAAAGTGTGTCTCACATTCAAAAATAAAAGGAAACAAAAACAGCCTCAGCCATTATTTGCAGATACACTATTTGTGTGGACACAGACCACTGCAATATGCCACTCGATCACTTATTGAATAACAAATGCAATACCTACGCAAGACAAAGCTATGGATGACCAAAACCACCAGCCGTTTATGGAGAAAACCAACAGAATAATCTGCAAATACTCAGATAGTAAGGCAACAATTACGAGGATGAGGCCCACTGACATCTTACGCTGCCTTCTATTAAACCTTTTAACACTTAATCTCATTTTCTACCTTGCTATATTTTGTCCTTCTCTTTTGATCTCTTCCACTACACGTTTAGTGTTTCACAAAGTAATATAGCTTTTTGCAATTCTGACCAAAAAAAAGTTATCCAAAACATATAACTGTTTATCTCTTCTGCAAATATGCCCTGACCTGCAGAGTATTTACATTTACTTCATTCAAACGGAGGGAACGTCGACTCAGACCATGAGAGGCCTGCCTCCCCTTCGACGTTCCCTCATTCAAAGCTTGTGTGCAATGTAAAGTATATTGACAAATTTCTATAGATGCGAGGTTGAAAATATATTGACAGGTTGCATCATGGCCTGGGACGGAAAAGCCTTCAGTGTTGACACAGCCTAGCCCATCATCCTAGCTATCACTGCTGTCACAGGAAAACAGCATCTACCATCAAGACCCCCACCATCCAGGCCATGCTCTTTTCTTGCTGCTGCCGTCAAGAAGAAGGTATACGAACAGTTATTACTCCTCAACCATCAGGGACTTGAACCAGAGGGGGTAACTCCACTCAATTTCACTTGCCTCTTCATTGAACTGTTCATATGACACATGGAAGAAGGACTATTTATCTCATGTTTGCTCTATTCATTGCTTATTTATTATATTTTTAATTTTCTTTTTGCATTTGCATAGCTGGTTGATTTTTTTTGCATACTGGTTATTATTGTTCCTCTTGGGTGTGGTCTTTCATTAGTTCTATTGTGTTTCTTGTATTTACTGTGATTGCCCATAAGAAAATGAATTTCATACTTGTATATGGTGACATATATACTTCGATGATATATTTACTTTGAACATTGATCAAGGATAATTTCATTCCAGGCTTTGCTCCAAAACAAAGCAATATCATAATGAATAAATTCCAGTATGAAATTTGAATGCATTGTAATTTAACTTACATTTATAACTCTTCAGTGATGTCTGGATCTAACTATAGTTAAATATCTATTTCCAAATATCACATGTTAAATGAATTCCAACCTACACAAATCATATTGTCTGGAGTCCATCCTCCATACATTGATCTTCTTAAACTGTGCTCACCCATTAAAGTATATACACTCAACTTTACTTATTATTTTCCCTTCTATTTTTACTTTAAATTGTCCATTCTATTTGAAGCACTTTGAAAGTTAAAGCAGAGGTATTATAGCAAACAGCATTCCTGTAAAAAAACAGAAATACACTAGATTCCAGTTAATTGGGCCATTGGTTAATTGAGATAGCCATTTATTTAGGACAACTGTTAAAATAAAGAAAATAGCTGTGATTCCCTTTGTTTATTTGGGACACTGTGCCACTTAATTGGAAGCTGTTGCTGAACAGATTCTAACTAGCTTTAATCGCGTGCGCTTGTGTGGCCTTTAGACACTGCACCATGCTTAGGCAAAACAGTTTTTAAATAATGCCAGTTGCATACGCTTGTCTTATGTTATCCATTGGCCAATGGACACCAATTCAAATTAGTGAATTTTGATAATTTTGTTTTTATTTCAACTTTTAAAAATTTTCAAACCCTTGTCAAGATGTCATGAAAAGATTAGACACTAGCCAAAAAATTACCCTACTGGACCACATTAAAAGCCATCCACCAAACATCAGTTATTAGTACAGTTTCTCACTGGTGGGAAATATGAAGTCAAGGAATGTAACAAAGGTGGTACATCTAAACAAAACTGGAAGACTGTACAGGATGACAGGATATTTATTGTTGGATTACCAACACTACTTCATGCAGGAAGACAACGAAGGAGTCCATTATCTGTACTCGGTGTCTGCGCTGAATTTGTTCATCTACAATACCTGTAAAAAGTATTCACCCCTTCCCCCAGAAGTTTTCATGTTTCCTTGGATTTAATGTGGCTTTTTTTTTAAAACATTGAATCAACAGAAAAAGACTCTTTCGTGTCAACATGAAAACATATTCTTCAAAGTGATCTAAATTAATTACAAATATAAAACACAACATAATTGATTGCAAATATTCACCCCCTTCAAGTCAGTATTTAATAGACACACTTTTGGCAGCAATTACAGCCTTGAGTCTGTGTGGATGGATCTCTATCAGCTTTGCACATCTGGACACTACAACCTTTCCCCATTCTTCTTTACAAAACTACTCAAGCTCTGTCAGATTGCATGGGGATTGTGAATAAACAGCCCTTTTCAAGACCAATGGAATTGAGGACTCTGACTTGGCCACTCCAGAACATTAACTTTGTTGTTTTTAAGCCACTCCTGTGTAGCTTCGGTTTTATGCCTGGGCTCATTGTCTTGCTGGAAAACAAATCTTCTCCCAAGCCACAGTTCTCTTGCAGACTACGCCAGGTTTTCCTCCAGGATTTCCCTGCATTTTGCTGCATTCATTTTACCTTCTACCTTCACAAGCTTCCAGGGGCTGATACAGTGAAGCATCCCCACAGCATGATGTAGCCACCACCATGCTTCACAGTAGCGATGGTGTGTTTTTGATGATGTGCTGTGTTTAGCTTATGCCAAAAAGCTCTATTTTGGTTGCATCAGACCATTGAACTTTCTTCCAGCTGACTTCAGAGGCACCACATGCCTTCTGGCAAACCCTACCTTACAGTTCATGTGAGTTTTTTCCCCCCAACAGTGGCTTCTCTTTGCCACTCTCCCATAAAGCTGTGACAGGTGAAGCAAATGGGCAACAGTTGTTGTACGCGCAGTTTCTCCCATCTCAGCCACTGAAGCCTGTAACTCCTCCACAGTGGTCACAGGTCTCTTGGTGGCCTCCTTCACTATTTCCCTTCTTGCACAGTCACTCATTTTTTGAAGACAGCCTGCTCTAGGCAGATTTACAACTGTGCCATATTCTTTCCATTTCTTGATGATTAACTATATTCCAAGGGATATTCAGTGATTTGGAAATTTTCTTGTACAGGTGTCCCCCGCTTTTCGAAACCTCACTGTTATGAAAGACCTACATTAGTACCGTTTTCGCTTTCAGAAGGTGTTTTCACGGTTACAAAAAAAAAAGCAGCGTGCGATAAAAAATCAGCACGCGAAAAAAAGCAGCGTGCGATAAAAGGCAGCACGCACCCCGAGCGGCCACTCTCCCCGGATTCGGAACGGCATTCTCGCCGGCATTGCTTAAACACGTGCCTGTGAGCAGTCGTTTCCAAGATGAGTTCTATGGTATCGGAAAAGCCTAAAAGAGCTCATAAGGGTGTTACACTTAGCGTAAAACTAGACATAATTAAGCGTTTCGATCGTGGTGAACGAAATAAGGACAAAGTGAGTTTGGCTTGTGGAAGTTGACGAAGATGATGTTGAAGGGGTTTTGGCATCCCATGACCAAGAACTAATAGATGAAGAGCTGATGTAATTGGAAGAGGAAAGAATAACAATCAAAACCGAATACAGTAGCACACGGACCAAAGGTGAAGTCATCCAGGAACTGAACATGAAGCAACTGCGTGAGATTTTCGCTGCAATGATATAGTACGACTTTAATTTTGAAAGGATACGTAGCTTTAGGGCATATTTGCTGGATGGTTTGAGTGCTTACAAAGAACTGTATGATAGAAAAATGTGTGAGGCTCAGCAGTCAAGCAAACTTTCCACATCAGCCACAGCAGATGACGAACCTCGACCTTCGACATCAAGGCGGGCAGTCATAGGAGAAGATGAGCTGCCAACAATGGAAACAGACAACGATGAGATGACACCCCAGTGTCCCACCACCCCAATCTGCGACGACTCAGCCTAACACACCATCATCAGTGTGCTCGGCGCTGTCCCAATTCCGGTAAGTGATACTACACTGTACATACATTATTTCTACTTTATATCAGCTGTGTATTTTCACGTGTTATTTGGTATGATTTGGCAGCTTCAAGCCTAAAGGTTACTGGAGAGAGTGTTTTGCCAAGAGCGCTTGCTCCGTGTTTTTGCCGACGGCGCTTGCGTGAGATTTTCGCTACGGGAACAGTGCAGGAAATCGTTGCAGAGAAGTATTTCTAATTTATATAGGCTGTGTATTTATCATACCATTCCTGCTTTTACTATGTGTTACTGTTATTTTAGGTTTTATGTGTTATTTGGTAGGTTATTTTTGGGTCTGCAAACGCTCACAAAATTTTCCCATATAAATAAATGATAATTGCTTCTTCGCTTTACGACATTTCGGCTTACGAACCATTTCATAGGAACGCTCTAACTTCAGATGGTGGGGGAAACCTGTATCCATCTCCTGACTTGTGCTTTTCAATAACCTTTTCGCAGAGTTGCATGGAATGTTCTTTTGTCTTATTGGTGTGGTTTTTGCCAGGATACTGATACATTAGCAGTTGGACCTTCCAGATACAGGTGTATTTTTACTACAATCAATTGAAACATCTAGACTGTACACTAGTGATCTCCATTTAATTAATTATGTGACTTCTAAAACCAATTGGCTGCACCAGTGATGATTTGGTGTGTCATATTAAAGGAGGTGAATACTTATGCAATCAATTATTTTGTGTTTTATATTTGTAATTAATTTACATCACTTTGTAGAGGCATGTTTTCACTTTGACATGAAAGAAGTCTTTTTCTGTTGATCAGTGTCAATAAAAGCCAAAGTAAATCCACTGATTCAATATTGTAAAATGATAAAAATTGAAAACTTACAAGTGGAGCAAATACTTTTTATAGGCACTGTACATTCAAAAGAACAAGGCAGCATGTAGTTCATTGATAATCATTAGGAACAAATACACAGTTTTATGGTACTGTAATAGTATTGGTAGTGTTCTAAATTATTCTATATTTCATTTAAATACATAATTTGTTACTCAGTTAAATAGTAGTTTGCCCTTTTTTTAAAGAAAAAAATACCTTTTTAACAACTTCCACGAAACCAGTTAATTTGGGCAGCTGCTTAATTGGGCCAAAATGTGGTCCAATTATCTAGAGGCTACTGTATATCTAAACACTAACATTCGGAATCAGAGATTGAAGCAGGTGAAAATTATCCTGGGGAATTTAGATCAGAATCTCTATTTTCTATGTTTTATGGTCAATCTCAACCCCAGGATGTAATATAGAGAACCACATCACTGTTCAATAAACTTGCAACAGTGATGTAACATATTCTTGCACAAGAGTTCATGCTTATCACTGGTAAATCATGATTCAATGATATTGTTGTTAAATAACCTCAGAGTGAATATACATTATGTTTCAGAATTTTGACTGGCTTGAGTGGAAAACCAACTGAATTTATAAAAGGATTTTTTCATTAGGTTAAATTTAGCTAAAAAGGTTGTAAGGTCATAAATTCTATACAACATATACAATATTTGAAAATGGCAATATCCAGACGTTTTTGAACACAATTACATGACTTGCATGCCAAATTTATTAAGTACATTTAAGAACAGGATTTGGATGTAATCTTAAAATCACCTCATCACTGAGTAAGCCATAGGGGGAATTTTGGGAACTTGTATTGATTCAATTCTAAAAGGAGTATTTCAGCAATGTTCTGTATATTTTTTAAAGTTAACTGTATTGAGTACATTGGGTCTACTGAAGGGAGAAAATTATGTCCTTTCCCTTTTAGTTTAAATTTCCTACAGAATTAATTAAAAGTAAGGACATTAACAGGACAGGTCTTTCTTTTTTTACATATCCTGCTTTTTATTAAAACAAACAAAACTATTAATTTGATAAAATGTTATCCACTAAATCTCCAAACCATAAGAGGAGGAGTAAGCATAAAGTTACAAGCCCAACTCCACCTAGCTTAGTATTGAATAAAATAGTGGATTGATCTTCTGTATTAAATCCACTTTCATACCTTTTCTCCTTCATTCCTCCCAGCTCAAAATCAATGAGCTTGTGTATATTCAAAAATGAACTATCATCAGATTCTCTTCAGCTGCAAGAATTGTAATCCTTTTACTGAAGGCATTTCTCCTTAGTCCAATCCCAAATATTTGACAGCGTTCTTTGGGAAAGGGCCCACATGAAAAAGTTATGGATGTTCTTTTTCAAAAAAAGTTACAGAACGATTTTGTGGGACAAATGATACACACATAACTTAAGAGAATAACTTCGTTTCACAAACTATAATTATCAATCAAGCACCCAAAAACAGATTCTTACATTTGTTATTCTCTAAATTTGTTGCAATTATTTACACCTTGTCATTTAGTAACTAATTTATTATGTAGGAAGTGAATAGCATTTACATTTATATACTGATGAAGTGTACACCATCAATTCAAACAGGTAAACAAAGATTTTCTTACCGAGTGGAGGCTGCAGCATTCCGCTGTTCTTCTCACAGGTCCCAATAGGTTGTATATCAGATGAGTCAACTAATCGCCAAAAATCATTTTTGTTGTCACTCCCATCAAGACGTAATCGCAGCCTTGCTCCCGTTATTCCAACCACAGTGGCTATACAAATTGAAGTAACATTCCTTGGATCCTGAGCTTCAAGCTTCATGTTAATTTTGAACTCATTGTTGGGTGGAATTCTTGGCTGATGTGAAGAATCAATGTTAATACAAGTCTTCAGTGAAAATTTTTGTCTATATTTTCATAAAAAGGCAATGTAAATTTTAAACAATTTTCTATCTCGAAATACAGTCAAGCAACTAACCACTTCAGGATGCTTGCATGAGAGTGCAAGGTCTCAAGACTCTCTTTCCTCGAGACTGTATGATCCCTTAGGCCTATTCTAATGTTACCTGAGAATACTGCAAAGAGTCTACATGCAAACTTCTCCAATATTGAAGGGTGAGTAATTTAGACAGTACTTTGTACAAATAGGCATTACTAGACAATATTGAGGGATTCATCTTCAAATCTAAATGAATATACCATAGTTGTCACCAACTTCATCAAGACCTGTGTGGATGAGTGTGTGCCTTCGAGAACATATTGGACAAACCTAAATCCAAAGTCATGGATGATTTGTAGTCTGCTAAGGGCTATATCTGTGGCTTTCAAGACTGGTGATCTAGAACTATACAAGTAGTTCAGGTATGACCTATGAAAGGCAAAAAAAAACTATTCTGATTGAAGTTAGAGACAGAATCAGATGCACATTGGCTCTGGCAAGATTTGTAGGCCATGACTTCCTACAAGGCGAAACCTAACATCATGAGTGGTTGTGATGCTTCACTCCCAGTTGAATCCAATGCCTGTTATGAATGTTTTGAAAGGGAGAATAAAACTACTCCTGTGTGAACCCTTGCAGCTTCTGGTCATCTTGAAAGATCATCTTTCAAGAGCAAACCAACTGGCCCTGATGGTGAACCTGGTAGGGCACAGAAAAGCTGTGCCTATCAACTGGTAGAAGTGTTCAAGGACATCTTTAGTCTCTTACAACTGCAGTCAGAGGTTGTGACTTCCTTCAAAAGGGTGACAATTATACCAGTGCCCAAGAAGAGCTTTGAAAGTTTGGTCATGGCCAGAATCAGCTCCTGCCTAAGCAAGGACCTGGACCTGCTGCCATTTGCCTATTGCCACGATAGGTCTACAGATGTAATCTCACTGGCTCTCCATTTGGCCTTGGATCGCCCGGACAACAGCAACACCCACATCAGGCTGCTGTTGATTGATTGCAACTCAGTATTCAATACCATCATAGCTTCAGTGCTAATCAAAAACCACCAAAACCTGGACCTCTGCGTCTTGCTCTGTAACTGTATCTTTGACTTCATCAGGAGACCACAGTCAGTGCAGAACAGAATTAACATTATCTCACTGACCTCAAGGATGTGTGATTAGCCCACTGCTCTACTCTCTCTGAATCCATCACTGCGTGGCTAGGCACAGCTCAAACTCCATCTATAAATTTGCCGATGACACAACTACTGTTGGCGGAATTTCAGATCATGACAAGGGGGCATACAATACAGGAGTGAGATAAATCAGCTGATTGAGTGGTGTGATTGAGTGGTGTCACAGCAACAACCACAAGGGGTCAGCAGTGCAAATACTGAGCAGTTTCAAATTCCTGGATGTAAACATCTCTGAAGATTTATCCTGGGTGCAACACATTGATGCAATTACACAGAAGGCATGACAATGGCTATATTTTAGGAGTATGAGGAGATGTGGCATGTCAAAGACTCTAGCATATTTCCGCAAATATACTAAGCAGAGCATTCTAACTGGTTGCATCACCATCTGGTATGAAGGAGCCACTGTACAGGATCAGGAAAAAGCTGCAGAAAGTTGCAAACGCAGCCAGCTCCATCATGGGCACTAGCCTCCCTAGCTTCGAGGACATCTTCGAAAGGCAGCATCCATCTTCAGAGACTCCCAAGATTCAGGACGTACCTCTTCTCATTGTTAACATCAAGGAAGAAGTACAGAAGCCTTAAAACACACACTCGATATCTTAGAACAGTTTCTTCCACTCCACCATTAGATTTCTGTATGGACAATAAACCCATGGAAACTACCTCAATAAAAACTGTCCAAGTCCCTCAAAACTGAACCAAAGTAACCAAAGCCAAATCTTCCAAATTTAGGTAATAGAAAATTTTCTCTTGAAGTAGAGATACACAGAATGTAGATTACAAGTACATATTAGTGAAAAGAAAACATATCTGATATCCTGAGATACTCTCAAAATCAAACAATACCTGTGCAAATTCCACCTACAGATGAAAACATTTTAACCCATTAAGTTAAAGAATATGTTAACAATCACCAATAAATTGACATACTTGTGTGCATTGGGATTAGATGACAACACTGCAAAGGAGCCAGTATCCGTTGGCAATTATTGAGAAAGGTTAACAGCAAATACTGAAACTAATTCTGACAACAGTGAATGCTGAATAACAATCAACTAAATAAATACACCTCCACAAACAAGAAAAGTAATGTCAAATCTTCACCAATGCAGCTTGGAAAACAAATGAGTCTGTGTGTTGGGGGGGCGGGGTGATTGCAGCAATGTGAACAAAAGTAAAATCTTCATTTTAAACCATGAACTTTATATTGTGTTGGAACATTAACAACACTTCAATGAAGATGTAGAAAAGTTATATAACTGAGCCAACTCTATTGAACAGTTTGATCCTGTCATTAAACGAACAATGGCCTCACTTCAAAAACCTAAATGACTATCACCATGTGCAATTCAGCTTCTGTAGTTACATACCTGTCTAAAACAATGTGGGGGAGCTGGAACTTCTCCACTTTCTTTCAAGTAATCATCCCAGTTAAAATGTTCTGTAAACAACAAGAACAATTTTGTACAATAGAGTGTCATACAAGTTCTATTCTTGATGGGTGTTTTCGCCATTGCAATTTAAATGTATTTTGGACAAAAGTAAGAGGTTAAGGAAAATTTGATTAGGATATTTGGATGAAGTAGCTTGAAGTTTCAGAATTTCATGACTGATAATCTTGTGACCATGAACCTGCTTTTGTTGGATCAATATCCAAGTTGTTAATTAATTAACAATAATTATTTCATTTTCTATACAATAATACCATCTAAAATTGTGTTACTGAGCAAGAAATGGAAGAAATATTTATGGCATAACAGTTTAATTATTTTCTTAGCTCCAAATTAATTATTCCCTGCAGCTATTCAATTTGCCTTGTTCAGAAATTCAAACAAATGAAGCTGAACATAAAAGCTGTAATAAGTTTAAATATGTAAGACCATTAGAAAATCACTTAAGAACAGGGGGCACGTTAAATCTTATGTATAAACATGAGAGGCTCTTATAAGTTCTGCACAGTAGCAATAACATGCACTGATAATCATGGTTTGGGCCTCCTCATCGTAGGGGGAGCAATATCCTTGCAGGTAGGTTTGCTAGCATGGTTCGGGAGGGTTTAAACTAATTTGCGAGGGGGATGGGACCCAGAGCGATACAGCAGTGCAAGAAGTGCATGGAGTAAAGCCAGATCTAACATACAGAGAGGATTTGAGGAAAGAGAAGCAGAATAAACGGTGTAAAGACAGTAAGGTAGAAGGGCTGAAATGTGTGTACCTCAATGCAAGAAGCATCAGGAACAAAGGTGATGAACTGAGAGCTTGGATACATACATGGAATTATGATGTAGTGGCCATTACAGAGACTTGGCTGGCACCAGGGCAGGAATGGATTCTCAATATTCCTGGATTTCAGTGCTTTAAAAGGGATAGAGAGGGCGGAAAAAGGAGAGGAGGGGTGGCATTACTGGTCAGGGATACGATTACAGCTACAGAAAGGGTGGGTAATATAGCAGGATCCTCTTTTGAGTCAATATGGGTGGAAGTCAGGAACAGGAAGGGAGCAGTTACTCTATTGGGGGTATTCTATCGGCCCCCTGGTAGCAGCAGAGATACAGAGGAGCAGATTGAGAGGCAGATTTTGGAAAGGTGCAAAAATAACAGGGTTGTTATCATGGGTGACATTACCTTCCCTAATATTGATTGGCACCTGATTAGTTCCAAGGGTTTAGATGGGGCAGAATTTGTTAAGTGTGTCCAGGACAGATTCCTGTCACAGTATGTGGGCAGGCCGACCAGGGGAATGCCACACTAGATCTAGTACTAGGTAATGAACCGGGTCAGGTCACAGATCTCTCAGTGGGTGAGCACCTGGGGGACAGTGACCACTGCTCCCTGGCCTTTAGCATTATCATGGAAAAGGATAGAATCAGGGAGGACAGGAAAATTTTTAATTGGGGAAAGGCAAATTATGAGGCTATAAAGCTAGAACTTGCGGGTGTGAATTGGGATGATGTTTTTGCAGGGAAATGTACTATGGACATGTGGTTGATGTTTAGACATCTCTTGCGGAATGTTGGGGATAAATTTGTCCCGGTGAGGAAGACGAAGGGACAAGGAAGGGACGTAGGGTGAAGGAACCATGGGTGACAAGTGAGGTGGAAAATCTAGTCAGGTGGAAGAAGGTAGCATTCATGAGGTTTAGGAAGCAAGGATCAGATGGGTCATTGAGGAAAATAGGGAAGCAAGAAAGGAGCTTAAGAAGGGGCTGAGAAGAGCAAGAAGGGGGCATGAGAAGGCCTTGGTGAGTAGGGTAAAGGAAAACCCCAAGGCATTCTTCAATTATGTGAAGAAAAAAAAGGATGACAGAAGTGAAGGTAGGACGGATTAGAGATAAAGCTGAGAAAATGTGCCTGGAGGCTGTGGAAGTGAGCGAGGTCATCAATGATTACTCCTCTTCGGTATTCACCAAACAGAGGGAACTTGATGATGGTGAGGACAACATGAGTGAGGTTGATGTTCTGGAGCATGTTGATATTAAGGGAGAGGAGGTGTTGGAGTTGTTAAAATACATTAGGACAGATAAGTCCCCGGGGCCTGACGGAATATTCCCCAGGCTGCTCCACGAGGCAAGAGAAGAGATTGCTGAGCCTCTGGCTAGGATCTTTATATCCTCGTTGTCCACGGGAATGGTACCGGAGAATTGGAGGGAGGCGAATGTTGTCCCTTTGTTCAAAAAAGGTAGTAGGGATAGTCTGGGTAATTATAGACCAGTGAACCTTACATCTGTGGTGGGAAAGCTGTTGGAAAAGATTCTTAGAGATAGGATCGATAGGCATTTAGAGAATCATGGTCTGATCAGGGAAAGTCAGCGTGGCTTTGTGAAGGGCAGATAACAAGCCTGATAGAGTTCTTTGAGGTGGTGACCAGGCATATAGATGAGGGTAGTGCAGTGGATGTGATCTATATGGATTTTAGTAAGGCATTTGACAAGGTTCCACACGGTAGGCATATTCAGAAAGTTAGAAGGCATGGGAACCAGGGAAGTTTGGCCAGGTGGATTCTGAATTGGTTTGCCTGCAGAAGGCAGAGGGTGGTGGTGGAAGAAGTACCTTCAGATTGGAGGATTGTGACTAGTGGTGTCCCACAAGGATCTGTTCTGGGACCTCTACTTATCGTGATTTTTATTAACGACCTGGATGTAGGGGTAGAAGGGTGGGTTAGCAAGTTTGCAGACGACACAAAGGTTGGTGGTGTTGTAGATAGTGGAGGATTGTCAAAGATTGCAGAGAGACATTGATAGGATGCAGAAGTGCGCTGAGAAGTGGCAGATGGAGTTCAACCCAGAGAAGTGTGAGGTGGTACACTTTGGAAGGACAAACTCCAAGGCAGAGTACAAAGTAAATGGCAGGATACTTGGTAGTGTGGAGGAGCAGAGGGATCTCGGGGTACATGTCCACAGATCCCTGAAAGTTGCTTCACAGGTGGATAGGGTAGTTAAGAAAGCTTATGGGGTGTTGGCTTTCATAAGTCGAGGGATAGAGTTTAAGAGTCGCGATGTAATGATGCAGCTCTATAAAACTCTGGTTAGGCCACACTTGGAGTACTGTGTCCAGTTCTGGTCACCTCACTATAGGAAGGACGTGGAAGCATTGGAAAGGGTACAGAGGAGATTTACCAGGATGCTGCCTGGTTTAGAAAGTATGCAGTATGATCAGAGATTAAGGGAGCTGGGGCTTTACTCTTTGGAGAGGAGGAGGATGAGAGGAGACATGATAGAGGTGTACAAGATAATAAGAGGAATAGATAGAGTGGATAGCCAGCGCCTCTTCCCCAGGGCACCACTGCTCAATACAAGAGGACATGGCTTTAAGGTAAGGGGTGGGAAGTTCAAGGGGGATATTAGAGGAAGGTTTTTTTACTCAGAGAGTGGTTGGTGCATGGAATGCACTGCCTAAGTCAGTGGTGGAGGCAGATACACTAGTGAAGTTTAAGAGACTACTAGACAGGTATATAGAGGAATTTAAGGTGGGGGCTTATAATGGGAGGCAGGGTTTGAGGGTCGGCACAACATTGTGGGCCGAAGGACCTGTACTGTGCTGTACTATTCTATGTTCTATGTAAGGTGTAAATCTGTATTTTTCAGCTGAATAAGAATGTCAATGATTGATTACACTCCAAGCATCAAACAATTATTGAGAAATATTTTAAAAAGCCAAATAAAATTTCAGAGAAAAAATAAGCATTTGTACAGCCAGCTATTCAGAGAACTCCATGACTTTTACTGCAAATGAGAGTGTACATCAAACTGCTGGATAATTTCAATAATACTCTTAACTGGTTCTGACAGTTAAATTTGATCCAGACCAGATCATTGCTCTTTGGCGACAGCTTCAAAAATGCTAAGAGTCAAATATGGAGAAACTGTAAAGGAAAAGGTATATCATAAATACAGTTGCAAGAAAAAAAGTTAGTGAACCCTTAGCAATTACCTGGTTTCTGTATTACTCATAAAATATGGTCTGATCTTCATCTAGGTCACAATAATAGACAAACACAATCTGCCTCAATCAATAACGCACAAACAATTGTACTTCTTGTCAATACTGAGTACACCATTTAACAACCACATTCTAGGTTCAAAGAAAGTATGTGAACCTCTGGGATAATGCCCTCTACAAAAGCTATTTGGAGTCAGGTTTCCAATCAATGAGATGAAATTGGAGGTGTGGGTTGTAGAGGTTACCTGCCCTATAAAAAAGACAAAATCAGGTTACTGACAGAGCACGCTCTTCTCAAGAAAGATCTGATTATGTGCACCATGCCTCAATCCAAACAACTTTCAGAGGGCCTTAGAAGAATTGTAGAGATGTATGAAGCTGGAAGAGGCTACAAAAGCATTTCTAAGACCTGGTTCATCAGTCCAGTAAGAGAAATTGTCTACAAATGGAAGAAATATAATACCGTTGCTACTCTCACTAGGAGTGGGTGACCTGCAAAGAGCACAACGTGTAATGCTGAAGGAGGTGAGAAAGAACCCAGAGCAAAAGACTTGCAGAAATCTCTAGAACTTGTTGACGTCTCTGTTCATGTGACCACAATAAGAAAAACACTGAACAAGAATGATATTCATGCAAGAACACCACAGAGGAAACCACTGCTCTCCAATAAAAACTTTGCTACGTGTCACAAGTTTGCAAAAGACTACCTAGATGTTCCACAATGCTTCTGGGAAAATGTTCCGTGGACAGATGAGAAAAATTTGAACTTTCTTGCAGAAATGCATACCACGATGTTCAGAGGAAAAAGGCACTGCACACCAACACCAAAACCTCATCCTAACTGTTAAGTATGGTGGAAGGAATATCATGGTTTGGGCTGCTTTGCTGCCCCAGGGCCTGGTCAGCTTGCAATCGTTGAGGGAACAATTAATTCAAAATTTTATTGAGACATTTACAGGAGAATGTCAAGGTAGTGGTCCATCACCTGAAGCTTAATAGAAGTTGGATGATGCAACAAGACAATGATCTGAAACACAAGACTAAATCAACAACAGAATGATTTAAGAAGGAAGAAAATTTGTGTTTTGGAATAGCCAAGTCAGAGTCCAGACCTTAACCCAATTGAGATGCTGTGGCATGACCTAAAAAGGACTATTCATGTAAGGTATTCCAGAAATATTGATCAACTTAAACAGTTTTGTATGGAGGAATGGTCTAAAATTCCTCCCAGCTGTTGTGCAAGTCTGATTAGCAGCTTCAGGAAATGTTTGGTGCAGGTTATTGCTGCCAAAGGAGCTTCTACCAGTTATTTAATACAAGGGTTCACATACCTTTTCCGGCCTGAAAAGTGAATGATTAAACAATGTGTTCAATAAAGACATGAAAAGTACAATTGTTTGTGTGTTATTAGATTAGGCAGTTTGTGTTTGTCTATTATTGTGACTTAGATGAAGATCAGACCACATTTTATGGGTAATTAATGCAGAAAACCAGGTAATTGCAAAGGGTTCATGAACTTTAACTTGCAACAGTAGCTAAAAGACTGTCAACATTGAATTGATAAACCTTCTATTATACTTGAAAATAGTTAGCCGGATTAATTAGAGGTTTTCTTGCTTTGAGCTAATTTCCCAATGGAATTTGAAGCTATTATTTTATTGCACACTTTAATACCAGGAAACAATGTGGATATCCACCATTTCTGTCATGTGGATACTGGTACTTTGAAAATGAGTATAAAACAATGCAAAGGGCAGTCTGTTTTAGTGATTAAAAATGATGTAATGCAATTTTTTGATAAAAATATGCAACCCTGGGTCCAGGACTGATTAACATGAGCAAAGCTGCGAACTATGCACTGAACACCTCTGAATTTCAAATGTTACTCTAATGAATCCTCCTTCTCTCCCACCTATTTCCCTCCTCTACTGGGTCCACTCTCAATATACCAATACATAAAGGCAGACAATGGCATTATTATAAGCTAGTTAGTCTGACCTTACTGGCATAAGTACATAATTGAATACATTCACTGAACACTTGGAAAATTTTGCAAAACTGAAATTATGGTATCATAAACACATAGGATTCATGAACAGAAATGTTGTTTGAAAAATCAGATACTTTTTTCTGAGGTTGCAACTAAGGGGGTTGATAAAGGAAGAATCTGAGCAAAATGTATTTGCAGTTTCAAAAAGCATTCAATGATGCCACACAAGTGGTTACTACTCAAAATAACTGTTCGGTAATGGAAGATTTTACTTAACAATATAGCATAGATATGCGTACAGGTAAAAGGATTAACAGAATGGTAGGCTGTTATCCACAGCAATTATGTAACAGTGGGGAAATCAGTAATAATAGTCCATATTTTGTCACCAACTTCAAAGTAAGCTACCCACAGAAATCACACATTATCAGTGTCATGGATTTCTTCCCTCCATTTCATAAATTAAATTTTCGCAATATTAATGTCATCAAACATGTTGAAAAATAGTTATGTAGCCTTGGTCTATATTCCCTTGAGTTTTCAAAAAGGTAAGTTATAAAAGTGAAGCCTGATATCACCAAAGAGACTATAGGAGATCCTTCTCTCTATACGAGAGGCCCTCTAAAGTATCCCTGATTGCCCGTTTAGCTCTCCCTGTTAAAAATATGCACCTTTGAGTTGCACAAACACAGCACCAATAAAATGCATCCATCGGCTGCTGTGCACAAATATAGGAATTAAAGGAAGCCATCATACAAATTTCACTAGCATTCATTTTCATTGGAAAAGCACAAAAATAATGACCAAATTACTCCATTGGAGGACACTAGAGTTCTTTTAACTGACAAAACATTCCAACAGAAAAATCAAACTTGTCCGAATCTCAAATCCATCTTTTACTTATTTGGGAAAGTTAGTGCAGAAACTAACTTCATCTCAATGTTTTTAACTTAAAATTTTAAATGCTTTCTAAAATTTAAATCAACCACATCTAAAATTAAGATTTAACTTTAAATAGTTCAGCAAGAAATTGTATAATATAGACGTAAATATCTAGTGGCCTTGAGTGATGTGTGGAGACAAAACTACTGAATCTTGGACTTGTTCAAAAAGCTGCAGCATAAAAGAGTTTACTCTTTATTTCTTTGTATTCTAATAATACACTCTAGGAAAATTGTGCATCTTAGCAAAATGGACTTGATGAGAAATAAAATTGTATCTTCAAAAAGCTTTTGCATGGCATCTCTGCTTGACAGCTGTACATTTTTTTTTAAATCAGATGCTGGGACCTCAACTGTTTATAATTTATAGTCCTGACAGATGGAGAGATTAAGTGTACTGCAATCAGATTTACTAAAGATACAAAGATATTTAAGAAAGCAAGGTGTGAGGAGAATTCAAAGAATCTACAAGGAAGCAGAAAGGTTAAACAATTGGAGAACATTTTGGCTGACCAAGTTCTATTAACAAGAAAATATGAGGTTATTGTATTGGTAGAAAGAATTAAAAAGGAGAATAGTGTTTAATAAATAAAAAGTATGGAGGGACCTGAATGTCCCGTATATGTAACATAGAAATACAGCATTTTAGGAAGATAAATGGAAGATTAGCTTTCCTTACAAAGGCAGTGGCATATAAAAGTCATGGTGCGACTTTCAGGACATTGGCAATACAAACATCCATAACACTGAATATAATTCTTGTCTCCTGGGTGAAGAAAAAGTATTTCTGCATCACAGACAGTTCAGAGAAAATGCACTAGGTTGAATCCTGAGACTGAGAGTTTGTCTAATGAGAAAAGATGGAGTAGGTTGGGAGTGCCTACAGCAATTGACAAGAATGAGGGGTGACCAAATTGAAACATAAAATATTCTGAGAATGCTTGATAACTTTGATTCCAAAATAATGTTTCGCCATGATACCTTACAAACATCATACAAGAAAATAATTAATCCACATGTATTGAGGCTTACTAATATTTAATCCTAGAAGAGTGCATTTTAGAAAAAGCATTTCTATTCTGTCCACCATAGTCAATGATGAAAACAAATACCAGCAAGGAATGTAAAGGAGACTTGGCTTGAGCCCTCAGAAGAATCAAGAAGCCAACAGTTTGGCAAATGAGAACAAAGGTTTTATATTTTTAAAAATCAAACAAGGTAATTAAAGCTAGCAAAGAGAATATTGGTACAAAGAGATCATGGATTTAATGCATGTTTCACTCAGGAATTTCTTTCCTGCTGCTGGAATTTCACAAGTCTCACATACTGTGACAAAGAATCACATAGCAGACATACAGAATACAGAGAAACATAACAATTTAACATTATTTTCACCTATTTTTAATATAGTATAAAGTGAACAATTTTATTGTCAAAATTAAGCCTTATGGTCAGAAACAATTACGTATAACATTGGGCTATATTCATGACATTAGTGAATACAATGTATACAAGTTTTGTATTTAATATTCAAGCAGTTACAAAAAAAACAATAAATGTGCATCCTTAACATTTAATTTACAAAAATTAACTCAATCTTTTCAATGAAGCAACAGTGAATTTGTGCTAACTCTCAGATGTTGCAACAACCTTATCTTTAATATTTCTGAAGGCAAGTCTTACAAAAGATCATAAGCCAAATGCACTGGCTCTAAAAATAATGTCCATATTTCAAAGAGTTTGCTTAAAAATCCTCTAAATATTTCTATATAGTCACTTATTTTAGAAGAGTTAATTTTGCAGTGTTACAGTCCTTCATATGAACAAGCTCACTATTCAAAACTACCATGTGAAGCAAATTAATTAATAACTAGTAATGCATTGCCAATTCAAAGTATCAAGAAAAAAATGACACTGAAAATCAAGCATTGTTTGGATATTTTACATAAACTCTATACAAGTTTCTTTGTTTACCTGTCTCACCAATGTAAAGCAATTTCAAAAATCCTTATTCAAAATAATGATTAACGAAAAACCTATTAAGATGTGTCATTTTTGCAACTTTACAGTAAAATCCATCAAGGTCACGTATCTTCATACCAAAATGAGCAAAGAAAACTAAAACTCAACCACATAAGCCCAGTATATACAGCTGTCCAAACTACACAAAAATCAAAAAAATGCAAATCCAGATCAAAAATACAAACTAAAACTGAATTTTTGGAGTCACTTAACAAATATTTAATCAACTTGGAAAAGAATTAAAAGAAAGAAATGGGAAGAAAACAATTGCATACATGTACATACTTGCACAGAGTGAAATTAAAAGGGGCCTGTAAGCTCTTAAAACAGAAAATAATTAAAAAGGCTGATGTGATATAAACCCAAGACGATATGAAGCATAAAAAAAGATTTAACGTGTTTCACAACCCCTGGATATTTCATAGTGATTTACAGCCAAATGAAGTACTTTCATGTGTGGTCACTGTTATGACATGGGAAAAGCAACAGCCAATTTGTGCAACAAAAAAGCTCCTATAAACAGCGATGTGATAATAACCAATAAAAAAGTAGGAATGGCAAAAAAGAAAGCTAGCAATGCAAAACAGGCTCAGGAAAAGAAAAGGAAAATAGCATGCCAGAGACACAAAGGTGCAGAAGGCCCCACCAGTTCAGAGTTCTGTCAGAGGGCCCCCACCTCAAGCACCAACTCACCTCCCCGAAATGCCAGCATCTCCTGCCATAGAGAAAGTGTGATTTTAAGTTTAGTCAGAAATTAGAGATCAGTATTAATTCCTGAGGTTAAACAAATCTTTAAGTTTGGAAACAGTAATGACATGTACCAAAAGCACTGTTTTTTTTAGTAGTTTAGATTCCCAAACTGGTTTTTAAGCTATTTACAATTATAAGAATAACTAACTGCTCTATGACCTACTGGTATAATTAAATCAGTCATTAAATATGAGCTTATTTACTGCATCCTCTGAAGACACAAAGGTTTGTTTAATTCTCAGTTACTTTAACAGGATTACTGCAACAGCATTTGTCCTGTTAACTCAAAGCTGAGACAATCTGACAAATGCATCCTTTCCAATAGCACTGGTCAAATCAGAGGCTTCTATTGTTGTGACACCAAATCTATCACATACTCAATCTCTTCCAGATATTCTAGACATACATTTGAAGTAAACACTCAAACAACAGCTTTAATAAAGGGAAAAAAAACTTTTATTTCAACAAGTTTTACTTGTTTGCATGCATAATACAAAATAATAACACTTCAAAAAGTTACAATATTTAACATATAACAGCATCTCCAAACCAAGCCACAAAAAACAGAATTAATTCAAAAGGTAAAATAATATTTTAATATACACAAACTTAAGTGGTTCAAAAGATGATTATCAGGCATCCTCACGACAAGATTTTATAGTTTGCTTTCCCTAATGTAAGCACTTACCATTGTTCTTAAGGGAATTATTTGGCAGATGATTCTTCCCAGATTTTTCTTTACGACCTTCCTTTGAATCTAAAATAAGTGCAAATATGCTGCTTTAAGTACATTAATTATAGCTACAGAAGAATAAGTTCTTCATCTGATGAATAAATTAAATACCAAATAATTTGTTTACCCCTTTTGAAAGGCACTCTGACCAAAATTAATCCTTACTCAAACTAATGATTTTATCACAAAGAAAATAATAACCTACTGGGGGAACTCAATGGGTCAAATGGCACCTGTGGAGGTAAAGACATGGTCAACATTTTGACCAGTCACAATGCAGGGGCTTGATTCAAGACAGAGGATCCCTTTGCCTCTACAGATGCTGCTTGATCCACTGAGATCCTCCAGCTGCTTGTTTTTTGCTCCAAATTCCACGACATCTGTAGTCTCTTATATCTCCAATGAATTTGTCACAATGGGCAACCTATGATAAGGCTTCATCTGGCTTTTACTGGTTACAACTATGAGGTCAAAGGTGAAACAAAACATACAAAAGAGCTTTTTATTAAATCGACATAATACCAAAGTCTAGTACTGTGCTGTACTATTCTATGTTCTATTAAGAGACTACTAGACAGGTATATGGAGGAATTTAAGGTGGGGGGTTATATGAGAGGCAGGGTTTAAGGGTCTGCACAACATTGTGGGCCGAAGGGCCTGTACTGTGCTGTACTATTCTATGTTCTATGTTCTAGTTGCAAGTTTCATGTTCAAAAACCATGGTTCCAAACTGTCTTTACAAAGGGAATGCCGATGGTTGTATAAAACACACTACATACAAAAGTGTGTCAAACAAAATACTTAAATAATCTATTACTTCATGCAGAAGTAAAGCCTGTATAGCCACTAGCCAAGCCCAAGAGTAACACATGCAACTCTGGCCATAACACTTGGCATGAAAAGTTCTTGGCAAATGGGATTAAAGAGAATTCCAAGGACAGCAATTGTTGGAGTTGGACAGTGTAAGAGTGGGAGGCTAAAGCTTTGACTCAAGAGGCTTCAGCGTAGAGGTGGAGCAAGTGGCCGAGGAAATAAAAGTACAGCACTTTTTAAGAGAAAGGCTTTGGTGAGAAGGCACAGATAAGAACAGGTGGTGTTTTATTGTGTCATTTATCCTTAGTCCTTGATTCTGTCTTGGCAGGATAGTAGGGGTTAGTGGAATTATCCTGCAAGATGTGGGAAGTCAGGGAACCTCAGGGGATCTCTGAAAAGTGCACGACAAACTGGGCCAAGGAACTGGTGCTGAATCTGCAAGTACTCAATCATCCGGGAAACTGAAGGCTTCGTGGACAAGACTTTTACTGAGGTGTTCGCACACAAGGAAGCAGCTTCAGGTAGATAAGTGACTACCTAGAATAAGTAAGGAGAGTTGGCACCTGGGGCCATTCTCCTCAACAATAAGTGTACCTCTTCTGATACTGCTGGAGGTGATGACCTATCAAAGTGCAGCAGCAACACCCAGGTAGTGGCACTGTGATTGCCTCTGAAACTCAGAAGGGAAGCACAAATTCATCCAGAGCAACTCAGATAGGAGACATGACAGTAGGGGAGACAGAAAGGAGATTCTGTGGGTATGTAAGAGACACTAGGATGGTGCACTGCCTCCTGGGTGCTATGGTTAAGGATGCCCCAGACAGGCTGCAGAACATTCTTAAGAGAGACAGTGAGTAGCCAGACGTCATGGTGCACACTGGCACGAATGACATAGGTAGAAAGGGAGAAGAGGTCCTGCACAATGAGTATCGGGATTTGGAAACAGATAGAACAGATGAATGAATTGCTGAGGGTGCAGGAACAGGATTTCATGTTCCTGGCTCACTGGAATCTCTTTTGGAGCAGACCTGACCTGTACAAGACAGATGGATTGCATTGTATCTGGAGAGGAACCAATGGCCTGGCCAGGAGGCTTGCTGAGGTTAATGAGGTGAGTTTACACCAGTTTGGTATTCTGGCATGTCAGAATGTGGAGGAACTGAGAGGAACATAGATGCTATGACAGGACCAAAGTCATAGGCACCATGGGATGGAAAGATTGAAGTGTTTTTTTTAATTCTAGGAACATTATGGTAACATTATGGATCAGTACATGGAACTATGATGCTGTAGCCATAGCAGGGACTTTGTTGGGAGGGGGAAACGAATGAATGCTTAATATTCCAGGGTTTTGATGTTTTAGAAAAGAGAGGAGGAGGTAAAAGGGAGGGAAGTGGAGTTGCACTATTGATCAGAGACAATATCACTTAGCTGTGACATAATGGAGGACTCATCCTGAGAGCCTCTATGGGTAGAACTCAAAAATAAGAAAGGTGCAATCCCTCTGAGAGGATTATATTACAGACACCCCAATAGCCACTGGAACATTAAGTACAGTTATGCAAACAGATTAGGGAAAGATGTAAAAATCAAAGTTGTAGTAATGGGCAACTTACACTCCCCTAATATTGACAGGGCCTCTGTACTGCAAGAAGTTTAGACGGGGCAGAAATTGTTTCTTGCATCCAGAGGGGCTTCTTAAATCGATATGTAGATAGCTCAACAGGACCTGATGTTGGTTAATGAACCTGACCAGGTAACTGACCTTTCTGTAGTAAAAGTTAGGGAACAGTGATCACAACTCTAAGTTTCAAGACAGCTATAGGTAATAATAAGTATGGGCCTTGCAGAGACCATCAAATTGAAGCAGAACAAATTACGAGACTATTAGGCAGGAACTGGAAGAGTTAATTGGAAACAGCTGCTTTTGGAAACATCCACATCTGATATGTGGAGGGTATTTAAAGGCCAACTGCACAGAGTACAGAAGAGGTATGTTCCAGTAAGAAGAAAGGACAAGGATAGGATATATTGCAGGCTATTGAGAGTCAAGACATGTCATTGCTCGGGCTTTGACCAATATACCTGTGCTCTCTCTAGCCACAGGCAAGGTCCTGGAAGACTGGTGAATAGCCAATGAGGTTCCATTATTCAAGAAGGAAAATAAGAATAATCCTGGAAACTATGAGTGGTAAAGAAGTTAAATCCTCGAGATAGGATTTATGAGCAATTGAAAAACAACAGCCCAATTAATGCAAGGCAAGTCAGGCTTACTAACTTGACTGAGTTTTTTGAGAAGATGACAAAGGTGTTAGAGAAGATAAAGCTCTGAATGTTATCTACGTGGATTTTATAAAGTGTTTGACAAGGTCCCTCATGGTAGGCACATCTACAAGATTAAAATGCATGTGATCCACTGTGAATTGGCCACTTAGATCAAAATTTGCCCATAAAACTCAGAAGGTAGTGGTTGATGGAACTTATTATGGGTGGAGGTCTGTGTCTTGTGGTGTTCCATAGGGATCAATACTGGGACCTCTGCTCTTTGTAATATACAAGTGACCTGGATGAAAATGTTGGATGGTGAATTAGTAATATTGCAGTCAAAACTGCTCTGCTGAAGAACATCCCTACTCTACCCACTGGAATAAATGAACCTATCATGAAATTCCGCTCTCCTCTCAGCAAGTCCTGGCATATCACCATTGTCAGTGTCTATGCAACAACTCTCGTGAGTCCAGATGAAGACATGGAAAGTTTCTACGAGGACCTGGAACAGACTATTCAGACAACCACCAGCGACAAACTCGTCATCTTGGGCGACTTCAACACTAGGGTGGGGACAGACAGCGACAACTGGGACGGAGTCCTTGGGAGACATGGGGTGGGAAAACTAAACAGTAATGGCCTGCTGCTTCTGAGCAAGTGTGCCGAGCACAACCTGTGCATCACTAACACGATGTTCAGACTTGCAAACACGTACAAAACAACCTGGATGCATCCCAGGTCCAAACACTGGCACCTACTCGACTATGTCATAGTACGCCAGCATGACCTTCAAGATGACACCATCACCTGGGACATGCGAGGTGCTGAGTGTTAGACAGATCACAGGCTGGTTCGGTTGGTCTTCAACCTGCACATAGCCCCTTTGCTTTGTAAGCAACCAAAGACTGTCAGAGTGTCATTCAACATTGGCAGACTGCAAGACCGAGGTCAAGTCCAACGTTTTCGAGATGTATTTAATGAAAAACTCTCCAGCAATTCACCACTTGTGGAACCTGTTCTGAAAAGTGGACACAGTTCAAAGATGTCATCAGCAGACTGCAACAACTGTACTCGGACTGAAAACCCGAGTGCATCAAGACTGGTTTAATGAAAACCACAAGACCATTTCAGCAGCCCTTCAGGCCAAGAACAAGGCCTATGCAGACTGGCAGAATAACCCCTCATCTGTCTCAAAGAAAGACAAGTTTAAACACCTGCAGTCCAAAGTACAGGCGGAACTGCAAGAAATGCAGGACAAGTGGTGGCAGATAAAGGCTGAGCAGGTGGAACGCTATGCAGATATGCATGCCACCAGAGAGTTCTTCAGCACCATAAAGTCAGTTTACAGTCCTTCTAAACCAGGATGTTCCCCCTTGCTGTCATCTGACAGGTCGAGCCTGATCAAAGACCAGGAAGGACTGCAAAACCGCTGGGCTGAACACTTTTCCAACCTACTCAATAGGCCGTCCACAGCTGATCCTGATGTCTTACAGCAGATCCCTCAGCAGCCAGTCCTGGATGACCTAGACCTGCTGCCCTCTACTGACGGGATCGAGAAAGCGATCTCGCAGATGAACTCCAATAAAGCAACAGGGCAGGATGGCATTCTTGCCGAGATCTACAAAGCATTAGGCCCAAATGCCTTACGGGCGTTCCAAGACATCCTGGAAGACATCTGGATCACAGAGGAGATGCCTGACAACTTCCGTGATGCCCTCATCGTGGCTCTCTACAAAAACAAGGGAAGCAAATCAGACTGCGGAAACTACAAGGGTATCTCACTGCTGTCCATTGCAGGCAAGACTTTTGCCCGCATTCTCCTGAACAGACTTGTCACTGTCTCGGAAAGGAACCCCCCGGAGGCGCAGTGTGGCTTTTGGCCAGAACGGAGTACAACAGACATGATATTTGCTGTGAGAAGTGCATCGAGCAGAATAAGCCTCTTTACTGTCTTCACTGACCTGACAAAGGCATTTGACAGTGTAAACAGGGAGGCCCTCTAGATCATCCTGAGACGTTACGGATGCCCGAGGAAATTTGTGAAGATGGTTCAGCTGCTCCTCGACGGAATGGCTGGACAGATCCTTTGCAGTGGTGATACATCAGCTGCATTTGTCATTTCCAATGGGGTAAAGCAGGGCTGTGTACTAGCCCCAGTCCTGTTCAATCTGTTCTTCACTTGCATGTTGTCATGTGCTGTCCAAGGTCTGAAGGAGGGAGTGTACATCAGCTACTGATTGGACAGCTCTCTCTTTGATCTTCGCCACTTAAACGCATGGACGAAGTGCCTCCATACAGTCATTCAAGAAACCCTCTTTGCTGATGGCACTCCTGGCACACAAGAACAGTGATCTACAGTTGATGCTGAACAAATTCTCAGACGCTACTACGTCCTTTGGCCTGACTGTCAGCCTGAACAAGACTGAAGTACTTCACCAGCCCGTACCAAACACCAACCCCATAGAACCAAAAATCACTGTTGATGACATCCAGCTGACAATGTAAACAGCTGCAAATACTTGGGAGGCATGATCTTGAGTGATGGGTCTTTGGACAGAGAAATTGACTCCAGGATCAGCAAGGCCAGCCAGGCTCTGGGGAGGCTGCGTACCAGAGTGCTCAATCGACACAACGTCTGCATCTCCCCAAGGCTGAAAGTCTACTGTTATATACCCCTAGGGTTCATTTTTTCTGTGGACTGTCACTTTAAAACACCAAGAGAATGAGACTGACATTTGGACACTGTTGGATTTCTGCTGACTGCAAAATTGCATGCAGCACTGTAAAGGTATCAGCAGCAACAGAACATACCTGGAGTCTGTTTTTGATGTTAAAATCCACCATCTTTATTAGTAACTTCTAAATATAGTAACTTAACCAGGTGATCAAAAGTTAGCAGTGTTATGCATATATAGGTGTATAGATAAAGTTTCCAAACTCATTCGGGCTCAGGTGGTCAGAGTTACAGTCTTACGATGGTATGTAAGAAAGTGCAGTTCAATCCTCAGATTAACTAATGCGAGATATTTGTAATCCAAAGGTGAATGTTGTGAGAAGGCAATTAAGTCGCTATTCCACAGCTTCAACGACAGCAATACAAAATAACGATAGCAGTAGGTTTTATCTCTGAAGATGTTCCATTCCACACACGAAGTATCACCAACGGTAGCTTATCACAAAAGGGACCATCCTCAAGGAAACCACCACCCAGGCAAGGGTACACACACACAGCTCAGAGTCAAGATGGTTTCAATCAATGAAAGACACCAGTGAGTGGGGTCGCTGGTTTAAACTTTCAGTTGCCCAAAAGGGATGAGTTAAGATTGATCCAGAGTATTGATAAATGACTCTCACAAAGTACTGCAACTACGTTTGTAGAAGAAGTTAGCAGAGAAAGAGGAGGGGAGAGAAAGGCTTGAAACAGCAGAAACCGAGTGACAAAGAGGTCACTATTTGGACTCTCTCCAAGTAGCCCGTAAGGGTGAGTTTGATTCCATTCGAATACAAAAGTGTGACTGTCACACAGTTAATCCACAGGAGTGGCTTCTCTGGTGAGGGGAAAACCTTTGTGAATACCACGTGTGCGCTTACCCTTGTCTGGGTGTAGTAGTTCACTGAAGAAAGGCACACCTGTGGCAAATCACTGTTGGAGTTATTTCATATGTCGTGGAACTGGATAAGTGGCTATCACGTTGTGTGTTTGAGGTAACCTGATACTTCATTTGTGGAGTGGAACAACTTCAGGGATAAAACCTACTGCTATTGTTATTTTGTATTGCTGTTGTGGAATCTGTGGAATATTGATGCAATTGCCTCCTCACAACATTCGCCTTTGGATTACAAATATCTCACATTAGTTAACCTGAGGATTGAACTGAACTTTCTTACATACCTTTGTAAGACTGTAACTCTGACCACCTGAGCTCGAATGAGTTTGGGAATTTATCTATACACCTATATATGCATTACACTGCTAACTTTTGATCACCTGGTTAAGTTACTAATAAAGATAGTGGATTTTAACATCAAAAACAGACTCCAGGTGTGTTCTATTGCTGTTGATACTTTTAGTGTTGCGTGCATGTAACCAGTACTTTTCCCAGGGTTGCGTGTACGTAACACTACAGAGCTGTGGTCATCCCTTCTCTCCTATATGGATGTGAGACCTGGACTCTGTACCGACAAAACATCAAACTGGAGAAATTTCACATGCACACCCTCCGCTCCATCCTTGGCAAGACCGTGTCTCCAACCTGGAAGTCTTGGATCGCGTGGAGTCTACCAGCGTTGAGTCCCTGATCATCAGAGCCCAGATGCGGTGGGCGGAACACGTCATCAGAATGGACGACCACCCTATGCCTCGCCAGCTGCTCTATGGTGAACTGGAGACCAGAAAGAGACCTTAAGGTTGACCACACAAGCGCTACAAAGACACTGTGAAGGAAACCCTACGCTACTGTGACATCCAGCCAAGGGAACTAGAAGCTGCGGCTGCTGACAGAACCCGCCAGCGAGCCCTGCGCTACGAAGCCTACACCAGTTTTGAAGACTGGCGCTGCCAAAAACTGTCAGAAAACTGTGAGTGCCATCACAGAACAGCAGCCACAATTATTACAACAGACTTCCAGTGCCTCCATTGTGCTAGACTCTGCGCTTCCAGACTGGGAATGCAGAGTCACCTCCGTGTCCACAGATGAACTGCACAACAGTGTGTCTTCTTCGAATCCAAAGGACTACCAATTATTATTATAATATTGCAATCAGTACAAAGTATTGGTGAGGTGGTAGAGTAAAAGACAATGACAACAATACAGCGAGATATAGATCAGTTGCAGATATAGATGAAGGCTAGATGGAGTTTAAGTGGGCCAACTGTGAAGTATTGTATTTTGGGAAATCAAATGCAGAGACACAACACTTAATAGCAAGGCCCTTAATTGTGTTGATATGCAGAGGGATCATGGGGTCCAAATTCATAACTTACTGAAAGTGGCTACACAGGTTAATAGGGTAGTAAAAATGTATAGTAAGTTTTCCTTTATTCATTAAAGAATTGAGTTCAAGAGTCCAGAAGTTATATTACAGCTTTATAAAGCTCCACTGCCTCTGAATTATTCAATTCAGTTCAGATCTATTTCTTACCCCACCCCAACCTTTAAAAGAGAAATGAAAGGGAACTTCTTTATATAGAGTGTAGTGAGTACCTGGAAGGAGCTGCCAGAAGAAGTGGTTAAGGCAGATATGATTGCAAAATCTAAGAGGTACTTGAATAGTTAATTGAAGGGGAGGGGGTTTGGAGGGTTAAGGGCTAAACACAGACAACTGGGACCAGCAGGGAAGATGCTATGGTCAACATGGACCAATTGGGCTGAAGGGCATGTTTCTGTCCTGTATTAGCCAGTGACAGTGTAATCATAAAAACTTTTTGATACAAGTAGAAACTACTGTCCCATTGAGACATTTGTCTTCTAGTTTGCCAGTTCCATCCATCTAGTTGATCCCGCAATCAGTACCATCTATCAAATCTTTACTGAATGGCCTGCAATTTTTTTTTCCAACCTTTAGTGTCAAGCCAATTCTTGTTACCAGTCAAGCACAGAGCACCTGAAAGAAAAATCGTAGACCATGCAACTCTACTCTATTCTGTTTCTTCTAAAAGCACCATATCGTTTCAGTAATAGAAACACAGACTATCTGCCTATTTATTATTCCCAAAAGGCTAAAAGCCATCATATTCTGTAAGCATTAAATTCCTTGCCCTGTTGAAATAACAAAATAACAGACTTAAACTTATACAACCTTATTACTCAAAATAATTGTAAAAATTTTTTAATTAATCACCTAAAATTCCTTTTATCACTTCACAATATGTAACTCTCAAAACTATCCAAAATCTGATTGATTGGAAAGAAAAACATTGAGAAAATTGTACAATTCATGTTTTTCAGTGTTCAAGTACACATATCACTGCTGTACTACAACATAATTGTCAGACATTTCTTTTCATACACTGCTTTGGATTCAAATGACATAAACAGTTAAAATTTTGCAATACTCATTGCATCTGGTATCCATAAGTAAGCATACTTCAAGTTATTATTCCATCATTGTGTCCCATCAGGATCACGATCACAACATTTCTTAGTAACACATAAACAAAATTATATTTAGAACAAAGCAGCTGACAAATTTCATTCATCAACTTTTACCAGTTAGTTAGTTATTTTTGTAGTATTGTTGATCCTGATTCACATTTTCACTTCTTTCCTACTGCAAGATGATCATATCCTCTTCACTCTGAAGAAATACTTGCAATCAAACTGAAAGCTGATTATATAAATAAGAGGATGTAGAATATAATTGCTAAGAAAGTGCAGCTGCATATAGTTCAAAGAGCTGTTGATTAACTCTGAGCCGACATAGCGTTTATAATGCAATGAGTATACTAGGGGTAGGCAACTTTAAGCACAAATGATTTTCTAGCATGAGTTATTCATTAATATGAGGCAAAACATAATTAGATGTATTTAAATGGATAATTCCCATATTTCAAGTTTTTTATGGCATTTATCCGGCCCACAGGGGCAAAAAGGTTGCCAACCCCTGGTGTATACCATAAAAATTAAGTTATTGCTTAGAGATCAATATTATCCTGCCCATCAATCTAAAACAAATCCAAAACCCAAGGTCAGTCTCTTCCACAAATCAATTGTGATGCAAGTTTTTAAAAATTAATAATCTAGAAAAGCTCTGATTCCATTAATTGCATAAATTCAGATTAAACCAGAAAATCCTGCACCTCTCACTCTTAACAGAACCAGTCAATGCTTGTGATAACATCTGGAAGCACACAAATTCAGAATGACGGAATGTTGAATGGAAAATCTTTGCACTTGCCTCTTAATTATTAAATATCATGCCCTATGTAAGAACAATACACAAACAATAATAAAATTAAGATGGTGCTGGACAGCTACAAAACATTGACCACCATAAGTGATCAAAAGTAATTTTTCATTTAATTGCACCATAGGCCCTCAAAGGAGGAAAAAGTAGCAAACAGAAGATGCCAAACACCCTTCAGGGGTTCCCAACCTTTTTTATGCCCTGGACCAATACTTTTAAGCAAAGGGTCTGTGGACCCCAGGTTGGGAACCCCTGCATCTAAATGGTCATGTTGCTGAAACAAATATGTACAATCACAGACTACAGCACAAATAACTAGCAAACACCAGCAACCACTCAGGAACAACTGTGGCAGCTGATCAGCAGGGAAATTGACAGCATTTGAGTAACTTAGCAGTTTCTTGTCAAGACAGAGGGAAATGGTGCCATTTTCTAGGCCCTGAGCCCAAATAAGGTATGGTGAAATGGGCTACAGAGAAGTGGAAATGCAGAGACAAACCATTGGACATCTTTTCATCTACCCATTGCTCCAACAGTGTCCTGTACGTTTCAAAATTTTGCTGAGCTTTGTAGCTTAGCTGTCAATAGAAAAACTGATAACTGGGTCAATGGATACAATATAAAAAGGATATAAAAGGAGAAAGAAGCAGTGAAAATGAAGGGTTCAAGAGGAAATATCATTTCTTGCACTTATAATTCAATGGACAAAGTTACCAGGTTTGCTTTTTTTCATGAATCAGTTTCTTACATTTATTTTAATACTGAACGTTGTCATCTACTAGACAGCTTTCCATTTGTGATGGTTGTTACAAATCTCGCTTTTTGAAAATACCCAAATTATTCCTCATCGCTGAACCACAAACATATAATATTAGTTAATTCTCTCGAACATTTAGGTTTTTGTCATTTTAAGATTTGCAACTGACTGTTTTCAATGTGCTTTAACTTTAAAAGTTAGGTAGCATATCCACTATATCATTTGAGCTGGTCAGGCTTACCTTTTGTTGTTGAAATCCTCCCCATAATAATCGTTTCTGTGTAAAATGTTCCGGATAACACAAAAGCTTCTTTTTAAAAAAAGAATGATTTCCTGCAAAGAATTATAAAACATTATCCAGAATACAAGACTGTGTGATTAGTTACAAAAATAGAAACAGCTGCAAATAATCAGTGGGTCAGGTAACATGTGACAAGAGACCATGCAATATATTCTATCGTCCATATAGATAGCATGGCGTTTTTCCATTGACCCCAGTAAAATGCGTCCTCCTTCTTGACATTAGTCAATTTCAAAGTGTACAATTCTCAGAAAGTTAGGCAATGCTGGACAATTAACATTCTAGCTCACATCAAGGGGGAGAAAATAAGTCAATTTGCTCATGTAAGTTATTCAAACATGCAGACTAATATGTTACTTCCTACTTTCTGTTGAATGGTTGAGATTTAACTCGGAAGGGCAGAGGAGGGACATTGTGCATCTGAATAATTAATGATGAATGACTGCATGAGTGACAGCACTAAAAATCTGTATGGGATTGTTATTAAAATCTGACTCAATCATGACAATTCCAACCAAGAGCATTTATAATTTATTCATAAAATATCACCATAAGACTAATGTCAAACTATTCTTTAATCTTTTTGAAGAACAAGTACCAATCAAGAACAGAGAATATAGGCAACAAAACTGATAAAGTGACACGACAAAAAGTTTTACACACAATTCAAACCTGACACTATCAGTACAATCAGACTGTTGTCCAGTAGATAAGCTGTTCATAGCTCACCAACTGCCACACAACACATGCAAAGTCAATGGGCAGCATTTTAGTGGAGAAAAAAGAAAAAAGTGCTCTATGCAGCTATCAGCTGCAATTTCTTTATAAATTAGTTTTTCGCAATATCATCACCATTTGTTGGCTCGTCACTAATATTTATTTAACACACCCCGAATTGCTCTTGAATTGCTGCAGTCCTGCTCCCACAGGGCTTTTGGGTAAACAGCACCAGGATTAACATTTACCAAAGTTGAAATAACGGGAGATACATTTTCAAGACAGGATGATGTGCAACTTCAAGGCAACCAGCAGATGGTGACATCTCCCTGCACATGCTGCCCATGTTCTTCATAAAAATGCTATACATGTTAGAATATCCTTGTAGTAGTCTCGATGTATTTTGTAGCTGGTACATGTTGCAGAAATGCCAATTTGGAGGCAGAGGGAGTTAATTTTTAGGATGGCAGATGGGCAACCAATCAAGTGGGCTGTTTTGTTCAGATTAGTTTGTAGCTTTTTAAGAATTGTTAGAGCTGCACTTAACCATCAAGAAGAAATTATTTCAAAAAACTCTTTATTTAATCTTGTGGAAGATGGAAGGATTTTGTCAGAAGATGAATCATTTGCCAGAGAATACTCAGCCTCTGAGCTGGCCTTATGTTGACTGCATCTATGTGCCTGGTTAAGTTGAGTTTTGTGTCAATAGTAGCTGCCAGGATATCGTTGATGGGATTTTTACAATGCTAATGTCATTGAATATGAAAGGCTGGTAGTCAGAGTAAAAGAACTTCATATTCCACCTGGTCAATCTACAACCTGATGGCATGAAAATTTTCAGATAACCTCATTCCCCTTTATCCCTTTTCTCTTTTCTCTGGATCTACTCAGTTCTGCCTTCACCCATCTCTACAATCACCCAGTTTCTTTCCCCTCCTCCACCAACTCCACCTGCCCATCACACTCCTTCCATAGGGCTCCCTCTACCTCCCTTATTTGGTTCCATGCTCCACATTCCTTTTCTATCTTATTCCATGACCTGCAGATCTTTATTGTCTCTACCTCCCAGCCTCTGTCACTACTTTGACTCTTCCCTCCATCTCCATTTCACCCTTCATCTGGATCCATCTATTGCTTGCCAGCTGTTGCTCCACCTCTTCCCATCACCTCTCTCCTGGTGATCTTCTACTTCAGTTAAGATGTTGACTATCCATTCCCCCCCACCCCCATAGATGCTACATGACCTACTGAGTTACAGCAGCTGTTTGCTTTTGCAAACAACAGCTGTCTCCCTTGTTGGAGATGATTATGCCCAGCACTATCAGCCCAAACGTTGTCTTGGTCTTGGTACATGCAGGTGTAGATTGCTTCTTTTTTTGCAGAGGTGCTGCAGAATGTACTGAACAAGGTGATTTAGCAAAGGAAGACAATGTTCTTAAAATACTTTTCTGGCGAAAGCTTTCTTACAAAATAGATGACTTACTTGAAGTATAAGACATTCAAGTCCAGGAAAACAAATTACAAGCCAAGTTAGTAAAAATAATTTCAAATACCAGCAATCAGGTCATTCCTAATAACAGCAAATTTATGCATTTTAATTATGAGCATTCCATCATTCAATGCTCACTTGTTCTTGCATTTAAAATGATATACCCTTCAAGATGCTAGTGGATGAAACTTTGCTTAAAACAATGCCATGTCAGAAGATAATCCTTAAAACAGATGAAGCATAAAGCCTGATTTATACTTGTGCGTACGGGCTATGCCGTAGGCTTGATTTATACATTTGCATAGCCCTATGCCGTAGCGAGCATGAGTAGTTGTGTCTGCGTCGCTCTGTAATTCGCTGTCAAAACGCTAGTTGGTGGTGGGGTTTCTATGCCACTGTGTTGAGTTTCTTCATGAGAGAAATGGACGAGGAAATGCATTTCAAATATTTTCGGATGTTGGCAAGTAGATTTGACAATTTGGTTCATCGTCTCCAACCATTTATTTTGCATCAGTGTACAGACATGGCAGAGAAAAGCAACCGGAAATGCGCAGGAGGAAATACGATGCTACCAAGCGGACCAATCACAGTTCTTGCGGTCTGCGTTGCCACGACGCGCGAGTTACTTTTTTGGGGAGGTGCACAGCATAGGGTACGCAGAACCTACGGCGTACATTTGACACAGAAGTATAAATTGGGCTTACTGCTCATAAGAACAGTACAAATACATGCAAGGTTAAAACACAAACTGAAGTTAGCAGTTTTTCTTTAAAAACCTTTATCATGTGGTCAGCCACAGAATAGTGTCATGATGATGATTTACAAAGAAATCAAATGAAGTATTCTCTTCTTTAACCCAAGATCAGGTGACATTGAATTCAAAAGCATTGGTAGGCTCTAATTTTAAATTAGACTATTATTTATTAAATTATTCTCAATTATTTTGCTGTCTTAGCTTACTAATTTAAAAGGAACTGGAGATACTGTAAGTAGTAGCAATTTCTATATCTGCACTACAGAATCAACTCATGACATTGATGAAAGATCATTCAAGAGGGATGTTTATAAATTTTAATTTTAAACTACTTTCTAAAAATGTAAGCTTCAATTTATGACTGAATTTGTGAAAATACACTGCAAACCTTCAAAACCATTTTTTATTCTGTTGCATGTATAGAAAAGGACATTGTGTTATTTTAGTATTTCTGTGCTGTAATTGTTATAATCATTTAATTGAAATTTAATGCATTATAGCTAACATACAAATATACTAAAATTCATCAATGAAATAATGCTGATGTGCTGTTATAAATTTTAAAATCATTCCTTCACCACAATACAATAGGTAAAGTGCATCTAAGACTGTACACTCAGCATGGTAATTTTCATCCATGGGGGTCCCAACCTTCTTTTACGCCATGGACCAATACCATTAAGTAAGGGATCTGAGGACGCCAGGTTGGGAAACTACAAGATCATACAAAAGTGCTGGAGAAACTCAGCATGCCAGACAATATTAATGGAGGGAAATGGACAGTTGGTGTTCAAGGTTGAGAACCTTCATCCAGTCTAAAGGTACAACTGTACAAAATTAGACAATTAGTAATCATCCAGTTAAAATTTGGCGGCCTGAGATCATGTGAGTTGTTGCTTATGGTGAGTGAGTGTGACATTTAAAAAGTTACTGAGACTTGTCAGGACTTCTGGTGGAGCTTGAGATCATTGGATAATTAAGCACTTGGCAAGGGCCAATAAAAAATTAGGTTTAAGAAGAGCGGCCATTTTTGGAGTGAGACAATGTTAGGGTGGGGAGTGTGAGGCTTTGGCTCAATACGATATGGCAGGAAGAAACTAAGGCAAGTTTCTAGTAAGTTTCTTCCTTATTGCACAGCTAGAGCAGTGAGAATGACAGTCTGAACTTGGAATGCTGTTCTTGCAAGATGTGGGAAGACAGGGAGACCCTCCAGTATCACTGATGATTATACTTGCAAGAAGTGCATCCAGCAGCAACTTCTTGTAGACCACATTAGGGAGCTGGAGCTGGAGCTCCAGATCATTTGGGAAGACGAGAGGTTGATTGACAGGAGATAAAGGGAGATGGTTACATCTAAGGTGCAGGTCACAAGTTATTGAGTGACCATCAGGAGAGGGAAACGGGTCCTCCCAGTTTCCTCCAGGTGCTCCCCCACATTCTAAAGAAATACTGGTTACTAGGTTAATTCGTCATTGTCAATTGTCCTGCAATTAAGCTAGGGTTAAAAAGGTGGTTTGCTGGGCCAGAAGGGCCTGTTCTGCAATGCATCTCCAAATAAAATAAAATATTCAGGGGTTCTGTTGTTTTAGACGTGATAGGGGTCAAGGTATTGGTTGAAAGTAGTGTCGCGTTGGACGGAGGAAAAGGATGAGGTCCTCCGTGACTGCTTTGAATCGGTGGACTGGTTAGCATTCAATGACTCAGCAGCTAGCCTCGATGAGTATGCCTCAGCTGTCACGGACTTTATTTGGAAATGCACGGAGGACTGTGTGTCTCGCAAGACGATCCGGGTATTCCCTAACCGGAAACCTTGGATGAATTATGAGGTCAAGTCCCTTTTAAAGGCTCGAGCTGCAGCTTTTAGGTCCAGGGATACCAGTCGCTACACGGAATCCAGGCATGAACTCAGCAACAGAATAAAAAATGGTTTTGAAGGTTTGCATTGTATTTTCACAAATTTAGTCATAAAGTGAAGCTTACATTTTTAAAAAGTAGTTTGACCCACCCAACCAAAACACTTTTCGTCCCTCTTCCCTCCGGGAGAAGGCTCAGGAGCTTGAAGACTCGTACGGCCAGATTTGGGAACAGCTTCTTTCCAACTGTGATAAGACTGCTGAACGGATCCTGACCCGGATCTGGGCTATACCCTCCAAATATCCGGACCTGCCTCTCAGTTTTTTTGCACTACCTTACTTTCCATTTTTCTATTTTCTATTTATGATTTATAATTTAAATGTTTAATATTTACTAATTTTTACTATTTTTAATATTTAATATTTGTAATCCAGGGAGTGGGAAGCGCAGAATCAAATATCGCTGTGATGAGTGCACGTTCTAGTACCAATTGTTTGGCGACAATGAAGTATAAAGTATTAAAGGGGGAAGGGTGGCATTAATGAACAGGGGAAAATGTCACCAGTGTTTTTTTCGCACCTGTGCTGGTTCGGGAGATGGACACAGTATACAGAACTGATGCAAAATAGGGGTGAGGTTATGGATCGTATCTGGATTGTTTGCTGTCTTGAGCAAATTAGGGTGAATATGTCCTCAGGACCTTATGGGAGGCTCATGTAAAAATTGCATTGACCCTAGCAAAGGTATTTAAAATGTTCTTAACCATGCTGAGGTCCCAGAGGATTGGAGGACAGCTAATGTTGTTCTGTTGCTCTAGAAAGACTCCAAGAATGAGCCAGGCTATTGAGCCTGACATCATTAGTGGTTAAATTATTGGAAGTTATTCTAAGCGACAGGATATACAAGTATTTGGATGTACTGTGCCTGATTAGGGATATTCAATATGACTTTTGAGGTGGCAGGTCATGTCTAACCAATTCTTAGTTTTTTGAGGTGGTTACCAGGAAAATTGATGAAAGATAGTCAGCAGATGTTGTCTATGTGGCCCTTAGTAAGGTCTTTTGCAAAGTCCCATATGAGAGGCTAGTCAAGGTGGTTCAGTCACTTGGCATTCAAGATGATGTGGTAAATTGGGTTCAATATTGGCTTTGTGGGAGAAAGTAGTAGTGGATGGTTACTTCTCTGACTGGGGCTTGTGATTAGTGGTGTGCTGCAGGGATTGGTGCTGTGTCCATTGCTGCTTGTCGTGTGTAAGAATGGTCTGTATGATAATATGGTAAACTTGTCAGCAAATTTGAACAGGGCACCAAGATTGGGGCCTAGTCAATAGCGGGGAAAGCTATCAGCTTGCAGCGGTTCTGTACCAGCTGGAAAAATTAGCTAAAAAAGAAGAAATTTAATACAGTTAGCGTGAGGCATTGCACTTTTGGAGGACAAAACAGGGTAGGACATACACAGTGAATAGTAGGGCATCAAGGAGTGCAGTAAACCAAAGGGATCTGAAATACAGATCCATAGTTCCTTGAAGGTCGGGCCAAAGGGTAGATAGAGTGCTTTTAGCACATTGGTTTTCATAAATCACAGTATTAAGCACAGGAGTTCAGATGATATGTTGAAACTGAATATGACGTTGGTGTGGCCAAATTTGGAGTATCATGTGCAGTTGTCATCACCTTCCTACAGGAAAGATATCAATAAAATTGAAAATTACAGAGAAACTTTACAAGGACATTACTGAGACTGTGTTAGAGGGAAAGGTGAATAGGTTAAGACATTTGCTCCATGAAGCAAAGGAGAATGAGGGGAGATTTGATGGGGTATTATAGGTAGAGTAAATACAAACAGGCTCCCCCCCCCCCGCCCGCCACTGAGGTTGGGCGAAGCTGGATCTAGAGGTCAAGTTTGTAAATGACACGAAGGTTGGTGGAGTTGTGGATAGTCTGAAGGGTCTTAGGTTGCAATGGGATATCGAAGGGATGCAGAGCTAGGTTGGGAAATGGCTGATGGAGTTCACCCCAAAAACTGCGAAAATGGAACATGCTAGTTATACAGATTGATTCATTTGTCACATGTACATCGTACCATACAGTGAAATGCATTTTTTGTATTAACAAACCAACAGAATCCAAGGATGTGCTGGGTCAATCCACTGGTGTTACACACATTTTGGAACCACATAGCATGTCCACAATGTTCAGCAGAATAACTTAGACACAATAAGCTACAAAACAAGCCCCTTTCCTCCCAGCTACACACACCTCCAACCGCAGGACAGGCTTCTGACTTTGCCCATAGACTCTCAGACTTGTACACCCAGTGCTTCAGCCATTGGTTTTCAACTTCTGATTGACCTTCAGTATTGACCCCAGGACTAAATAATGACAGGATCCTGAACTCCAGGCCTTAAACTCATGTACCTAGGGGATCACTGGCCCTCGTGCCTTCTGCTCATATGACATCTGATCTGAGGAAGGACCCATCTGGATGGGCAACAGCCCTCTTCTTTGCTGGTCCTCATCCACAGTGCCTGCCAGCACGGCATCCACTGCTGTTATTCAACACATTTCTGCTTCGCTAGACTTTGAACAGATAGTGCGGAATGAAGCTATAGACTCTGACCTGACCTCCAACTCTTCCTCAACTCTGACCCTAAACTCTAACCTGGCCCCTAAAGCCATCCCTACAAACTTAAAAAACAACTAAGTCTGAGCCACGACCTTGACAGTTCAGTGTCACCTTGATAAGTTTATGATATTACTATAACTGCTGCCCTTCAGTTGTGGTAATATCATAAACTTACTGCATTGGTTTCTGATCAAGATGATAATAGTCACAACTTTGACAGGTGCTATCAAACCTGGTGATTGTGTGGTCTAGATAACTAACAGCAGTGCATTTTGTATATGATAGACTAAGTGCCTGAAGCAGAGGCACTTGCTTTAATATTGAAGGCACTGACTAAATTGCCTACAAGCAGATTGGCGTGCACGAATTGGTATGAAGCTTCTAAATATCATTGGGAGCCGTACTCATCTAGCAAATGGAGAGTATTTCATTGCATTATTGACTTGTGTCTTTAGCTGATGAAAAGGTTATGCACCGTCAGTTGGCACATGATACTCCGCCTCTGACCTGCTGTATACCACAAAAGCTCTGTGGCTAGTCCAACTGAGCGTCTGGAGAATATCAGCTCTCAGATGTCCATGAAGTGGAAATCCACAATAGGTGGGTAGGTGGCTGGATTGCTTCTTGGTGGAGATTATCATTGCTTCGCAATATGTAGTTCTAGTGTTACTTGCCACTCATCAGGTCATACCCAAATGCTGTCTAAGTATCATTGTACATAAACACAGGATGCTTTACATGCTAAAGAGTTCAATAACACTCAATTCCATTCACAATTAGGAAGCATCCTCACATCTGATCTTATTATTGATCATTGATGAAGCAACTGAAAATGGTTAAATTTAGGGCACCTAATTTGCATTCTTAAAGACATGTTTGGAACTGGAAAGATGACCTTCAACAACCACAATAACTTCCTTTGTACATTAACTGAGATTAACCAGAGGATAGTTCCTAAATGCATACTGACCTCAAATTTATTAGAGGTGCTTGATGTTCCAGCAATGTTGCCTTGATGTTAAAGGCAGTTGCTCTCATCCCATGTTAGACTTTTAAAACCATGTTTGGATCAAGGCTGTGAAGAGCTCTGCAGCAAAATGATCATAGCAAAACCCAAAATGAGCACTGCTGAGCACAGTATTGGTGACTGTGCCATCTGACATCATTCTCTATGACTCTTCAAATGACAACTGATGGAGAGTTGGCCAATTAGAGGTACTTATGTAGACTGGGTTTGCATTGTCTTTTGTTGCAAAGGACAGATTTGCCCACATTACAAATCTAGCAGTGCACAACTGAACTACAGGGAAGTTAACTCGGATGTACAAATCTTCTAAATTATAGTTGCCTCTCAGTGCCAGAGATCCTAGTTCAATCTTCTCACAGTATGCATACTCTATGTGCTATTTGGATTTATTGAGTGTTCCAAATTGCTCCCATGTCTTATAGGAAAAGAGTAAGGTTGATAGGTTAAGCGGTCACTACAACTTGTGTATAGGTACAGAATGTGTATGAAACTGATAGTAATACAGGGAGAATAAAATTGTGCGTGTGCAAGAAAGCTTTAAGTGGATGTTTAATAGTTGTCACGCATACAGTCTATCTCCATCATTTTCTTTTTTTCCTCACATTTTCCAAGATTGTAATTGAGTGCAAAATAAATAATACACCTTTATATCAAAATTGAAATCAAAAGAAAGTCCTCATAAACTATTTGATATGACCAATAAAAGCAAAGGCTGGTACCTCCAAGAAATCATGCATGAAACCATAAAATTATACTCATTTATAGCAACATCAATACTGATCTAAAGCAGAGCTTCCCCAATTATTCCAACTAATTTCAATTTAATAACTTTAGGTCAGCCATAGTTTATCTTTTCATAACATGAGTTTTTTTTTTAAGTTTTTGCACTGAAGAAGTTCATTGCTAGTTGATATATTTTTTACTGGTTGTATTCAAATTGCTCTTTTAAAAAAAGTAAAATCCCCATACATAAGGTGGCAGTCAAAAAAAAAATCACATCACAGGACAAGTCCAAGAATCTGGCAGAAGGTGCTACACTGGCTGTGGACTTCTGTATTACTGGATCCAGGCGTAAATAGTCGGTTTCTAGAGAATCAGCATAGTGCAAGGTCTCTCTTAGTACAAGCAGCCAGATGCGCTGACAAGAAAAATGTTGACAATGGTGAGCTCTATCCCCAGGCTTATTACCTGTGAAACCTGCATGTTCAATTCAATGATCGTGTCTCTGACATTCAAGTATTCAAATATCACTTAAAACTTACCAAAAGTTAAAATGATTAAAAAGAATTAAAAGTTAACAAAATCAGGCACGCACACACATTCTTAGAAAGAATGAAAGCTTTTAACTAAACTCCAACAAATACATTGCTTATCTCCAATCCAGCAGATGTCTCATATTAGATTCAACTTGGTGTACAGTAGATTAAACAGGTGGACTCCCCTGCCTGAGAGCTGGGAAATTTGTAGAAGTTCCTATCATATATGATTTAATTGGAAACCCAAATGGACAGTTCACAGCACTATGGCCAATATGCTACTAAAGATTCACTGAGACTTTGCCAATTTACAGACCTATCCCCTAGCAAATCCAATGCAGATCTCTATGGAAGATTTCCTCCAACAAAATGAGATGAAAACTAAATTTTGGTTAAGTATGTCTAAAAAATACACAATTAGAAACATTAAACCGAAAATTAAAATATTTTCTCCTCCCGTGAAAATATAAGAAAACTGCTGATGCTAGAATTCTGAAACTAAAAATAAAATGCTGGAAAAACTCAGGCAAGTTGGGCAGCATCTAAGAAAAGAAAAAGTTGACCTTTTAGGTCTGCAATCCTTTATCAGAACTAGGATGCATGTAGGTTTTCAGTGAGAGGGAAAGTTAGGGTGGGATTTATGGAACAAAGGGAGCATCTGTGATTGGATGAATCAAAATGACCTAATGTAGACAATTCAAAACAGGTCCTCCTAGGTCCCAAGAATTGCACACTACCCAGACCACAAGTTTAAAATACAACCATGATAGAGGTCCCACATAGCACACGATGCCGATATTATCCTATAGGAACAATCGAGAGAATAAATTTTATTTTCAATTGTCATTCTTATAATAAATCTAATTGCAAGAAAAATTAGTTCGAGCCTATACCAGGCTAATAATAAATTTTTTTTAAGATTTTACTGTATACAGGTTTCCCCCGCCATCCGAAGGTAGAGTGCTCCTATGAAACGGTTCGTAAGCCGAAATATCGTAAAGCGAAGAAGCAATTACCATTTATTTATATGGGAAAATTTTGTGAGCGTTTGCAGACCCAAAAATAACCTACCAAATCATGCCAAATAACACATAAAACCTAAAATAACAGTAACATATAGTAAAAGCAGGAATGATATGATAAATACACAGCCTATATAAAGTAGAAATACTTTTCCACAATTACTGAACTGTTCTCCATAGCGAAAATCTCACGCAAGCGCCGTCAGCAGAAAATCTCACGCAAGCGCTGTTGGCAAGAACACTCTCTCCAGTAACCTTTAAGCTATGAAGCTGCCAAATCATACCAAATAACATGTAAAAATACACAGCCAATATAAAGTAGAAATAATGTACAGTGTAGTATCACTTACAGAAATCGGGAAGATAGCTTGCCGAGCACACTGATGATGGTGTGTTAGACTGAGTCGTCGCAGGTTGGAATGGTGCAGTGGCCCCCACCCTCCAGGCCGCCCAGCGATACATTGCCGCGAAGCATGCAGGAATGCAGCGGTAGCCAGGAGGCACACAGCACATCTTTAAGAAAAAAGCCGAAACAAACATACTAATTAATTAGCTGCCACCTGGCACTTAATTGTCAACCTAGATCAGTGCCGATTTCCGATTGCTTCGTCTCTGATCTGGGCCGACAATTACATGTTGGCGGCACCTAATTAATTAGCATGTTTATTTCAGACTTTTTCTTAAAGATGTGCTGTGTGCCTCCTGGCTACCGTTGCATTCTCCGTGAATCGGTATCTGTCCGTGTTCTGGGGGCTGGGGTGGTGGGACACTGGGATGTCATCGCGTCATCGTCTGTTTCCATTAGAGCAGGCAGCTCATCTTCTTCTATCTCTGCCCGCCTCGATGTCAAAGGTCGAGGTTCGTCGTCTGCTGTGGCTGATGTGGAAGGCTTGCTTGACTGCTGAGCCTCACGCATTTTTCTATCACACAGTTCTTTGTAAGGACTCAAACCATCCTGCAAATATCTCCTAAACCAACGTACCCTTTCAAAATTAAAGTCGTAGTTTATCACTACTCATTTGGTTTCGATTGTTATCCTTTTTTCTTCCAATTGCATCAGCTCTTCATCTGTCAGTTCTTGGTCATGGGATGCCAAAACGTCTTCAACATCATGTTCGTCAGCTTCCACAAGCCAAACTCACGTTGTCCTTACTTTGTTCACCACAATCAAAATGCTTAATTATGTCTAGTTTTACGCTAAGTGTAACACCCTTACGAGCTCTTTCAGGCTTTTCCAATACCTTAGAACTCATCTTGCAAATTGCTGCTCACAGGCACGTGTTTAAGCAATGCCGGCGAGAATCCGGGGGAGAGCAGCTGCTTGGGGCGCGCAGCGCGCTGCCTTTTATCGCACGTTGATTTTTTATCCACGCTGCTTTTTTTTTGTAACAGTGAAAACACCTTCTGAAAGTGAAAACAGGGTACTAATGTAGGTCTTTCGTAACAGTGAGGTTTCGTAAAGCGAACGTCCGAAAAGCGGACGACACCTGTACCAAGTTCTAAATAGGATACTGCTGCTGGCCCAGATGGCACATCTCTCAATAGAATTCACAAAATAGACATCATTATGTCAAATAGAATGTATTGGTGCATGATTCTTCCTAGTAGAGTAACGTTATAGTTGAGACCTGAACCATTGGGTCCAGGAATGAGAGTTTGAATCATGTCTTGGAAATGTTAATTGAAGTATCTAAATAAGTAAACACGTGATTTTAAAAAAGGTAAGTCATAGTGAAACTACCTGTCAAACTACTAGATTGTCATTAAAACCTATTAGTTTCAGTAATGTCCTCTGGCACAGAAATCTGATATACTTATCCAGTCTCGCCATAGGTAATTCCACATCCACCAATGTGGTTAACTCTTAATGTCTCCTCAGTTCAGAAAGCATCCAGAGATGGACAATCAATACCAGCATTGCTGCTTATGTAGAAGGCTTTGTGGCCAAGTTTGCAGATGATACAAAGATTGGTAGAGGGGCAGGTAGTGTTGAGGAAACTGGTAGGATGCAGAAGAACTTAAGACAGATTAGGAGAATGGGCAAGAAAGTGGCAAATGAAATACAATGTTGGAAAATGCACGGTCATGCACTTTGGTAGTAGAAATAAATGTACAGACTATTTTCTGAACAGGGAGAAAATCCAAAAATCTGAGATGCAAAGGGACTTGGGAGTCCTCGTGCAGAACACCCTAAAGATTAACTTACAGCTTGAGTCGGTGGTGAGGAAGGCAATTGCAATGTTAGCATTCATTTCAAGAAGTCTAGTATACAAGAGCAAGGATGAGGCTTTGTAAGGCACTGGTGAGGCCTCACCCTGAGTATTGTGAACAACTTTGAGCCCCTCATCTTAGAAAAGATGTGCGGGCATTGGAAAGGGTCTCGAGGAGGTTCACAAGGATGATTCCAGGAATGAAAGGGTTATCATACGAAGAACATTTGATGACTCTGGGTCTACACCCACTGGAATTCAGAAGAATGAGGGCATATCTCATTAAAACCTTTCGAATGTTGAAAGGCCTAGACAGTAGATGTGGTAAGGATTTTCCCCATGGTGGGAGAGTCTAGGACAAGAAGGCACAGCGTCAGAATAGAGTGGCGCTCTTTCAAAACAGAGAAGCAGAGAAATTTCTTTAGCCAAAGTGTGGTGAATTTGTTGCCACATGCATCTGTGGAGGCCAGGCCATTGTGTGTATTTAAGGCAGAGATTGATAGATTTTTGATAAGACATGGCATCAAAGGTTACGGGGATAAGGCTGGGAACTGGCGTTGAGGGGGAGGAAAAAAGGATCAGCCATGATTGAATGGCAGAGCAGATGCGATGGGCCAGATGGCCTAATTCTGCTCCTGTGTCTTATGGTTTTGTATTCTTAGTGAGCTTAATGTGGCAAAATTCCAACTAGTATCAAGAATAGCCACCTGCAGCCCAGCAGACAACCAGCAAGTCCATCTCACCGATCTCCCAAATGCTCATTGACGTGTATGGGCAGACACAAGTTGGTGGTCATAAATTGGGAAGGACCTGTAATAAGTTATCAACAGGGAGGTGGTTAGACTTGCCCAGCAGATTAGACCTACGCAGAACTGGAGTCAGAGCAATGCAGCACAGAAACAGGCCCTTCTGCCCAACTCATTCACTCCTAACCAGACCGTGTACATTCACATCCAAATTGTCTATATAAATGACAAACAGTGGACTTAGCGCCGATCCCTGCAGTACACCACTAATCGCAAGCCTCAAGTCCGACAAACAACCCCCACCATCGCTGCAGTAATACAAACAAAATGGTCGAGGAACTCAGCAGGTCAGGCAATATTTATGGAGAGGAATAAAGAAACAACTTTTCAGTCCTAGACCCTTTATCCACCATTGCTGCCTTTCTCCTACCATTAAGCCAATTTTGTATCCAATTGGCTAACTTACCCTGGATCCCTTGAGATTTAACTTTCCAGACTAATCTAGCATGTGACACCTTGTCAAAATTCTTGCTAAAATCCATGTAGACAACTTGACTCCCTCATCTATCTTCTAGGTCACCTCTTCAAAAAAAAATCTCAAATTCAAACATTAAAAAAACAAAAAAGAAAAAGCTGTAAAATCTAAGCAAGTCAGGCAATTACTAGGCTTAATTCCCATTCACATCAATTGGGGGTTCAGATCCTGCATCAGTCTGTTCTATCACGGGATGTGAAAGGTGACTTCCTGACGTGAATGCTCAAGATCTGAGCATACTGGAACTCTACTGTTGTAAATCAGCTGTCATTCAGCAAATCTGAGTCTTCTACATAATAACAAGCATACGAAGCCCTAAACTTGCTACTTCTTAACTGGCTATATAACAGTGGTTCAATTTGGAAACACAGGCATTTACCAGAAGAGTTAACTGAAACTTACAATGTCATTAATGAATTTGCCAAGCCATTTCTGTAAAGTGGTCTGAAACACATGATATGACAGATTCAAATAAGAAGTTTTGAAATAGACATTCATAAACTTTGGAAGGTACAAATATGTTCAAGGATTTGCACAATAGAAGAGAGTTTGGAAATGGAAGTATTGTGTAACACATGCAATATGCTTGTGTAAAGTTCAGAACTAGAACTACAGCAACTTTCCTCAAAACAACTAATCATGACAAATAATGTTCAAAAAGCAGATTCTGAAGATATCATAAAACAGAGGAAATGTACCAGTTCAAGAAAATCTGTAGTTTGATAGTCAATTCTATTTTGAAAATCATCTGTGCCTTTGTGTGCAACCTCTGATACAGTTGTTGCAAATGGAACCAGAGGACTAAAGTGGCAAAACTTTGCTGACCTTTACTCTCTCTGGTTCAATCAGACAAGTTTTCCAATTTATCTTGTCAATTTAAATACTCTCCTAAATTGTCATTCTTTGGAGATTACAGCTGTTACTGTGTATCACCTTGTTGTCTCTATTAAGATCTATAATATTCATCTCACTTACTGCTTCAGGTATCCCTCAGTTTACAATGTTCCTCGATGAAAACTTACTATATAAAGCCAGTAACCTGTCCTCTATTCGTAAAGCCTTTCTTGCTATCTAAAAAAAGAATCTCAACCTTAACTTGTGCAGTACTTCCTCTCACAGTTTCGATTCTGCTGGTATCATAATGCTTTGTTTATTTCTGGGATTCATCAGATATTATTCCATGCATCAAGATGACTTCAAAGTGCACCTACAGTTCCACGGATTGCATTTCCTCGAAGAAACCACAGCGACCTCCATTACAAATACCAAGCTGAATGCAACTGATAGACGTGTAAAAGGTGAGCATCAGCTGTTGTTTAAATCTTCTAGTTTGTTAGATTGTCAAAAAAAAGAGAAAATAAAAATGCCTATGTTAATCTAGGAAGTGCAGGTTTTTCCCAATTATGAAGGGTAAAGAAGAATAGGAAGTTGTTTCCAGCTTGAGTGAGTTTAAAAGATCAGAATGACAAATGCCTGAATTAATAATGATCCAAGATAGAAAAATTTGAAAGAACGCAAGGAGGGTGATGGATCTCCCAGAAGTGTGAGCATATTCAAAGCTATACATGACTGCTTTCAAGAACTTTCCTTTTGCAGCATATCTTTTCCAAAGGAAATAAAATGAAGTTGCACTTTAGGGTGGCTACTTTCCAAACATGTGCATAATATACATAATAGAGCCCTTTTGGAAGATGCCCTCACATACATTCATCACAAGCAATGGAAAAACTGCTCCAAGCTTCAAGACAGTCAAAGATCATCTTTATCTTCTCCTTAGAAGCAACATCAAGAGTGCCTTTAAACTTAATCTTCTTAGTCCACAATTCAGAGAATCCAGGAATCCACATTATTCAAATGCCAATCTCCAAGGGATGTGACAATCCAACAAAAAAGACAGTTTGATAGCACTGCTTCATGACATGAGAAAAGAAGATAGCAGCCGTTTTCCACCAACACCTTTTTTAAGGTTTGTACATCAGCAATTCAGCCACACAGAAAATCCCTGCCATCAACAATGCAAACTTCAAGCTATGTGACAATTGTACCTCTATGGAAAGTTACCACCACCACCTTTAAAATTGAAGAGACAAATTAGAAGCTGGAGTACACTAATTCAGTACCAAGTTCCCGCCGACATTCAATAAGATCATGTCTCATCTGATCTGATTGCAACCACAACACCGCACCTATCACCAAGCAGAAACTTTGCATTTTTCAGGTAGCTACTCATATCTGCCTTTCTAATTATACATATTCAAGGACACTACTTCCACTGCACTCTGAGTAAGAATGGTAGTGTAGTTGTTAGCACAACACTTTACAGTACCTGCGACCTGGGTTCAATTCCTATAAGGAGTTTATATGTTCACCCTGTGATGGCATAGGTTTCTTCTGGGTGCTCCAATTTCCTCCCACAGTCCAACTACATACCGGTTGATAAGTTAATTGGCTGTTGTAAATTGTCCTGTGATAGGCTAGGATTAAATTGGGGGATTGCTGTACAGCAGGGATCGAAGGGCCGATTCCGCACTGTATTTCAATAAATACATAAATTCCAAGCAATTTCACCTCATATGCTCCATCTTTCTCAACTTCTGACCCAACCACCACTGCAATTCCTCACCTCCCTCCCCCAATTCCCCCAACCTGCTCTGCACCTAAGAAAAGGTGTGCTGGCATTGGAGAAGGTCCAGAGGAGGTTTACGTAAATTATCCTGGAACAAGGAGCATTTGATGGCTCTGGGCATGTACTCCCTAGAGTTTAGAAGAATGAGGGAGGATCACATTGAAACCTACTGAATATTGGGAGCCCTAGATAGAGTGAATATGGAGAGTAAAACATAGAAAATAGGTGCAGGAGTAGGCCATTCGGCCCTTCGAGCCTGCACCGCCATTCAGTATGATCATGGCTGATCATCCAACTCAGAACCCTGCACCAGCCTTCCCTCCATACCCCCTGATCCCTTTAGCCATAAGGGCCATATCTAACTCCCTCTTAAATATAGCCAATGAACTGGCCTCAACTGTTTCCTGTGGCAGAGAATTCCACAGATTCACCACTGTCTGTGTGAGGAAGTTTTTCCTAATCTCGGTCCTAAAAGGCTTCCCCTTTATCCTCAAACTGTTTCCAATAGTAGGAAAATCTAGCACCAAAGGGCACAGCCTCAGAAAGTATGTTCCTTTAGAACAGAGGTGAGGAGGAATTTCTATTTGAGATGGTGGTGAATCCGTGGAATTCACTGCCACAGAAGACTGTGGAGGCCAGGCCAGGCCATTAGATATATTTAAAGCAAAGGTTGATAGGTTCTTGTTAGTAAGGACAGACGTTACAAAGGCAATAGGGTTGAGGAGAAAAATAAAGCAGCCATGATCAAATGGAGCTGAATTGATGGACTGAATGGCTTAATTCTGCTTCTGTGTTTTATGTCTATGATCTTATCTTTCCTAATGATCACAGACAAACCCAATTTAGACCATCCAGTTTAATTCCCTCAGAATAATTCCCATCAACTCCACCCTTATTCTCCTACCACCCTGGGATAAAGCCTAGTTTATACTTCTGTGTCAACGCGTCGCCCTAAGGTCTGCGTTGCCCCAAACCCTACGCAAAGCCAACGCGGAACCCTACACGAGAGCCTGCGTTGCTGCGACACGCACCTCTCCCAAAATGTAACCGCATGTCGCGGCAACACAGAACACAACAGCTGTGATTGGTCCGCTTGGTAGCATCGCATTTCATCCTACGCTGCAATAGGTTCCCATTGGGCAACTGAAGGACAGGGAAGGAACTCTGGCTGCCATGCTTTCCATAAAGCTTTACAGACCTCTGAAATTATGGAGGACACATTTCGCTTTTACGAAAAAAGATGCTCGCGTCTTGTTTACCCCGAGAAAGACTACCATGACGCCTTGCGCGGGCAGGTGAGTGCGCATGCGTGATGTGCGCGAATTGCAGAGTGACGCAGACAAACCAACACACAAGTATAAATGTTCACAACGCGCGTAGGCCACTTGAGTAGGTTACAGCGTCCAGTTAACGCAGAAGTATAAACCCAGCTTCACTGTGACTGGAGCTAATTAACATGCCAAGCAGCACGTGTTTATGATGTGGGAAGAAATCTGAGCATCTGATGGAGCCATAGATTAGAGGGAGATCATGAAGACTCTACAAAGAATAGAACCCAAGGTCAGAATCGAACAAGGTTACTGCAGTTTTAAAGCAACAGCAGTTTCAATTATGCCACTGTGCTCCCATCTTCAGCTTTAAAATGTTCAGCCCTCAGTTTGAGACAAAAACTCCCTCAACCAAAAGAGGATGCTCCATTCTATCAAGAACTCAGGCTAAATGTTTACTGCATATTGTTTTTATCTTAATTGAAGATTCAATTGTTAATGACATTTCATATCAAATTTACTTAAAATATCTGAGTAATACTTCTGACAGATCTTGAGCTCTGAATTGTAAGAGAAATTTCTTCAAAGGGTGGTAAACCTTGAGAACTATGGAAGCCAAATTATTGTGCTCATTCAAAATCAGATCTATAGATTTTTGTATATCAAGGAACTCAAAGGTCATGGCAAAGTCTTTAAAAGCAGCAGAGATAGAAAGCCAGCCACGACTCCAGGAATGACACAGCAGGCTCAAAAGGTCCGGTGGTCTATCCCTGCTATTTATTTATATAGCGATGAAGCTGGGTGGAACGGCATCATGATTCTTAGCTCCTTCCTTAGCAAGCTGATAGTTTTACTAAGTTTCACTTTGAATATCATTAACTTGATCTTTCTTGGCAAGACTCCCTATGGTGACTATATCTGTCCTGAGTTAAAAACTTTGCATTTACCAATTATAACCATCCCTACCTTTGTTTCCAATGGACCGTGTTTTATTGCCGTGTTGCCATTGCCTCTTTGATACCATGAAACACATGCCAAGCATTCTGTGTCAGAGGACAATGGGATACTCTGGAAAAAGTGGTATTTCTTGCCATCTGAATCCAAAATGCAAAAACTGCTGCAAACCGACTGGTCCACTGCCTAGATGTTTTTAGACTGCTTCAAAAAGTTCTTAATGCATTCAGTCTCTTAAGAATAATGTCTCCTCTGAAGTTGATGAGGGCAGATTGCTTGGCTTCAAAAAAAAAGGACCATAACAATGAATATTTGTCTCTAATCAGCAACAGTTTTTGATTTTCTGCTGCATGACTTAGAAGTTCAATATTTTACAATGTGCAAGTTTACAAATTAATTTTGAATTTGATTTAGCATTCAGAATGGGAATAATGAAAAGCACTCATCAACAGAATCCAAGAATGTTAAGATTCTTATCAGAAGAGAGACTGATTGACATTGAAATGGGGACAGCTTTTCTCCTTCAAATAGAAAAGCTTCAGGGAGACATCCTGTTTGTATAGACATATTTTCTGAGTCAATGATAGTATTGTGATGGCTGTGTTAAGAATACTGTTAAGACAGACATCTACTTTTGTCCAGATATGGCATTCATTTATGTCTTGCCTTCAATATCTCTTGAACATCTATTACTTAATTTGTTTTAAAAAGGTACAGACTACTCATGACAACAATATGCGTTCCTTGATGTGACATCAGAAGCAAATGGGCCTGCCTCTCTCTGCACCTTCATATTTCTACACAGTTCTCACTCTTTGTTGAAGTATTCTGTCTTTGGGATTTCATTGATGGTGGAATCAAGCTCAATTAAATATTTTATCTATGGGACAATACTGGAAGTACGGACAATCGAGTTTTTTTTTACTGTGGGTTCCATCATTTAACAGTGAATTCCTTGCTGTGAAGCGTACACATTACTCACACATTTCTTCTGAATTCTTCCCCTACTAGGTGAAAATATTAAATTACTTCTTACAATACTCTCAAAGCCTTACATCTTGTAAGCAGGCTATGTCAGTGTTCAGTCCAATTTCCATGTCAGTTACAACATTCTTGCAGGTGACAGTCAATTACCTTTAAATTCCTTAATGTCCAAAAATCTAGGTTTACTTTTGAATGAGCATAATAATTTGTCTTCAACAATTCCAAAGTTTACCACCCCCTCAACGAAGAAGTTTCTCTTGCAATTCAAAGTTCAAGATCTGTCAAAACAACGATTATTCAAAGTTACTTCAACAAATATTACCATTTATTAGAAACATAGAAAACCTACAACATAATACAGGCCTTTCAGCCTGCAAAGCTGTGCCAAACATGTCCTTATCTGAGAAATTACCTAGGATTACCCATAGCCCTCTATTTTTCTGAGCTCCATATGAAAAGACTCTATCGTATCTGCCTCCACCACCGTTGCCGGCATCCCATTCCACTCACTCGCCACTCTCTGCATAACAAAAAACTTACCCCTGATATCTCCTCTGTACCTACTTCCAAGCAGCCTCTTGTGCTAGCCACTTCAGCCCTGGAAAAAAGCCTCTGACTATCCACACGATCAATGCCTTTCATCATCTTATACAGCTCTATCAGGTCACCTCTCATCCTCTGTCACTCCAAGGAGAAAAGGCCGAGTTCACTCAACCTATTCTCATAAGGCATGCTCCCCAATCCAGGCAACATCCTTGTAATTCTCCTCTGCACCCTTTCTATGATTTCCACATCCTTCCTATAGTGAGGTGACCAGAACTGAGCACAGTACTCCCAAGTGGCAACCAGGGTCCTATATAGCTGCAACATTACCTCTTGGCTCCTAAACTCAATCCTATGATTGATGAAGGCCAACGCACCGTATGCTTTCTTAACCACAGAGTCAATCTGCACAGCAGCCTTGAGTGTCCTATGGACTCGCAGCCCAAAGATCCCTCTGATCCTCCACACTGCCAAGAGTCTTACCATTAATACTATGTTCTGTCATCATAATTGACCTACCAAAATGTCATTCACAATTTAAACTTAAGGTGACATGTGAGTCCTCTGCATGTGTTTCTAACATTCGAGCTTGACAATCAAAGAGCTGGCATCTTTTCTTTACATTTAATCTACTTGTAGAATTAAAACTCTTAACTCTAAGCAGCAAGTAAAGCGGGTGAACCATAGTGGATCAGCACCTCCCAAGTCAACAACTTTCTATCTTTAAGTAGAATGCAATGGTTCCTCCAAATACCAGTCAGTCTGTCAGATCAAACCTGAATACAACATCTGGAGACCCTGGCTGACCCCTCAACCTCCATGATTAGGTTAAAAAAGAGCAATTAGGTAACATGCCACATGCACAAAAAGTCATTTATTTTTCATGCCACAAGTTTAAAACATTAGCTTTATGATCAAGATGTATTCACAATAAATCCCTCAACATAACTCTTTGCTTTGATATGTTATATAAGAATACATTCATTAATGCCAGGTAGATCAATGAAAATGCTCATAATTACTCCAATGAATAGCTTATTTTATCCCAGATAATAGAAAAAAAATTCTCATTACCATCACCTACAAAACATAAGGATAGTCTTTTACAGGTATCAAGATTAGAATCAAATAGAATTAACTTTCCATCCAGATAATAATGAAAACGTATAGAATGTTTTGAACATCAGTGTCACACATTTGTACATCACTCAGACATTCCTTTGAAACATCACATCCTAAAACATGTTGAAACATTTGCTGTAATATCCAACATCAAAGAATATTCCCAATTGCTATTTGAGAAAAATACATTTCTCCTTGAAACAAGATTTCCAAAGACATTGATAAAAGACGATAGAGAGTGAATTGGGGAAATAATACGAAAATGAATAAAGCTTTTGTAAAGGATAAAAAACTGGAGGATTAAATGTCATTTTGAAGTCAGAAGACCTATTGGTTGGGCTGCAACTCTTCACACCACGTATCAATGACACAGATAAAGAGAGCATACACAATACAAAGTTCACTGATATTGGGTACATAGGGAAAATAAACTGAGGAGAATACAAATGAACTGTTGAGGAATATTGGCAGATTCAATGAATAAGCAAGAAAGTGGCGTGGGGGGAATATTGTCTGGGGGGGATTACTTATTCACTTGCGTAGAAAGAATGCAAAACAATTCCCTTTAATGGATGGTTTCACAGTTTGTGGGGCCTGGGTTTAATCCAGACATAAAATGCAGCCAATGTGGAATGTACACATTCTTCTAACCTCAGTATGGGATCCAAAACATGCGCTGATAGGTTTAGTGGTTACTGTAAACTACTCATTACTGTAGGTCAAATGGCTACAAGAACCTGTAAGGGTATAGATGAGCAACACACATAAAAGTTGCTGGTGAACGCAGCAGGCCAGGCAGCATCTCTAGGAAGAGGTACAGTCGATGTTATGGGCCGAGACCCTTTGTCAGGGTATAGATGAGATGTGAGAGGAATTAAGTTGCGGAGGAAGTGAGTAACTATGTTGAAATGGGCTTGAGCCCCCCATGAGCTGAACAATCAAAGTAAATAAAACAGCAATTTTGTTGGGAGTGTCTAAAACTTCGAAGCAAAGCACAGCTCAGGCAGCCTTTCAGCCAAAATGATACCCTCTGCTGGTTGGGGTTGACCATGGATGTTGCTTCCTGCAAGCCGGTCAAGTACGCAAGCCAGGGCAGTATAACATTAGTTGCTCATGCAGCAGACTCCCCTTGTCCACTCAGCTGATGAATCCAAAGGAATGGCAGATATCGATATAGTTTGGCGCCAGTGGCATTGCAGGAGTTGCCAGTCAGCATTGAACTCAATGTAGGTCTGTCTTCGGGACTCAAGCACTCGATTTCTCCCTCTGGCTTTACTACCAAAGCCTTCCCCATGAGCAGGCATAGCTGCAAGGCAGCATAGGGTTGAGGTTAAGAGTTTTCCTTCTCCTAGATGAGCTACCAACAATGATTAATGAACCCCATCTGCCTAAAGCAACTAGTTTTAAGGTGTCAATAACCCACATTTGCTTCTCATCCTGTCAATAGAAACTGTTCTGCCGGACTAACTAAGCCACACGTGAAGGACAGCAGCTGGACTTGTTTGACAGAGGCTATCTGAGATACACACTATTGGGAGCATTTAATAGGTAGTGGGAGCTTATCCCCACCCGCCCTGCTACAACAACATTAAGGAACCTTTTGGTCAATTAAGTATACTAACCTATCTCAATTTAGCATTAAAATTTCTTTACCTTCCAGATCTATGACGACTTTTCCACCCCTGGAAACAGTCCTGATTGAAGTACTGCAGTAAACCATCATCCCTCAACTTTCCTAATCTATCTCCATCACCATTAAAACAGCTGAATGAAAACAAAGATGAGAACATCTCCAAGCAACACACACAAAACGCTGGAGGAACTCAGTAGGCCAGACAGCATCTGGAGAAAAGAATGAACAGTCGACATTTCGGGCTGAGATCCTTCAGATGAAGGGTCTCAGCCCAAAACGTCGACTGTTAACTCTTTTCCATTGATGCTGCCTGGTTAGCTGAATTAAAACAGGTTCTCCATTTTCATCTGTTTAGCCATTACTAAACACCAGCCTCTTCTCCATCTCCTACACCACTATCTCTGAAGTACTAAAAGTTTATATCCTTGACACTCTGTTTTCTATCCTTCAAACATATAATTAACAACATGGAAGAGTTGGGCTGAAAGGCCTGATTCTGTGCTGTATTGTTCTACAACATACCAAATGCAACCACTGCAAATATTTATTTCCATCTTGACAGCATCACCAAATCCCAGGGCTGTTCAAACCTCATCTTTACTGATGCAGGATAAATATTCCCACAGGGACGTCCATTTAGAATGGAGATGAGGAGGAGTTTCTTTAGCTAGAATGGTGGAATTCAGTGGAATTCACTGTCACAAACAGCTGTCGAGGCCAAGTCATTGGGTGCATTTAAAGCGGAAGCTGATAGGATCTTGATTTGTCAAGACCAAAGGTAATGGGAAATGGGGTTGAAAGGGATAATATATCAGCCATGATGGAATGGCGGGCCACATCGATGGGCCGAATGGCCGAATTCTGCTCCTTGGTCCTATGAATATTCTCAACAGTTCACAGTAAAACGGATTAATGTAACATGATTCAAAGCACTGCAAAGTAAAAGTTCGTTCAATTTCGGGCCATTAACATTTGTCTGGGAAATTTGTATTGATTTTTTAAAAAAAACATACCATTTTGTTAAACGGACATATAACACCACCACGCCTATAAATCGGCTGCCATGGCAGCAAGAAAAAGCTGCGAAAGGTCACATCAAAAGGCCATTTTTCCACAGCCAAAAACGTACATTCGCGAATCACACACCTGTAGCTCAAGAGAGAGTAAGAAAGTTGCAAAACTTTCAAGCTTCTGCCCACGGTGCGTGCATAAAGAAGAGCAACATTTTGTAAAGTGGAAAAGACGGCGACAGAGAGCTGAGCGATGTTTCTGGTGGGAGGGTTATGAGGAAAGCAAACCAACTACAGTGAGACAAGGGAGCAACTGGCACCTTGGAACAGCAAATGAGTGCACAATCCCTACTCCGATGCCCACCAGGGCAGCCCCTCGATTTACACCAGCAACCGCAGACTCTGCGTTGCTGAGTGCAACCCAGGCTGCAAACTGCTGCGAGACTTGAACGAGCCGACAGGTGAGCCGAGGGAGCGAGGTCGCGCACAACCACCCCCCCCCTCCCCCCGCGAGGAGGGGCGCGAGTCTGAGGCTCGGGCTGGCGCCGCGCTGTTCCGCTCCCGACTGGGCACGAGCCGTAGCATCGGTTCGAGCTCGCGATCTGAAGTCGGGACATGAGGCTCTCCTGCACGCAGCCGGTCAGCAAACTGGCCGTCCGGACCAGCTACACCTTACCTCACCCACCCCCCCAACTCCTTCCCACTGCACACCTGCCCACGGGACCAACGGCCAACCGAGCTGATCGCTAGTTAAAAGATCACTCACCCACAGCGTAAAAACGCTGAGAAACGATGAGCTCCACAGTCGCACCTTCTACTGAGCCGCCATATTCCGCTGCGTAACCGCGACGTCAGGGTCATCGTATACACGCACTCGCTCACGCAGCTGGGCGGCTCACGGTGAAAGTGCACGTGCTGCGAAGACACAGCGCGTTCCCAGACCAACAATTTGCCGTCGGCGGTGAGAGGCGGTATGTCCCCTCAGATAGATTTCTATTGTTTTGATCGCAATTAACTATCTTTTTCACCGTTATGTTAGTACTATGATTGATGTAGAACATAGGAAAGCGCGTTTTGAATAAGTGAAATTAGATTATGTCCAGTTAATTAACAAAAACAACTCGTTTGAATCAAGTATTTCATCTGTTTAAAAATAATTTATTTGAAACAATTTTGTGCGAGTTTTAAACTCTATTTTAACTTATTTAGAGATACAGCACGTCATTCTTTCAGAAATGAAATGTGAATTACCGGGAATAACTAAGGCGGCGTCTGTATAAAGGAGGATCACTCAAGAAGCTTTGAAAAGAGAAACATTTCAGGTCTGGGACCCTTCATTAAAACTCTCTGAATAGATCAATCTCCTGCTCTCAGATCCAGAAGTTGCATTTTCCTTCTCTTAAAAAAAATCTGCAGTTGTACCCTTTACCCATCTAGAAGTAATCTTTTTTGATTTAGCTTCATTCACATTGCACATTTTCATAACGACTGTAAATTTTTAGCTATACATCATGAAAGGGCTTTTTTTTAAGTTAACGAATGGACTTAAGTTTTGAAAATTCACACAAAATTGTGTTTGACTTCAGTCCTCTGCAGATTCAGAAATTTAAAAATCCATTCTGAACAGCTTTTCTTTCTGACAAAATAATTTTGTATTAAGGGAATAGCTTTTAAAACATGTTAAATGTTTGCTAATGAATACTATAACAATTCAAATAATTGTTATAAATACAATAACCTGAATGTAATACACCAGCATTTAACATGAGTGTAAATAAAAAATGTCCCTAAACCTCATTAAAAAAAAATGCTTGGTCAAAATTATGAATCTTAATGAGAGTGCCTTAAAATAAGAAATTTAGGTTGGCAAAGCGGAAAGGTGTAGAGAGAAAAAAACTAGGTATCAGGCCTTTGGTAAATAAAGGCAAGGCTACCACTGATTTAAGTCCTGACGAAAGGTCTCGGCCGGAAACGTCGACTGTAAATCTTCCTATAGATGCTGCCTGGCCTGCTGTGTTCACCAGCAATTTTTATGTGTGTTGCACTGATTTAAGAGTTAAGCTGGTTGATCAAGATTCCGGAGTAGGTGACATATGAATGCCCTGGATGACTAACACTAAGGCAAGTGGAGAGGGAAGGACTTGGTAATTAATATGAGAATTTCAATAGACTGCTCAGGCATTGCAAATATCTCACCAATACCCCTGCACTATCTGATAAATTCACTTGAAGGAAAATAAATTTCCATGCATATTGTCTCCCAGGTTAACATTCGAGACATTCAGTTACACTCAGTCTGCTATATCAGACAGGCCACATAGTTCACATGCTCCATGCTGGAACAGATACTATATTCCACATTCTGCTGGAGGAGATTTCTAAGCAGACAGAGAAAAGATATAGGTATGTGCACAAAGTCTCTCTAAAGAAATCCAACATCCTGACTGATTGCTGGGATCTTTAGCCAATGGATTTCCGTACAGTGAAGTCAGAGTATTCAGGATGAGTCCATGCACTGTGACTACAAAGAAGGCTTGAAAAATCAGTAGAAGAAAAACTACCCACCATTCTACCCCACCTGTGGTAAAGCCTCTTGCTTTCATAGTTACCTGATCAGCTGCCTCAGGGCCTACATAAGAAGAATGGAGGTAAGAAAACAAAGGAGACTGCATTTGTGTTGGAATCGGGAACAAAAAATACACTGGAGGATCTCAGTAGTTTAATCAGCATCTTCGGGGCCAAGGTGTAAATTGACGTTTCAGATCTGCTCCCTGACCCTCAACACAGGTGTCCCTCAGGGCTGTGTCCTAAGTCCCCTCCTTTACTGTCTGTATACCCATGACTGTGTCGCTACCCACAGCTCCAATCTGCTAATTAAATTTTCTGATGATACTACACTGATTGACCTGATCTCAAATAATAATGAGGCGGCCTACAGAAAGGAAGTCATCACCCTAACACAGTGGTGTCAAGAAAACCTCTCCCTCAATGTCGCAAAAACAAAGGAGCTGGTTATGAACTACAGGAGGAATGGGGATGGGGTAACCCCTATTGACATCAATGGATCTGGGGTTCAGAGGGTGAACAGCTTTAAGTTCCTCGGCATACACATCACCGAGGATCTCACATGGTTGATCCATACCGGCTGCGTGGTGAAAAAGGCACAACAGCACCTTTTTCACCTCAGACAGTTAAAGAAGTTTGGTATGGACCCCCAAATCCTAAGAACTTTCTACAGGGGCACAATTGAGAGCATCCTGAATGGCTGCATCACTGCCTGGTATGGGAAATGTACTTCCCTCAATCGCAGGACTCTGCAGAGAGTGGTGCAGACAGCCCAGCGCATCTGTAGATGTGAACTTAACACTATTCAGGATGTTTACAGAGACAGGTATGTAAAAAGGGCCCAAAGGATCATTGGGAACCCGAGTCACCCCAACCACAAACTGTTCCAGCTGCTACCATCTGGGAAACAATACCGTAGCATAAAAACCAGGACCAACAGGCTCTGGGGCAGCTTCTTCCACCAGGCGATCAGACTGCTTAAGTCATGCTGATACAATTGTATTTCTATGTTATATTGACTGTCCTGGTGTACATACTATTTATTATAAATTACAATAAATTGCACAATGTACATTTAGATGAAGACATAACGTAAAGATTTTACTCATGTATATGTAGGATGTAAGGAAGTCAATTCAATTCAATAACCTTACATCAGGATTTGAAGTAAGTCATCCTTGAGTTAGAAGGATACCATAAGACATAGTAGCAGATTGTGTAATTTGACTGCCATTCCATCATGTTTGATTTAAAGTTCAAAGTAAATTTGTTATCAAAAAATGCATACGTCTCCAGATGGAGCAACAGGGTTAGTGCATTGTTTACAGCACCAGCGACCAGAGTTCAATTCCCACGACTACTTGTAAGGAGTTTGTATGTTCTCCTCAGGACCACGTGGGTTTCCTCCCGTATCCCAAAGATGTGTGGGTTCTTAGGTTAATTGATCACACGGGTGTAATTGGGCACTGTGGGCTCATTGGGCCGGATTGGTCTGGTACCATGCTGTATTTCTCAATTTAAAAAAAGAATTCAAATACTATCTTGAGATTCATTTCTTGCAGGCATTCTCAGAAGAACAAAGTAAAAGAATAGAATCAATTAAAAACTACACAGACAGAATGACCAGCAACCAATGTGTAGAGGACAAATGGTGTAAATATAAAAGAAGTGATAATAAATAAATAAGTAATGATGATTTATTATCTGATGAATCAACCCATTCACCTGCCTTCTCCCTATAACATTTGACACCCTTACTAATTAAGAACCTCAGCTTTCAATATGCCCAGTGACTTGGCCTCCAACAGCCATTGGTGGCAGTGAATTCCACAGATTCACCACCCTCTGGCTAAAAGAAATTCCTCCTTATCTCTATTCTAAAGTGACGTCACTCTATTCTGAGGTTGATCACAATACTGCAAGTGTGGTCTGACCAATGCTTTTTGAAGCCTCAGCATTACATCCTTGCTTTTATATTCTAGTCCTCTCAAACTGAATGCTAACATAGCATTTGCCTTCCTTACCACCAGCTCAACCTGCAAGTTAAGCTGTAGGGAATCCTGCACTAGGACTCTTAAAACCTCTTATATCTCTGATTTCTGAATTTTCTCCCCATTTAGAAAATAGTCTACGTCTTTATTCTTCTACCAAAGTGCAGGACAGGTTATTAGTGGTTTGTTATACTCAGCTTTTCGGTATTAGAGATTAAGGTTGTGTCTTTTCTCTGCATCACTGACACTCACATGTTACTTTTGTAACACAGCAATAGATATAGATTTACTATGGTGTGTTGCAATTCCACGAAATTTATATAACTTAATTTTCCAAAGCTAAATATAGTTTAGTTTTGATTTTGTTGATTGGTGCATTTGTAGGTCAGTTGAACATCAAGTCTATGATAGAAATATAGAAAACCTACAGCACAATACACGTTCTTCGGCCCACAAAGCTGTGCCAAACATGTCCTTACCTGAGAAATTACCTAGGGTTACCCAGAGCACTCTATTTTCTGAGCTCCATATAACTGTCCAAGAGTCTCTTAAAAGACCCGTATTAATGATGACTCATTAATATTCAGCTTTGCACTTGGTTATTTCATGGATACTCTGACCACTTAGGGTTTATTCCTTTATAATGTTTTGATAGTTAATCTGCATTAAATGTCATGTATATATTTCATCTAATTCACATTTAAGGCCCAATTTAAATTGCAATATCTGCAACGTTAGGCCTGCACCACTATACACAAACAAGAGAAAATTTGCAGATGCTGGAAAGCCAAGGAACGTACACAAAATGCTGGAGGAACTCACCAGGCCAGGCAGCATCTTTGGAAAAGAGTACAGTTGACGTTTTGGGCCTAGACCCTTCAGCAGGACTGGAGAAAAATGATGGGGGACAGAGTTAAAAGGTGGGAAAGGTGGGGAGAGGGAAGGAGGAACACAATGTGTAGGCTGGTAGGGGGAGGGATGAAGTAAACAGCCAGGAAGTTGATTGGTGAAAGGAATACAGGGCTGGAGTCTGATAGGAGAGGACAGAAGGCCATGGAAGAAAGAAAGGGGGGAGGAGCACCGGGGGAAGTGATGAGCAGGCAACGAGATAAAGTGAAAGAGGGAAAACAGGGACAGGAAATGGTGAAGGACAGGGGTGGGTCATTACCACTATAGGCTGGATGATGCAACCCACACTTAGCAGTTTCTGGCCTCACTCATAAACACTCTTCAGATTCTTTGGCTAGTCCTAAGCCATTCTTGGAGGTCTCTGCCCACACTCTAAACAGCTCAAAGGATTGAACTCCATCTCAGCCAGTTCCAGTAAACTTTACCCACGGGAGACATCATGTGCTGGAGTAATTATTTCTCTTGATTGATACAGTGAACTGTAGATCATACCACAGATATAATTTGATTGAATTAGTCATTTCATAAGGATTTTACACTCAACAGTTTTGCATCCACTTAGTAACTTTTGACATATTTACTCCCTCTATATTGACAGTGGTTATTGTTCAATTTAATTATGGTGCATATCATGAAATAGGAAGAAATGCTACATATGTCAGTGCACTGAAATGCACAAGACAGTATCCCAAAGAAATACAAGCTAGCAGAGGGATATTTGTTGTACTTTATAATGTGAAGTTAAATCATACTTGTAATTGTTGCATTGATAGTTAAAGTTAAATCGCAATTCATCTGTCAAACTTGAGCTGATAGCAATTGTATCCTTGTTTCATTGCAACACCATGAATTGTGATGCTAAATTTGTGGCCCAGTTGAAATTGCCCAAGCTTCCTCAAGTGCAAACATAACTTGGAGAATCTGGGTAATACAGTGTTTATTAAATACATTTGTAAATCTATTCTTACACAGGTGCACTTGCTTTCACAAGGTTGTCAGGATTGTTGAAGTAAGCATGGTATTTGAAGTAAACAGAAAGGATCTGACAGACGAAAAGAAAAATACTGATTTTGAATACATTGTGTTTGACTAGTCAACAGATGACAAAGATAACTGCACTCAATATTGTTGCTGCACCTCGTGTGTGGCTTGGAAAAGCTGTTGGCAGTACCATTGTTGAAGCTGTGAATTATTCCAAACGATGCCACTACTGCCTTTAAATGACCAATAAGTTTCAAAATAGAATTTGACAGACTGTCTGAGATGGTGACATACCATGCCATGTAGTGAAAGGCACAGTACAATGCAGTCCAATTGGCCTGATTCATAATTTGGTGCACAAACACCAAGTCTGACTGGTGATTAGCAGTGGATTTGTTTCTCTGAAGTTAACAAATTTTCTTTAAAAATTGCAGCCGTCAATTTGCTAATTTCAGTTTACAACACAGAGAAGTAATAAATTGATACTGGCAATGTGGTTCTATGTTCATAACTACTATTGACAAGATAGAATTGATGGTTTGTAGTAGTTCTTACTATACTCTGCATGTAAATAGTCAGCATTGATCATGAACCACAGGTCTCATTTCACATCCGAGTGATGGACACACAAATCTCATGATTAAATGATGTAAATCAGATGCTTCACATATAGTTCATTGCTCAAAATGCCAAAACATTGATGAAATCTTTCCAGTCTTTTGAGATGTGTTCTGTTCCATTCATTGGTTATATTACAATCAGTGGATTTGACTCTTGAAACACAAGACAACACACAATGTGCCCAGTGGAGATATAGACTGGTATGCAACTTTTCAAATGGTCAGCAAAATGCTAGACTACACAACTGTGAGGAGAGAATTGAAGGGGCAATTCAATGAAGGCCAGAATGTTTTGAGATTTGTACACATTTGAAAAGAGTTCTATAAACTTAAATGGTAGGCCTTGTGTAAATTAGATCTTGTGGCATCAAGATATGATTCTGCTCTCTAAAGAAAACTTTTAATTTCAGATATTTGTGGAGTTATGTCATAACCAATCTGTCATCAGTTTTAGTTGCCAAAGCATGTATGCAGTGAATTTTTTTAGTCAGTAGTTAACCCTTAGATTTTGATGTTAAGTTAATTGATAATCCCAAGATGCTAACTTCCTGGTGCTTGTGTGGCTAAAACTTTATTTGCTACTTTTCAGCCATATCTTGAACAGTATTCTATTATTAGTATTTGAGACAGGTTAATTGAAAGTCTGAATACCATGCAATCTTCAGCAAATGGCCCTACTTTTATCCATGTAATGGAGAAGTCTGATGATGCAAATGAAAATAGTTGGGCATGGAATACTGCCTTGATAATTGCTTACAAAGAAATACTTGGAATGAAATGATTTATCCTACCGGCAATTTTAACAGCCTTTCTATGTCAATTCTGTGAATCCAATACTAGAGAGCTTCTCTTTTATTCCCACAGGCCAGCCTTACTATGGCATAAAACTGGAAACTACTGGAAAGCCTCATCAGGTCCATCTCTGTCCATGGAAAGAAAAAATGGGTTAAGATTTCACATTAAAGATTCTTCATTAGCTGCCTGAGCAGCTGAAAGCTTAGAGCATTTTGTACTTTTATTTCAGATTTGCTAATTCAGCAGTTTTGATTTTAAAATATTATTGTATTTACTGTCTTTTCAAGGAATTCAGTTATACTATGACAGGATTTATGTCTATCTCTTTTTCCTTGTTCACATTGATTGGTTTTTGTTTTACTTCATGTTTTTTAAAGGGTGTTGATTAAAGCTCAATTGCACTGCTATATTTCTTTCCAAACAACTCTTACCTTAAAAGTAATATGTTTTCTCTCTTCCCAGTTCTGACAAAGGATTTTCTACCTGAAGCATCAGTACTGTTCTTCTTTTCCCAAATGCTACCTGATCTACTGGCCATTTTGCTTTTATTTCAGATTTCCTGGATGTGCAGTTGTTTTTAATTTTCCCTTAACTAAATATGGATCTTGGGTAGCACATTTCATGCATGCATTATTTGTGTCAAGAAGATCAATATCATTTCATTGCTGATAATTATTGGATCAAATGTTTAGATTTAGATTATGAAGACACGCAGTCCTCTTTTATTGTCATTTAGTAATGCATGCATTAAGAAATGATACAATTATCTTAGAGTCTTAAGAATATCTGAACAGAACAACAGTGATCAAGTTATTGGTGAGTAACATTCACTTCATAACATCTCTGACAATTCCATCCATTGTTTTGATGTAAACCAGGGGTTCCCAATCTTTTTTATGCCATGGACACCTATCATTGACCGAGGAGTCAGTGGATCCCAGGCTGGCAGCCCCTGATGTAAACTGATGTTGTAATATGGAAAGTAAATATACGTAGAACGTTTTTCACATTTTGTGGAGCATGTGGCAGTGCGGCAGGTGCAGCAGAACAACTTGACTTGAACTTTTGAATTGTTGCTAGGATATTGCTGGACATAGTAGCTTTTACTCTGTCCACTCAGCCGTTTGTAAATGTCATATGAAGGGTGCATTGAGGTGGTGAAAATGGGCAATGCAATGATTACCAACTCATATTTCTGGCTATATGTTATGCACCACTTCAGCTAATTCTTCTCTCTTGTGCAGAGCTCTATGATTTTGAGAATGGAGAACTTAACAATATTATGCGTACAGGACTAATGATTGGAGATTTAGTTTGCACAAAAGGAGGTGTTTGTAGTTGTTGGAGATCAATCATCCTAGCTGAGGGCAACAGTGCAGGTGTTCCTCAGGGCAGAGTCCTTGGCCAGATCATCTTCAGCAACTTTATCAGTAGTCTTGTACCATAAAGTCAGAATTATGTCATGTGTACATATGATGTTGAATTTCATTTGCAGCTTCTCTGCAGATAGCGCAGTCCAAGTCTACAAACAGCAAGATCTGGACAGCATTCAGGAAATGGTAGATAAGTGTCAATTAACATTTGTGTCACAAAAGACAATACATCCATTGACATTAAATGGTGTTATCAATGAGTCCCAAACTATCCACATCCTGAGGATCACCATTGACTTAAAAACTCAGTTGGAGCAGCAAAAATTGAAAGAATGGTTGCCTTCAGGGTCCAAAATTGAGTATACTGTAATGATTCATTGGCCTTCTTACACCATAAATACATTCTACCATCTACATGGCATATCCAGAATGTGATGTGACATTTTCCATTTGGATAAATGCAGCTTCAGCAATGTTCAAGAAGCTTAAAATGCATTGATTGGCAAACCATCCACCATCCTTGACAATATGACTGACCAGTGTTAATGTGGATTTATGGAACATGCATTTTTGAGGTTCAGAATGGAAAAGGAGAAAGCAACTGGATTTGGTGTATTTGGGCTTTAATAAAATGACCCACAAGAAGTTACTGAACTAAATTGGGGCATGTAGATTGGGAGTAATAGAGGAATGAGGATTGATAAATGAACAAAAAACAAAAAGAAGGAATAAACTGGCTGTTTTGAGATTGCAGCTGTGAAATAGTGAAGTTGGTGTTGGTATTGGTGTTAGGACCTATGCTGTCACAATGTAAAAAGCCTAATGTAATAGGTCCAAGTTTCTTGATGATAAACCAATTTAGAGATGAGCATTAAGTTCTGGTCTTGCCAGTGGTGCCTAATTCTTAAAAAGTGAATATGTTAAATAAAGCTTCCCCCTGTTTCCAGCTAAATACGGCAGAAGTACAGATCTCAGATTTTACCCACTTTTTAAGTGTCACTTAGCTGTATAGTAACATAACATTTTCACTGTTCAACATACACATACAGGTATTGCCATTCTGTAGCTTCTTCAGATTAACAGCTCATTTTCAGTTATGCCCTGTGCTGCTCCTGATATGTGGTTTGACATTGTTGGACACATTTGGTTCAATAGTAAGGATAGACTGAGAATTATCCAAAGGGTTGAAGAAACAGATGAGGGCAGTTTGTAATATTGCTGCAATAACTAACCTTGAGTACTTTATGATACAAACATTTTGAGTTAATAATAATTTATTTATAGAGCACTTTTCATACAGACTTGTCAAAGATGTTACTTGGAAGAACCACAAAAATCAAGTTTGTCTTGCTGGGTGACATATTGCATAGTAGAGGGGCCAGGCCTACCTTTTGCAATGCCAAGGACAGGAAGAAACTCAGAATGTAATAATACTTGGTGCCCATGTAATTTGGTCCACACCCTGATACAGCCACACTCGTAAGTAGTCACAATGAGGGCAATGCTGAGTTCACATAGTGACCCAGCGGACTCACTCCATTTGAAGCCCCAGATAAACTGGAAGATGTCTTGGGTGATTACCAAGGGAGAAGAGTGTGGAGCAGGTCATACCTGCAACAAGTACAGCAGCTCTGAGAGCATATCACAGCTGAAAATAAAGGTTTTCCCAGTTACTGAGAGAGCATGCCATTTCCACAAAGCCAATTTTTGTTTTACCTTCCCAATTCATTTCAGCCAATTCTCAGTACGTACCTTAGTTACACCAAACCAGATCCCTAGTATTTTCTGGTAGCTGGGACTGAGAGTGACGGGGTCATTGGATTGCTTTGGCCAATGAGAGGTGACCTGATAGAGGTGTACAAGATAATGAGAGGCATTGATCATGTGGATAGTCAAGAGGCTTTTTCCCAGGGCTGAAATAGCTAGCAGGAGAGGGCATAATTTTAATGTGCTTGGAAGTAGGTACAGAAGAGATGTCAGGGGTATTTTACGCAGAGAGTGGTGAGTGAGTGGAATGGGCTGCCGGCGGTGGTGGTGGAGGCAGAAACGATTGGGTCTTTTAAGAGATTTCTGGATAGGTACATGGAGCTGAGAAAATAGAGGTCTATGGGTAAGCTTAGGTAGTTCTAAGGTAAGGACATGTACGGCACAGCTTTGTGGGCCGGAGGGCCTGTTTTGTGCTGTAGGTTTTCTATGTTTCTAATTACTGAAGAGTATGGCCTTATTCTTCTTGCAGTTGACTCTGATCCCAGATGGCAACTTGAACTGCTCGCAGACCATGGATCCAAGCAGAAGACGGAGCCATTGTCCATATATAGGAGGTTTTGACTTGCGTGCCTCTGCTGCCTGGCAATGTCACCCCTCTTAAGCTTCCTGATGGATTTGGCGAACAGTTCTATGCAGCACACAAACAAAACAGGAGAGTGGACAACTCTACCTGACTCCAGACTTGATGGGGAAAGGATCTGTCACCCACCCATTGATTTAGACTGCACTACAGATATCTGTGTAAAATCCAATTTCTGGTTCTCTCTCCCACCAAAATCCCTGCATGTAGGCAATGGTATCCCTGAGTAGTACAAGGCCATCTTCCTGCCAGGTATAGCACAGATTTGGCTCAGGAGAATCATCTGCCCCAGAGCAGAACTGAATTCTGGACACAAGGTGAAAGTGACTACTGTGAACACAAAAGGCAGCATTTGACAGTGTGGCATCAAGGAACCTCAGTGCTACTAAAAAATGACAATGTAGCCAGAAATTCCCCGACAGATGCTTTGTGTATATGAATGATGTAATTGTAGTGATAGCTTGTGAATTAGTCTTCCCTCAGAAGGATTAGGAATGATCTTGTTAAATGAAAGCAGAGTGTTTAAATTACTAAGAACATGAAAGCTGCTGAGAAACTAGATGGAAGGGTGGGGGCAAGACTATTACATACTTTATTTAAGTCAAGGAAAATAACTTATTAATGTGTTTCTTTGTTTCATAGCTGCCTGCGGGGGGATGAGTCTCAGAGTTGTAATCTGTATACATACTGTACTTTGATAATAAATATACCTTGAATCGTATATTCTGGGACACATCAGCAGTGATGTAACCTGGGATCACCGGGTTAGGGTTAGGGTTATCTTCTGCACTGTGTTTGATCTTTCATTGATCCTGTTAGAGTTACTATTCTATAGATTTGGTGAGTGTGTCTACAGGAAAATTAATCTCAGGGTTATATATGGTGACATGTATATACTTTTGATAATAAAATTTACTTTGAAATTTGAACTTAGAATATTTGAATATGCAAAATCTGATTTTGAGAGTGGACTGGCAGTGTCAAGGCAAAGTGCAGCAATAATTCAAGTGTTTACTTTCTTGAATCTATAATGAGAAGCTTACTCACTTTATCATGTTCAAATAGAGAAAAAAATGGGACAGAATTATTCTTTTCAGCTCAACTTTAGTTCAGTCACCGAAAGCAACATTGTTGTACAAAGAGGTATTCACCATCCTGTGTCTGGTTGATTGTGAAAGTTAGATAAAGTACAGCTGAAGGGCTATGAGTGATCCCACAGCAGCAGGGGATTCTGTTTTATGGCTCAAAGCAATTTGGAATTGGGGGTGGGGGATGTGAGTTCTCAGAAGAGGAAATGTTTTGGAGCAATTGCTAGCAATTCCTCAGATTTTTAACATTGTTCTTTTGTAACGTTGAAGGAATTGATAACAGCATTCTTCAAAACTAGTTGAGGAGAATTAATGTTATTCACTACCACTGGATATGAAAAAGTCTAGTTAATCAGAAAGCATGAAGGTCAGACAGGATTCTGGTTTCCAGTAGCCTGTTGAAACATGAAATATTATTTATCAGATGTGATATGTTACATGAATTAAAAGTGGAAAATTTAATACATCGCCAAAGTTAAAATGTCAAATAAGTTTTGCCAGTCTCCTTTTAAATAACTAAGAGCAAAAAAAATCAACCATACGGTTGAGCTGTAATATGCCTGATTGAAAAGCATGCTTTTCCACAGAGTTGTATTAACCAAGGTGCTGTTGGAAGGTCGTAAAGCTGACATGTAAAAACTGTTTTCCCTTATATGGATGCTTCTTGTATGTACCCAGTGGTTTATTTCAGGTGGAGAAACATTACCAGACATTAAAGTTATGTCATATAATAATCCTTCTATTCCTAATTGCATCTTGGGCGGAGCTTGGCAAGCTTGGGCAGAGTAGTACACGGGAGGTGTGGAGAGGCATGAAGAACATAGCTGTAGAACCTTGGAATGCAGCTATGAACGGCCAATTGAGTTAAACCAATTCTTTAATAGATTTGACAAGGCTTCTTTTCACAGCCCCCTCAGTACATCAGCCCAGGTGTCGAGGCACCCAATGCTCTCTGAACACCAATACCTCCCCTTTTCTCTCCTCTCCCCTCCAGATCAACATATGGATGAACAACACAGGCTACCACCGTCTACACCCCTTCCTTCCCCAGCACCTACCAGCTTTCATTGCTGGGGGAAAAGCTCCGTTCAATGCGTTGGCACTTACATTGTATCCTGGATAATGGACTACCTGTCTGGCAGATCACAGTTTGTGCGGCTGCAAAGCTGTGTGTCAGATATGGCTATAAGCAGCACTGAGGCCCCACAAGGGACTGTATTGGCTACCTTCCTGTTTACCCCGTATACTTCAAACTTTAGATACAGCACTGAGTCATATCATCTGCAGAAATTCACTGATAATAGTAATATTTGGGTGTGTAATGGGAGGAAAGGGGGATGAGTACAGGGCCCTGGTGGAGGACTTTGCTGAATGGTCCAAGCTGAATCATCTGCAGCTCAACATCAGTAAAACAGAGGAGATTAGATTATGAGGACTCTCAGTCCTCGTTTATTGTCATTTAGAAATACATGCATGCATTAAGAAATGATACAATGTTCCTCCAGAGTGGTATCATAAAAAAAAACAGGACAAACCAAAGACTAACACAGACAAGACCACATAATTATAACGTAGAGTTACAGCAGTGCAAAGCAATACCATAATTTGATAAAGAACAGACCATGGGAATGGTAAAAAAAAGTCTCAAAGTTCCGATCAACTCCTGATAGTCCCCGATAGCAGGCGGCAGAAGGGAGAAACTCTCTCTGCCATAAACCTCCAGGCACCGACAACTGTCGATGCATTGGAAGCACCCAACCCCAGCCGACTCTGAGCCCATCCAAAAACTTCGAGCCTCCGACCAGCCCTTTGACACCGAGCACCATTTCTGCCGAGCGCCTTGACCCCGTCCTGCCACCGAGCAACAAGCAAAGTCAAGGATTCGGGGCCTTCCCCTCCGGAGATTCAGGGTCACACAGTAAAAGTGGCAGCGAAAAAGGCATCTCAGAAGTTTCTCCAGATGTTCTTCCGTTCTCTCACGCCTGTCTCCGTCAAATCAGAATTGTGCATGGCACCCTACTTGACAGATTACAGATATCATTCGCCGGAGTGGCTGCGCAAGCTGCGTCGTGCCACCATCTTCTCCTCCTCTGATGGACTTTAGGAAGACCAAGCCTGCACTGCTCCCTGTTACTATTGATGGTGAGGACGTGGATGTGTTGAGGACCTACAAGTACCTGGTGATGTAGCTGGACAACAGACTTGAGTGGAGCACCAAAACAGAGGCTGTGTACAAGAAGGGCCAGAGTCGCCTGTACTTCCTGAGGAGGCTGAGGTCCTTTGGAGGATGTGGGACTCTCCTTCACATGTTCTACCAGTCTGTTATCGCCAGTACAATCCTCTGCGGTGGTGTGCTGGGGCAATGGCATCAGCATGGTTGGTGCCAACAGGCTCAATATATTGATTGGAAAGGCTGGCTCTGTTATAGGAATCAATCTGGACACACCGCAGGCTGTAGTAAAACAAAGGGCCCTCTGGAAAATCCTGGCAATTCTGGACAATATTTCTCACTGTCTGCATGCCACTTTGGCTGAACAGAAGTGCACTTTCAGTAAAAAACCAAGACAACTGTGCTGCTCCAAAGAGCACAATATGAGGTCTTTCTTACCCTCGGCCATCAGGCTTTTATAGTGAGTCAACTTATAGGTGTGGATGTGATCTTGCAATCTTTGACTTGTACATCTTATTTCTAAGGTAACTTATTTTTAATTCTTTCTTTCTTCTAATATTTGTACAGTATATCTGTACACTTGTAATGCTACTATAACACTGTAGTTTCCTTTGGGATCAAGAAAGTATCCATCTATCTTCTCCAGATCCCTCTTTTGACTATTTATGCCAAATCATTAATGTGAATTTGGCACCACATTTTTTGCCTTTCTTCCCATTACTGCTTTCCCTGAATCTTAAAACTTGCCTTATCACCAACGTTTTTCCTGTTCTGAAAAGAATTGAAGGTTCAACTGCCTTCTAGAACTAGATCTTTATATTCTATTCCAGGTGCTGTCTTGCCTTGACAATATGTAATTACAGTAAGACATTTTCATTTTGTCCTCTAATTCTATGTCAATGAAGCTTAATGGGCTATTCAGTCTTATTAACTGCTTCCTGCATCTGCAAATTAACTTTATGTAATTCATGTACAAAGACTCATGGATAGCTTATTTACATAACAGTTTGAACTTGTTGAAAAATATGGTCTAAGCAAAAAGATTAGTGAGCCAAAAGGGCCAATTCTGTGACTTTATAAATGCATGTTCTGTTTTTTTCTAAAGCATACACAATAGTCTGTAGACCGTGAGGTGCTTTCTGAAAAAGTAATGCAGGAAGCAATACAGTTAATCAGCAAACAGCAAGAGTGGCTCGAAGGGTTGAAAGGGCCTACTGCGCACAGTATCTCAATAACTAAACGATAAAGTAAAACTAAATAATGGCTGGCTGTTCTGCTTCACTGGCACTGATTTATGATCTTGGCCAAAAAAGAAATTAATAGATATGAATCTTTTAGCTTAATATGGGAGGGAGATTGGAAATCTGGCTGAATGGTGCCACAACAACAACCTCTTACTCAGTATCAGCAAGACCGAGTAACTGATTATTGACTTCAGGAGGACGAAACGAGGTCCACGAAGTCCTCATTGGAGGATCAAAGGTGGAGAGGGTCAGAAACTTTAAATTCCTCAGTGTTATCATTTCAGAGGCTCTGTCCAGGGCCCAGTATGTAAACGCAATTATGAAGAAGTCTTGGCAGAACCTCTACTTCCTTAGGAGTTTGTGAAGATTTGGTATGACATCTAAAACTTAGACAAACTTCTATAGATGATTGGTGGTGAGTATATTGACTGGCTACATCACAGCCTGCTATGGAAAAACTAATGCCCTTGAATAGAAAATCCTACAGAAAGTAGTGGATACAGTCCAGTCCATCAGGTAAAACCCTCCCTGCCATTGAGTACGTCTGCACAGAGCGTTGTCACGGGAAAGCAGCATTCATCCTCAGGGACCCTCACCACCCATGTCATGCTCATTTCTCACTGCTGCCATCAGGAAGAAGGTGCAGGAGCCTCAAGACTTACACCACCAGGTTCAGGAACAGTTATTACCCTTCAACCATCATGTTCTTGAACCAAAGGGGATAACTTCACTCAACTTCACTTGCCCCATCATTGAAATGTTCCCACAACCAATGGACTCACTTTCACGAACTTTTCATCTCACGTTCTGGATATTTATTGCTTGTTTATTATTATTTCTTTATTTTTGTATTGTATTTTTTACACTCATCAACTGGATGACGAATCAGCATACAGGAAGGAGAATGAAAACATGAAAACTGACTGTAAACTTCAGGAGAGGGAAACCAGAGGTCCATGAGCCAGTAATCATTGGAGGATCAGAGGTGGAGAGGGTCAGTAACTTTAAGTTCCTGGGTGTCACTATCTCAGGGGACCTGTTCTGGACCCATCATATAAATATTATTGTGAAGAAAGCACAACGGTGCCTCTACTTCCTCGGGAGTCTGCAGAGGTTCGGCATGTCACCAAGAGACTTGGCAAAGTTCTGTGTTGCAAAGTGTGCTGACTGGCTGCATTACAGCCTGGTATGGGAGCACCAATGCCTTTGAGTGGAATATCCTACAAAAGGTAGTGGATTCAGCCCAGTACATCATAGGTAAAACCCTCCCAGCCATTAAGCACATCTACATGAAATGTTGCCGTAAAAAAGCAGCATCAATTATCAAAGATCCTCACTACCCAGGCCATGCTCTTTTCTCACTGCTGCCATTGGGTAGAAGGTGCAGGAGCCTCAGGACTCACCCAACCAGGTTCAAGAACAGTTGAGTATGTCCACAAGAAAATGAATCGCATGGTTGTAAATGGTGAAATAGATGTACATTGATAATAATTTACTTTGAACTTTAAAACTGCATGCTTTTTCATAAATTTTACTCTAAGAAGTTATGAAAGTGACGGCCTAAATCCTCTGGTTTTCAGGTTAAACATCTCCTTTGGAATTGCTCAGTGAATCAAGCAGCATCTATGGAGGCAAAGGGAAGATAGATGCTTTGCATCGAAACTTCACATCATAGCAGAGTGGAGAGGGAAGATAGCTAATATATGAAGTAACACAGCCAAAATGCTGGAGGAACTCAGAAAGTCAGGCAAAGCCTATGCAGGGGACTAAGCAGTCAATGTTTCAAGCTATCTTCATCAGGAGTGTAAAAGAAGGGTGCAGAGAGCCAGAAAAAGAAGATGGGGAGAAGGGGAATGAGTACAAATGACAGGTGATAGATAAGACCAGATGAGGGGGAAAGTGGGTGGTCGAGGGAGGAGGGGATGAAGTAAGGAGCTGGGAAGTGATAAAGGGTTGATGAAGAAGGAATCTAATAGAAGAGAACAATGGACAATGGGATAGAGGGGAGGAGGGTAAACAGGGAGGTGATGGGCAGGTGAGGAAAAGAGAAGCAGTGAGAAGGAAGTAGAATGGGGAATGGGAAAAGAAGAGGGCAATTACCGGAAGTTAGAGAAATTGATGTTCACATTATCAGTCTGGAGGCTCCTCAGATGGAACATGAAGTGTTGCTCCTCCAACTTGAGTTTGGCATAGAGGAGGCCATGGACCAACATGTTAGTACAGGAATGGAAAGTTGAATTCAAATAGGTAGCCACAGGAGATTGGGTCTTTTGAGGCAGATAGAACGAAGGTGTTTGATGAAGCAGTCCCCAATCTGTGTCAGATTTCACTGATATAGAGGTGGCCACACCGAGAACACGATACAATAGATCAGTGTATCCCAGCGGGGGGGTGGGGGGATTACATATCTTAAGAGGGTGTTAGGGGAAATTAAAGTCGTCGTGGAGCGTTCAAGATTCTTGGAGGGGCAGTAAACGGCACCCTAACTTGAGGCACGAGACCAGACTGACCATTAGGAAAACAGGCACTTCCAAACAAAAGGATGAGGTTCAGAAACACAGGAAGAACCGTAGCTCTGCAGACAGTGAATACTCATCATCATATTGTGTCTGAAACTCAGCAATCTCATCCGACTTTACCAACCAAACACATTATTGGGAATGTATAAATTAGCAAAGTTGAAAAGAGCTTGGGAAACAAGATTGAACTTCTGCATGGAGATGTGGCATGCCTAGCTGATCTATATGACAAAATGAACATTCTAAATATGAAACTACAGGGTGAGAATTTCAATTTAATCCAGGCAAAAGGTACAGTGTCCACTTTTATCAGAAAATTGGAAATACATAAACAAAACATTGGGAAAAGAATGTTCTCACAGTTTCCCTGCAAGAAAAGTGTGGCACTCTCTTTCACAGGTAGTGATTTGCAAGAGTACTGCTCACAACTGCAGTTACTAAAGAAGGATTTTCAGAATTGATTCAAGGATTTGAATGATCTGGAAATTCTGGATTGGTTAATTAACCCACTTCTTTGCAAGGTGGAAGAACAGGAAAAGAGCTTGCATGAAGAAATGATCAAAATTCAGAATGATGAAGAAGCAAAAATGTTGGTATGTTGTATGTGGCTACACTGTTATACAAAGTTTCCTAGTCTGGAAAAGAGCATTTCCATCCTCCTACCTTGTTGAAAGAGGCTTCGTGCAGTGAACCATATACTCACAAAATACAGAAACTTTTTGGACATTGTTACACTTGGGGACTTAAGGCTTTTGCTGTCACAACTTGAATGAGATATTTCAACTCTTGCTAAAAACCATCAAGTTCAAGGCTCACATTGATATCGAAGCTACTGTACAGTGCACAGGTACTGTGTAAGCTAAGTTTAAAGACAAATAAAAATTTAAAGCAGTATCATTTTTCCCTTGTTAGCTTATGGTAGACATGTTTTTACACTGTGAGGGTGCTTGAAAGTATATTGTGCCTAAGAAAGGCATTGGCTAGTATGAAGGTGCTCTAGGGGGGCACTGGGCAAGTATGAAAGTGCTTTATGGGGGAGGTGGGCTATAAAAAGGTTGGGAAACACTGCAATAGATGATCCCAACAGGCATACAGGTAAAGTATCACCTCAGGTGAAAGGATTCTTTGGGACCCTAAATGGTAGTGGAGGAGGAGGTGTAAGTGTCGGTGTAACTTGTCCATCCCACACTGATCTCCCTCCTGACACTTTTCTCTGCAACTGCGATGAGTGGACAAGAGAGTCATATAGAGAACAACTCTATGGGAAGTGGAGGAGGAGGGAAGGGAAAATGTGCTTGGGATACAGAAGTTGTGAAGATTGATGTGCTGGGTATGGAGGTTTGTGGGGAACCCTATCCCTGTAACAACATCAGGAGGATACAATGAGGGCAGATGTTTGGGAAATTGAAGCAACATTAAGAGTGGTGGAAGGGAAACCATAGTTTTTGAGCTGTGTTCCAGCTCGACCTATCACCTATCAGTCTCTGTCTCGGCACACCCCTTTTGCTCCACAAATGCTGCTTGAACTGCTAAATTTCTCCAGCAGTTAGTTAACTTTTTACTCCAGATTTCAGCATCAGCAATTTTTTGTGTTTCTGTTTGGAACTGTCCCTACTTCAGATATCCTCCTACAAAATCAGTTAAATACTAATGACACTTTAATTTGCCTTGGTGAACCAGGTTTTGCTACATGTCAAGGTACTTACAGCCACAAAAATGCCAGTTTGAGCCACAATTTCCAAATACAGTGGATTTTGGTTAATTGGAACACATCGGGACCGCTACGTTTTGGCCCAATTAAGCAGTTGCCCCCAATTAGTTGAAGTTTCATGGAAATAGTTAAAAAGACAAGCTACTGTTTAACTGAGTAACACTTTATGTATTTAAATGAAATACAAAATAAATTAGAACACTTAATACTACTATAGCAGTATAAAATTGTGTGTTAGTTCCTAATTGTTATCGATAGGGGAATTTATCCAGTGTACTTCTATGTTGCCGCATTCTTTTCATTGACTGTAAATGGACAAAATCAGTGCTGACACCTAGTGTAAATAATGGATTGCCTGCATACAATGCAATTGATGATAGCATCCTCCAACTCTTCATTTTAATTGTAACATTCAAGATGATTGTTGATACCTTTAAATTGTTTGTAGTTCCTAACCTGATGAAGTAGTGAAATAATTTCATTTTCACCCCTGCCCGTTTCTGGCATCTCCAGGCCTGAATACTTGAAACCACAGTGAACAACACAGTTCTCACCAACTATTAGTGACAAAAATCACGATTTTTTGAATACAAGAACACGTAACTGACATTATTTGAAAATTGTTCACTCTAAGCAGGATGTAGTGTCTAATGGCCACACAAGTTCACACATCTGAAGTTAGTTAGAAACTGTTCGGCAACAATTTTCTGCCCAAATTAGGCAGCATGGTGTCCCAAATAAATGAAGAAAATCTTAGCTATTTTCTCGATTAGTTTTTGTTCTTTTAGAGTTGTCCCAAATCAGTTGCTGCCCCAATTAGCCAATGGGCCAACTAATTGGATTTCTATTTCCATTTTCAGTAGTC